>NC_092421.1:38436879-39175212 GCF_040894005.1 Engystomops pustulosus
TTCTATAAAGGACAATTCGAAAAAATTCACTTAAAACTTCATTACCACCTATGATAAAGTTAATCATGCCATCAGAAGAGCTCTAAAAAAGAATTGGAAAATTCTAAACAATGAGCCTTATCTTTCTGAAATCCTACAGGCAAATCCAAGCATCACCTATAGAAAATCATGGACTATAAAAAATATTACAGCACCAAGCAAATTAAAAATACAAGGAGAACATAATAAAGAAAAGCAACCCCGAAAAGGAGCATATAAATGCAAACACAGCAAATGCCTATGCTGTGACACCATTACCGATCAATGCACTAATTTTTCATCGAACATTATAAAGGAAACTTTTCATATAAAACAACGTATGACTTGCGATTCCTCTTTTGTTATCTACTTAATGAATTGCAATTGTAGCTTACAATCCGTCGGCCGAAACCACACAATCTTTAAGATCAAGACTCAATGGTCACAGGCATAAGGCAAAAATTGGCTTTTTAAACCAAAGTGTATCAAAACACTTACTTTTAGCGCATGATAGAGATTTTAAAAGCATTTCAATCACTCCTATGGAGCAGATCCAAGCAGAAGTAAAAGACCGAGTAGGGATGCTTAATAGAAAGGAATCCTATTGGATCTACAAACTCCACACATTGACCCCTGAAGGTCTCAACGAAGCTATAGAGATGGCAGAAGACTAAGATCTCTTTTCAAAAAAAAACAAAAAAACAGGAACAGGAATACATTGAAACGCAGGAATACTCAGGAATAATAGCAAGGAAGCACAAAGATCCGGCAAGATAGGAAGGGAGGTGCCTGATTTATAAAGGTGGAGGTGTTCAGCCAGTGCACCAATCAGCTTTAAATTTCCTGAAGCCAGCATGTGGGCGCTCTAGGAGAAGGGGACCTTGGCCGTGGATCCCGAACGGGGAGAGGTGAGTTGCGAATTTTAATAAAAAGTAGAAAATACTTGTTAATAATAAAAACAGGTTTTTTTTCTGTTGAGTGATTTATGAAGCACAAAATAAAATTGCTGATAATAGATCTTGATTATCAAATTCCCTGTAAAGCATAAGCATCGATTGAAGCTTACAATTGCATTTCTGTTAATATCAGTTCTCAATAAATCAGGGAAATAATTCTCATGTTAAAAAATATGACAACTACATAACAAACCTGCTGAAACACCAGAATACACTTTTAAGGAAGAATGTTGTCATGAATATGTTAGAAAAGAAATAGGCGTGGGCTGAACAAGATATAGAAATAGCTTGAAAATGCAAAGGCTTATTTAATCCACAGTTTAAAAATATGCAGCAAAACATTGGGGATACAAATATGAGAAATTAAATACTGATCACATTTAGTTTCTATGGAAACTATGCCATAAGGAAAGCTAATGAGAAATGCCATATCTTTGCTCTCCCTCTTGAGAAGTCACTATCTAATCTATAGCTTTCTGAATACATTGTAATCAATTGCTCTACACTTAACCCAAATTATGAATTGGCACAAGAAGAAAATTGATGCACTGGATTTCAGAAAGATGGAAACAGCCAGCATGATGTCATCAGAATGTATGAAGTTTCATTCATTAAAAGCAGCAGTGAATTTTAGCATGATGAATGATTCTGTTCCTTGACAAACTTCACATACTTCACTTCTATTTTGTAATAATGGCATCAGAACAATTGATTGTGCTTTATTGCCAAAATAAATGCCAAAGACATGTTTGACTGCTGAAATCTACTTTACAAAGTCTAACTTGCTAACCATAAACAGATACAGGCAATCCCCGACTTACAGCCTGACCTCTCACTGTGACCTCTGGTGAAGATCTCTGGATGCTTTACTTTGGTCCCAGGCTGCAATGATCAGCTGTAAAGTGTCTGTAATGGAGCTTTATTGTTCCTATGACAGCACAAAATTTTAGAAATCCAATTGTCACAGGGACAAAAAAAAAATGTTTTTTCTGAAGTTACACTTCTAAAATATACCAGTTCTGACTTACATACAAATTCAATTTAAGTACAAACCTAAAGAACCTATCAAGTACATTACCAGGGGACTGCCTGTATTTACACTGTCACAAATGTCAAATCTGGATAATGTTTTTGAAATTGAATAAGAAATGAAATGTTTTAGTCAGGTGTCTGGACAAAAACATTATATTTATAAAATATTAGACTTAAGACCAAGCTAGGGAAATTTCACTGTACATTTATGGTGTTTTTATGTTTTCTGACAATTACCGTAGTAATTAGAACAAAGAAACATAAGTTTTAGGGGTCAATTATCTTCGTTTTATCTTTTTTTCTCTAATATTTGCACTTTTATTTGAAATTCTATGCAAATATTTTTTACTTCTTCACTCGCCTAGCAAAATTTACTGCAACCTTTTTTTCAGTGTTACACCTAACATATCTTTAAAATCCTGATGTGGAGATATAGAAAGTTACAGATTTTTGCACAATTTCTATAAAAAGTTGCAAGTTTTTGGTGAAAAAAAACCTTCAGTCTCAAGCAGAAGTAAGCAAGAGAATGGTATAAGTAATTCAACACTCTGTGGCTTTAGTGCAACTTTGAAATATAAAGTTGCCAGAATCATCAAACTCAAATGCAAAAGATATCACCCTTTAAAATTAATTAAAAAAAAATCCAAAACCTGCAAAAAACCCCAATAAATAAATGAATAAATGACCACCATAGAGTAGAGTATGCCTTGTTATTTCTTGATGAATTTGTGGATTTTTAAAAAATAAAAAATGGACTATATTAAGAAATCAACCACATGATTTATCCTCCACAAAGCACTGGTGGTTAAATAACTGCAAACCAACTTACTATTATCAAATAAAATAGCTAGTAGATTGATTCCTGTTCTCTCCTTTTGACATCCTTTTGAGACAAGAGGCAGGTTAAAAAGGCTCCTTGTCAAAAATCTTTTTCAGCAGCAGTGAAGTGGGAGGAGACTAACCTCTTCCTGAATCTGCCCTGAAGCTGAGTTAAATGTACTCTGTCCTTACTTTTCAAGATGTAGCATAAAATCTATTGAGATTCCTACAAGTAAATCCATTGTAAACTGCATAGTATACAGTGACTAGCCTGGCAGCTAGAATCACAAAAAGGAACATGAAACATGTAATAGATAGTAAAAAAAACAGCAGTGAGCTAGTTATATGAAGTGTATGGTCATTTCTAAGGGTTAATAACTTCTCTGTTCTGCAGAAAGCAAATGTTGGTGTATGGTAGCTGCAGAAAAGTATATGACAGGTTTTAAAAGCAACAGAGAAAGTTCTGTAGAATCACAGACTGGTGTGGTAGGACTGATACTGAAGAGGGGAGATATTTTCCTACAATATTCTGTGCAGTATACTTCTCCATCCACAGATTTAGACTACACAGCTACACACAAAGAGCTCTGTCACATGAGCCCCCTCCTGCCTTTTGTTTTAGAAGGTAGCCACAGCCCCTAGTTGCTGTGTGTCTGTAAATTATGGATTCATAAGAGAAATCAGCACATCCATGTGACAAGCTGGTGCTAAAGTGGGCTAAACTGAGCAGTAACTGAGATAGCAAACTAGCAACTGCACATAAGAAATCAATATAATAGACAAAGTTGTTCTACATCCAAAGAGCTATTGACTTGTGAGAAAAAAAATGCCAGAGTTGTGCTTTAAGGACCTTTAAAGGACCAGGAAGAATTATATATAATACATATATGCACATATATGAAGAGTGCATAGCTAGAGTACATTCTACTTATTCATTCTAAAGTGCAATATTAAACTTTAGGTCCCAAGGAGCCTTGGGCCTACAAAACTACTTTTAACATGATAATACTTTATATTCATTATGCATGAAAAAGGTTTAAGTAAGTTGTTCTAAAATGTTAATCTTAGAATTCAGAATAAAAATAACCTATAAGACAGTTATGCTTAATCTTTGTAGCCTCCTTATTGTAAAATCCAATTTTCTTTGAAGGTATTCTTTGTTTATTGGGTCTTTACTAGCACAGCCTAAAGTAGGTGAAAATGAATTATTTTGTTATAATGCAAAATATACACAAAGGAAGCATTGTGACTATTTATTGCTGCTAATAGAATTTAATTACAAACAATATTTTTGAAAAACCTGAAGAAATCTGGTGTTTAATGAGTATTTTTATTCTCCAGAATAAAAGATACTTATTATGAGCTCAATGTTGGCTGCTTTTAAAAATACATCTATTATTCTGCAGTACTTTAAAGCACCAAGGATAATTTTTATGTATTGCAAGAGCTGCACAGCGATATCATCTTGATTTACAAAGGATTACATGTAAAACATTAATACTTAATAATAATAATACTTTATTATCCCAAACGGGAACTTAAAGTGTCACCTCCGCAGTACATCAAATTGACAAGACATCACATATATACTCACATAAAAAGAACACATATACCATAAAACAGAGTAAAAACACCAATACACATAGATATAAATTTCACCCGATATTCAATAAATAATTACTTAAATAGATTATAAAAGCAATAAAATGGTACCCATTTTTCCAATAGTCTCACTTTCTAAAACATTCCTATTTTACCCCTAATTGTGATATTTGACAGCTCGAGAGCGGCCGGTATAAACGTCTTTTTAAATCTCTCCGACCTGCAGCACAAGAGAATAAAGCGGGAGCTAAAACCACTAAGCTGTGCCTGCAGCACGCCATACATTGGATGGTCACTATTATTTCTAATTTTTTCCAATTTCCTTATTATCCCGCACTGTACAAGTTCCTCCCATCTATCAAATTGCAAACCTACTATCGAGGAGGCTTTCTTAATTATTTTATCCATCTTTTGACAATCCCTACTAGAGATACAGTTGCCCCAAGCCACTAGGGCAAATGCAAATGCGCTCACCATAACCGTATTATAGAAACCGACCATTATAGTCCTTGGGATGTCAAATGCTCTTAGTCTACGTAAAAAGAATAGATTACTATTAGCACGTCTAGAGACCTTATCAATATGCTCATGCCAGCTTAATTTATTGTCAATTATTACGCCCAATACATTGGTATTGGTGCCACTGGAGATGCTCATTGGGTTTTCCACTTAAAGAGAACCTGTCACTAGATTTTCCTCATTAAAATACTTACACCCTCAGGTAGGGGATAACAAAATCAAGTCAAAATATAATATATACCTCAATTACAGACATTTTGCTGACCTGCCAATGAGTAGACATTAGTCAACTTCTGTTTTCACACAGTTTTATTGGATTTTTGTAAGATTTTACAGGGAAGATGTAACAACAACCAGGAATCATATAATATACTGTAAGCATAACTAATAACAAACATATTGCTAAAAATTATAATCGTCAAAGAAGCCAGCCAATGAAAGATTGCCAGTTTCTCAAAATTAATTGAAATAAAAGTAGGAATTAGGGCAACAATTTAAGTTTAGTAGCCAAAATAGGGAGGGGGGAGAGAGCCCTATGGGGGAGTATTAGCTAAACATATTCATACTCTAGATTGGTACGTTAGCCATGGCTTTCATGTATCAGAATAAAGTTATCTTGTCATTAACAAGGCATTGAAGTTATTTACCATATCACGCTTTAGTGTGGCTTTAACTAGGTCTAGTGGAATTGTGGTTTTCTTTCAAATGAGTCAACTTCTGAAGAGAAAAGTCAAGTTTTTCCAAGGTTGCCAGTGAACTATGTCTCCTGCTTTTGACCAATAGCCATGTATCTCTTCAAATCTCAAACTGAGCAGACAGGAAGTTCTCTTTCTGTCCTTACTAGAATGTTGTCCCTCTCACTTGCATGGTGAATTTAGCATTGAGCATTGTGTGGGAAACAGCAGATATTCTCACCCTATTATGCACCCCACGAATGGCAGACCCAATCCGTAGTGAGTGGAGCCACACACCAGCTACAGAAAAATTGGGGGGAATAATTTAAACAATGAAAGGAGGCAGATTTAAGTTGGGACACCTGCGCTGCACTTTTAAACAAAGATACAGTGTTTGGGGTAAAGTTAATTGTGCCTATTACCGATGACAGGTTTCCTTTGAACTATGTATACATATAAATTTTAATAGAAGTTAGTTAATTCTTTATAAAGATACATGGAAACAGTCAAAACTTCTAAACCTGTCCTCTATTATTAGTCTACAACTTCTCACTGGGCAGCGGAGCCTTGCACATAATTACACTCATTCCATGTCCTGGAGAACAGTAGGGGAAGCTGAAATGCAGCACAAATCTCTGGGTAGCTAGACAACTCAAGCCATGCCAAGTCAGTCTTACGACTTTCTGAATTGCTTCTTATGTTTTAAAATTACAATATGAAAATGTAGCTCATTAAGGTAAGTTTTACTTTACTGTAAAAGTAAGCTAAGATCTTAATACCTCTTTTTATTAATTTGATTATTATTATTATTATTATTATTATTATTCAAATAAAATTCTTTAGGGGTCAAATCCAAGGATGAATACACAAAGTCGGCACAGTCCATAACCGGTAATGTCTTTCAGGACAGCTACAAATGGAGGCACGATGAGACGGCACAAATCCACAATCCACACAGCTTGCAGTGCTCGATAAAGACCAAGAATCATATAATAGAAAGGAAAATGCGGCATTCGCCAGCTTCTTCGTGGGAACATTTCTTTTATTTGATAGAAGTGACAGGTACAGTGAGGGTACATGCCGTGGCGATGGGGCCGTTTTGTGATGAGCAGCGCTTTCTCACACCAAAAGGTGATGCCCCTCCTGGAAATGCCAAGGAGGTGCGGCACCAAGCAATGCTTAACTCATTCAATACACCCAAAAAAAGATGAGTGAAAAACAGAATGGAACACACCCCTCCAGAAAACATGGTGAAAACCTCCCTAAAAAACAAGTGATGCATAGAGGAGTTAAGAAAAATGCACCAGTAGGACCGAAGAGTCAAATAACCCATTGTTGTATAGGACATACATCTTATGGTATACAGTGTATATTGTCAGTGTAGTAGATTTTATATTGGTTAGACCATTAGAAAGCTTTTTACCCATGTTAGGGAACATATAAAATCTATAACAACAGGTAACGGTAGCCCTCAACTTATCGAACACGTGCATACACACCATGAAGGGGACGCGGTGGTCCTTAAGTTTTCAGGGATAGAAAGGGTTGATTCCATTCTGACAGGAGGGGATTGGTCGTGGCTCCTCCTACAACAGGAGAGTAATTGGATTGCAAAATTTAATGCCCTGGGACCCATAGGAATCTTCTGTACAGAACCTCATGCTTCTCCCCTCTCCTACCTTGTCATTGGCACTTTGTACACTGTACGTATAAGCTACTAACCCTCAGTGCTCACACAAAAGAGCACAACCAATTTTATTTTTACCCTATATCAATGCTGTTGGGTGAGGGCTTGAGACAAGAAGCATTTTGGTGGCTTTTCCTTTGGGAAACTGGCTCACTGAATTTTATTAACTTTCTGGAGGGTAAGAAAAATCACAAGTTGATTTAAAATTGTGGAGTATGAGTTTTTACATTGTAATCCTCTGAAAGCTGAAGTTTTCCATCTACAGATTTAAACGAGGGCTTTTATTTGTGGGGTATGCGGTTATTGATATTATTTTTTGTATCCTTTTTGTATACAAGGTGAGCAAAAGAAAAACTTACATTTTTACTCTGAAGTTTTTATTTTCATTTCAAGGCAGAGAAAAATACTGAGCAAGGAGAAATTATTACCAGTAGTTAAATGTATAAACAAGGAAGAATAAAAAAAAAAATCTACCCATCCCCGCCAGTTCATACGTTTGGTGGACAGCTGGTGTCGCCATTTTGTGGAGGATTTTTTCTCCAATCCTCCACAAAATGGTGGCATGTGGTACATTGATTTAAATGCCACTAACAGTTTTTCTGGTGGCATTGAGACTATTAGTGCCATAATTAATTGCAGGTGTTAACAGGGGAGGGAGTGAGCAGAACTAAACCCGGACCCAAACTTCTGACTGAAGTTCAGGTTCTGGGGACACAAGGCAGCACAGTTCTGCATGGACCCGAATACTGCGCTTCAGGTCCGGTCATAACTAGCCCTGGAAGGAGGATCAGTAATGGACAGTTAGAAACCTTCCATCTTCTGCCTTGGACAGGATTGGCAGCTGATGAGCTAAAAGACATTTATGAACCAGCGGCTTTATTTATATTTCTAGAAAAACTCCCTAACTTCAAAATCTATAACTTTCCATGTAAAGAGCTGAGTATGGACTTGTTTTGTGCATAACAAATTGCAATTCATAATGACAGTATTTATTATTCCATGCCATGTACTTGGAAGCAGGCACAAAATTCTGAATGCAGTGAAAATGATAAAAAATACATTTGCACCATTTTCTTGTGGGCTTGGATTTAATAGCTTTCACTGAGCTCCCCAAATGACATGTCTACTTCATTCTTTGGGTCAGTATGATTACAGGGATACCAAATTTGTATAGGTTTTATAATGTTTTCATATATTTACAAAAATGAAAACCTCCTGTGCAAAAAAAATTATTCATTTTGCTGTCTTCTGGTGCTAATAACTTTTTTGATACTTGTACTGAGCTGTGGGTGGTTTGATTTTTTGCGACTTTTGATGACGTTTTCAATTCTATCATTTTGAGGACTGAACAGCCTTTTGATAATTTATTATTAAATTTCTTATATTTTGAAAAATGGCAAAAAAGTGGCATTTTCGACTTTGGGTGCTATTTTACGATACAGGGTTAAACGCCGCAAAAAAACATTATTATATTTTGATAGATTGGAAAATTTGGAAAGCGATGATACATAAAATGTTTATAATTTTTACTGTTTATTTATATCTGTTCTAGGAAAAGGGGGGTGATTTGGATTTTTTTAAATTTAATTAAATTTTTGGACCCCCTAGGGTACTTTAACCCTAGGTTGTCTGATTGATCCTACCATATACTGCCATAATACAGTATGGCAGTATATGGGGATTTTGGACATCATCTATTATGATGTGCAAATCACACATTGTAATAGATAGCTGAAAACATGACAGTCTTTGGTCTTTATTAGAGATGAGCGAGCACTAAAATGCTCGGGTGCTCGTTATTCGATACGAGCTTTTCCCAATGCTCGGGTGCTCGTATCGAATAACGAACCCCATTAAAGTCAATGGGAGACCCAAGCATTTTTTTTAGTAAAAGAGAACATTAAAAGAACAGTGCATAATAAAATATCCCAGATGTTTACTGATGTTTTACTTGTAAGAAAAAATTGAAATAACACTATTCTTCACTTTCCAGGTGTTTGCGCGTGTCTCCCGCTAAGTTAGGAGATGTTCAGAACATCTGGAATGTGAAGAATAGTGTTCTTTCAATGTATTCTGCACTTAAATGGTCCTGTATTCACAGTTTTTAATGTTTTAATTCTATTCTTCAATTTGCAGACGTTAGCGCGTGTCTTCCGATAATGTCGGAGATGTGCGCGCACATCAGCAATGTGAAGAATAGTGTTATTTAAATGTGTTCTGCACTTAAATGTTCGTGTTTTCACTGTTTTTAATGTTTTAATTCTATTCTTCACATTGCAGGTGTGCGCGCGTGTCTCCCGATAGGTTCGGAGATACACGCGCACAGCTGCAAAGTGAAGAATAGAATTAAAACATTAAAAACAGTGAAAACACGAACATTTAAGTGCAGGACACATTGAAAGAACACTATTCTTCACATTTCAGATGTTCCGAACATCTCCTAACTTAGCGGGAGACACGCGCGAACACCTGGAAAGTGAAGAATAGTGTTATTTCAATGTGTTCTTACAAGCAAAACATCAGTAAACATCTGGGTTATTTTATTATGTAATAAAAATACTGTTCTTCACTTAATTTAATGCTCGATCACGAGCCGGCGAGATACTCGTCCGAGTAACGAGCCGGTCCGAGTATGCTAATACTCGACCAAGCAGTATACTCGGACGAGTATACTCGCTCATCTCTAGTCTTTATGTGACCCAAGGCTATCATAGCAAAGCATCGTCACTCACTGTTGACGTCATGGGAATGACAATCCAAGCCAAGATGGTGACGTCCACACGCCACAGCTGGCTATCAATGGGTTATCACCGGCGATCGGTGCTAGCACCAATCGTGGGTGTTAGCGACGGGTGTTTGCTGCATTGTGCAGCAACGTCCAAATGCGGTAAGGGGTTAAATACTCATATGGCTCCTCCCTGCACTCTGTATCTCGGCAGCAGTGAGCACACATGCTCCTGCACACTGTAATAGCCTGTATAGATACAACACATGTTGATAACAGCATAATTTAAGAAGTAAGGAGGCTATAGATAACAAATTTAAGAAGATTACCACAGTCACTGGTTTATTATGCTGGATTTTCATATTTAAATCTTTTTATTGAGTCCATCCAGTATACATTGTATATTTAACAACTCATATACAACAAAATATCATCATGGGCTCTTTTTTCCAATAATTTTTAGCCTTTACATCAAGTTTTAATTAACAAGTAGTAAATATAGTTTCTAAAACAAAGTGAAATAGTAAAAGGTGTTAGAGGGGAGGGTGGGAGGGGGAGGGGTTGTGATTAAGGAAGGGTTATACCAGGTTATATTAATTTAGATGAGTGGGTATTCAGTCATTCAGTCATTTGGTACTATGTCTAAAGAGGGATTTCTTTTGTTAGAGACTTCCATCCAAGGGTCCCACATGTTGTGAAATGCATTTTGAGTGCCTTGTCTAAGGGAGTGTGTTTTTTCCAGTAAGCAGTGTATGTTTATAGAAGCAAAAAGTTCTGGAATTGAGAGGGAGGTTGGGGACTTCCAAGATCTTGCGATCAATAGTTTAGCGGTCTGGAGTATGTGTCCAGTTAGTTTTCTAGATTTTGTTGGAATTTTATTGATGCCTAAACCTAACAGAGCAAGGGCTGGATCTAGTTTTATCCTGCTTTTGTTACAGGCCATTATAATATCTTCTACTTCCCTCCAGAAGGGTTTGATTATAGGGCATTCCCAAAAAAACATGTATTATTGTGCCTCTATGGCCACAGTTTCTCCAGCATCTATCAGAAGATCCTGGATATATTCGGGCTAATTGTGCAGGAGTAAAGTACCACCTAGATATCACTTTTTGATGGACTTTGATAAGATTTGAGCATTTAGAAGCTTTTGATGACCAATAGTTGGCCTCCTTCCATTGTAACGTAGAAAATTCCTGTCCCAAGTCTTTTTCCCATTTAATTAAGTGCGCCTTCTTGGAAGTTTCCCCTCCCTCTATTAGTAAATCATAAAATGCTCTGGAATTTTGTAAGAGACAAATTTTTGGATTATATAAGAAGTTATATAGCGAGATGGAAAGTTTGGGTAACGCTATCTTATGTAAGATAAGAGTTTCTCTCAGAATTGCTAACTGTTTGGATAGGTGTGGTGGTATCTTGTATCGTTCCCTTATTTCCTCTACTGAAAGGATTACCTCATTTTGGAAGAGATCTTGTAAATGTATTATTCCTCTCTCAGTTAATGGTTTTGTATGGAGTTTGTTATTGAGAAATTCAAGTATCTGGATGGGAATGTCTTTGACAATTTTGAATTCTTGGTTTTTGCATGTAACCAATACATTTTTCCATGCCCTAATCGTAGAATTTAGAGTAGGGGATTTCGGAAGAGGGAGATTTGTGCATATAGAATGCGCTAATAATAGTTGGGATAAAGAGCGATTTTTGTTTAAGTCTTTTTCTATCTCTGGCCAACTTACTGTTGGTGAATATGTCCACCATCTTTTAATTTGTTGTAGGAGAAAAGTTGTGTGATAATGGTGTAAGTTTGGTACTCCCATTCCTCCTAGTTTTTTATGTGAATGTAGTATGTTTGCTGCTACTCTGGGTTTTTTATTTTCCCATATAAATTTGAACATTTGTCGCTGGAGTTTATTTAACAGAAATTTTGGGATTGGGATAGGGATTGTTCTCAGGAAGTATAGTATTTTGGGTAATATTATCATTTTATAGATAATTATTTTCCCCATCCATGTTAACATAGTTTTACTAATGTTGTCAATTTCCTCTTGCAAAGATATTGCTAGCTCTGTTAAATTGGTTATCGCCATTTTATTTAGGGGGTTGGTGATTTTGATACCTAGATATGTGATTGTGTCTTTTTCCCATTTAAAAGGGAATTCTGTGTGTATCTGTTTTTGTAGTGATGAAGGTATGTTGAATCCCAAAATTAGTGATTTATCCTTGTTTATCTTATAAAGGGAGACTTTACTGAACATTTCTAATATGTCCATAGTGCTCCTAATTGAGCTTAATGGGTTGGTCAGTGTTAGGATGATATCATCTGCGAAAAGGCCTATTTTATGTTGGCGAAGGCCAGCTGGAATTCCCTGAGATGAGGGGGTTCATTCTTATTAGTTCGGCTAGTGGTTCCATCACTAAGGTAAAGATCAAAGGAGACAGGGGGCATCCCTGTCTGGTCCCATTTGTTATTTTGAAGGTTTCCGACAGGGTATTGTTAATTAGAACTGAAGCCGAGGGTCGAGAGTATAGTGCTTTTATTGCTTCAAGGATTCTGCCTTCAAAACCAAATTTATTCAAGGTGTCGAAAGCAAAGTTCCAGTTGATCCTGTCGAATGCCTTCTCCGCATCCAAGGTTAGAAGCAGAGAAGGGATCCGAGAGGCCTCGATTTTAGATATAAGGTTTATAATTCTGCGAGTTCCGTCCGGGGCTTGTCTGCCCTTTGTAAACCCCACTTGATCATTGTGTACCAATGTGGGAAGGATCTCTAGCAATCTTATAGCTATTAATTTAGAATACATTTTTGTGTCGCAGTTAAGCAGCGAGATAGGACGGAAATTTGCTGGTGAAGTTGTGGATTTACCTGGCTTGGGGATAGCCACTATTGTTGCCCTAAGCATTTCTGATGGTAGTTCTCCCATGTTGGCTGCTTGATTAAAAGCAGGTGTCATATAAGGAATTAGGATTTTATGAAATAGCTTATAATATTCATTTGCGAATCCGTCGGGACCAGGGGCTTTTTGTTTTTTAGAAGATTTTATTACTTTAAGTATCTCTTTTTCAGTAAATGGGGCATTCAGTGAGGATAGTTGTGTGTTCGATAGTGACGGTAATTTAATTTTTTCCAAAAATTTCTTAATGTCCTCTGTAGAGGGTTGAAGAATTGTGGAATCGTCCCTTAAATTATATAGTTTTGCGTAGAATTTGCTAAAGCAATTTGCGATTTGGTCTGGGTGAGTAATCTTAGTACATTAACTTTATTTTGTTGTTTTTTTACTTTCTTAGCCATTAGTCTACTTGGTTTGTTATTTGAGATATAGTGTGACATTTTCCAAGAAGTCATTTGTCTGTCATGTTCTTCCATAAGAAGAGTATGTAAGGAGTGTCGTAATGAGAATAATTTCTCATGTAGGGAGGTAGATGGAGAATTTTGTAGTAATTTTTCTGTTGTTGCTATGTCTGAAAGGGTATTCTTAATTTTGCATGTTTTTGTTTGTTATAGCGAATTTCCAATTGTCTAAGACGGCCTCTAATAAAAATTTTGTGTGCATCCCAGAGTCTCAATGGGTCTATATCCGGTGTGTTATTTAATGTAAAACCTTCTATCAGAGCTTCTTCAATAATTTTGCGATGTGAGGTGAGGCTGATTAAAAATGTGTTATTTCTCCATTGCTTAGGAGTATATGATCTAGGATGTAAATTTAATTCCAGAAACACTGGGGCATGGTCTGACCAGGATGCTGTGCCAATTGTGGCAGATTTTGTAATTGTTAGTGTTGATCTGTTGACTAGAATTAAGTCAATCCTGGAGAATGTTCTGTGTCTGGGTGAATAGAAGGTGAATTCTCTTGAGGATGCGTTTAAGCATCTAAAGGTGTCAAAAAGATGTTCTTTATGTAACCATTCTTTTATGGATGGGGTATACCTTCTCTTATCAGAGGTGGAATCTAATGTGTTGTCTGGTAAGACGTTAAAATCCCCACACATTACTAAACGACCTTTCTGGACCTTCCTAACTTTCGTCAATATCCTCTTTAGAAACCTTATCTGGGATGTATTGGGGGCATATAGGTTTACCAGTGTTAGCATAACATTTTGCAATTCACATATTAAAATTATGTATCTTCCCTTGGGGTCTAAGTGAACTTCTATTTCTTTGAAGGATAAGTTTCCTTTAATAGCTATACATACTCCTGCGTGCTTTTTCTTTCCATTTGCAGTGTATATGTGGGGGAATTTTGTGTGTTTAAATGAGGGTTCCTTGTTTTGCATAAAATGTGTCTCTTGTAGACATATTACTTCAGACTGTGATTTAATAGCTTCTTTCCAAACTGCGGTCCTTTTATATGGGGAGTTGAGGCCCTTGGTATTGAGGGACAGAAACTTTGTCATATTGTTTATGTTCAGCTAGCCTGGCTTGCCCTAGGGGTAAAAGGGTTAGTTTGTACGACCTTTAAGATTTTTAGGTAGTCGCTACAGGTTGCTAGGATAAGGTCTAGGGGAAAGATTTGGTTTATATGTTGTTAGTTACTTTTGTTGAGGATGTAAATTCAACAGTATAACAACGAACAGGTAATAACTGTAAAGTTAACAAGTGTCTAACACAGTAAAGTCTAACAGATAGGATATTCCTTTCTGTGAGATGTGGGGGAAAAGTTCTCCTGCAGGTGGTCTTATGGCCTCCTGTAACATTTGTACCTTGTATGGTGGAGAGAGGTTGTAGATCTTGGAGGTTCTGTATACCCAAGGATTTCAATAGTTTGATCCCTTCTTCTGGTTTTTTCAGTATTAGGGTCTTCCCATCTTTCTGGATCAAAAGTTTTGTGGGAAATCCCCATCTATATGCGATGCCTGTATTCCTCAATAGGGCTGTTAATGGTGCAAAGTCTCTTCTAGCTTGGAGAGTTGCTTGAGACAGATCTGCATACAGTTGAATATTCTCGTATGGTGCAGGAAGCGTTTTCTTCTTGCGTGCAGTGTACATTAAAGCTTCTTTTATGTGGAAAAAATGTATTCTAGATATAGTGTCTCTGGGGACATCATCCGGTAAAGATTTAGGTCTTGGGAGTCTGTGGGCCCTGTCTATTATAATTTCTGCTTCTGGAGCCTCTGGTAGCAGAGTTTTGATTAGGGAGATGAGATATTCTCTTAAATCAGCCGTTGCGATAGTCTCTGGGATCCCTCTGAATTTGACATTATTTCTGCGGCTTCTGTCTTCTATGTCTGCTATTTTTTCTTTAATAGCTGTTACATCATCCGCTAAGGCATAATGTGCGTCTATTAGATCGTTGTGCGATCCGGTTATTTCTTCCATTTTGGATTCCACTTGGCCCACTCTTTCTCCTAGTTCCTCTACATTGTTGCTCAAACTCTGAGCTATATATGTTAAATCTTTATGTAGAGAGCCTCTCAGGGCTACCATCATTTCTTTAATAAAATCCTCAGAAGCAGCCTGTTTTGAGGAAGGAATAGCAGTGATAGGGTCTTCTGTAAGCTGGAGTGAAGGTAAATCTGTAATATAATCTGCTGATGTAGACATACATGCTTTCTGTTTTGCTGGGCTATTAGAAGGAGAAGCTGTATGCAGTGAGGATTTACACGTGGCGGGCGCCATCTTGGATCCTGTCAGTGTATCTGTACTTGCTGATGTTCCCTCATCTGCTAGCAAAACCTCTGCATATGATTTGGGAGAGGATTGCCTACCTGTATTTTGCAGGTAATTTCTTTTATTTTTCGGGGAGGGAGCTCCTTGTAAGCTGGCTGGTGAGGATCCTCCTGAACTGGAGTGTGCAGCTCCGGTCCGCGGCTCCCGATCCGCTGCTAGCTCTTTGATCTTTTTCGGGCCAGCTTTAACATATTTTCTCCTGGTGGCCATCCTTGTGTGCGGGGATGTACTTTTTTGTGGATCCGGGGGTCCGATCGTCGTTTTTTAGGTCGCTTTTGGAGACCTTTGAGCGGAGCTCTAGTAATGCACGTCCGTGCTGTAGCTCGTTCAGGCCCCGCCCCCCCTATTATGCTGGATTTTGATGGTAGTTTTCCTTTAAATACAGTCCAAATATGCATGAAAGTCAATTGCAAAAAACAAAACACTTTCTTAAAAAGTCAACATACCCAACATACCAGGATTTTAGTAAAGCATCACTATCCAGGAAGAACAAAGAAAGTTTCAATGAGAAAATGTCAGAAGATATGGCCTGGGCATATGGTGGTATAGTTTTATTTCTTTAGATGTGTAAATGTATGGCAAGGCATATAAAGCAGACAATTTCCCTAAATGGATATAATTTTCTTTGTTCTATTTTGAAGATTCGAATGATGTGATATAATTATGCATTGTTAAATATTCTCTTACTTTTCGGGTATTTTATGAAAAAAGATTGTACTTTACAAGCTTCAATGTAATACGTATCAAAGGGAGCCTGCCCTGAAAACTATTAATGGAAAGGGTCTAAATTCATAATTATGAAGCAGAAAACTGACCTTCGGAGCCTATTATTTCACCATAGCAGCTTCTGTACATGAAAAGTCACTGGCTTACAATTTGACTCATAGGTAAAACTGGATTAATCAATTTCAGATTATGGATTTTCCACTGTATTTTACAGCTCTTTGTTCAGATGCATAACCTTTTGCATGTAAGGTTTGAGCAATTTTTCAAGACATTTAGCATAGTTATGTTACCATAACACAAAAATAAGCCATCTTTTATGTATTCCACCCACTAGTATAGTGTAGAAATAGATGCAATATAACTTGGAGATATCTGACAATTATGTTTTTATGAACCAACAAATATTTCACTGTCTTTTATATTTTAGCAGAACAAGTGTCTAGAAAACATGCAGCAAAGATGATTTGTGAAGTCCTTTTTTATTTAGACTTGAGCTACAGGAATAGAGAAAGCAGAGCTTTGGGATAAACAGGATCTCGGCTTTTGGGTGGCCAAAATTCTGATATTGGAACATTGGCATCAATTCTTTGGTGATCCCTGTTTCTTTGTCTCTGTCCTCTGTACTATTCTAGAATTAGGAGCACCTTTAATAAACTGATTAGTGAGAATCAAAAGTATAGGACCCACACCAATATGAGGGACTTGCATCATAAAACAGAGGTGCACAACTCTCAAGTTGTTGCCCCGCCCTGCTGTGTGTAGCTTCTAGTGCAGCAGCAGGTGCACAGAGGGCTTACGGCCGGCCGAAATCTCCCAGCACTTACAATGCTGAGAGATAGGGACGGATGGAAGGGGCCGGCCACATCGCCAGCCGGAAGCTCCATGTGCATGGCTTCTGTGCCCCTGTAAACAAAGAGTGGCACTGATCAGATGCACAGGACATCGGAGGTGCAGAGAGGTAAGCACACGTTTATTATTTTTAAATAGCCCTCCCCAGCCTGGTCCTAAATTATTAGTTAACTCAGATAATCCCTTTAAATAAAACATGTGTTGGCAAGCACACACTGCTGTGGGAGCTGTTCGACTGTACAGAGGGGAAGCTCGAGGGCCTGTGATGATGTCATCATCAAATGACCCTCCACTTCTTGTCTGTACAACAGCCTGGGTTACAGGGATGCAGGAGGAAAGGGGAAACTAGACCTGGGGGCAGGAGGAAGAGGGGAAATAGACCTGGTGGCAGGGGGGAATAGACCGGGGGTATAACTAGACCTGGGGGCATGGAGGGAGGACAAAAAGACATGTGGGAATAGACTTGGTGGAATTGACCTGGGGGCAGGGGAAGGACTAGACCAGGGGGGAGTTTGCTTTGTGAGATCTGTATAAGGGCAGTATTATAGTATATTATTGTACATATGTTGCAGTATTATAGTAGTTATGTAACAATACACCAAAAAGGGAGGGTTCCAGCACTCAGCCGCTTTTTACATTTATATTCTACACCTGCTATTGGTGAGCTGCTTTTTTCTTATGTTTTTGTCTGTAAAAATATAGTAGTTATATTACTGTGCATAGGGAACAACCTGTGACACCAGTCCAGGTCCCAGCCAATAGTCTAGTGATCCTGCAGGGATCACTATAAATACTGCACCACAAGTCTCACCGGCCACTGAAGAGACTCCTTGTGCCAATTGGAAAGTGTCCAAAACTCCTCCTGTAAAGAGTAAAGTACTATTAGTGGAGATGGCACTACAGCCAGCAATCACAGAAACTACAACCAGTGCTAGAAGCAAAGTGCCCAGAACCTTTGCAACACAGGCTGATGTCTCATCTGTACAGACCGCACTACAGGTACCAGCAGTCACTGGAAAGTCAGCTCCTACCACAACTAAAACATCCAAGTCCTCTGTCCACGATGGATCCAAGCAGCTGCCCACCACCTCTACTGAGACCGCTGATCCTGGGGCAGTGTGGACGCCAAGAGAGACTAGACACACAGGCCATACTTCTGGTCCTTTGGTATAAAAAAGGAATGATGGTGAGGGAGTTCTCTTCACTGATATCGACATTCAGGTGGAGTGACTCCTGGAGATCTGCTTCGGCTGCTGCCTAATGGTGGACTCTACCTTGGACACTTTACATTATAGAGTTGTGAATGTATATTTTTCTCAGACTAGGAACGATAAAAGGGAGTTGTTACGGAGTATCACACCATATTGCTTTACATCTAGAGTGTTTATGATGTGTGGTGACTTTAAATAGTGTGTCCTGTAGCTTAGATCGCTCCAGAAGTCACAAAAGCTTGATATATGAGACTTCCTCAATAACATAGTGCAGCAGGCCCATTTAGTTGACCCTTATATTCAAAACTGTAAGCATACGGCCTACACTTATCATAAGGGCGGGAATGCCACCCGCATAAACAGGGTATACACAAAGAGGGGTATGAGAACCTCCCGGTATAATATAGCCCCTGTAGAGTTCTCTGACCATTGTATGGTAAGTGTGTCTCTGGAGCTGAACACTGTTGTGGTTTGTGGTAGGGACTACTGAAAGGCTAACAGCTTACTCTTCCAGGACCTGGAGTTTAAGGAGTCATTTACCACCTTCTATAATGACCGGAGTACATGAGATACTCTGCCCTCAGACTAAAGCTCAGCTGCCTGTACAGCAGGATGAATAGTGGTGAGACTGTGGAGAGTAAGAGTGTATTAGGTGAAGCAGAGGATGAGACAGCTGCAGTACAATTGCCTCAAATCCCTCAAAACAGAAAACCAGTTTGATAATTGATAATCACAACACAGACTCTTTTGTTGCCTGTAAAAACAAGGCCAGTAAAAAGCTGATGACGGCCTTATTAGTTGAGAATGGGCTGGAGAACATCATTGGGGATTATTACGAAGATCTCTTCAGAGGTTGTCAGATGAGCAGAGCTATCTGAATAATGTGACTATGCCAAAACTACAAGTCGATAGTATGGCTGAGCCCATAACAAAGGATGAAGTGAGGAGGAGTATTGACTCCTTAACCCCTTCCCGCTCTGTGGCGGATATATATCCGCCGCTGAGCGCAGTGACTTAGCGCTCAGCGGCGGATATATCCCCTGCTAAGATTATGCCGAATCGGCTCCAGATCGGAGCTTATCCGGCATCGGCAAACACGGGGTGCCGGCTGTCACATATAGCTGGCACCCCAGTGTAACACCGGTGGTCGGAGTGGGCTCCTATCACGGGTGTGTAACCTGTTAAATGCCGCGGTCAGTGCAACCGTGGCATTTAAAATGCCTTTCCCCCACGATCGGTGCCCCCGCACTATTTTCGGGGGGCACCGATCGCTGCCATGGCAACTCTGGAGCCGGTTCAGAGTCTGTGACGTCATCTTTCAGGCACAGTGTCAGCCTATGCATGTGCATAGGCTGACACTGCTAATACACTGCAATACATCGATATTGCAGTGTATTATCATGAACAAGCAATCAGATGATTGCAGAGTAAAGTTGAGACGGTAAAGTTCTGTCCTATGCAGATGATGTGACAGTCTTCATGTCCTCTAGAAATGACTGTGGTTCTACAGCAGGAGATAGCAGCTTTTGCCAAGGTGTCTAACTCAGCTGTGAACTTGGAGAAGAGCGAAGCTCTGTGGCTGGGTGATGAAAATGGGGTCTTCTTGGTTCCATTCAGGACAGTAGAGGAAAATATAAAGATTCTGGGAGTTGTGTTTGGAGCTGTAGATGAAAGGAAAGTAAATGGGGATGAGAAGCTGGCCATGTGTGAGCAGAAGGTGTGGAGTTGGGGACACTGGAAGCTGATGTACAGAGAGAAGGTCAGCCTGGTGAGAACCTAACTACTCCCCATCTTCTTGTATGTCAGTGTGGTGTGTGGAGGAACATTGTTTATCTTCCTCATAGAGAGGGTGGTCTTTCCATGCCATGTTTAGAGCTTTTCTATGGTCTAATGCTTTTGATGAAAATGTTTTCATTTTGTAAGAGCTCAGAGGTGAAGCAGTGGTGCATTCTGTTTGAGAGCAAGATCCAAAAGTTTGTGTCTGTGTGGTCGACCTGACAAAGAGGGTGACCACCCCTGTAAAGTGTATTGTTTCCTGGTATGGGGTCCATATCATTGGTAAGATCATTAGAAGGAAGATCTTTTATGAGGATGTTATACAGCTCATAAGTATTCATAAATAAAAGATCATTATAGTAGTTATATTCTTGTACATAAGGGGCAGTATTATAGTAGTTATATTTTTGTTCATAGGGGGCAATATTATAGTAGTTACAGTCATGGCCATAAGTTTTGAGAATGATACAAATGTCAACTTTTACAAAGTCTACTGTAGAGATGAGCGAGTATACTCGTCCGAGCTTGATGCTTATTCGAGTATTCGAGTGCTCAAAACGGCTCATTGCTCGGACGAGTATTTCGCCTGCTCGATAACGAGCTTTCACTTAAGGAAACACAGTGAAAAACAGTGAGGAACACAGTGAAAACAGTGAACACAAAATCATTTAAGTGAAGAACACAGTGAAGAACACATTGCAGATGTTTCTGTACATCTGCTAACTTATCAGAAGACATTAGTGCCGAACGTTGTTCTTCACAATAGTATGTGAAGAACAATATGTGTGAAGAACACATTTCAGGGTCATTCTCCTTTTTGAAGTTCCATAAATATTCCATTGAATAAAAAAAAACGAAGAAACAGGACTGACTTTCTTATTTCTCAATAAAATGACACATTTTATTGCAGAGCCTTGGTCCCCTTGAAAAATGCTTGAGTTTCCCATTGACTTCAATGGGGTTCGTTATTCGTAACGAGCAGTCGAGCATCGGGAAAAGATCGACTCGAGTAACAAGCACTAGAGCATTTTAGTGCTCCCTCATCTCTAGTCTACTGCATCAGGTTTTATAATAGCAATTTGCATATACTCCAGAATGTTATAAAGAGTGATCAGCTTAACAGCAATTCATTGCAAAGTTAATATTTGCCTAGAAAATTAACTTTGGGGCAGTGTTATAGTAGTTATATTCTTTCCACCTCAGGGAGCAAAAATGAAAGAATCGGCCCTGTGCAGCAGAAAATAAGTAAGAATAACTGGCTGGCTGCAAGCAGGGCACAGTACTGGGGTCTATCGGAGCCCCTGTGTGCAGCCAGTAATTCACCATTATTACCTGCTGCATGGATTCAGACAATTTCCATTATTATTATTGTCTTGTTTGTGTCCTCTATTGTAGTTTGCTCTGGTGTCTAATTTACTTATTGTACAAATGCAGTATGAATTAATGGAATTTGTGCTGTATTGTGGTTTTTGGCACATCTAGGATGTTGGTTAATTGTGTGGAACCCTGTAGCAGTATGACAATGCAGCCCTTGGCCGAAAAAAGTTGTTATCCCTTTTAAATAACTGTGTTCCTTATCTGTGTATTATCTTTCCCCAATGATTAAAGAGTATTTACATTTTGAGTTATACTTTTACTTATTGTACAAATCTACATATAGTTTAGATCGGATAAATTCTAAGGGATGTCTTAAATTGTCACTTAGTCTTCAGCAAATTTTGCATAAATCAAAAGTACACGTCTAAGAAAATTTTGTGATACAACTGAGAAGGTCTGCTCCAGAATTGTTGAGCAAATTTGTACCCAAAAAGTCCCTTAAATGCCTTGCACCACATTGTTTAAGCTTTTTTTTACAGTTTTTAGGCAATTCTAGATCAGAAAGGATTGTGGCCCAGAGAAATGAATATGTATAAGCCTTGTGCCATAAAGTCGATGTGCCAAAAAATGCAGGGGGGAATTCATTAATCCTTTCATTGTCCCTCATTCCCTCTGTTTTTCAGTTCCAATTCTCTGTTGAATTTCATTTTTACAGCTAGATAGACAGTTGCCGATTTCTTGTTAATGAAACCTTTATTAAAATCCTTGTCCAGCCCCTATGTGTGACTATTCATCCAATATACAGTACATCTAAATGAGCATCCTAAACCATCAGACAAGTAGACTATATGAAAGGAACGAAAAGCTATACACTTTGTTGATGATCTATCCAATACCCTTGTCAGTCATTTCCGATTAGCGGCCCTCGGCCAAGAATGATCAGATTTTGATAATGAATAAAATCAGTGCATTTTTTTTCTTACTCAGACACACAGACACATTATTTTGCAGCTTATTTTTAGATGATTCATGATATAGATGAAAAATAAGTTGATGCTTTCAAAATAGGGCCACAGTTCCAGGTTTCCACGATTTAAGAATGTCCCTGCTTCAGCTCAAGTGTGTTAATCCAAATGATAAATCCACTGATTGACACACATGTGCAAAAACAGGGATATCTTCAACAGCTAATCCGTTGGCAGCAGTCAAGGGCATTTCAGTAAGTAATTTTGTATAGTTTAAGGACAGCAAACCCACAAGCGAGAAAAGATGTTAATAAACAAGCATGCAGCGTAACAAGTATTGTGTGGATGTGAAAACACTAATAGCCAGTGCAATTATCAAACTCTTTATGAATTACATTAACCTTACTACTTAGATTTAACCTTATTAAAACCAGAAAGAATCCTATATATATATTTATCAATAAGATGAGTTAAGTGTGATGATCAGTGGAAACAAACCGGCATCCTGAACTTCAGCAAAAACTTTAGGTATGACGTTCGACTCACCACGCCTTTACAACTATGATCAGTGCTGGCATGGATTGTTGTTGATATTTCTATAACTTCTGTCAGCAAAACCGCCGCTAACTTTTCGGTCCCAGCAGCGCATATGTTTACATGCCATTTTCCCAAAGATTGTTGCTCCAAAGCACTTTGCCAGTGGGTTTTAAAGGGTAACACCAGGGATGGTACCAGCACCCATCATGGGTGTTGCCAGTGAGGGTGAATGTTCGCACAAATGAACAGATTTTGGCGGGACTCAGCCATACCCAAACACAAAGATTTCCATGAGCAGACACACAGGGGTGGATTAAAGAGCATCAGATTTATCTTTAAGGCTTCAACACATTTTCTTACTTTTAGACACTTTTGAGAAAGACACAATTCATTTCTTCCTTCAACATATATAATAAACCTAGCCCAAGGCTAACACCAAGTCAAAAAATGGAGGATTCGTAAATATGAAAATGAGCCAGAGGCAGTCCGGGTAAAGTGACCAGAGCGCCTCTTGGCTCCATCGGCTATTAGTATATTTACGCCCACACCTGAAGCTGCCCTGACCATCACCAACTGTCTGAAAGACTGATGGTCAGGGCTAGGATAAAGTGGATAATTAATAGCCGGCTGAGCTAAGAGGCACTCTGGTGATGTAGACTGTAGTGCCTCCAACTCATTTACATATTTTAACAACTTCAATTTCTACGATATACAGCCATTTCTTTATACAAAAAGACTGCATCCCGGCGCAGATTGAAGTTAACAAATTCTTCTGCAGTCTATACCCCGAGATGGACATAAAGGTTCCAAATGTATATGCATATTATGTCTCCACTCCATAATTCTCAAATGTATGTTGTACCTCACAGTTTTCCACTATTTCTCTGTCCCTAAAAGACTTGCAGTCTGAAAGCAGAGCCTCCCCCCCTCCTTAGCCTTACCTATCCCACTGCATTATGCCATTCAAAGGCCAGCTAGCACCAGGATGAAGGATTGTAAAGCAAGCACACTGACATACTTGTGTATGCCCCCTGTGGCATACCCCTGGTTTTTAAAAATAAAGGTAATGGAACCTGGAGCCCACCTGGCTCATTTGCATAATTTTAAAGCATTTTCTTCTTAAAAACAAGGGCATAGGAAGCCTAAAAAAGAGTAGATCCTGCCACTGGGGGCACACACCAGTACGTCAGTGTGCTTGCTTTACAATCCTTGAAACTGGTGGTAGATTTCCTTTTATACTAAGCATTGGGTTCCGACCATAGCTTTGATTTACTTCCCAACAACAGAGTTTGTTTCAATAGCTGTCTTTACACAAACTAATAGGTTAAACAAGTTAATCTCTGCTATATTTTTAGCCAGTTTTAATTCTCTTACCTCAGTAATAAAAGATAGATTTTTGCAAAATGAAGCTAATTTATTATCACATTGAATAATGATCTGACAAGATAATAACAATTTTTCTATGAAATAAAAAGTGCTGCACAATATCATAAGATGTCAATGATAATTTGAAAGAATAACAAAAGTAAAATATAGCACAGAGTGTCGGGTTTCATTACGGCTCATTTAGTTTGGGTTTATATGACTATAAGCTACATCATTATGGGAGACTGATACAAATCGGATTAAATTCATGTTTCAGCTATACTCGGATGGCTTCATTTATTGCAATGTGACCAGCATGATAACGCTTTAAGTTGTGACAATGAAGAATACTTTGAGATATATTACCGTATTATGAGTGGTTTGAAGATTTGTAATGGCTGACAATCCTGATATATTAGAATCACATGTAATACAGTTGTAAAGGATGACATTTAAAGCATGCAATGGAATATATTTGGATGAACAAAAGACAGTGACTATTCTAAATGGAAAAATTATTCTGGTATTGTGACCTGTGTAAAATAATTAATGATTTCAAAATACCCAGTTATTTTTAAAGAATTTAGATTTGAATTTAATACTTTTAATAAAAGGTATCTTAAGAAGCATCTTGTCAAGACAAGGAAAAGGTGCTTTGGCCATGAGCTCCCCACAACATCTGGCCCTGTCTATTTGCCAGTCCTGTGCTAAACTGCAGGAGACAACCGAGTGTCAGCTCCTTACCTGAATAGGTGCAGAATATAGAAGGACAAGCAAGCAGACATAAGACAGACAACAATGCAAAGTCTAAAAAACCAGGACAAAACAAAAATAGCAGCAAGGTACAAAACTGTAAGGGAGAAGAGTAGTCAAGGTAAAGATAAAAAGGTTAGAAGACTGGAAGCCTCCACTGCAGCTAATTGGTTCTGATGTTTATCACTGCAATTGAGAACTGAGACACACTTTCAAGCTGCTGACCTGACTCTCTAACAGCCTCTTTGATGGTCTGATTTGTAGCACCTTACTCCAGCAAAAACTAAGGAGAAATCAAGGTGTCATTTTAGAGAGTTCTGACACATCCCCTGTAAAAACATAAAACATACTATAGTGGAGATCACTCTTTAAATCTGAAAGTAGATATTTAATTTGATTTTCCCCTCCCTCTTGAAAAATATTATGCTCCCTCTTTCAAAGGTGCTGATGCTTCCATGATTTAAGAACTTTACTAACTGGTCGGACATGTGAAGCTGCCGTCCATTATACAACCTTGATATGCACATTTTTATGTTTATTTTGTGAGTATAATGTATTGGAATACATTTTAAACCTATTTGAACCTACTACACCATCTGCAGGCGTATTTCTTTCAGCAATGCATTATTAAGAAATGTTTTCCTCTTTTTTGAACTGATACATTCTGCAGACATTCAGATCATCTACAATATACTGTTTCATTAAGATATTCAGGTAAATGGGGGGAATTTATTAAGACTGGTCTTGCTCTGTTAGTAGATGCAAGCACAATGGGACTTATTTACGTAGGGGCCGCGGAGGGTATTTCCGTCGGACTGTTCGTGGTATTCAGGATTTGCGCTGCAGGGACAGGTATTAGGAAGGGGATTGTGTCTGTGCCAGCTTTCAGGCGACAGACCATGGGGGACAGACCATCGGGCAACCCAAATGACTCAGACTGAGCGCGGAATTTAAGATTAAAATACCAATGCACTTACAAACACTGGGAAGAAGATGGTGAACTCCGGTGGACCTGAGCGGAGAAGTGACAGGTGCACAATGTTAGTGAATCGCGGCAGAGTGCATTGTCATCGGACATTTGTTCCTATCTCTTCCAGGGCAGACCTTTTAAAACCAGATTTCGACCATCAGTTGAACCAACCAGTTTTTCAAATTCAGTGTAGAAAGTGTGGGGGCAGGGATGCAGGGTTGGCTCCAGTTTTAAGCACAGTCATACATATAAAATGTAAAGAGTCAGACATATGCTCATGTGTATTAATTCACATACATGCATACAAATACAGTTACATATTTACCTCTTGTGTTGATAAACTGAAGGTGGACCTGTGTTATCTCTGAAAGGCAGGAGATTAGATACACAGCTACTTGTTGAGCTTTCACAAGGGACACAGGACTGCTCCAGGACCTGAGTCACTGCACTGCTCCTTCCTCACTGTCCCAACAGCTGGCTCCTAGTAGCTGGTGTCACAGTACAGACCAAAGGCCTGTTACATGTCCTGCATGCTTGTGGGATGTCTTATACTGCCATGAACAGTATAGTTGTACAGGCCACTTTCAGGCAGATGTATAAACGGCCCAGGCTAATGGGCTTCTATTATGAACGTTGGGAGTTTCACAACTAAGTGGACCAGTCAGCACAGGCACCACTCTCTGTATCATGATTATATTCAACGGGAGAGTTGAATCCCCTGGACACAACTCCCCAGCCTTGAGTGGGCCCTCCCAGCAGCTGTGGGCCCTGGCACTTGTCCCAGTATGCCAGGTGCTGTCGCCAGAACTGCAGTTGTGTTTACATCCCTGCCCACCCCATTCTCAAGGCAGGTGGGGTGAGAAATCACTGGTAGAGAAGACATAACAAAACTATCCTGAACTCTTTTCTTTCAGCGGGCTGGAGTATAGAACTGCAGTAATTTAAGTCTCCTCTTTCTTTCTCTCATACCAATGTTAGTACAGCAACAATTTATACTATTACAGATAAATGACAAATGGCACTCTACCCCAGTTCCCCCAACATCAGGAAAAAGTAATTCCAAAGTGCAGGACAACAATGAGGAGAATTAAACATGCATGCATCTATCTACTTCATGTCTATAGAGCTGACAGATAAACAAATGGCTGTTATGAACAAATTGCAGATCCTCTCCCCGTTCAGACGGCGCAGGCGCAGTGGTGACCGGAAGAGGGACGTCGCCATATTGGTACAGGCGGATGTAACGGAAGGGTATGCGCCAATCAACAGGTTAATACCGGTAACTAAAGGTAACTAAAACTGAACCTTTATTATGGAAAGAAAAGTGTATCCAAACGATGGGAATGCCAACATATGATACTGTAATGCAATGTAATGTATTTCTGACTTGCTTTAGCTGGGCTGCCTGAGCCCCAATCTATCTTGGGATCATTTTAAAGTTAAAATAAATTGCTAAGTATATGTTTCATTGTTAATTAAATAAAATGAAGAGATTTTTATAAAAAAATATTTTGTGAGTTCCCCTACTTTTTAGGGTGTGATAAGTTAGATTGGGGGGAAGCTACTCGTACTCCTCTATAGGACATAACTTATTTGGGTTATATTGTATATAATTATACTACTCCAACAAAAAAAAATCTGGCCAATACAGTATATCATTACTTGTGTGACAGGTTTTTCCCAAAAAATACATGAAAAAGTAAAATTCTCAGACTTTTGTGCCATGCAAATATAGGGCGCTAAAACATGCACAAAAATATGGCACAAGGTATAGTTTAAATTTTGCTAGCCCAGACGAGTTGTAGATTTCAATTTTAGAGTACAAATATTGTTCCATAATCACTAAAAGGGCAAAACTCAGAAAGAGTCTGAAAATTGGCTCATTTTCTGTGTAGTGGGCAGTACTGGGAACTGCAGCTAACCTTGTATTCTGTTCTTGGTGCAAGCCACCACACATAGAAAGAAGTTGAACTTATGGCCCTGTCCTAGTGTTGGGTCTTCACAGATTTAATATTGATAATTTATTCTTTGGAGCTGTGATCATATTCTCAAAGCTGAACATTTTTTTGTCATTGCATTTAATGTATGCATGAAGAACAATTGTGAACACACTACTATCTTCTTCTCCTATTTGATTCATATTCATAAGTCCAGTTTTGGATGGTAGATAACACCCTATGTATTAAACTGCTACTCATCAGTTGACAAAGGTGGTGGACCTGAATGCACATTATCCTAAATGTTCTTACATTGTATGACCCTAACTACGGTTTGCTGGAACCCATCTGGATTGATGTCAATCTATGGATGCACATCACAAGGCTTTCATATGAGTTATACCGTGTCATCTTTAAATACAACACATTAAAAATACACCATTACCATTGAACGGCATGACTCAATATTAAGACAATAGGGCAGGGCTACTATTTTATCATTAAAATATCTTCGTTTAATAGAAATAAGCTGTGAATTGAGTCATTTAATTTGAATTTCACATTACAATGAAACTAAGTGGAAATATTCTCAAAGGAAGAAAGATTTACTTATCTGTGCTTGGCACAAACGCCGCAATTATGGTGGAACTAGAAACTTCTTTCACAAGGCCATTTCTCCATGTAATGACCTCATTTTATTTAGCGGTCTTGTATGTTCGGGTATTAGAAGAGACCTACAACTTATTATACAAGGACAAAGGATGAGCAGTATCTGTTGATAAAGCAATGTATGGCGGACCATTTAACTCAATTAATCATTGCCCTGTATCTCTCGGAAACAACAGCAATTATTCATGTTCACTCCCTTTGCCACTGAGAGGGAAAACTATACAGGACAATAAATTGAAGTCTAGAGGGACTCTACATGTATGGCATATCCCATAAAATGGAGCAAACCAATAATTCCGGGTAATGGAAGTCATCCTCAGGCTATGATTAAGTAGCTGATGCAATATTTAAAGCCGATGGTGTTTCACCTGCTGTATAATCAGTTGGCCAAAATATTTTACATAAGTAATTATTATTCTCTCAAGATATATTAGTTTTCTTGGTTGTTATTCTTAAGAAAGGGATGCATGCTATTTTAAAGCCATTAGTACTGAGTGTTCGCTGTATGGTACAACATCATCTATAATATGTGCTGGTGACAGACCCACATAGTTTGGCACTTTATTACTAGTATATTTATATGGCTAAACAGCACGTTAATATTGGACAGAAGATACTATCCAATAATATCCAGTTCACTCAAATTTAAAAGCCTTCCAAATGTTATTCTACAATACAAACTGTGCAAATAAGTGTCTTATTTTGGGAAACCTTTTCTTACAATGTCAATCTTTAAAGGAAATCTACTATCAAAATTCATCATGATCCATCAAAATCCATCACTTACCCATACAACCAGGCACCGTGACTGTGGTGATCTACTTATATATGTTATCCATGGCCTTCATCTTTCTAAAAGCAACTTAAGCAAAACTATGCCAATGAACCTGAGGGGCTCCTGGGGGTAATACCAGAGCCCCTGTATGCAGGAGGTTCGTAGGCTTTTAGATTGTTTCACCTTCCCCACTGTTTCCTCAGCCTGATGTAATCTCACTGCAGCACAGGAAGTATTAGCACACAGTGAGAGGGGGACAATGAGTGCTCCTGCACAGTGTAACAGCCTGTGAATCTGGAGCATGGAGGGGCTCGGATAACAGAAGCCCTACAAGCTTATTGGCATAAAGTTGAAGTTGATTGTGTCTGGATCTTTGTGTAAGTGCCCCTGGTTTATCATGATGGATTTTTATGGTTCTTTAATCCCAATGACTAAGCTCTCAGTGGCGGATATATCTGCTGATGCCGGCTCGGCTCTGGATCGGAGACTAACCGGCATCGACAAACACAGGGTGCCGGCTGTAACTAATAACCGGCACCCCAGTGTAACACCCGCGGTCGGAGTGGGCTCCGATCACGGGTGTTCAACCCTTTAAATGCTGCGGTCAGTGCGATCGCAGCATCTAACATGCCTCTGGGGGGTCTTTTCCCCCACGATGGTCCCCAGCACTGCCTGCAGGCACTGCCAGTAAGATGGCGTCTATGACGAGGATCAGAATCTTCCTCAAAGCTGTTTCTGATAGTTTGAGGGGTGCAGATTTGAAAATTGGTTGGTTATATAGGGTGGTTTTGATGTTAAATATGTAAAATTTCATTCAAAACAGTATTTATCCGCAAAAGAGTAAGCCGCGCAACATCAAAATAAATTATCCATACATTTCAAAAATTATGAAAATGTAAAGTAGACATATGGGATAGCAGTTGTGTGGTTGGGCGGCACAGTGTAGAAAAAGGTTTCAACCCGATGGGTGCAAGCTAAAGCGTGTCTGATCCAAGACTGCTACGTTCCAACAGCAAACCAAAGAAGTAGCAGCACTCCGTTTCAAATTCCAAAGTGTTTATTCACCAGGTGAAAGTACAGAAATATGGGAAATGTTATTCAGCAACTTATTGAGGTGGTAAATCTATCTACCTGAAAATGTAATTATTTTAGAATTTCAAAAAAGTGAAATTTTTCAAAAAATTCATCATTTTTTCTTTTTTGTTAAATAAACGCAAAACTTATCAGCCAACATTTACCACTAAAATGAAGTACAACATGTGGAGAAAAAACAATCTCAGAATCGTTTTGATAAGTAACAGTGTTCAAAAGTTATAACCATATAAAGCGACGCATGTCAGAATCCAAAAAATGGGGCTGAGCCTTAAGATGTAAAATGGCTGCATAAGGAGTTAATGATTATTTTTGGAATGTTTGTTTAAACTATGACATATGGTCTGATATCCAAATACTAGCGCAGTATGCTTATAGTTGCCAACTATTTTTAGGGAAAACCTGGGAATGTATTAAAAACTATACATATATATTTAGCTTGAGAATGGCTCACGCTTGAGCTGAAACATCGCTGATTATATGGAATAAATCCACTTGACTTTTGCACAATTTACTGCCTATAGTGCTATTACCTTTCTACGTACTACAATTGGAGGACCTGATGCCCTACACTGGTTAGTGTGCACACATTTTTCTTGCTGCTTGGATTATTTTTTTGTGTGTGTGTGTATATACATTTATACACGCACATTTATCAAATTCAAAGTCCTCACACACACACAATATATAACTGAACCTAGCGCAATGATAGATGTGACCCTGTATGAGGTTTCATCAAAGTGCCTGGCTAAGCACAATATATACACCAGCCTATTTGAGAAGAAATATTGGGATGTCCCATAAAGCACCGGACAGAGGGGTTGTCAAACTTATTTTAAGAAGGTTAAAAAGTCCTCTCTGTTATCTCTTGTTTCTAGTCTGGAAGTAATGACATTCTGTTTGTGGCCACATCTGTGGATAGGTCACCACCAAGGCCACTGATTGGTTACAGTGGTCAACTGTCAATGAAAAGGACATATTCAATTCTGGGTTACAGCATTAAGTGCATATATTGACATTCTTAAAAAGGACCTTTCATCATATCCATCCAATTCCACAACCGCAAAATACTTAATTCCACTGATTCTGGCACAGATGACTTTTTCACAATTGTTGAGCAACCACAGACATTATTTGCAGCGTACAATATGCAAACCAAATGTTAGTCTGGGGATCACAGATTCTTGACTCAAAACCAGAAACACCCAAGAGACTAATGATGGGGCTAGTCAGAAACCACACACCTGTGATGTAATCAGAGGAACACCACTTTAAGGATTAAAAGATGAAGTTGGTGGTCAAAAGTCCTCTATAAATCACCTTTTAATTTTAATAAAGTTTTGTACATGAAAAACCAGGCAGGTTAGGCTTCAATGATGGTTTAGAAGTGCTATAATAAATTCTTGAAGATCATGCATTACATGGTCAAACCACTTCTTCAGATTAAAGACAAATCAATTCACATCTTATTACAATTTTAATGTGTTTTTTGCATTTTTGGGGGCATATTGGCCTATTTATGTGACCGTTAATAAAGGCAAATAGTGCATTTTTACATAACTAGGCAGTTTTCCCCCTAACATTTATGTATGGTTACATAAATGGAACATTTAGCCCTTATAAGGCAACGAAGCCCGTTTGACAGCCCGCTAGGGTGAAATCGGCGACTAATTAATTAATTAATGAAAATAAATTAATGGATAAATAAATGTATTACCATGAAGTAAATTCCAATTAAAGCAAAAGATCTGACGGAAGAGAACTATAAAAATTTAACATTTCTGAACAAAAGAGAAACAAGCTAGCATGCAAATATCAAACACATGTAACCAAATGACAAGCAACATGAGAATAAAATAAAACAAACACTATCTGATCTGAATCCCGAGAAAGAAGTAAGTGGAACTCACAGCTCCATCCCAGGTGAATCACACAATGTAACTTGTTATTTTTCTGCTTATCAACATTTTCGCAAAACAAGACTTTGTAAGTTCAGAAGGGATGTTCTTGTCAGTAATATAACACACAGATCACCACAATGACAGCTCCCAGTACACAACATTGCTTAAATATTTGGAATTCCCTGGATTATTTGGTCTTTTGTGTTAATTATTGAGATGAAAAAAAGGAGCTATGGTAGACCAGCAGAGCACAAATTCTGAGGATTTGGGAATTAACAATTAGTTAAACTGTATGTCATTCAAAATTTCTAATTGGTTGTTATTATGTTGTCTTCTACTAAATGCTTCTCCATTTTATGAAAATTCTTAAAAATGAAAATGAAAATGATTACCCTTGGCACAGAACTGTTCCTCCCTACATCTCTTCCTTCTTCTATGTCTATCGCCCAACCTATGGTCTTCGACTTCAAGAAATTTCAGAATATTCTTTTCTTTAATTCCCACACATGTCTTCAAGACTTCTGAGCTGCACCAATTCTCTGGAAAACCTTACCTTTCAGCCCATCGAATTACAACTACCAAATATACATTCTCTTAAATCCCATCTAGTCAGGCAGGCTTATCACATTTCCATACTGCATGCAACTTCAACTCTCTTTTTGCTAACCAACCCTGTGTACTTCTCCTGTCTATGAAATTGAACAAGCACTAGACAACAATTTATAGGCTACTCTGCAGTCCTATGCACCAAGGGCTCTGTATATAAGATATTGGGTAGTGACTGGTTCATGTAGCTGCATTATGACCATTTTTAATTTTTTTTAATAGCCTATAAAGCAGTGATGGGGAACCTTTTAGAGACCGAGTGTCCAAACTACAACCAAATCCAATTATTTGCTGTGAAGTGCCAGCATGGCATTTTAAGCAGTAACCTATTGGTACCTGTTCTTCCACATCTTTCAATCATATTGACCCCCTGAGGCGACCAATACAGCTAAAAGAAGAAGTAGGGCAAATTCAGTGTATCATTGTAGCTTCTCTCCAAGGTCTCTCTGTACAAGAAGAATGGATGATCTCCAAAACCTTCTTACTTTTCCAGCAGTTCCAAAAATAGCGCTGAGAGCAGCATCTCTTAAGTTGCCTATGGAAGATTCACTGGTAAACACCCATGCCATAGGTTTGCCACCGCTGCTATAAAGAATGGCTGGACCACTGTAGAAGCAATTTCACATCTGGTGTCACTCATTCCTTCTCGCAGATTGTAAGCTCTTGCAAGCAGGACCATCCATCTATATTATTAGTAAGTCTTCTTTGTTTGTATATGTACACCATGATTTGTAAAGCGCTGCTGAATGACGACGCTATATGAAGAAAGATCTATTATTACTAGAGATGAGCGAGCACTAAAATGTTCGGGTGCTCGTTATTCGAGATGAACTTTTCCCGATGCTCGTCTCGAATAACGAGCCCCATTGAAGTCAATGGGAGACTCGAGCATTTTTCAAGGGGACCAAGGCTCTGCACAGGAAAGCTTGGCCAAACACCTGGGAACCTCAGAAAAGGATGGAAACATCACGGAAATGGACAAGAAACAGCAGGGGCAGCATGCATGGATGCCTCTGAGGCTGCTTAATCGTACCATTATGCCAAAATTATGGCAACAGCATGGCCATGACAGAGTGACCGAATGAGGCTAGATAGCATCTAAAACATGCAATAATTGACCCTGACACTATAGGGGATGGCATGCAGAGGCAGCGGCAGCAGCAGCAGGCTAGAGACTCTCATGGCGACATACCCTAAATGGACTCAGGCTTCACCAAAGGAGGTGAGCAAGAAGCGCCGAAATGATTTCCTATGTGAACAAAAGGTTGACGGTATATTTAGTCGATAACACAGCATGGTGGCGACATAGTGACCAAGTTCCATATCTGGTGAAACACCCGAAAAATTAGCCTGACACGGCTCTTTTGATAAGGGGACGACATGTGGAGGCAGCCATGGAGACGACTTCCATGATTAAGAGCGACAGTATGGGGCATCCATATTGTGCTGCTATGATTGCAACTTCAGGTCTCCAGCATGGCGGCAACAGATGGGCCGAGTTCCACTATGTATCTGGTAAAACACCTGAAAATTCTGCCTGACACAGCTCGTTTGATAAGGGGATGATGTGCTGCATATTCTCTCGTGCTCCAGCGTCTTGGGTATAAATAGTTGAAAGTTGCGCATGGAGACATTGGTGGACGCTGTGGAGGATCGTGGAGGCAAAATGGACAGGAAACAGCAGGGGCAGCATGCATGGATGCCTCTGAGGCTGCCTAATCTTGGGATGGAGCAGGCGGTCCGCTGCCAGGCGAGCTTTCACCTGTCCAAGCCCCTGTCTCTCGGCTCCTCCCCACCCAAAATGGGCCTGGGGGCCAGAAGCGTTTACTTTGAAAAAATTATAATTTTCAAAGCAGGCGGGGTCGTTTGAATATTTCACCTAGGAATAATAAAATAGCATAGTGGTTCTATTTCTAATTGTTTTTTCGGAAATGGTTCCATGATTAAGAGCGACAGTATGGGGCATCCATATTGTGCTGCTATGATTGCAACTTCAGGTCTCCAGCATGGCGGCGACAGATGGGCCGAGTACCACTATGTATCTGTTGAAACACCTGAAAATTCTGCCTGACACAGCTCGTTTGATAAGGGGACGATGTATGGAGGCAGCTATGGCGATGACTTGTGGAGGTAGCAATGGAGACAACGTGTGGAGGCAGCTAAAAAGACGACATGTGGAAACTGCTATGGAGACAATTTAATTTGGATAGTGCCTGTATGTGGCAGTCCAAAAACGTTTTCAAACCAGAGGAGGCATAGTAGACCTGAGAGACCTGGACCGAGGTAGGCCCCGCAATCCTCGGCATCGGCATTATATGACCAGCCCCAGGGTCAGACTCGGTCCCAGCCTCCACCAAGTTAACCCAATGTGCCGTCAGCGATATATAGTGGCCCTGCCCGGCAGCACTCGTCCACATGTCCGTGGCCAGGTGGACCTTGTCAGAAACGGCGTTGTTCAGGGCACGGATGATGTTGTCTGACACGTGCTTGTGCAGGCCTGGGACGGCACATCGGGAAAAGTAGTGGCGGCTGGGGACCGAATAACGAGGGGCGGCTGCCGCCATGAGGTTTCGAAAGGCCTCGGTCTCTACCAGCCTATAGGGCAGCATCTCCAGGCTAAGCAGTTTGGAGATGTGGATGTTGAGGGCTTGGGCGTGTGGGTGGGTTGCACTATACTTCCTTTTGTGCTCCAGCGTCTGGGGTATGGAGAGCTGAACGCTGGTGGATGCTGTGGAGGATCGTGGAGGCGAAGATGGGGTTTTCGCACGGGAGGTGTTTGGGCCGGGGTCCTGGGCAGGGGGCTGACTAGCAGATGACACAGGGGAAGGAGCAGTGGTGTGCCCGGCCGGAGGTGAACGGGCTTGGTGCCATTGAGTGGGGTGTTTAGCATTCATATGCTTGCGCATACTGGTGGTAGTTAAGCTAGTAGTGGTGGAACCCCTGCTGATCCTGGTTTGGCACAGGTTGCACACCACAGTCCGTCGGTCATCCGGTGTTTCTTTAAAGAACCTCCAGACTTCTGAAAATCTAGCCCTCGCCACGGGAGCTTGACTACGTGAAACATTTGGCGCTGATGCACCAGCTCTGGCTCTGCCACTCCATCTGGCCCCACCACTGCCTCTTCCAACCTGTTCTGGTATAGGACTCGCCTCCGTCTCAGAAGCACTGTGTTCACCCGGCCTATATACCCAGCTTGGGTCTGTCACCTCATCATCCTCTGATCCCTCAGTCTGCTCCCTCCTCGGACTTCCTGCCCTGACAACAACTTCACCACTAGCTGACAACCGTGTCTCCTCATCGTCCAACACCTCTTTACATACTTTTTCCACCGGTCGCAGTCTGTGGGTGATGATGACATTATTGACGTAGAGGAAGACCTGGGCATCGGAAAAAAGCTCAGCAGCAACCGGACAAGTTAATTTTCCAGGGAGGGGGCAGACTGGGGGGAAGGAGGCTGAGGTGGAGGAGTGCTGATTTCGGTGACATGGGTGGACTGCGTGGAAGACTGACTAGTGGACAAATGGCTAGAAGCATTGTCCGCAATCCACGACATCACCTGTTCGCACTGTTCTGGCCTCAACAGTGCTCTATCACGAGTCCCAGTAACTTGAGACATGAACCTAGGGAGTGTAGCTCTGCGGCATTCCCCTGCTCCCTCATCAGCAGGTGGTGTCTCACCCCGGCCAGGACCACGGCCTCTGACCCCTGCAGTAGTTGGATGCCCACGTCCACGCCCTCGTCCTCTACCCCTAGCCCTCGGGTTAAACATTTTCAAAATTAAACTGTAAATTTTTTTTTTTTTTGTGTTTTTTTTTTTTTTTTAAAAACAAAACAATGCTATCCTATTGTTATGGCTAGTTTCTAACCTACACTGACAGCACACAACTAGATTTTGTGCTGTGCCTGATGACTTTGAGTTATAAAAGTAAATAAACGTAAAAAAAAAATAAATGAGCAGACTGTGCCCAATTCAAATCAAGCCCCTAATAAATAGTCCCACTTCGGTGTTTGAGGTGGATGTGTGTGTCACTAAGAGCTAAACACAACGGTCGCAAGTCTCCCTGCAAATTCCTCACAATATGGTACTAGCTTCACTACTAGTGGCAGCAAGCCCAGCCACAAGCAAACAAAAAAAAAAGTAAAATATAACGCTATTGTAGGCCTAAATAAGCCGTTGGGGTTCTCCTATGGCTATTTTCTAGCCTACACTGAAAGCACACTGCTTTGCCAGATTACTTTGAGTTATTAAAAGAAATAAACGTAAAAAAAAATAAATCAGCAGACTGTGCCTAATTCAAATCAAACCCCTAATAAATTGTCACACTTCGGTGTTTGAGATGGATATGTGTGTCACTAAGAGCTAAACACAACGGTCGCAAGTCTCCCTGCAAATTCCTCACAATATGGTACTAGCTGCACTACTAGTGCCAGCAAGCCCAGCCACAAGCAAATAAAAAAAAAATATATAACGTTATTGTAGCCCTAAGAAGGGCTGTTGGGTTCTTGTAGAATCACTCCTGCCTAACACTATTCTAATAGAACACCCTAACGCTTTCCATGACCAGCAGCAGCTCTCTCCCTAACGTCATCCAGGCAGAGAATGATCCGAGCAGCGTGGGCAGGGGCTAGTCTATTCCAGGGTCACCTGATCAGGCCAGCCAACCACTGCTATCGACGTGTAAGGGTACCACGTCATGCTGGGTGGAGTGCAGAGTCTCCTGGTTTGTGATTGGCTCTGTTTCTGGCCGCCAAAAATCACAACGGTGGGAGATGCCATTTTCTTGAGCTGGCAAAATACTCGTCCGAGCAACGAGCGGTTTCAAGTACGCTAATGCTAGAACAAGCATCAAGCTCGGACGAGTATGTTCGCTCATCTCTAATTATTACCGATAATGTCACTTACACAGCACTAAACCAAGAGATTTTCTCTCATGGGCTGCTGCTCACACCTCCCATCTCCAGAGCGAGGCATGACATCCAGCCGTAAACACTGGAAAAGATAGAGCATGCTCTCTTTCCCATTCATGGTACATCATGGTGACACACTTGTACTGTACCGCAGCCAGGGGCAAATTTGCTGCCAGATAGATTTCCCTAAAATGGCAATGTGAAAGGGGCCTTAATCTGTCAACAGACATGACTCAAAATGAGATTCAAGGTTATTTACATAGGTGTCCACTGTTAGCTGAGGCTAAATTAGTTCAAAATAGTTTTCTGAGCATAAAATATTTAAAATTTAAATGTAAAGTTACTGACAAAAAATAGTCTTGGCTGAATAGAGCCTTTGGCAACAATTCCAACTATACATATGTAATGCTTCTGGCTTCTTCCTATCCTGATACATAGCCTTATATATCTTTCATCCCTTCTTATAAATCATAGTCAGCTATTACTGAAGTGGGCAGCACTTCCTGGTTTTGACATCAGCTCAGGGCAGTGAAGCAAGAGCATCATATGAATCAGGACACCTTGTTTGTAATTGAACGACCTGAAGCACTTGATGAGTCACATGCTTATGGCATCACTGCAGGTCCTATGGTCCTTCACTTGAATCAGGACAGCATGTTTGTAATTGGATGATCTGAAGGATGCAATGAGTCACATGCTAGTGACATCACTCCAGATCCTACAGCCCCTTCAAAAAGCCTCCTCTTGTCTCTAGCTGTCCTATATGGTTTTCCATGGTTACCAGAAAGCATGATAAAAGGAGAGTAGCCTAGGGGGACAAGGTAAAGCCTCTTCTAGCTGCTAAACACTTGCAGCTAGTTAGAGTAAATTAGAGAATTGCTTATTTTTGCTTTGTTTTTATATGTTACAGTTGTATTTTTAAGTCCTTTTCTTGGGGCAAGTGATCAAAATCAGATTAATAGTGGTCTTACATCCATCATTCACTCAGTTGAAATAAGCGAAATATTGAACACGTCAGCAATTTTTATTAGCAACTTATCCAATCCATACTGGCACAGAAATCCGACCATAGATGTCCATAAATTATGTATTATTGAGAAGTGAAAGGAAAAATTATTGAACAAGCTTACAGAAATCTTTGTACAAAAGCTTTTGTTGGTGATGATAGCTTCAAGACACTTGTTTTTATGAAGAAACTAGTTACACACATTGCTCAAGAGAAATTTTGGCCCATTCTTTCATATAAGTACCCTTCACATCTCGAAGGTTCATTGGGCTCCTTATATGATTGATGTTACACAACCCGGTTGCAGCTCAGTCCCATTTATGTAAATGGGGCAAAATTGCAATACCAGGCACAGTAATTATGGACGGTGCTGTTTTTTATAGGAAGAAAAGAGACCATAATATCTTGAAGAAGAAGTATTCAAAAATCCTGATTTTTTTGATGTTTTGGAACCTGTTAATCCTTATCTAAGTTTTTGTTTGCATACTTCCTATTTTGGCCTAAATCAACAATGTAAATGAAGTTAATAAATGATGTGTTCCAGAATTCTTAAATGCTGAAAATTCCTTACAATACAATCGAGATGTGATGACCATTCTACAGTCTGATCACAAAACAATAACTACCCATAGTCATACTAGACTTGCCCAGACAACTTCTCCATTTCACGCTCTCAAGCATTAAGATAAAACAGACATCTTAGGAAGCATTATGTTTCAGACTTTGAATGCATTGAGGTAAACGAAGAAATGGCTTCTTGACTGATACCTTTACACATTAAAGAACAATGACAATAGGAGAAATATATGCAGTATAATATTGGAAGTATTAACATCTTCAAAATGGGACAAGAAATGTGGAAAATTTTATGGAAATATTCAAAGCATTTCGAAACAATCAATGTCTCCAGTCTATTCACTTTGATATGCAGTAGACACAGCCAATTATTTGTTACATATGCTTGATTAGCTAAGTTGTGAATATCCATCAGGCTGGAAAATATTGCCTACATTATTGGGGGTGTATGTTTTAGCGAAGTGAATGATCTGCTCTATCCTAAAATAGCTGAAAAAAATAAATCGCCTACAGATCGTCACCGAGTTTAAATGTTTAGAGAATTAGTGTTATGCAATGTAGATATTGAAAATTAATGGGTAATGATTTAAAAGAAAGTTTAGAAGGGCACTCTGACTTATGTTGGAACATTCTTTATTCTATCATTTCAGCACTCAGCACCTGAGATCCACCAAAATAAGGTTCCATTAGTTTACAGAAATCTTACAGTATATGAGTATGTTGTCCAATTTGTGTAAAAAGAAATTGTGGAAAAGAAAAAAAGAAAAATACTCTGAAGCGTAAAGTAATGTCAGCCCAAAAAAGCCAAATAATTGTCTCAGTAATCCTATGCAACATGACTGTAGGACTGATAAACACTTGTCAGTTCAGAGGAATGAAAGGGAAAGTGAATCTTGATGCAGATCGGCCATTCCACATCAGCTTTCCTGGCTTAATTGGTCACCCAAGATGGGTGATGTTCCCTAAACTTATTTGAGGTATAGGGAGAAGGAAAACTAATATCAAGATCAGCAAACCAAGAGAATGTCTCAGAGACAACCACCGTCACAACCAGAGGTGACAACCAAGTACAAAATTGGGTCAAAAAGGCAGAAAGTAGTTAACTCAATTTCAAGTCAGGCAGCATTAATACACAAAAAGGTAGGGAAATCCAGCTATGAAGAACCCTTATAACAGGCTAACTAGATGACTGAGAGACTGTTGAACAAACCCTGCCAATTTCTCAAAACAAATACAGGCGGTCCCCTACTTAAGGACACCCGACTTACAGACAACCCATAGTTACAGACGGACCCCTCTGCCCACTGTGACCTCTGGTGAAGCTCTCTGGATGCTTTAAAATAGTCCCAGATTGCAATAATCAGCTTAAAATTGTCTGCAATGAAGCTTTATTGATAATTCTTGGTCCTATTACAGCAAAAAAATTTGAAACTCCAATTGTCACTGGGGCAAAAAAAAAAAATTGTCGGGAACTACAATGATAAAATATACAGTTTCGACTTACATACAAATTCAACTTAAGAACAAACCTACAGTCCCTATCTTGTATGTAACCCGGGGACTGCCTGTAAATAGATGGAAGTGAACTCCAATGGACATGATGCTATTGTATGATTTGTTTATCAATTTATATACACTACACATTTTAGCTTTCAACAGAAACCTTCATCAGGTGCCAATAAAATTATGATTCAGGTCAAAGTTTTTTTGTTATTTTTTATCTGCATTCAAAATGCTTCACATAACATGCTTCCATTAAACCTTGATAAGGTGAAACTCTAACATGTATGCCTTCTGTACCGTCTATACTTCATGTTTTGAAGTTTGAAGTGCAAACTCACCAGCAGTGTATCAAATATTTTTTTCCCATTTTACATACAGTTTGCACTCAGTTTGCACTTTTTTTCGCTCTGGCTCTCTGCCAGCAACAAGCTCTGCAAAGAGAAAATATGTTAAGCCCACCATAGAGGTAGTATTACCTTCAAAAAAGATGGCATGGGAGAGTAATAGAAGAATTTATATTCCATATAATTTCATATTTTTGTCCCTTACCCAAATATCTCGAATTTTTGCAATCCAATTGAAATGTTAAACATCTACTGTATGTAAAATGGGAAAAAAATATTTGATACACTGCTGGTTTAGAAGGTTTTCCCACCTACAAATGGGGAGGTCTATCATTTTATAGTAGGTACACTTAAACGACAACCGCAATGCATGGCTCCATCCATCCTTCCTTTAATACTGGGCAGTCCTCGTGTCCGCTTTGAGGAAAAACAACCCCAACATGTGATGTTTTCACCATCATGCTTCAGGGTTGGACCTTCTTCTTATTCCAATCATGGTAAGTGGAGATGATATTAAAATGTTCTATTTTGGTCTATTCTGGCTACTTGACCTTTTTCCATGACTACTCTGGATCATCTCGAAAGTTATTGTGAAACTTAAAACAAGCCTGAACATGCGCTGACATAAGCAAAAAAAAACCTTGTGTTCCTTCTCCATGTCTGTGAACTTTCTAAAGACCTGTGAACCTGGAGTAGTTTTGCCCGGTGTCAGGTTCACCTGACAGATAGCTCATGAGGCCTATGCCTTTTGATGTATCGGCTGTGACAGGGACATTGTCTATTTATATCCCAACATTTGTGCCCTCATTAAGTCACAAAGAAAATCTACCATAAAAATCTGAAGGTATTTAATATGGATAGAAAGTTTTTTTTATGGAGTGCTGTCAAAATGATGGGACGCTCTCAACCAGCGGCACCAGATTGAGAAGAGTTTTATCAGCACCAATGAGTAACTGTATATTGTACTCATAGATCCAGGCACTGTGACTTTGTTAATCTTCTGATATTTGTTATCCATTGTCCAACTCCTTGTAAAATAAACTTTTAAAATTATGCAAATGAATTATGCTAAGATCATGGCTAAAATGCTATGGGGTGCTACTAGAGCCCCTCCGTGCTGTAGCTTCACAGGCTGTCATAATGTGCAGGAGGACTCACCCCTACTGTGTGCTAAAATCTGCTTTGCTGCTGTGAGAATACAGCAGGCAGTGGGAAGGGGGAAGTGATGGGCAAGCAGGAGAGAGGGTGGGGCCTGTTCCTGCAAAATGCAAAAGCCTATTCTTTCAGTGCTCTGGTAACAACCCAATAACAGTTCATGCTGATTAGAATGATTTTATAGGTTGCCTCAGGTTGGATATGATTATTTCTAGAATTCAGGTTTTACATCTATTAAAAAAATCCCCTCTGAATTCATCTGCCAATTGTTGCCTCCCCTCAGACTCCTTCAGCTCTTCTCAGGTCATAGGCATGTGACTTTGAAAGCTATTTCAAAATGTGAGATTTAACATAAAACAGAAAATGCTAGAAAGTATCATTCACAGCCACTGGGGTGGCTAGTGGTTTAGTGGGTTAAAAGCTGGTGATAGCATCCCCATAAAAATCACATATTTTTTTCAATTTCTGAATTTTTAATGTCCTTGACTGAATGTTTCTTCAATAATACATGTCACATCCATACACATGCAAACAAAAGAAAGTACAGTATTCTTCAGGAGAAAAAAAAGACATATGATACTAAGGTCAATTAAAATTCACAATACCATCTGTTCTATCACCATGTATAAAGTATAGGTAGAAGTCCTTGCCGTTTCTCAAAATAGATTCATATTGTAATATCATTTTATGTGCTTTATGGGAACGTATTAGCTGTTTTTTCTTTCTGAGAAGCAGATTCAGTAATTTATCAGAAAATCATTCCTTTAAAACTCAGTCTGTTTCTAATAAACATGGTATACTAAAAAAAGATATTGCAAAACGCAGGAAGGTCTTAAACTTTGGAGGAGATTATACTCCTTATGACTGGCAGATAAATATATTCCTTCATCTCAGCCATATGTCAGAGATAATTCTGTTAATAACTGGCTGGATTTGTCTTCCGCTTTCTCTGAAAAGAAAATCAGGGTTGTCAACAAATGTTTTCTGAAAGTCGAATCTTTGTAAGTCCTAACGTTGATATACATGAATTTTAAGGTGTCATAATAACCATCATCATGCAGATGAGGTCTCAGTCACCAAACCAGTAATTACACACACTTGTTTAAGACATTGCAAACTTAAAAGTATATGGTTTACCTGGAGAGGTAAAATTAGAAATGTACTGAACAATATTCCCCTAAATTACATCGTTTCCATTTTTGCTCCCCTCCTTTAAATTCCATATATAGCTATATCTCTGGTTGACATCTATTCTATATTCTTTAGGTCAGTCAGATCATGGGGATACCAAATTTATGTAGTTTTTAATAGATTTAAAACAATTGAAACCTATATGAGAAAAATTTGTAAACTTTGTTTTGTCATATTCCGACACTAGTAACTTTTTCATCTTTTGGCAAATATAACTATGTAAGGTGTCATTCTTTGCAAAACATTGAGAAGTTTTAAATTACAACATTCAATTGTTACAACCTTTTAATAGTTTTTATTTCAGTTTGTTATGAGTTTCAAAATGGCAAAAAAAGTGGCTATTAGGCAATTGTTTTCCGTTACAGGGTCCACCACCTTATATAACTGTTTTTATATTTTGCCTGGAGACAGATCATCACTCCCAGATGGCTTCCAAGATGGCATGGATACAAATGCAGCCGCTGGCTTTGCTCATTACATTTAAATGGTTAAAACTAACGATCAGTGCTAACACAAATAGTTTGGGGTGGGTGTTTGCTGCATAATGCAGTAAACACCCAGTATATTTGAAGAGGACTCAGCCCGTGAGTACTCTTTAAAGGTTCCTAATGGCACGGTAACATACTAATATATCTCATGTCATTAGCGTCTTAAAGAGGCCCCCACCACATCTAAGAAACTAAGACCCTAAAGGAGCACCTAAATCTGGATATAGGAAGACAGGGCAATCGTTTGACTGTATGTCACTGTATGTTAATGGTCAATAAAAGTTTATTGAAGTTTTTGTAATTTTTATATGGAATATCAAATCTATTAAATATAGTATGTAAGAACTGTAGAACAATTCCATCTGTTAGAGAAGAAAGATAAGAAGCTGGTAGGGCTGTAAGAGGATTCTGGAGTCCAAGGGCTAAAGATAGTAAGAAACACAAAATACCTAAAAGAAAGGTATGCAAATTAAAAAAAATAATTGAAGTACAAGGGAGTAAACACTGTTCCAAGCAAACATTGGGCTAGTCCTGGGGAGGAAGAGTTTAGGAGGAGTAGGGAAGAGGGAAGGAAGGAGAGTGAAAGTGGAAAAAGAGAGGGGATTTTAAAAGAGGTATAAGATCTAGGGATCGCAAGTGGCCTCATAATTTGTGATTCACCTTAATCCCATATAGTTTAGCTTTAAAATAATCAAAGCTAATTTGAGGATTCTTCCAAGATTGGGAAGGATTGCTTTATCAGATCATAGCAAAACTGTTTGCACCTAATAAACTAATTTAAAGTTACCCCCAACCAAACACACATCTGGTGTGAAAATAAACCCCTTTTATCTCCACACCTTAGCCTCCCGTCCCAGGGGAAAATCTAGGTTGCACAATAAAAGGGCAGATCAAGGAGTATGATTTATACACCCTATCCCACAGGGCCAGAGATTGTGAAACTGCAGAGGATAACACAGTTTCTTGCTCTATAGCAGGTGTCCCCAATATAGAAGGAAGGGGAACGGAAGGACACACTAGTTTCTCCAATTGAACCCACTAGAGGCAGAAGGCAACCAGAAATTCCACCTGGGAAGAACTCTAACAGCCAGTCAAGAAACCTTCCATTATAGGGTGTGATGGGAACTTTTAGCACTATAAGAACCCACACAAAGTGGTAGGGTTTGATTTGAAAAGAGTTTTGGCACCAGGATAGAGAGGGTCTGGAAATAATGGAGCACTTTGGGTAAAAGAGTCATTTTGAGGGAGGTTATTGGACACTCTGGGGCAGATTTTTGTCTGATCCTATCTGAACAAAGCCTTATGCACACCGGCAGTGCACTAAGAATTTTATTTTGCTTTCTTTAGCTTCTATATTGCTTCTATATTCTGTTTCTTCTTAAAACTCTATTTGTTGCTTATGATAACCAATCACACAGCAGCTGAAAAACGGAATATAAAATGAAAGCTGAAAAATAATTGGTTGTTATGATCAACAAAGACAACCCATAATTTTATATACCGGTATGTCTGACTTTTTATTGCACATGTTAACATCTAAGTGATCCTTTCAGTTGAGGGCTTTTTGCTTTTGCAGACATCTTATGCTTGTCTTAGAGGCATTTTAAAATGAATACATTTTTCACACACGTTCAACTTTATGTTTGATAAGTCAAAATGATGTAAGACCTAGGACAACATAGGCCTCTGTCTGCTGCCATGACAACAAAGAGTGGCGGTTTATGTTGTGTAACATTTCCCAGCATTTTTTAATTCATTTGTTGCCTTGCAGAAAAAGAAACAGCAATATCATAAAACCTGATGGTGATACCTCAGTTTCCTTCTTTTTCATAAAATCCTCATCCTTATGCAAATCACAGCCCTAGAAATGACAAGACAGATGGAAGCTTGGGAAGGAATTTATTAGAAAAGTTGATTTCGACCTCTACCGAGAGTGAGAGTACCTTTTAAGGATAAACTGCATTTCCCAGATGTACTGTTACTTCCAATAGAGGGTAGTTTATTCCCATAATAACAATCATTCTGCATGAGACATTCTCTTCTAGCCATACAAAACAGACAGCCTCCGCTTCCCAAAAACTGCTAATGCAGGGGTGAGTAGCTGATAATTTATGTCAGAAGTTACTTGGATTTAGTGAGCTATGAAAATCTGCACATAGTCCCATCTTTATAGGAATGATATCAGAGTAAAATGTGGCACTGTAAACCTGCATCTCCTTGAAAGTATGCATTTAACCTTGTGGACTCATCAGTATCCTGCGCCATCATTATTCCAACACTAAGAGATTACAGAGTTGTTGGAAGCAATTTTAGAGGCAAATCTTATCATTTCGGACGGTTTGACTCAAAGTACAATTGAAGGGTGACTGCAATACGGAGTTCTGTAAGGTCGGAATAACACAGAGGCTTCAACTATTCAATAATAGTTTTGCATTGTGTGCAGAAATACTTTATCCTTTCCAAAATTCAACTAGTTGACATCAGTTATCAGTGAAGGACTGGCCCACCACTAAACTTAACACAGACAAAATAGACAGTGGTAGTATAAATGGAGGGTATAGAAGCTGCTGCTGTTATCACCATGTTAACACATGCATGTATTAACGCTATATTAATGTCAGTGTTAAAATCTTGTTAACAGATGCATTTTGTAAACATCATGTTGACAGCAATGTAATTAGGTAAATCTCCTCATCTCAGCTGTTTTTTGAAAATGCATGCGTTACTTCCACGTGTGATCACAGCCTGATATGTCATCATCTCCCTGGGGTGTAACTACAGTGCTTAAAATGCAGGACATCGCCTCAAATCCAAAATTTACAGGAGTGTCCACTCCTGCATATAACCCCCTCACATGGCTTGTGTCCATGTGGTTTTGAGACATTTGCAACAACAAAGTCTTAAAAAAAGCCAAAAGTTTCACCTGTAAGGGCAGGAAATACTAAACATATACCACAAGAAAAAGACATGATTATACATAAGGCGCAAAAAAAGAACTGCCGAAAGCCTCAATTATACACCAAATTTAAAAAATTAAGATACATGTCCCCCACTGAGATATGTCTGTGCTATATATTGTAAGGACACGTAGGGAATCCGCCTGATGTGTCCTTGCAACGTATAAAAAAAACAATGTATGACCCCAGTCTTACTTAATGAAAAATCAAAGTGTTATTTGTTCACAGACACATCACTTTTATGAAGTTTTATATAATTTTAACAATTTTCTCTTTTATCATTCCTTAAGGTTAATAACATAGAGGCCCACATTTATTAAAGTCCCTGCACCAGTTTTCTGGCACGTTCTTTTCAGTGAAAACTGTGTCCACAAGTATATATAAAATTCGGCACTAAAAGGGGCGCTCAAGTCAGACTGTACGCCACATTTATTATGCAGTGTCGGGAAGAATTGTGTTGCACGTCCTAAATTAAAAGTGCATAAAAAAAGTTGGTGCACTCTGCCAGAGCAGTGCTGGGGGGCGTCAGATTCTTGAAGAATGGGTGCCATAATTCCCGAATCAGGCTCAGCCTGCACAATGCATAGGCAAACTGCACATAGTGCTGTTTTTGAAATATGTAGACTAATATGTTAAAATCTAACCCTAACCTAAACTTGGATCTTGAAAGATATTGAAAGATAAGAGTTGATTGAACTAACTGAAATATAATAATTTAGATTATTGTTCAAAAACTTGTCTGTTTTTCTTGCTCAGTGTCAAATAACTGGGTTGCCTTCTTCTGGATAATATGCAAAATATTAGACTTTATGCTTAATGGATTATTTTTAACCCATTATGTGACTTCTGTAATCTAACAGCTCTAAACGCTCCATACCCCATATGGTACACAGATGCACACTCAATTATATGCATATTATACAATAGGGGATCTGTTAAAAATATAGTTTCATAACTTTATGTTTCACATTCAGGATAAACATTTGTGAAGTTGCTGTTTTGTCACCTGCCAACTGTTATGCTATTTTGTCATAGATAATTAATGTGATAATTTATATACATACATACAGAAGAATACTTTTAAAGAACAAATACCTCACAGCATGTGAACAGTAAAAATAGTTTTTCTTTCACACATATTAAAATTCTAGGTGTAGAATTGTAATCATACATTTCCTCTACACGTTTTCCAGATGGGTACCGAAAGTATTCAGAACCCATTTTTCACGCTTTGTTTCATTGTAGCCAATTGGTAAGATTATTTTCTCATCTTGACAGAAAAAATAGATATGTAGATATTTAAATAATTTAAAAAGGAAAAACTTACATTTTACATGGTCATTAGTATTCCAACACTTTGCTGTGACACTCATATTAAACTTGCATGTTTTCATTTCCTTCTGATTCTCTTTGACAAGGTTCTACTCATTCATTGGATTCCAGCTGTGTTTTATTAAACTGATTAGACTTCATTAGGAAAGGCAAACACCTGTCTATATATCACTTCACAGCTCACAGTGCATGTCAAAGCACATGAGAATCATGAGGTCCAAGAAACTACCCAGGGAGCTCAGAGACAGAATTGTGGACGAGGTTACAAAATAATTTTTGCATCACTCAAGGTTCCTTAGAGTACCGTGACCCCCATTGACCGTAAATGGAAGAAGTTTGAGATGACCCTTACTCTTCCTTGACCGGGCCGCCCGGCCACACTAGCCAATCATGGCAGAAGAGACTTGGTGAGACAGGTAAAGAAGAACCCAAATTTCACTCTGACTGAGCTCCAGAGACGCAGTAGGGAGATGGGAGAAAGTTCCCAACTATCACTGCAGCCCTCTACTAGTAGTGGCTTTATGACAGAGTATGCTGATGGAAGACTCTCCTCAGTACAAGACATATGAAAGCAGTATTCCAACAAAACCAGAAGTCCCATGCGGTCCAAATAAAAGCACTTTAGATGCAAGATCCCTGAATATTTTTACTGGGGGCAGATCATCAAACAGAAATGGTTTTGTTTTCCTATTTTTACAAATGGATTTACATAGCCAATTTCCAGTTATGGACTAAAGGTGATGCTGCAGCCTTTCACTATAAACAACTACACCCAATTGTTTTACGCCAGCAATGCACAAGCACACAAGGTGAACATCCAACATTTCACACATATTTTTACAAACCCTACTACTGTGATCTATTTTTAAAGAAGCCCAAGAAAATTTACATAATCCTTACCCTGAATCCCAAGCAGAAGAGATATGGTCATTAAGACTCCACAGACCTGCAAAGGCAATCTCCAAAAGAAAAATAAATTCCTTCCTGATGTTCTAGAATACAGTTAATGTTCAGAGAACAATGCATAAGATATTGACTTTATACCACAACCCCTTATTATTATTAGGACATTGCGGTATAAGCACCACAATCCTTTTGGAAAAACATATTCACATGACTAATACATTGAAAACATGATGGCCAAATGCTGGTATATTGTCGTTTTCTGATATAGATCCTTGATTTTAATTAGCCGAACATAAACATGAGCAGGTCATTTCTGACTTTGGCTTCAATAAAATATATATATTGATAGCATTTATTTAGGCTCCACTACAGATAATTGGTGTTTTGTTATTCTAGATGGCAAAAAGGCAGACATAAAGGGATTTGAGTACAATTTTAATCAGGGAGATTTTGGAACTGTGTATAGAAGGAATTTCTAACTTTCATTGATCTGCTCCTGGGTTGAGGAAAGGTTTAAGGCAAACAATGCTCATTATGCCGTAGTTTTGTGAGGGAAAGTCTCAGACAGATTTAATAACAAATGGATTTATAATGTGCTCTGGAAGAAATGAACAAAAATAATAGATGAAAAGAAAAAAATTTGCATAATTCTGCCACTTATCAGATACATGTTGATAGAGAATGCACAGAAATGTCCTTATTGACGTGTCTGCGCTCAGTGCTCCATGGCTTATGGGTCACACAGTTAGTTTCTTTTAGTTTTGTGCTTTTGTGTGTTCGACAATGCCAATGCCCTAGACAATGCCAATGTGTATGCAATTTTTGTACAAGGACTAAATAAAGCCCAGTATATCATAATATGATGTGATGGTTGTGATTTAAAGAGAACCTGTCAGGCAAATAACCCCCCTAAACTAAATATATTTTCATAAACTGCCATCAGAAATGATTGCCCCTATCCCTTCATTGTCCCTCTACATGCCTGTAATCTTAAGCTAAGAGGTCCTAAAGCTGTATGCAAATGACCTGTGAAATGTTCAATGAGGCATTAGCATATTCAAGCTGTCCAGCTTATTCATGAGTGGGAGGCACAGCCACACCCCCAGTGCTTGACTGACAGCCTGTATAATGGTGTGAGGCTGTATAATGATGTGCTTCCTGGTGCTGGTGGCCACGCCCCCTGCAGCCTGTGTGTGTGTATAGGAGAGATACAGCAGCTCCATGTTATAGCAGAACATGTCAGGTACATGTGTAGCTGATGTCTGTGTCTCTCACATCTGTATTAGGAGGATGCAGCATGTCAGCAGATACAGACACTAACTATGCTTTACTATACATTACACACAGACATGAGCAGGGGGAGGAGAGGGGAGGGGGAACAGGGGTGACATCACTGCCTCTGACCATGTGAAAAGATGATTTTGCAATGATTAATGTATGAATTGACTATATAAAGGCTGTGATGGGATTCTTGTGAGCTGCTTCAACAGGTAGTAGTGACAGGACAAGGACACAAACCTGACACAAACCTTAAAAACAACACAGGAGTGGCTTAGGGACAACTCTGTACATATTCTTGAATATACATGTACAGTCTGCAATCCAATTACAGGGTGGGCTTACAGTCTAGGTATCCAATCAATTATATATTTATACATGGAAGACTGTGCACAACTTAGTTTTATTAATAAAAGTGATTTATTATTCCTGTGTTTTACAAGATGTTTCGGGCCCATGGGGCCTTTGTCAACATTAATTTCCTATTTAGTGTTGACAAGGGCCTAATGGGCTAAAACATCATGTAAAACACAAAAATAATAAATCACTGTTGTGCACAGTCTTCCATGTATAAATGTAAATATTCTTAAGTCACCAAGCCAGAGCCCAAGCCGCAACCTATTTGAACGTCCCCGGAGAGACCAGAAAATGGTTTCTGTGATCCAAAGAGATAATACAAACTTAAAAATGAAGAGATAACAGTCACAAGCACTACATAAGTTATTGTAGTATATGCAGGTTAAGTATAAAAAGGTGTCCCCATTTCTCTGATGTGATTAATCAAAACTGGGCGAATCCTGGATTTAAGCAAGCAATTTAGAGAAAAAAATGGATATGCTGTTAAATGTTAAAGTAAAATTTTGGAAAGTAAAAATTGGAATCACATTGGTAGCACAGGCTGTTCCCAAAATTCAAGTAAACTTTTATGCTATTTATTTTTCTTACGTTTCAATATACAATCACTCACACTATCGAGAGGAGATTTGAGATTACATTTCATTGTCTTAGTAGTTCTTTATCAAGTTTCATAGTTTTTTTAATATTCTGTTCTGAATTCATCATCATGAAGCATTAAGTAGAGATTGACAGCAAAATAAATTTTTTTTTTTTTTTTTTTCATTTGAGCACATTGAACAGCTGTCTGTACCTCTGTCCAGGGCTTTCCTTTTCCCCCCATTTTGTCCCCTCAGTTTTTTGCATTGCCTGAGTCAGCAATGAGTGTTCAGCTTAAACAGTGGACTGCTTCGGGTCTGCATGTGGATACCACACCGCGGCATGCGGTCAGTTACCCATTAGCACCAGCACCCTGGAAAGAATTCCAATCTTACCGGTACAGGCATCAAGTGCATCCAAATAGTGTTAACAATTTACATCCACCAGCACCAAACTAAGGGCACACAGAGCACTAAAGTCACGGTCACACAGTACCCCATGGAGATGCACAGGAAAACCTCTGAGCCAGGCGGTTACATTAAACCAGATGACACAGAGCAAGACCTGAACTCTAGAGTGCCTGCTTAGGAACAATTGAGCAACGGAACTCAATTGCTCAGTGTGCCATCAACAGGCCCCATGGCCCACAAGGACTCTGCATCAAAGCCAGGTTTAGTAACACCAGACTGATTCAGAATATCCATCGAAGCATCAGAGCGCCAGCACCCAACGCCAGGCAGCTCACAGGAGCGGGCCCCAGGATTGTACAGTATATGAGCCACTCCAACCCCAGTGACACAACATCAGACAGTGTGAAGCACTTGCACCAGACCCCCCTATCTTTTGATTCCCTAATGTTCTTTTGTAATCCTCCTCAAATTTGTATGTAACTATATGTAATGTTGGTAACTGTTTGCAACTTTATGTAACCTGTATGCTACTGAATGTAATCTATTAGGTAATGTTGTTTTTTATTTAATGTTAGTAACCATATTCAACAGTATGTAACCTATATGTAACCTGTAAAGTGTAAGCCAGGACACTACGTACAAAGCAATTTCCCTCTGGGACCAATAAAGTTGTATTATATTGTATAGTTATGCAGCAACAAAGCAAGACATGGAAAAAATGTTGAAATACAGAACAAATAATAGTTCATTTTTAGTATAGCATAAACATCAAAGATATAAGAAAATGAAGTTTTTTGCCTATTCTACCATTCAAAATTTTCAAGAATCATAATATATGATAACATTGCTAGTGCCATTGAAAAGTAAATTTAGGTTTCAGTCTTTGGATAGTTACAAAAGTGGTAAAATCAAAATAGCAACAGCAGGAAGGCATCAAAGGCCAACTTGTTAGCTGCCTTAAGTGATTACTCAAGGTAGATTATTGCACACCGATTACTGCAAAATTCTCAGCTCCCTCTAGTGGCATTGTTCCATTGTTAATCTTTATTTATACAGGTAATATCTAGAGCGCTGATTAGTATAATGACTTTTAAGTGTTATTTAACACTCAATTTTGAGACTAGGAAAGTGGCATGAGGATAAAGGATGGGCAATCATGTTAAGCACATTAACAATAAGCAAAAAACAAACTGGTAGGTTTTGACATTTAGCAAATTGTGAACAATTGGTTGAGAATGAATCCCATTAAACAGGCTTTGGAATATATTATCCCTCCACTCATACTAATGTTCTAGAGATTGCTATCTCACTTTGACGCTTAGTTATTGGAAGATGTAAGACATGCTGAGTGATATCAGTGTTAGAAATACACTTGAAAAATAATTGCAAAAGCTGCCAGTTTACTTTATAAAACATCATGAAACATGTCCATATTAATAGTAAAACATCCTTCTTTTATTAATTCTGATCTGCACATTGTGTTAGATGGGAAAAGACTCTGGTCCCAAGATCATGCAGTTCTATGGTATTGCCAAAACAGGTAGTAAATACTTCTTAACCCTTTACGAGTCAAAGTAGTTTGGTATATGTAAGGGTGCAGACATTACACCCAGTTGCTGCAATGGATTGTCGATAACTTTGAATATGGGAATTTAACTCCTTACATGCTGGAGTAAACAAGGCCATTTTTAAAAAAAATGGGCCTTATAAAAAACTCCAAGGTTCCATTTATCCCTTAAATTGGCTGCCTAGATTACACTGAAGCACATTAATTAAACTATGAGATGGGTGATAATATAGAGACAAATGGGGAGATTTATCAGAAGATTTATCAGAAGTGTTTGAGAGCTGTTTGAGAACTGTTCAAGTTGCCCTTGGCAACCAACAAGAGCTCAGCGTTCAATTTTCCACAGTTGTTTATAAAATAAAAGATGAGCTCTGATTGGTTGCAGTGGGCAGCTAGAACAATTGTACTTTTTCGTAGAAGTTCCCCTTACAGTTCAGCAACTTGTCTAATATAGCTGAATCCCATTGACTCAATCAAGGCTCGAGACTAGACTGCCTGGATTGCAGCAAAAACTAGTAGACGACTTGAAAAGATTTGGGGTCTCAGCTCCATAAAAATAAAACATTCTTTTATTGTAACATATTAAATTGCAACAATGAGAACACTCGTGGAACCGGCACAGCATGAGACACTTCACAGGGGTAAGATGCCAAAATTGATTCTTCTTTATTGGAAAAAGTCACAACATGTGAGGATATACAGACGCAAAAATAAAGATACCACACAAAAGTCTAAACCAGGAGAGAGTCAAAGGCCTTCTGACAAGTCGTCAAAAAACGGGTCAGACGGGCAGGACGTAAACACAAGAAATCCAGGAGTGAAAACTCGGGCCAAGAAGGACACATAATGGAACCAGTTATTAATCTTTCTAGTAGAATTTTGTCTGACAACCAAGTCAAATTATTGTCAAAGGGTTTAAAATTTTCTCCTACAGTGGACTTTAACTTGTTCAATACACTTTTGGATATTAATAAATTAGCACGCAACATCACGGTCAAGAAACATTTCAAAGATTGTGACCCATTAAATAGGAGTGAAGTAGACACAACTGAGAGCTCTTTGCCCGCATCTAACAAATTTAATGAGTATATAGCAGATCTCATGAGAACAGATGTGGCTATGGGGAATTTTCAAGAACAAGATAATGTACTGACACTTAGGTCATTGGAGTGTGAACAAGGGGAGAGTAATGATTGGGTCAATAGTGAATTTTGTACTAGAAATGTAGATTTTTATCCCATTAATTCACGAGTCCCTGTTTTAGATCACTTTCAGGACATAGTTGAGAAGGAATTGGTAGCACTACACAAAAAGATGAGGGAAGGTAGTGCTCAACAAGCTCATCAGAATTTATCAAAGGGAGAAAGGGAGGCTCTAAAATTACTCAAAGAAGATCCGGACCTAATTATTAGGTCTGCAGACAAAGGGGGGGCAATAGTGGTGATGGATGCCGCCCTTTATAAAACCCTTAATGAAGATATGCTAAAGGATAGAAAGACGTATCGCACCCTACAAATGAATCCCACCAAGTCAGTCCAGAAACAACTATCAAGAATACTCGAGGAAGGCGTTGTACTTGGTATCATTACACAGAGAGAGAAAGATTTTCTGTATGTTGTGGATCCCATCACTCCAGTCTTTCATTCACTCCCCAAAGTACATAAGAACCTCTTCCCGCCACCTTTAAGACCCATTGTGGCTGGGATAGGGGGAGTGGGTGAGAGACTGGGGGAGTGGGTGGACCACTTCCTCCAACCCATCACTAGAGCCACCCCCTCGTTTTTACGAGACACTAAACATTTGTTAAAGACTATGAAAGATTTTGAGTGGCATGAGGAGTACAGGTGGGCATCTTGTGATGTTACCGCCTTGTATTCGTCTATCCCACACGAATTAGGTCTTTTTTTCTTGCGGAGACACCTGGACAGATATAGTACCTACAGTACAGCTTTAAAAGAGTATTTAATTCTTACCACTGGATTTTTACTTCAGAACAATTTTTTCTTTTTTGATGGCACTTATTATTTGCAAGTGGAGGGGGCCCCAATGGGGGCCAAATTTTCTCCCTCCCTTGCAAATATATATATGTCCCAATGGGAGGAAACATGTATTTTTTCGCCTTCCAACCCACACCAGGAGTCTATAGTATGGTTTGGCCGTTACATAGACGACCTGGTGTGGGTGTGGAGGGGCACAGAATCTATGTTTACAGACTTTGTTGGTTATCTTAACAATAACCAAATGAATTTAAAATTTACGTCCCTGTTTGGTGGTAATGCAATCCCATTTTTGGATGTCACCCTAATTGGTGAACACGGGAGAGTCAAGGTGGTGCCATATAGGAAAGAAATGGCAAGGAACACCACCCTTTTGGCCTCCTCATGCCATCCCCCCCATGTTACCCAAAATATACCATATGGGGAACTGGTACGTCTTAGGAGAAATTGTTCCGATAAGGATGATTATGAAAAGGAGGCGACAAACCTCAAAAGGAGACTTATCCAGAGAGGCTATCACAACCCCACAGTGGTAAAGGCCTTTAATAGAGTGGGCAATCTGAAACAGGAAGATTTATTGAAAGATAAATCGGTACAAAGAACAGAAAGTATTAGTCTTGCTAGAAAAGAGAATAAATCTCCTATAATTTTCTCCACTACTTACAGCAAACAGTTTAGGGAAATTACTAAAATAGTTCAGAAATATGTCCCGATTTTATTACAGGACCCAACTCTTCACTTTTTATTAAATGATGGAGTTAAATGCGTAGCGAGAAGAGCCCCCACGATAGGTAGTGTCCTTTCACCAAGTTTATTCAAAAGTCATAAAAAGAATACCACTTGGTTAGAGACTAAAGGTTTTCACAAATGCGGACACACATTATGCAAAGCATGTAGGTTTGTGACAATTGGCACTAATATAACATCCTGCAGCACAAACAAGAGTTATCCCATCCGGTCTTATTTAAACTGCAACACAAGCAATGCCATATACTCGATTAAATGCAATATGTGTAACATACAATATATAGGACATACCACAGGGCCTCTAAAAACTAGAATCCGCAGACATCTATCAGATATCACCAATGAGTCGGTTGGTGTCTCGGCAGCGTCGAGACATTTTAGAGAGGCACATGATAAATCTACATGTTGTTTCACATGGACAGGATTTGAAAAGGTTTCTCTTCCCATTAGGGGTGGTAACATAAAAAGGAAGTTATTGAACAGAGAGAGCTATTGGATTTTTGTGATGGAGAGCAGAACACCACGGGGCATGAACAAGAGACAAGACATCATACTAACATATTAAGAAAGTTTAAGTTTCTGTATTGTTCTGATGCAGTATGGGTTATGTCCGTCTCCATATTTACATTTACACTACTGTTTTTTGTTTTTTGCCATGCTCCATTTTGTTTGTCTTCAGTGTTATATAGACATCAGGTTTTTGAGCACATATGCTTGTGCTATTCTCTATGGGATACCCGGTGAATTAATGGGAATTCTTTTTCTTTAGTCCCTTAATACATTTGTATTTATGTCTAGCCAGTATATGTTGTTATTACGATTGGCAATGACCATGTTTTTAATAGTAGACATATTTTTATGCTTCACTTACCTTCAGCTCCGATTCCGGGCACTGCTCCCGGTCATGTGACCTAGTGGCAGAGGGTCACGAGATCGGGTAGGCGGAGTCCGTACCTCGGGCTGTCATAGCAGCTGCTTGTGCGGCATCTGTGCCGGGCCCCGCTCCCGGTCATGTGACAAGTGTCACGTGATTCTGGGGGCGTGGCCCGGTTCGAGTGGCCGCCCAGGAAGGGGTGTGTTTCCCTCTTTAATCAGCCAGCTGATTCACTATAAAGGTAGCGTGGTTTTGCTAATAGTTAGGTTAAGATTAAGACGGGGTACCGTCGAAACGCGTCAACCGCTGTATATCCTCACATGTTGTGACTTTTTCCAATAAAGAAGAATCAATTTTGGCATCTTACCCCTGTGAAGTGTCTCATGCTGTGCCGGTTCCACGAGTGTTCTCATTGTTGCTTCAAGGCTATGGTCTGCTGTCTCCGTGCACCAGGAAAACTCCACAGCGTGTGTAGAGCCAAGAGGATCTGAAGGTTGGGTGAGCCGGCTTTATTTTTACCTTTTCCTACATAGTAGTGGAGGTTGGACTTTTATACATATTAAATTGCAACAACATGACTATCCCTACTAAACAGCTGACGCGTTTCAGGGAAAAGCAAAATCACATGGCCTTAGTCATAGCTAGTCTGTTTATGTTACCCTTCTGTGTATATATACAAACAATAATGACCAGAAAGCATCGGGTCTGGGTTTGGAGGAATGCCCAGACCCGATGCTTTCTTGTAATTTTACATTTTTCATCATTAAAAAATTACATTAACTAAAAAATGCAAAAAAATAAAAGTACTAGAAATGAAAAATACTAGAAAAACACAGCACTGCACAAATCCGGGTTATACACCACTAAGCATTCTTTTTTTACCACATAGCAAATTTTTGACTGTTGTGCAAGTCTTTTTAATGCATCTTTGATGCCTTTTTGGAATAGCAAAGGAAACATTGCTAAGTTGCAACACCTTGTGGTTGTGGCCTTGTGCAGTGCTGCAGTTCTCCACTACTTTTTGTAATGATTATGGATCAACAAACGGTGGGTTCCCTCCTCTGCAGCATCTGAGGTCATCTGATGTCCTGATGACTGACGTGCGGTCCTATGTAACCTCTACAAGGAATGTTTCCACATTTCCACCAACACCAGCTATTTACATCCCTTAATAGGTGGTGCCAATTAATGCAAGGCAGATTTTTAAATTGCAGCTCCTTTATAAAGACATATATAAAAGGTAGATTGCAAGAACATGGTTATCCTTTCCCTATCATAAACAAATCTCTGGAGAAGGTCCATCAATCCTCATGTAATAATGCACACAAAGATCAGAAAAAAATTTGGTCAAGGGAGGAACACAAGGGAGAATTTTGCCTTCTCTTCTAGATATAGTCCAGATGAGAAGGTGATACGTTCTACTGTCTTTACACACTGGAATTTTCTAGAACAGGATTCACAATTACAGGACCTCATTTCTAAAAAGCCCTTGATTTCATTTCATAGAAGCACTACGTTAAAAGATGAATTAGCGTGCAGTTGTTTTTTTCCTTCCCCCAACAGACTTGTTTGCAACAAGGCGACCCTAGAGGAAAGCATAGGTGCGGCCACTGTAATTTCTGTAAATATTTTATTCAGACTAAATCTGGGATGCTTTGAGCATAGAATTCCAACCCTAATTAAATGCAGAACCACATTTTGGTCTATGTGATTAATTGCCCATTCAATAAGTATTAGGTTTGGTATTAGTATTAAGTATTAGGCAAAGCCATCAGAAATCTGTATACTAGAGTAAGAGAAGATTTCAATTCCATTCACACTGGGAAGGGATGTCCATGCCTGATAGATCACGTTAGAGATTGCTGTGGAGGGAGTTATTAAGTTTTACCCTTTGCAGGATTAACAAAAGCAGAGAATAATCCATTTGGATGTGACCATTCCCTTCTGTTGCTTTGACAGTAGGCAAAACTCGCTATGAAATATGATGCCATGGGACAATTAGGTTTTAACAATCGGAAAGAGTGGAGCATTTTTCAATAAACATTTCTTAGGTGCTGTAATACTGACACCTTAGTATCATCAACCTATTATCTCCATGATAACCATAATATATATGTATATTAGTATTTATTGGGTTTATTGAACGCTTTAATATAGCTGGTTGGTATTCTTCCTTTTTGATTAATTTATACAACTAATGTGCAAGGTTGTTCCTCCCCCTTTTTTCTTCTCTTTTTCTGAAAATGTTACCTAGACCCATGGCCCAATGTACCCATGAACCATCAGCCTATTTTACTTTCACTGTGTGATTAAAAGGTATGACCTGAGCTGCAGGTAGTGACTGATTTTTAGCTGACCGGACATCCCGCATCCTCCCTGGCCAGTTATTATCACAAGGGGGTTTACTGTTTTGATGATGGGTCCCAGGGAGGCAGGTATATCCTGCACACCCCGTGCGGCAGACATCAGTAGGCTTGAGCAACGGCCCGTTGCTAATAAATAGGCAGCACTGTCGACAAATAAATCTTTGCAGCAAGTTTCGGTGAGTGCCTAACCTTTTCTGTCTTCTCTCTGTGTCCCATGCAACTTTGCTATTGGAAGTGACCCCGTATGACCGTCTGAGGTGTGCCGACTTCAACTTCCATTTTATTATTTTCCTGTGACAAATGGACATTCAAAATTTTGTGCTGTAATGGGAACAAGGATTTTCAATCAAATTTAATTACAGACACCATTACCAGAGCATCACCAGAGGTCATAGTGAGCAGAGAAGTACTTATATAACTAGGGGTTGTCTTAGTCAGTTGTCCTTATTCCGGGGACACCTAAACATCTACATGGGACTAAATCACTCCAGATTTTCTGTGTAGTATTTACATGTATTTTACACATCATCAGTTCGGACCACATAGTTTCAGACCTGAACCAAATCCTTTGAAACATTCTACAAGGCCTTTACGAATCAAATTTTGGTGGACCACTATCAAGGAAGTGATTTTGCAAAAAGAAAAACTGCAGATTTAATGACATGATAACTCAACTTCTCAATGGCAAATCAACTTCAAAATCAGAAAAGACGACATGACATAAAATTCATTCAAATATCTAATAAAAAATCTTAGAAAGTAAAAGCAATGTTGCAATATATTTCTAATAGTAGATGTTTAGACTTCTAACTTTCTTTTCCAAAGTTGTTCTGTGTGCTGTTTTACTTCTATAAATTGCTCTTAGCACTTCTTCTATGGAAAGCAGTGGTGTGTACTTGCAGTTTTTAATGCGATAGCTTATCCTAAAAACTATCAGGCTTTGTCCTGCTGTGCTGCTCTCAGGGTGGAAGACTCTTCATTGATTTTTATGTACAAAGCTCCTACATTGAGGGCTGCACAGCTTGAACTTCTCATGAAAGTTTTTCATTACTGCCCCTGACACCTCTTCAGCTATTCTCAGATGCATCTTTTCCATCAGAACCCTATTGAAAAGGGTGATACATTTTGTGAAGCTTAGAAATTACATCTTAAATACCAGGCTAGGTCAATTGGGAAAATCACTAGTTCAGGAGTCAGGACCTTAATTAATTTAAGTAAAGAATTGATATGAGTAAATGGCATGTATAGTATAATTCAATGATTTATGTTATGCTTTTTGTGAATCTGTAAAGAAATTGAACCTTACCACCAGCTTTCCATGTAGATAACTGATGACTGGTGGATCCTTTTAGACATTAGCAGACTGTCCAAGGGAAAAACAAGAAGGAAAACAATCAAAAAGCAAGGTTGACCCTTTAATCAACAGACTAATAGGGAACACGATGTTTGGGCTCCACAACCCAATAAAACATTGATTGCTATAACTGAAGCACCCTTGCATGGATACTTTGGGGAAATATTATACTTTACTGATAATATTTTACTAATACTAGGACTGTCTACACATTATAACTTCTATTGTTCACAGAGAAAAACAAAAAGTCTGAACCGGCCCAGCTCTTAGAGTAGAGTATCTCTCAATTGGACTGAAGTGACCAGGTGTCACGGGACAAAGTGGAACAAGTGTGGTTAAAGTACAGACATCTTCTTAGAATTATTATTTTCTTATTACATCAGATAAAATCTAATTATATTGAACAATTAACACGTTTCAGATTTTACAGATGTTTTAGTCATAACATAACATGTGATTGGATTTTACCTGATGTAATAAGAAATGAAAAAAAAAATCATATTATCCACATGTACACAGAGTACAATCTATGGCCTCAATAAGGGTACAGATTTCTGAAGTCAGAAAAAAATTCCGACGCTATTAAATGAGCAATGGTTCGCACAGTTTGTGCACAAGATCTGTAATTCACACTGAGCAGTTTGTTTAGAGAGTAAATGAAGAAATGAGCAGTTGTCTCTAAAATGTTTCACACTGCTGAGGGCTGTGCATCTGCTGTACATTTTACAGGGAATAAATGATTTTGCATATGCTTCTGAATGTACAGGATCTCCTTTGTTTATCTCATCATTGTAGGGAACATCTTGTGTACTTAAAACTAACCTCTACAGCCATTCTCACTAATTCTCAGTTTCCTCTGAGTTGGTGGGTAGAGACTATCTTCTATGATGTCTCCCACTCACTGCAGATGATGAAAGCAGAAAGTTACTGACACCCCACTTTCCATATGGAATGAATGCACTTTTTTATATATATATATATATATATATATATACATATATATATATATATATATGTATTTTAAAAAGGCAGTTGAATCATACATTCATACTCTTCCTTTATTTTTTGGCATACCTTTACCTTGCAGTAAACTGTGTGATTGTTATAGTAACAGAAATGTTAATTAGTTCTTCAAAATAAAAATTTTAAATGTTACAGTCTTAACTATTTGTATCCAACATGTTAAAATATAAAGTATAAAATATAATTTTTTTTAAAGTACATTTTTTATTTCCAATTTATTATACACATGCCATTTATGAAGGTGTTAGATGTGGAACTCAAGTGAGAGTTGTTGCTAAGAGATAAAGTAGACATTGGCCTAGAAGCTCCACAGCCATGGCTACCTACCAATGAATCCTCTGCTCTGGCTCTGTACATACATCCAGTTTCTAAACACTAGAGCTAATAGTCACACAATATGGTGGGGATTTATTAAGAATGAGTCTTCTTAAGCCAGAAAACCTGATGGTAGATGTTCTTCCCAGTCCTATCCTGAAGGCCATAATCTTCCTTTGTCATATTTGAAAAATTCCCGGGTTCATAGAAATAGAGCTTTATAAAATATGCAAATGAGCCTGGTATGCTCAGTAGTTCATTTATGGACCTCTCCCTCTGCTATTCTCGAGTTATGAGCAATCAAAGCAGAATATTGTATGATAGCGCATAGCGCGAGAATAGCAGAGGGAGAGCCGATGACATCACCCTCTCTCATAGTATAGTGTCGGCTTGTCAATCAGCCAGGGGGCATACATAAATGAATTATTGGCGGAGCTATAAACATCTACTATCAGCTTATTTCCTTTAAAGGAGTCGTCACCGGAGCCCCACTGGAGTCAGAGCCCCTATTAGGCTATGACTATTACATGCCCCAAGAAGCACTTCTCCTCTGCCTCCATCTTCTCTTGGCAGCAGGGAGAGGGTGAGAAATGCTTCAGGGATTGTTTAATAGCTAGAATATAAAAAAAAGTATGAAAAAAGCTTGGGCTACTATAAAGAATAACAGTGAAAATACTTTGTGAATCATTGTAAAGCTTAGGGGTGTGGTAGATTTTTTGAAAATATATAATATGCTTTAGTCCTAGGATCTAACACGTAACCAGTCTGCATCAGATCTGCTGCTAAAATGCTGCTACCATAACAGCTCTAACTCTTAATGCTTGCTCCAGTTATTGAAAATGGAACAAGCATTCTCTTAATCATCTCAGTTTTACATTTAGTGAATAAAACTGCTGCTAAAACAGCTCATTTGAGCTATAATTGTTTCATGTAAAGGGTGACTCAGTTAACAATTTTATGGAACCTGGCTATTGCACGTTTATCGATAATGGTGCCCCATGACTCTAGTCTAATGCCTAGACCCTAGGCTGCCTAAACACGTTTTTATGAATTTGTCAACTTTATTTTTAGCAGTTTCTGAAATACTGGGCCCCCAGGATGCCACTGCTAAATCCAGAACACTACGAAAAAATAACACAAAAAAATCCACAAAAAGATAAAACAATAAAAATCCTCCCAAATAACAAAATACTTTCGCACTAGTATAAACTTTTTTTTAAAATAAGTAAAATTCTGTTAACTACATTTCATCAGTATGTATAGATGTTTAATTTATCCCGATAAATACGTCTCTATCCCATTTTCTCTGTTTCTTTGCAATTGGGCCGTGACAATTTGTCCAATAGGCAATGCAATGTTTACAAATAAAACAATTGGAGTCACAAGAGAATAAAGGAAAGAGGATTTGGAAGGAAATAAACCTGGGGTGCAATGAAGGTAATCACACATGTGATCTAGAAGTCTAGAACCCCAATCCTCTTTGACATTTAGAAGATATGAGTATTATAAATACCCCATTGTACAAGAGAGTCGTCATGGTGGGGTATAATCTCATGATATACCCTGGTATAAGCTAAAAGTGTATTAAAGAAATTATTAGGACCCTCTTAAGAATAGGGAAATTAATTAAATATAACTTTCACAAAGTAACTGTTTTATTTGTCTTTTAGTAGAACTGTGTCCTGCAATGTGTAGTTAACAAAGGACATACGTTTGTCCTATGCCAGTTACATACTGATGCCAGTAGAGCATCATTGAGTTTCTAAGCTCCAAATTCTGTATAGTGTAATTAGATTACTTTGTGGTAAATATGACCTGCATTATAAATTATCTACATTGACTGCTTTATTATCCCTGCAGCTGTGTCCAATATGGTATCATTTCTGTCTCCGAAGTGCTATATGGCAGCTCTCAGGGAATCGCTAACCTATTAGTCTTCGCACTTCTTGGCACGGCCTGCTAACAAGATCCTTATAAATTCTGCATCACAATGTCTGGTTGGTCAAGCTGAAAATCTGGGTTGTCATTTTAGCAGTGAGATGACAGAGGTAGCCCATGTTTTACCCGTACTAATATCATCTACATATGGGATTTTTTCCACTTTTCAATATAACATTTTCTAGAACAAATACCTAAGAGCAATTTTGTATGTAATGGAACAGAAGTTGAACTTTATGCCGAAGAGCATCTGTCACTGCTACTCATAATCTATGTTAGTTAATAACATTGAAACACAGTTTCTTATTTCCTATATTTAGTATATTCAGTACATTCATTTTTTTTTACTGTCCAATTGAATTCCTGTAAGAAATGAGCCAAACTGAATATAAGCACTGCATATTCCAGGGGTCTTCTTGAGATAGTCTGTTACTCTACCACAGGGGTCAGGAACCTTTTTGGCTGAGAGAGCCATGAACGCCATATATTTTAAAATGTTATTCCATAAGAGCCGTACCACATGCATATGCCCCCCAGTAGATAGGTAGTACCCGTGTCACAGGTGCCCTTGTGATCTACGTCTCGGATTGCTGGCACATCTGTGCCCCTCTCCATGGCAGCGGCCCTTTCCGAGCTCACTCAAACACTTTCTGGCTCCCATCCCAGGCTGGCCAGCGCGCGTGCCCCGGTACTCACAGATTTAAAGGGCCAGTATGCCGCTAATTGGCGCTGCCCACTTCCCGCGTTCCTATAAAGACCAGTGGCTCCCAGCATTCCTCGACAGATCTTAGTGCTTCATGCCTATGAGGAAGCTTTCCACAGTGTTTCCTTCCCAAGTGTTGACCTCCTGTTGTGACCCCGGACCTGTTCCTGATTCTGTTCCTGAGCTGCCAGCCCTGACCTCTCGCTCCGTCCCGGACCACACATCATTGCCGCCTGCCTTGAACGTCTGCCTGTTCCTGACCACGAAACTGCCTAGTGATCCTGTACTTCAACCTTGGCTGCCACTGTCGAACCTGTGGAACAACCTGGTGGTACCACGCTGCAGCAAGACCATACTGCTTTGCAGCAGGCTCAGGTGCTTTGCATTCCGGTCCAAGGTGTCTGCTTACATCATCATCCGTGATGATCCAGGGGGTTCACTACTCCAAATCCTTACACCCACCACATGCCTCCTAATAGATAGGTAGTCCCAGCTCATAGCCACAGCACATGTCCCCCAAGTAAATAGGTAGGCACGGCACATGCCCCCAAGTTAATTGGTAGCCACCGCACATGCTTGCCAGAAGATAGAAAGTCACAGAACATGCCTACCAGTATATAGGTAGCCCCATCACTTACCAGCGCTCCCTGCAACCAGATCCTCAACGCTCTCACGCTCTTCTCTTTGACCCAGGCTTAGACAATGGCGGTGATAGCACCTGGGTCATATAAAGGACGTAGGCAGCGGTGACATCGCTGCCTGTGTCCAGTGATCAGTCTAAGAGACACACAGGAGCCATCACTATTAATTAAAGATCTGTCTGAGAGCCAGATGCAGCCAACAAAAGAGCCATATCTGGCTCCCGAGCCATAGGTTCCCTACCCCTGCTCTACCATATGCTATTTAATTGATCAATAAAATAAAATAAAATACTATGATTTGGGGTAAGGACCTGCAATGTTATTCTCCTAATTTTTGTCTAATTCTCAAGTAGAGAATACTAAAGATAAAAAGGCCAACAAGTTTCCAAAAGTCTTAAGTATTCTCAAGCCAAAAAAGTTTAGGACCAAATTATTTTCTAAATTATCTGTCAATTTTGTTTCACTTAAACCTACTGTAATTGTTAGAATCCAATTACCATATCTCACATGGTTTTGTGGACTAGTGCTCATTTCCTGTTATACTTCTTTTCTTAGATCACTGTGTCCATTAAATGCATCGGTATTCTAGTATCTTTGACCCCGTTGCCTGTTTTTCTGACTATCCATTTGCCTTTGTTGTGATCTGTATTTGGTGAGTATCCCTATCTATATTGTATTGTTTTGTCTTTGTCTCTGTGTTTGCACTTAAGCTCAGAAAGGGAAAGATGACCAGTTGTCACTTATTGCTTAGGGTAGGTAAGGCAATTAGGCAGGGATCACTGGGAAGTGGTTTTAACTGTCCAAAACCTGAATAACATCAGAATACTAAGTATAATGAGTTTTGCCATACAACATATTCTTCACTCAAATACCTCCAGGTTTTGTAATGAATGAATGAATTGACTGAATCCCATCTTTTATTACACTTTAAGTTTTAACTCCCTTTTTAATGAAGGTGTTTCATATACTATAACAATTGTTGCCATGTGTTCTTGTTCCTTTCTGTCATTTTTAATAAGAATCTCTTTGGCAAATAAAAGACTTAATGAGAGTTTATTCCCATTACAAGACCATGGAACAATTTTGCTTCCAGCTGTGCCTGTCATCAAAGGTCACACGGAGTGACAATCTATATAAATACTTCTCATTGTATTAATAGAGGTCAACCTATGTTAACCAACTAGTAGTACTAAAAGAACAAAACATATTTAAAAGCAACATATTAATTTCATGCTACCTTGTCGTTACTTGTACAGGCGGTCCCCTACTTAAGGACACCAGACTTACAGACAACCCATAGTTAGAGACAGACCCCTCTGACCTCTGGTGAAGCTTTCTGAATGTTTTACTATAGTCCCAGACTGCAATAATCAGCTGTAAGGTGTCTGTAATGAAGCTTTATTGATAATCCTTGGTCCCATTACAGCAAAAAATGTTTAAATTCCAATTGTCACTAATGCCAAATTTTTTTTTGTCTGGATCTACAATGATAAAATATACAGTTTCGACTTACATACAAATTCAACTTAAGAACAAACCTCCGGACCTTATCTTGTATGTAACCCGGGGACTGCCTGTAAATGTACTTTTTTGTGAAGGATTTTAATATCTAATTCCATACTAATTAAAGAGGTTTACCATAATTTCCGGAAAACCATGCGAAAACCAGGGGTGTGAGGGGTGACAGGTGTGTCAATAAAAGGAAAATTTATTTACCCTGTTTAGTTCCTGGTTCCCTCATAGCTCCAGCAATTGTGGTATCCAGCAACTCTGTGGCTGGCTTCAGCAAATTAGTGGCCTCTGTGGACTAGGGAAAAACAGTCCAGGAGCAACTCAGGAAATCTTTTTTTTTCTTTTGCCCTGTTCTGGGCCATACAGTGCATTCCAAATTCTTATAGCATAGGTAGAGTCATGTCCAGTGGCGTAACTACAGCTGTAGCGAATGCTATGGGGCCCGGAAGGTCCAGTGGACCGTGGTGCACAGGCGATTCATAATTGATCATTCTTGTGCTCCCGGGCCCGACTGTGGTGCTACGCACAAGGGCATTACGGGGTCCCGATGCAGGGGAGAAGGGACTGTGGTTTATTACTTTTATGCCACCCTCTCTCTCTGCCACGATCGGGATTGACGCTCCTTGTAGCCCCGGCCCGTATCCTCAACAATTGCATACACCTTGATGTTCGCCAGGCACACTCCAGTCTCAGGTCTCCGCGCTGCCCCTGGCAGATCACAATCCCCTCCAGGCTGCACACGCAGGGAGCAATGGGGGGAGGCGAAGGTCAAGCACTGGATAGCACAGCAGCTGATGGAGGCCGTGGAAGGTGATTATGCCCCTGCAGTGTGTGTTCTGTCGGTCCCGAACTCCCACAGCCACCACTTCTCTTGTTCAGGGTACGGGCCTGGTCAGACCATGCTAAAACAGCAGCACCCTAAATCTCCAGTGCCTTGGAGAACGGCAGCAGCCCCAGCCGCACAGCGTGCAGCACATGCCTGCCAAAGTGCTGCACCATCCTGGGGACACAAAAGATGATTGGCTGATCAATCAAGAGGCACTGATGTATGTATATAATTTGTCTATATGTGTGCATTTATGGATGTGTGTATATGCTGTATGAGTGTATATGGTGTGTGTGTATGATGTATGGTGTGTACATGATGTATATAAACTGTATGTGGGTGTATATTTTGTATGGTGTGTACATACTGTAAGTACGATGTCTATATACTGTATGTATGTGCATATACTAACGTATGTATATGCAGTATGTGTGTACATATTGTGTTTATACTGTATGTGTGTGTATAAACTGTAGGGTGCTTATAGTGTATGTCCAAGTATAATATATTTATATGCTATATGTGTTTATAATGCATATAAACAATATATGTATATGATGTGTATATATTGTAGGTGTGTATAAATGTATGATGTATACATATTTTGTATGTATATAATTTATGAGTTTGTATATAATGTATGTATGAGTGTATAAATATATATGACTACATAAATGTGTGCGTATGAGTTTATACATGTGAGTAAGAGTGTAAATATGTGTATATGAGTTTAGCACTTTATTTGAATGTATATAAGTATTTAAATGTGCGCGATTTTAATAGTATGTATATATTTTTTTTTATGGGAAGGGAGACCCCATGAAGAAATCTGCTATGGGGCCCGGCCTCTCCTAGTTACGCCTCTGGTCAGGTCATATAACATAGCCAATAAAATTAAATGGTAGAGAATGACACTCGGCACCATCCAACTCGCGTGGTCACAATTCCAACCAAATCGGGGCAATGCTGGTCACCGAGACAGACTACGGGAGCACAGTCCTTTTGTAGTGACACAGCTGGTGGTGCTCAGCTGATACAGTGTACAGCCCAATCAATATCCAGATAGAGAAAAGATATAAGCGGCACTCACCATTGCTGTGAACTATCTTTATTTCGGGTGCATGGTACAGGGAGGAGCGAGACCAGGCGACGAGCCGTTTCGCGCCTACTGGCGCATCATCAAGCCAATAGGCGCGAAACGGCTCGTCGCCAGGTCCCGCTCCTCCCTGTACCATGCACCGGAAATAAAGATACTTCACAGCAATGGTGAGTGCCGCTTATCTCTTTTCTCTATCTGGATATAGCCAATAATATCATAATGATTTTATTTATCATTGCTATAGCATTGTCTCTGTTCGTTATTTCAAAATGAAAATTAGGTTTTCCTTTTAAAAAAAATCAAATAGTAGGTGCTTTCATTATGACCCCTGAGATAATCCGTGCCCTTAGTGGTCATGTGGCATAGATTTATTTTAATTTTTTTAAACTAAACCTACACACTCAACACACTTTGATCATTTAATGATTGGAAAACCCCTTTAAGAAATATATTTTTAATTTTAGCATTTTATTTTTAGTGTGGGAAATCACATTAAAATGAGAAATTGCTACATGGCTTGAAATTTCTATTCAATTATATTTTCTAACGGTAGTATTAGATGTACTGACAGAATCTGTACATTATAAATAGAAAGCAGTTCTATAGAGCTCAGTCATTGAAGTATGAAAGGTGAGGATGGTTGCACATATTACATTTAATGTGAAATGAGAACAAAATGTTGCAATTTAATGGTGTCTTTTCGAGATGTAGTATCAGACACATCCTGTAGGTCAAACTCAAAATTGTAGGGGATAACCTAATCAGCTTCGGAAAATGCTAGCTCAACTGTTCCGCCTTTCCTTAGCGTCGTCCTACAATGACAACCAAGCTGTATTCAAGGGACTGACAGCTTAAAAGAAATGTACCATTTGATTTGATGCATAATGAACCAAACATACCTTGAGACTGCTGTAGCTACACTGATGTCGAAGCATATCTTGTTTAATTCCCTGAGCTGAGTGGTTTTGCTGAAAAGACAATTATAACATCCAGGACCTTGAGAAAGCTGGGTGCCTACATAAAACACATTACACACAGACCTTCCTGAATTATCCAGACAGGACTATTCAACCTGAGCTGGATCACTCATACACAGCAGCTGGGGGATGGTGCAGCGATTGAGTACTTCTGCCTGTAATGCACAACACAGTAATTACATCATCCTCTGGTGCAGTGCATAGCTAATGTAAGGGGAGAAGGCCAGAGCCAGGCACAGAAGTGACAGACAGAGCCTCATTATCATAATTATATACAGGCGGTGCCCTACTTAAGACAACTCGACTTACATACAACCCCTAGTTACAAACGGACCACTGGATATTGGTAATTTATTGTACTTTAGTCCTAGGCCACAATGATCAACTGTAACAGTTATCACAGGTGTCTGTAATGAAGCTTTATTATTAATCCTGGTTCTTATGATAACACAATGGGGCACATTTACTTACCCGGCCCATTCGCGATCCAGCGGCGCGTTCTCTGCACAGGATTCGGGTCCGGCTGGGATTTAAGATGGTAGTTCCTCCGCCGTCCACCAGGTGGCGCTGCAGCGCCGAAAATAATCTTAACGCCCCGGAATGCACCATCCCATAGAAGGTGAAGGTGAGCGCTCCCCAAGCGACACATTTTCGGTTTTTAAATGCGGCGGTTTTTCCGAATACGTCGGGTTTTCGTTCGGCCACGCCCCCCCGATTTCTGTCGCGCGCATGCCGGCCCCGATGCGCCACAATCCGATCGCGTGCGCCAAAAACCCGGGGCAATTCATGTACAAGCGGCGCAAATCGGAAATATTCGGGTAACACGTCGGGAAAACGCGAATCGGGCCCTTAGTAAATGACCCCCAATGTTTTTAAATACCAATTGTCACAGAGACCAAAAAGTTCTGGCTGGGATTACAATGATAAAATATACAGTTCCGACTTACATACAAATTCAACTTAAAAACAAGCCTACAGACCCTATCTTGTATGTAACCCGGGGACTGCCAGGAATTGTTTTTTTTTCAGCAAAACCACTCAGCACAGGGATAAAACAAGATATATTTCTGCATCAGTGTAGCTACAGCTACAGCAGGTATGTTTGGTTCATAATGTGTGAAATCAAATGGTAGATTTGCTTTAAAAGGGATCACAATAAAATGATAAGGCAAGTTCAGAAGAACTAATTTCATTATTAACTGTAATCTTTAATGTCAACATCTTTGGGATTTTTGTAGATCAGGTTCACAGCCACAAATCAGAATATCCCTTTATGAGTACAGAGGGTGTATGGTGACATTTGAATGACCAAAGCATAGTTAATATCAGCATTACCCAGATATGGCATTTGGAAGTAGTTAACACTAGTTTCTTTTTTTTTTTTTTTTAATACAGATAAGTTTATTTCTGCCATTAAGTGAGAGCTAACTACTTCTGATTGGACTATACACTAGCCTATATACTATACACAGAAACCAGTCCATAATTGCTTCCTTTCCCCATCAATTGACATTTGAGTAAAGTAGATGTGAGACAACACATCCTTGGAGGTAGTTGATAGAATTTAATAGAGGAGCCTGTACTGCAGAATCCCTTTGTCTTCACAAATTTAGCAAAAAAGTACAATTTTACTTTAAGCATAATTATGATTGGGAAAACCCAAAAATATGTCATACTTAGACCACAGGTTTAAGAGGGTATTTAAAAAACTATAGAACATCCAGATGTTAACTTATATTAACCCAACATTGGTTTGGAACTACAATTAAGATAAAACCACTTTGAAAAAACCCTTAAAATATACGTTACTTTGGAACAAAAATAACACAATATTGTACTGAAAAGCTGGAATTCTCAGAGCAAAAATCCAAAAGAACAACAAAAAAAATATAAGAAAAAATACTGCTGTTTGGATCATATTGTATGATATTTGTCAATTTGGTACATTTGGTTATTTTCCTGGCACTAAATTGAATAAAAACTATTTTTGATTTGCCTTGGGCGAACTTTTACAAATGGTAGCCAGCTACTGGTGTCATCAATCCCCGAGCTCAGGGGGGAAGGAAGGGTGAAGGAAATTGGAAAAAAATGTAAATATGAGATAAAACCTTTTAATAAAAAAAAGGTTTTTCATATTCCTATTTTCAGGACAATTTTAGCAACGTTGCGAATGATTCTATTTGAATTTTGGTAGATTTTTTGGTGACATATTGGGCCAGATTTACTAAGAATAGTGCAAAATGCACTAAATGCAATTTGTCTGTGTATAGTGCAGAGGGCACCAGATTCAGTATTTCTGGTGCCGTTCTTCATGAATCTGGCCCCTCCTGCACTGCTCCAACAGAAATCACCATTTGTTTTGGTGCACCTTTAACATGAGGCTTGCAACACAATTCTGTCGGATTATGCATGTTAAATCTGGTGCACCATCCGACTGAGCACTAGAACGCCCTTTATATTGTGTTGCATGATGCCTATTGTAGCTGTGCCAAAAGGGTCGCGTGCGGCACAAATGTGGTGCAGTCACTTCTTAAAGAGGACCTTTCACCACCCCAAACAACAACTGAACATACTGTCATGTAGGCACTTGCATCTTGATTAAGGGGCACTTTGGATTTTTCTAGCTCCTCCTCTCTGACAATAAAGCACAGTGATTAGTTAGATCCTGGGGCCAGGGGCGTAACTACAGCGGTAGCAGCCACTATGGGGCCCGCAGTGTCAGGGGGCCCCATCATCCAACCTGACACAATAAAGGAGGATATAGGATTATATCTATATTGTACTGTACATGTCCAGCATAATATGTATATGACATATACTGTGATGAATATATGCAGTATCTGTGGTGTGTATATGGTGTTTGTATACACTGTAGGTGAGTATGTTGCATATGGTACTGTATGTATGTGTATATGCACATGAGTGTATTTATATGAGTGTGAGAATATATGTATGTATATATGTGTGTATACTAATATGTATATTTTTATGTGGGAAGGGGGTCCCCATGCAGTAGCCTGTTAGGGAGCCCTGTGTCTCCTAGTTATGCCAACGCCCGGGGCTCATATCCAGTGGCGTAACTTAAAGTTGAGGGGCCCTAGAGCAAAGTCTGTGGCAGGCCCCCGACTATAATGTATGGTTTAGAGTACTAGTCTTATGGGAAAGTGAGACCTTATGGGCCCCCTAAGCCTCTTGGGCCCGGTTGCGACCACACCCTCTGCAACCCCTCAAGTTACGCCCCTGCTCATATGAATCAGGATGCAAGTGCCTACATGATGGTATGTTCACTTTAGGATATTTGGGGTGGGGAAAGGTCCTCTTTAAATACCCGTAAAAGCCATAAAAGTAATACCTAAAAAGAATGTGCAAAGTCCAACAGAAACCTGGCGCAGAGGGCTCAGTTAATGTATCTTTAACTCTCACTTTAGTAATCTCTTATTTACAAAATCCGCAAATAATACATTATTAGGGTCAATCTTTTACAGTAGTTTGTAACACTACAGGTAACTTGAGGATTAGAGGGAATGGCCTATGTGTTTGAAGTGGATATTGCAGTGATTTGTAGATGCAAAGGGATCTAATATAGAGGACAAGCTGTCTACATCAGCAGTAATGGTGCAGTGTAAAAGTCCTACAGTGTCAAATAATGAGCAACAGTGGACTGATTAGATAGTTTTTTTTATTGGAATCCGGTTTTGATGTTCTACCCCTGTGTACAATCGGTTCTGTATGCCTTTAAAGGATGTACATTCCTCATAGACATGATTCACTTATTTACCTTTCATATGCTATATTACATTTACTGTATCCGTTGTCATAGCAGGACTTTAAGGTTTGGAGACCGAGTGCAAAATCTATAATACGTGTGGAATTGATAATACTGCTAACACTCATCCCATACAGTAATGACACATGAATAGAGAATCTCCTTGCACAAAGCCCACAAAACTAAATGCACTGTGAATTTGTTTGTGTCAGGTCAGATTATGTCACAATATGTCGGTTTCTATTAGACTGAGTCATGACTCCGGGTAATCTGACATGATGCACATATAAATCAGGAAATAATACTGACATTTCATTTCAGGATTAATACCTGTGCAGTATATTAGATGAGTATTTGTCGTGATAACCGAATGAAGCTCGGAGTAGACAGCTGTATAACTTTCCGTGATATACTAATAAACATAGTCCAAGAAGTATGCCTGCACACCTTTACCATATCTCTTCCACCATCCATATGAGTAAAACATATTTTAATAATTTCCATAGTAGTAACATGATTCTTTTCCCCGTTGCAATAACCAAATCTCAGCACTCCATTAAGGAGCTAAATGAATGGGCTGTTATCCAAGCTCGGCCTGGCCGGTCCTTTGTATTCCAGGCAGAGTGCCACAAATTTAGAAAGGTCATGTGATTAATATATAGGTCTCCCCAGTCACAGAGATGGAGCAACACTTGGCTAACAACCTCTGGAAACAGCTTCTAGATGGGGGTATTCAGAGTTGAACCTCCGATGAAAGGATCCAATATATGATAAACCCCATCCCTGTTCAATGGGTCCTATAAAGTACAATTGAAATTGCAGGTTCTAAACATAAATGCAAATGCTTAATCTCTTAACAACCGTTATATTGGGTTTTGGAGGTTTTGGGTACTTCTTCTGATAAAGCTGGAAGATGTTTGAAGGTTAAAACATAGGTCAGACAGAGACGCTGAGCTTGCACAATGTGGATTTTTACTTAAGGCCTGTCTTATCATTTGTAAGTGGATGGAATAAATTGTTTAAAAAATCTCTATCAAATGGTATTGCTGTATGTGTGTTTGCTACTTCTCATAGTGATCCCTTGATGAGGAATTTTCTTTACAGAGAGGTCCATTCAAGGTTGTGAGAATGCAACAGTACCAGGATGTCTGCATGAGTCCAGATATTGTCTCCCGATGCTGCTTGTGCTGCACTATCACTGCTGCAATTCACTAACACTTGGGGTCAGAAAAGCTCCAATCCCATGTGTATGCAGGGACATAAATACAGGGGTAGCAGCCATAGTAGTTGCCAATGGGCCTGCAGTGTCAAGGGGCCTCGGAATCTAGGGTATTGGGTTTGTATATGCTGGATGTGTGTATGTATGTATGTGTGTGGTGTGTATGTACTGTGTGTGTATATGCTGTATGTCTTTATATGGTGATATATGCTCTACATATGTGTGCATATGTGATGTGTATATGCTGCATGGGTGTATATAGTACTGTATGTATGTGCTGCATAAATGCTGTGTATATACTGTATATACGTTTATGCTGTGTGTATATAGTGTGAATATGCTGTATGTGTATGCATATAAGTTTGTGATTGTAACTCACATGTGTGAATATACAAATATTTATTTATTTAAAGTGAAATAGGGTGCCATTCCGAAGTCTGCTATGGGGCCCTGGCCCTCCTAGTTACGCCTCTGCCCCTTAGACACCTTGATCAAACTTGACCCTGACGTGGAGGGAGCGCCCCTTGTCACCTTGCAACTGCTATTACAGGGTGTCAATGACATCACACAGCAGCTTGGGGTTTGAAGGTAGTATTGATCCAGAAAAATAACTGAAAAGCGATTACCAATTTGACATTATTTAATCTTCCATCCCACAACAAAAATTATGTTAAACACAATCAAAAATCTTTATGAAGCCCGAGCACAAATAAAAACGACAGGTCTTTATGCAAAAAAAGTAAGCCCTCAAACAGCCACATATATAACAAAAATTCTAAAGTTTTGGCTGCTAGAAGGTGACTATGCAAAAAGAAATTTCCATTACCCAAATGATGGTAATTTAAAAATAAAAAACACCACATAAATTTGGTATCACAGTATGCGTATATATCCAGAGAAAGAAGCTATTATGCTAGTTAAGTTCCATTTGAAATGTAGAAAAATATTCGTTGTTAAAAAAACGTCAGATTTGCATTCATTTTTTTTACGCATATTGTAAAGAAAGGGTTAATAATAAAAGTACATCATTATAACATACAGTGTGAAATTCAAAATGGCCTAAAAATGACACAACCACAAGACCCCATACAGCTATGTGGACAGAACAATTTAAAAAAGTTATAACATTTACTTACCCAGTCCCTGCGTGTTCCCCGATCTGGACTGTCCAACGAGGATAAACTCTGCCGCGAATCATGAAGATCGCGCGCCCGATTTCCTGCATGTGCTTCCCTGATCACGCCCATCGGAGTTCACCTTCTTCTTCCTTGTGTATATAAGTGCATGGCTTGCACTGTTAAATCCCGCTCATAGGCCGAATCCATTGGATCGTTCATTGGCCCACCCACCGATTTGTGACACAATACTATTGCGTGTGACACAATCCCTGGCGCGATCCCCGAAAAGGACCCTTAGTAAATAAGCCCCATAGTGTGTGGTCATTCATATGGAAAATAGGTGCGGAGATAAGAGGTTAATGATTTACATAACACAATCGAAAAGATTTGTTTCATATTTATAGTTTTTTTTTTATTAAAATAAAAGCTAAAATTTAGTAAAATTTTGCTGAAATATGGTGCCAAGGAAACATATCCAGCTTAATGTATTAGGACTATTTCTATGAAAGGAGGTAATTCTACATCCGTACATTCCTACTAGCACACCTGCATCTCGGGAGCACAAGGTGATGTGCAGCAATATGGTCAAACTTACTCTATAATAGAAGTCTATTAATTAAGCCTTTAAAGAAGCAGGTGTCTGGCATTACATAAGACATCCATAATCACTGCTTTGCCCTAATTAGTAATATGCCCACATGTTGGCACTGAAGTAATAGCCGGTATTTCCAAATATCGGTAGAATACAACAAGTTGAAGACCCAAGTTGGCATGTTTCTTTCACGTCTTAACCTTACGAAGGTGATCTATATTTCAGAATCAGTTATTACAGATTAAATACATTTAGCCCCCGAGGTGTAAGTGTATCCTTATGTTTTGGGATATAAAGAATTCAGAACCTGGTAAAATGTATTGAAATTTATTCACGTGGCATAATGAGTGGAGCAGATCTGCCTGGGGTATTCATTAGCAGCGCCACACAGAATGTAGGACAGAATTTCGAGCCTCCTGGTTAGCGCCAATGAAACACATATTTTGTCAGTTATTTAATCATGTGAGTGACATACATATAGCCGATAGGTACCACCGCAGCGTTATTTGCTTATGTTTTATGAATAACACATTTGAACAATCCCACATAACAACAGCTAGTTTTGGTATTCTTTCCTTGCAAATGGTTAAATATCCAAGATAATATTAGATATATGTATGACACAACTGTATGATAATAAAGTGTCAACCTGTCCTCAAATGGTCATTGGGCCTGAATCTGCCTATTTCTGGGCTAGCTTCTAGGTTTTAACCCCTTAGCGCTCCGCGCCGTAGCTGTACTGCGCAGCTTCCGACGATTAGCGCTCAGCGCAGTACAGCTACGGCGCAGAGCCGATGCCGGTTCAGCGCTGCATAGCAGCCGAACCGGCATCGTTAGCCGCGGGATTTCAGCGGTGATTTACCGCTGACATCCCCGGCTAACACCCGCGGTCGGAGTGGGCTCCGATCGCGGGTGTTTAACCCGTTAAATGCCGCGGTCAACGCGACCGCGGCATTTAACTTGCCTTCTGGGGGTCTTTACCCCACGATCGGCCCCCCCGCACCGTTTTCGGGGGGGGCGATCGCTGTTTTGGCTCCTCTGGGGTCCGATCGGGACCCCAGAGAAGCCTGGAGGGTTTACCTTTAAGATGGCGTCTGTGACGTCATCTTAAAGGCAACGTGTCAGCCTATGCATCTGCATAGGCTGGCACTGATAATACCCTGCAATACATTAGTATTGCAGAGTATTATCAAGAACAAGCAATCAGATGATTGCTTGTTCATATCCCATGGTGGATCATGTAAAAAATGTACAAAATAATGTTTTTCAATAAAAAATTACCTTATAAATCACTAAAAATGCCCATAAGCCCCAAAACATATAAAGAGACATATAACGCTCAAAAAAGTCTAAATCATAACACAAACCCCACATATATAGTATCACCGCGTCCGTAACAATCCGTAGAATAAAACTAAATAACTATTGAACCCATATGATGAACGCCGTAAAAAAAAAACGTCAAAAACCCGCCAAAAATTATGATTTTTACCTATTATATCCCACTAAAAATGCAATAAAAAGTGATCAACAAAACATATGTACTCCAGAATGATATTGTTGCAAAGAACAACATGTCCCGCAAAAAACAAGCCATCAACCAGCTCTGTAGCCAAAAACGTAACAATGTTATGCCACTTGGAAGACAGCGATGCAAAAATGATAGATTTTTCCCCACATTAGGGTTTTATTTGGCAAATTTAGTAAAACATAAGAAAAAATATTCATGTCTGGTATCCCCGTAATCGTATCAACCCATAGAATAAAGATAACAGGATTATTAGGCTATACGGTGAACACGAAAAAAAAAAAAGTAAAAAATCCAGTACAGAATTGATGCTTTTCTACTCATGACCTCAAAAAAAAAGTTCCAAAATTTTCAACAATAGGTGATACCAACCCCAAAATGGTAACACTGGAAAAAGCATCTCGTCCCGCAAAAAAAATGCCGTCACATGGCCCCAATAACGGAAAAGAGAACATTTTATAGCCTTCAAAAGGGGGCAACCAGAAAACTAAAATCCTGGCAGCTGCATGGTGCTCCTTCCCTTCTGCGCCTCGCTGTGCCCCCATAACACAAGTAATGTCCACATGTGGGGGGTCACTGCACTCAAAAGAAATTGTAGAACAAATTTTATGGTGAGTTTTCTCTTTTTATCTTTTGGAAATGTGTAAATTTTAGGGCTAAATGAACGTATAACCGACAAAATTTGACCATTCTAAATTTCACCGCCATTTTGATTCAATTACTATGAAGATCTCAAGGGGTTAACAATTTTTGTAAATGCTGTTTCTGATAGTTTGTGGGGTGCAGATTTGAAAATGGGTTGGTTATATAGGGGGTTTTGTTGCTAAATATGTAAAATTTGATTTCAAACAGTATTTATCCCCAAAATAGTCAATTCCGAAAATACGGAAAATCGCTATTCGATTTGTAGGCCGCGTGACGTCAAAATAAATTATCCAAACATTTGAAAAATTATGAAAATGAAAAGTAGACAAATGGGAAATGTTATTCTGCAAGTTATTTAGGTGGTAAATCTATCTGCCTGAAAACGCGGTGATTTTGAATTTCGAAAATGGCAAATTTTTCTAAAAATTCATCATTTTTTTCTTTATTTTGTAAATAAACGCAAAACTTATCAGCCAAAATTTACCACTAAAATGAAGTACAACATGTGGGGAAAAAACAATCTCAGAATCGCTTTGATAAGTAACAGTGTTCAAAAGTTATTACCACAGGAAGAGACACTGGTCAAATTTAAAAAAAAAGTTGCGAGCCTTAACCTGCAAACAGGCTGCGTCCTTAAGGGGTTAAAGGATCATTATCAATGCACTGAGATTGGAAATGTATTACGACATTACAAGTGTTGACAGGAACATGAAATTGTCCACAGGCAATCGTTTAAAGACATTGTGATGTGTTGGATAACCTCATTCAGAATGTGGCTCCCAGGGCTTTAGTCTAATTGCCCCATGTCTGACTCCTGACACCCATAGCAAAATAAGTCAATTTGCAGGGGTGGCAGGATTGATGGGGAGGAGGGGGTGCTAAGAGTAGGACCGGCCAACGTTGCATTGTAACGCTACGATGAACCTAAGCCGTATAGCTGTTTTTCTACATTTGACTTTTTCATCATTATTGTTTGTGATCCTTCATAGACTGCTAAATTAATAGTACCTTATGGCACTATAAAGCTCCTTCATAAAGTGTACATATTGTGTCTTTCTTTAATAATTGATGAGCATTAGGGTATTCACACTGAGAGAATGACAATATAATGAAAATCACAGTGGCACGAAATGGCTGCTATTGCTGCCATTAAAAATTCTCAAAGCCATAGATTGGTCTTAAAGGTAGGAATCCCAGCACTTATCATTTGTAGAATCCACTCAACAACCAAACCTGATCAGCTATTTCCTAAATGGTAATCTAGGGCACTCTCATTAAAGTGATAGTAGAGCATGACCCAGCATGGTGCAGCTTGTTATAGAAGCTTTCACACTGGAGGGCAAGGACAAGACATTGTACAGCTAGACAAGAGCATATAAAATAGAAATATGTTTGAGTCAACTTATTTCAGGATAAAATGAGAATTGCTGTTCATTTACAAAATATGTGTTTTCAACTATTTCTTTTCCATTTTAAAGGGATGTTTTGGTTCCTTGAAGATCAGAAAGTCAGCCCATAAGATAGGTAAAAATATTTACATCTGATTACAAAGAAGTTATTGCAATGACCCCCGACAATCAGTGTAATAAATTAAAAAAGGTCAGTAATATGAAAAGAGTTGACTATTGACTATCGTATTCAGTGCTTCCTCCCTCCCTCATTATTTTATTGTGTTTAAGAAAGCCATAAAGTTCCTGTTAAATGTTTACTAGTGAAAACCTAAGGTAGAGCATTAAGCAGGGAATGTATCTTATTTGTGTTATTACTTTGTGTGGAACAATTACTTTGTATGGTATTGTGACAGTCAAGGCACGACAAGCTGCTCCTTTTAATGGATCTGGGTAGTAGTGTATAATGTCCTGTAAAGTTAAATAAAAATTAAAATGCTGTGAAAATAAGAAAATGCAGTTTTTTCTTCTTTTTGTACAGAAGTTGTTTTACAGAATACCAGACCACGTCGATTGCTATAATTGTCCATCAACTGTAATGTGGGACCTAGATACAGGAACACAGACAAGACAATGAGCCCTGACAATGAATCCACGATAGGTCCTACATGCTTGCCTAATGTACGCTAGGCAGTAGTACAGAACGCTAGGCACTAGTACAGAAAAAGGATAAAAGGACTAAACAATACAAACACATAAGAAAGGTCGACAACAAGAGCAGAGTCACGACAAATAGGGCCGCTTCATACAAAAACGCTACACAGGAGAGGTCAGAAAACAAGGCCAAGTCAGGATACCAGAAATCAAAGTTACAAAGCACAAGGAAGTTATGGAGCTGATAAGAAAACTTCTTTAACCAGATGTGAATAAAGTGTAGACTAACATGTGATCTCAAAGCCTCAGTGATCAAGGATCAGAGACCCAGGCAGGACAGAGAGCATTTGAGGAGTGTGGATCTGTCAATCACTATGGGTTAATTATAGCTGGACCAAAATAGGCGAGGTGAGGTGCTTCATCTAAACAGCACATCCAGTAAACCCATGTTCATAATACAGAATACAAGCAATGCACAGAGATAAAATCAGTGACTTCTTGGTTGCATTGCAACTTACTGCAGCACAAATGCAATCTTCATGGATAGCACTGACAACATTTTTCTATGGTTGTCCCAAATTCTCTCTCTTTTAGGTGCCTTTAGGGCTTGTTTTCTCCATGATGCATTCTGTTTGCCTTCCCCTCAAATAATTTGTTTATCGCAAATCTTACTTCTATAGATCTCTTCACTACACAAACAGAATAAGGGTAGAGTAATGTCCCAGATTCACAGTTTTTGGAATCCATATCCAAGTGCCTTAGATGTCTTGGTGAGGGAATTCTGCCACTTAATGTATATATGTTCCCCTTTTCTGCTATTTTACAAAGGGGATCCATACAATAAATGATATTGAGGAAATACCCATAAAGCTTCGGAGATTGGGTATCCTAAATGCTGAAGATGCGCATTACCAAATGGATAACAACAACACTATTTCCCTTAATATGGGTTGTGCATAAAATACTGGGCGGCCCTGGACTAAGGTGACAAATCCTTGCCAGGACTGGAGCTGTGGAGGACATGGCAATGTAATGATTTTATTAGGATTTATTGACTGGATCACAATGATCAGAATCCTGTGACTTACTCTACAATATTTCTCAAGTTCATATGATATGAGTCTTGAGATTTTCATGCAGATTTTTTAGTATAGCATCTGTTAGTAAAAAAAAATAGAAGAAAACAACAAGTACCCTATGTTAACATTTCCTATATATTGCCCTTCCTCTCACATATTATGCTGGTCTAAGCGAACAATAAAAATTCTACAAGGCAAATTTTCTGATGTATTTCCCAAACTATAGTTTATATTCTCGCAGAGGCTTTTAATAAGCTGTACTTCTTTCTGAAAGTGATATGCAAATCAGACGATACACAAAAGCATTCCCATGAGGCTGCAGCGGATGAGAAGGCAGACTGCAGATGTCACTCTGTACACAGTCGTCTGTAATGCCAGTGTATCCACCTCTCTTCCTGCGTGTTCTACATCAGACACTTCTGATTATAGTCTAAATCACCCAGAGATAAAGATGATGTGCTGGTAATCCAGGTCCATAAAACAGTAGCAAGGAAACTGTGTTAATCCATTCAAATAATCCTCTTTGAAATGCAGTTCAACTTTCAGATCTTTTGTTTGGTTACAATCCCAAGGTCTGTACAATCACTGTACAGCTCACAACAACAGAACCGGCTCTCCAGGGGAAAATATTACTTGGACTAAAATCTGCTTTTCATCAGGCGTCATTAAAATATCAGCTTTTTTTGTCAAATAGGTCTTCATTTTTAGACTGATTTGTCACTACAAAGAGACGCCGATCGTCATAATTATGCTGAGAACTGAGATGATGCGGCAACATATCAAAAGGAAAAACTTGTTTTCTTCTAACAAGAGGACAGCAAAGTGAATTTTATGATATTGTAAGACATGTTGAATGCCTCATAAGAACGAGATAGAACCCTCACAAACCTCTAACATCTAATGTTTTCTCTCTTCAGATCTTGTTCATGATTTGACTCTTTTGAGGACTAACGTTCAGAAGCTTCATAACTTATTAATATGAATATACAACAGTAAACTTGCAGCAAATATTTTTATCGATATGCACTATGAAGTTTTCATCACAAGTAAAAAGACTCAACCAAAGGACGTGATAATACAAGTTTCTTACAAAATAAAGGTGGCAATATCTGATAGCAGTCACCTCACTTCCCATACAAATGGCAACATTTTATTTTATGGTTTTACATATCATAGTGAAAAAAGATACTTGTAGAAGGTCTTACAATTTGGTAAATTCATCCTAAAATTGGAAAAAGACAACATTATTTGTACCATGTGACATTTTGGTGGCAGCCTCACCTCTGACAACCCTGACATGATGTATATGATTTTGAGACTCGCCTGTATCAGAGTGTGGAGTGTCTCTGCACTGCCAGTCATGCTTTAAAAACAATGTGGCTATTACGCCTTATGGTCTATTGGCCAAAAAACAACCTGCTATTGCCCAGAATAAAGTATGAGAACTGGTAAACTATATGTTGGATGTATAAAATGTTGAACGGTACATAATATTATCTTGAGAAAATCAAATATGTGTAGTTGTTATATGTGAAGGTAATCAGTTGCCCTTCAATTATCAATCATAATCAAGTGGGACAACCTCTATAAAAACAGCAGTTTTAGCAGTTTGTTGGTCTGAACATGGCATATGATAACACAATGCCAATGAGTGAACACATTTTGCCAACATTATTCTAGAGTAAGGGAGATTATTCACTAGTGTAAAATATTCACAACAGTAGTAGACAAACAGCATATTGACCCCAGGAGCCACATGTTAGGCCAACAACAGGCCTACAGGTAGCATGTTATGTATCCAGGTTCATGGCAGTATTGTAAGGATGAACAAGAACAGCTTGTGTGGAATAGTTTTCTGGGAAAGCCTCATCTAAAATTCCCCTATGGTGCAAAACAAATACAGCCTTTGAGTGCAACTACTTCATACCAACTGTGAAACACAGTGGTTCAGGGGTGCAGATATAATTTTGCACACGCACAGGTCGTAGACACCTTACAGTCATTTAACCTTTAGCTCCATGACCAGGACAAAATTAAACCAATATGGAGTCAGTAAAGGTGCAAAACTTGGCACCCACAACAATGTCAAAACTGTGGAAAGTGCATAGGTTGACTTGTTGTGACAAGGCACAAGGTATCGAGGTTGAGGGCCGACACATGCCTCCCAGGTGCTTGGCCTCAGTGAAGCAACCCACTAATCTTTGTCAGTAACCTTAGGTTTCTGACCCTTATTTAAAAGTAGTATAGCTGCTTGCTGCAGTTGATCCGGGCCGGCTTTTACTGGAGTAGTCTGAGAGCTGGTTGGGTGACTACTCCCATGTATCCAGGCCAGTTATTGCCTTTATTTCCTGTACAGCTGTTACATTGTGGATGGAGCCATCTGCTCATGTCCTGTTGTCCTCAGTGCAGCCGATACTGCTGGTGACCCTGTAATGGGCCAACCTCTTGTATTTCCTTCTTATAAACAGGACGTTTTGGATAAAACCATAGAAGTTATTATTGATGACTGAAATGACAGAACATATTTGTGACCTCGGAGAAAGCACAAGAACACTACTGGCAAGGGAACCCATAAATGCTATATAATATATATATATATATATATATATATACATATATACATAATACTATCTAAAGGAAAACATCCAAGGAGTACCATACATTAATAATTCCTTTCCACATATCACAATCTTTGGCAGTAAATAATTAGCATCCCGCTACCATAAAATTCACAGCCGGAACTGAAAGCACCCATATATTACTCTTGCAGCGGGGCCTTTTGCCATCTGTGTCTGCACCTGGCGGAGTGATTGAGTGAACTCAGCTTTATCTATAAACCTAAATACATATTAACCTGTGCTCTTTCCACAATATAACAACTTATAGGTGAATATGACATGATCTATTTTTTTTTTTTAGCAATTTTCTAAATTATTTGTGATGAGTAATGGAAATTTCTTAGAGCATCCAATGTGAAGTCTTTTTAAAGACTCAAGTACTGTAGGTTATGTCTCAATTTAGTTTTGATAAGATGTCCTAAAAGAAAACTGGCTATTTACCTGATGTAGTCGCTTTTTATTTGGAAAGTTACAGTAAAGATGTGTTCCAGTTTCAGAATCACAATAAGCTTTGAATGCAAAGTTGCAGTTGGGCAAAGATTTGGTGCACACACAAGGATGACATTTTAAACATTTTAATAAATCCTTTTTTTTTTTTTTTTTAGAATATATCCTTTTTAGTGAGGTTTAAGTTTTATGGTGTTAAACTAGGTGCAGTTTTTTTGCTTTACCACCATTAGGTCCCAGCCTGGCACTTGTAGCATCTAATGAAAGCACCATCCAAGGTTGTTTAAACCCTTTACTATTGCAATCAATGTTGATCACGGCACCTAAGGAGCTGGCAGCGGCAATGGGATCATAGGTCGCCATAGAAGTGCTGTGGCCGACCGATCTATAAACTAGGAAAGAGTATTATGCCCAGCCAGAGAGTGAGTCTAATAGGTGGAATGTCAGTTATAATGAACAGAGTATTAAAGATGTATTATAATGTATTATGTAAATGATCATGGTATCATGGGATTTAACATTAAAATTGTGTCGTGGGCCAAGCAGTTGCATGCATCGGGAAGAAGAAGGTGAACGCTCGTAGTGAATTGCGGCATATGTGCATTCTCGTCGGGGAATGCACCTTGGTGATCGCGCAGGGATAGGTAAGTAAATCTGCCCCACTGTGTGCTAACCGCACCATGACCTGAAGACATAGAACTCCATGGGGCTCTGATACACAAATTCTGTGGCCATATCATGGGCCCCATACCATTGTGTGCATGAGGCCTAAGTGAGAGAGTGCTGTTTTAATGGGATACAGTTTCTACTCACAATAGGAGACAAGACTGCTGAGGTACTGCATTTGTATCAACCCTGCCAATGCATAGGCGTGCCCAAGGCTGCATAAGCCAGCCACTACAGTATTCTGGGCTCTGGCTGTCTACAGCCACTGAAAAAAGGCTGGGCCCCGAAGCGGGATATTGCACATTGTTTAACCTTTAACAGGAAAATGGAATTGACTGTAATAGATAACTTTGAAAAGAGAAGTTTCACATGGATCCTTCATCTGTTTTCTCCTGGCTTGGTCCTTTTATTATTTGGAGATTCTAAGACTAGTTTCTGCTGTTCTACATTGTAACACATTTTTGAATAAAGTATTATATATTATCTTTTAATATATTCTATTTTTTATTTTTTTACATTCCTGCAGGCACATGGTTACTTCCTTTGATTATCTGTGTAGGCTGGGTATCCAGAGGTGTGTGCTTTATGGCAGCTGCAAGAGATGGAAGTTTATTGACAGTGAAATGTCATAGACCATTAATGTCTGCTTCCAGCAGAACAATAAAGCTGTCATTAAACAAGACCTGCCACCTAACCTGACATGTCAGTTTTGTTACATTCTAGTTTTCTGCATTTAATAACAATTCTGGAAGTCTTTTTCTTGCAAGTCTCACACAGACTGTCTCTATCAGCACTGAATAGACTGCGGGGCTGGCCCATGTTTAATTAACCATGCTTATCCACAAGTTAAGGGTGCAGAATCCCCACCGATCATGGAACTGGCTTTCATTTCATTGGGGGGGGGGGGAATCAACGTGTCCTGCTGCGTCACTGATTGTCTATGGGAATGCCATAAATATCTAAGCTCTTTAGCACTCTCCAAGAGGTTGAATGGAACAGCAGGGTACATGCCCTACCTGCCCCCTCATCAATTAGAGGGAATGGGGCACCTGTTCTCATGATTGTTGGGAATGCCATTGGTTGTACTGTGGATATGGGATAAAAATTCAACATTGGGAAGCTCCTTCAAGGTGGGAATCTCTGGATTTGCTGATAAACCAGCAGGTAAGCCACATTCTAACCAAAATAAGGAACTTTGGATTTTCATTTCTAAAATTACTTGTAAAGAAACATGCTGCAGAACTTATCTGCCTTCTCGTCTTTTAGGGAGCACTCATGAAAACATATGAAAACTGCAACATTTCAACTGCTTTTGGATGAGGAACAGGCATCTTGACTAAAATTTCAAGATTACTTTATAGGGGAATGGAAAAGTTAAATCATAAATAACTCATTTCTGTATTTAGATATTTGTAACAAACAGAATACAAGACTCATGATATTATGTATATATCAAGTTATATGTCCAAAGACACTCCTGTAATGAATCGGGTACCCTTTGCCACACTTACTCTTGCACAACACTCGAGTGTGCACACAAGCAATAACTAGCCCACAGCACATGTGCAGGAAATGTCATCCAGAGGCACATACAAAAGGACCACATGCGAGAGTAAATTTACTCTCACATCAGTATGTGGTTATTTCCTTCTGCAAAATAAAATTAAATACAATAATAAAATAAAATCATCTAATTGGGTAAACCGTGCAATTTCCTTTTTACTAATAAAATGAATAAAAGAAATAAAATGAATCCATAACTTTTGTGATCCCTTAGAAAAGATAACTCTCCGGTCTAATAATTGATACACCTGGATTTATGTAGACTACTCCCAAACCTGACTCAAGCAGTTTAGGAAAATACTTTTTACTCTTGCATGAGTATGTGGTTTTTTCCTATTGCTTGAGCCTCCGGTTGACATTTTCTGTGCATGCGCTGTGGGCTAGTTATTGCTGGTGTGCACGCTCTGGAGTGTTGTGCAGGAGTGTTGTGCGGCAAGGGTTACCCAATTCATTGCGGGAGTGCCTTTGGAAATATAACTTGATATATACATATTATCGTGAGTCTGTCTTTTACAAAGATCTAAATACAGTGAGAAACGGCGCTGTGTGATGAATTTTTTAACTTTGCTTAGGTTTTCAGAAAACAACCTATTGCCTTTTTTAATATGTATGTAAATCATTGCTGTGATTCAATTTTTAATGGATAAGCAAAGGTAACATACCTGAATGGCAAACTTTTTTTTATTATATTCTCGCCTTTGAATCGAACTTGACTATTGTTCCTCCCTTTTTGGTTCCTTTTGTGTGAGGTAACACTCGAAACGCATGGGTAATGCTATGTACTATTTGGGTCTGCACCCATCCTGGAATTATGTGGTTGTTTTAGCATTTGGAGCAAATAAATGGATTGAAGGACTTTGGACTAAGTTCTGGAGCATATTTTTTGTCTTTTTCTATGCTCTTACATGATAGTCACGTGTGGATTTGAGCTGCAAATCAAGAGTACCTGGTGAAAATCATCTAATTGGCTGAGCCATGCAATTTCATTTTACTAATTCTTGTATGAAATAAAATGAATCCATAACTTTTGTGGTTCCTTAGAAATGATCACTCACCGGTCTACTAATTGATTGATGTAAACCACTCCCAAACCTGACTCAAGCAGTTTAGCAAAACAGTTGTTACCTTACTATCCATACTGAATAAAATGATGCCAATATTCTAATATTTAATCATGCAATGTTCTTATTGTGACTTGGCATCCTAGGGGCGGGCAGACCATGTCAGCTGCCAGTTTGTACTCAACATCTGCTAATTATTTGCAAATTAATTTACTCTTGCTGACTCATTTCATAAATCTCTTGTGATATCCTAGAAGAAATAAGTGACCTAGTATCAGCTACTCATATCTTATTTAAATGAGTATTTGCTTCTACTGAGTTCTCTGCTTATTTTTAGACATATGACAGATCTAGTGCAGGGTTGATATAAAGATGTCATTCTGCAGTTTTGGTTAAGTTGTAGGTAGAAATATGTGATGGATACCTCACGATACCTTACACCATGGAATATCTTCAGTGGGAAATGAGACAATGAGTGGGATCTACATGTGTGACAGATGTGTCTTTGTTTCACTGCCGTCAGGCTCTCTAATGCATGGAGTACAGTTGGAGCACTCCTTTAAGTGGACCATTCACCACCTTTAGTTAATAGGCGTTGCTCCAGAACACAAGAACAGTGGGCTAGAAAAAAATCTCTATTGAGCCAGAAGCAATGGAATGACAACTAATAAAATATGTTTTAGTACTGTTGGTGGGGGTCATGCCAGGTCCTCTTTAACTTAGGCACCTTGCACACAAATGTATCGGGTACCATGATCTGGCCCAAAAAATTGCAGCCAAAAAGCAGCCTCCATTGATTTTTGTGGCAACCGGTCACAGTGACCAAACTGGATGACCATGCCAAAATAGAGGAATTGATATGTGTGGGATGATTTGTGGCCGCTCTATAGCCACTTCCTATGGAGAGGTGAGGAGCCCTCAAATGTGTGGCTTACTTTCTTAGTGAAATATGCAATATGAAACCTGGTGCCCTGCCAGTACTAGTAGTGCCTTTTAGTGAGCATAACTGACTATGCCATACCTCCGGCGCCTCACTTCCTAGCAACCGTGTGCTGAGGTGCAGCAAGCTGCCTCTCTGCTCACTGCTCAAGGTTTTTCCACCAGCAAAAATGTCATCCTTATGCAGTCCATGTTTTTCTCAGATGATGCTAGGATTCCAGGCTTCACCTATCAAATACCATCTTATTTTAGCCGACCATCCATTTTATTTATTTATTTTTTTTTGCGTATTTGGAATTGATATGGACTACTGATTTTTAATGTGAATCCAATATCTGTTTTGCATGTCAATTATTGCTGATGATTCCTTTGCAATAGAAAATGTAAGCTCTCCAATAATGCAGCAAAACATGAATTGCCAGAGGAACTAGTAGCGGGCACTTGCAATTTCCTTGTGATACTTGTAAGCTATGTCATTTGAATACCACACAGAAATTAGGCTACTGGGAAATCAACCTAAAAAGTAGAGATGCCTAAAGATTTCTAGATCCCCCTTAAAGTTTAGCAATTGAGCCTTGAAGTATAGCTCTACTTTTACCTAAACAACGGACTTGGAGGAGGTGAATGTGAAAACCTGCTGGTATTTATGTGCACGTTCCTTAACACTTGCTTTCTGATCATCAGCAACAGCGGAGCTGGCATGGAAAAGAAATTAGCATTCATTGTACTGTTATAGTACTTTCCATTTTCAGAACAATCAGCATCATGGCAAGGGTTGGTTCCTGTGGTGTGGGCATAAATAGATATTTAGTAGAATAGAATGAAATTACTTTTTACTTTTAGGGTTCATAGAAACCCTACAGAACAGAAATTGCATGGCTTAGCGATGGGGGGGGGGGTAATTTATTAATTCGCAGGAGTTGATGACACGTCATCATGAAGAGCAACTCACTACAGTAAATGAGGTCAGACCTTTAGTTTGAGAGCTAGATGTGCCTTAAAAGTTCCCATTAAATGTTTCCGTCTGTTTAACATGTCTTATATGACAAATACTGCTATCACTTTAAATGATAAAGGCATCTGCTGCATTTTTTATTGAAAGGATAAAAAATATAGGTCAATTTTATTGCTGAAATTTATTCTAACCTTTTGGATAACCTGCAAAATACAGAGTGTGTTAGCGAAATGTAAAGGATTGTTTCTGGGGTTGGATGTGAAGTTGCACATCCTCTATAAAACTTTAATACCAATTTCCTTTCTATTTTCTACTCTGACCTGGCTATGTATGCTAATCCATATTTGATTGAAAATCCTCTTACTTGAGTATATCATGCCACTAGGCATCCAGTTTCCGGGAAAATGCATAAAATGTACAATTAAACAGCTTGACCGCTGTTCTACAGAGCAATTTGTCACTTAAATAATAGTCATCTTAGTGTCAAAGCTTTGAAGTTGATTCCATATTTAAGTCACCTTTGCTACCATCGAGCTGTAGCTCAAAACTATCAAATATATAACCGACTTTGACACCAAAAGTTTTGACTGGAATACACCTCTGTAGGAGCCAGACTTGTGCCACTTTGAGTTATCTGTTGTTTCCACCTAGTAACATTCAGTGTCAAGGCTAGTTTATACAAAGGTGACAAAGAAAATATCTGATACGATATGGCAAAACGCAATCTTGGGAGTGTGAGTATGAGGTTCTTTTCATTGTAAACAACTGTATACAATGGATAATAGGACAGCTATGGAAACAAATGCAACCTTACAGGAATTGGCATATTCTCCAGAAGAAAACCAAAATGACCTCACATCATCAAATCATTTTACTATGAAGTCGATTAAAAGAGACAGGTTTAGACTTTGCCAGTATCACAGTGGACAAAATTAGAATTCTTCCCGCTTCTTGCAAAATGAACATCAGAGTCCCTGTCCATCAATTTCAGATGATTATGACTATTTTTGTGAGAGACTTTAACTGTCATCATAGCAACATACTAATACAAATGACCAGTTTTAGACTGGCAACATCCGCATTAAGCTAAAAAAAATAAGCACCAGCAAGAACATAAAATTGGCGGACTGATGGTCCATTATGTAAATGAGCATGTGAAAACTACACATGGCTATAGTAATTAATCAATCCAGTAGTCATGGGACTTAAAGTGGTATTCTCATTTGGGCATTCGGGTTTAATGTAATTCATCTGCTATATATGTAATTTTTTTTTTCAATTGGATGTTATTTAAAAATATGTACAGTACCCGTTTCAATTAAATTTCCCATAAAGGTACTCACATGGTCCCTTAGAAACAGATCACTGCTGGAGCAAATTTACAAAGCAACAAATTATTTTTGCATGTACAATGGGTGGAAGTTACTGCATATTACATAGATGTCCTATGGTAATGGAAGCTGTATTCAGGTAAGTGGTCAGGCCTCATTAGGACATGCCTGGCCACTGCTGTTAGAGAATGGTGGTGGCAGTGTCCAAGAAAAACAATCCTGTTTCTAAGAGACAACATGGCTACATTTATGGGAAATTATCTTTACACAGGAGCATTTTTTTTAAAAAAAACTTACAATTGAAGAAATGTGTATGTATACAATGAATTAAATTAAATGTGAATGCTAAGATGAGAATACCCCTTTAAAGGACATCTACCATCAAAACTGATGGTAGATGTCCCAAAACTTAATTTCTTGTTACATCTGTCAGGCAATATCCTCACTTTTGTTATCTCCTGGAATATCGTCATTATTTTAAAAAACACTTTATAACATATTCAAACGAGCCGGAGGTGAGTGCCTCCACCTGCTAACATATGCAGCCCCCTTCATGTTCATAGAAGCCAGGTCATTCCCTGAAAGATGTAAAAAGCAAGTTTGGTACATCTGACATCAGTTAATCTGATGGTAGGTGTCCTTTAAGGCTCACTTTGGTTAAAAGTATTGTGCAGACATACAGAACTGGATTCTAAATGGAAACTTGCTAAGGCAGCCATCCAATGCCAGCATAGTATCATGCCAATGTCTTTTTCTAATTAACACGACTCATGTATAAGACGTGTTGGAGATTGGATGACTCCCATGGCAACTACAGCATCCAGTATGCCCCTTACCTGACAATTCATTAATACTGGCGTATTAATCCTCTTAGCACATCTGGATGTGTACTCCATTGGCAGACTGAGATCTGCAACGTGTCAGATGTGGCAGAGATTTCAAGTGTAGTTTTCTCTGGATTTCCAGCAGAGACTCTAGTTAATATGGTCAATCCCTAGGGGCGTAACTTTAGGGGATGCAGAGGTTGTGATCGCATCTGGGCCCAAGAGGTTTAGGGGGCCCTTATGGTGTCACTTTCCCATATGAGAAGACTATTACTATAAACCATACATTATAGTTGGGGGCCCAGCACACACTTTGCACTGGGGCCCATCAGCTTCTAGTTACGCCACTGCCTGTCCCTCTCCCTGCCAGAAAACTAACAGACAAGGCATAGTAAAATATCCCCTACTAAGTCTGCAATAATCCTTACAATTATCTTCTAAATATATATATGTACATTGTTTATCCAGGTTCAGTACCTATCCTGTTTATTGGGTGTGTGTGGTATTGAAACTCATACCAATTAAACTCATTAAAGGGGGATTTAATATTGGGTAGGCTTCTTGCACCATTTTAGATTGTTTTGGGTTGCCTTCATTAATCTGATATTTGTGACATACAGTATCATATAGTAAGGTTAATAATGTCTTAATGTCCGCAATGTGGTGGTTTCACATGCTGTTGTAGTCCTGTCACCTCTACCTGTTGGAGCAGCTCACAAGGATCCATCCTTTATCCATCCTTTATCTAGCCAATTCATACATTAATCATTGTAAACTCATATTTTCTTTATTATGTAAATGAGGCTGGTCACATGGTCAGAGGCAGTGATGTCACCCCTGTTACCCCTCCCCTCACCTCCCCCTACTCAAGTCTGTGTGTAATGTATAGCATTGTTGGTGTCTGTGCTTTATATGCTGACATGCTCTCCCTCCTAATACACATGTGAGAGACACAGACATCAGCTACACATGTACCTGACATGTTCTCCTATATCATGGCTGCCTGGAGCTGTTGTATCTCTCCTATACACACACAGGCTGGAGGGGCGCCAGCACCAGGAAGCACATGGAGGAGACATTACACCATTATACAGGCTGTCAGTCAATCACTGGGGGTGTGGCTGTGCCTCCCACTAATGAATAGAGTGGACAGCTTGAATATGAAAATGACTCATTGGACATCTGACAGGTTATTTGCATAAAACTTTAGGACCTCATTGCTTAAGTTTACAGGCATGTAGAGGGACAATGAAGGGATAAAGGCAATGCTTTCTTATGGCAGTTTATAAAAATATATTTAGTTTAGGGGGTTAATTTGCCTGACGGGCTCTCTTTAAAATGTTGTTTTTCATGTGACAGCCAATCATCATTACCAACAGCCTTGTGTCAACGGCTGAGGTAATTCATTGGCTGACCACTTGGAAGGATAGCATTTCATAGCTGAAGGCATGCGAGGGAATTTAACTGGTCAACGTTTGTTCTTTCATATCACCACTCCCTCCTGATTTATTCTTATTGTATAAAAAGTATAAAAAAACAACCCTTTGAGATTAAATTTTGTAATAAAAAAATTGAAAAAGATTACATTTTTGCCCAGTTTACATAAAGATATGAGAAGACTGAGAATAAGGAGCAATTTCACTGAAAAATTGAATTCCAATTCAGCATTAGTTGGGTCTGTTGGCTTTTCCAATGTAATAAACAACAGTCATAAATCAAAAAGCCAAACATTTTAGCGACTACCTATGATAATACAAATATCACAGTTAGGCTAAGAACTAATTAATTCATTCAAGAAAATCTACAACATTATGAATGCAGATGAGTTAAGTCTCCAGATGACAAACTAGAGATTAATGGGGCTCATGAAGTTTATCTGGTGGCATCTACACCCACAGTGTAGCAAGTCAAGTTGGTGCTTACAGTCATAAGGACAATGTTTCACAAGATTCTCTAGTGGGAGCACGAACATGTTCTAGTAATGAGACTATCCATCATCCAGGGGTCTGTAGGGTTTAAGGCTAGGATTCAGGACATCTCTGTTATTGTGCCAACTCAGGCAATGAAGCTGGTTTAGTGACCGAGGACAGTCAATTAATCTCTAGCTATAAAGTGAAAAAATAGTAGCTATAAAAGGTTTTCTCTCCATCCAACAAATGAATCATTTTCACAAAGGAGTTTTATTCTATGTCTTTTTCTATCAAATGTCTTAATTATACCAAATTTTCCCGTTGTAGAATTCCAATCCTAGAAAGCATTTGTGACTATGTATTGCATTTGACTCTTTATGGCAAATGTTCACTCCTGATTAATGTTTCCTTCATCTTTCTTATGGCACACGCTTTGTTTGCATAGTCTGAAGAATTGAATATAATTTATTTCCTTATAGCCTCCACTAGGGGGAGTGTCAGTGGTCGCCGCATACTTTTTCATTTATTTTTGAATTTTCACAAAACACACAAAAAATTGTGTGCTCTCTTGTGTGCTCTTTATCAATGAGACATAGAATAGGAAAGTCACAAATTGCAATAAGCACCACACTTTAGATGCTTAGAAGCTTCTTTTTTTGGGGGGGGGGTGTCCATTTGCTAATCTGTAGTAGGAGACATGCTCCATTGGGAATGTTCCAGCAGCTCTTAATTTTTAGCTTGTAAGTGAGGATCCTTATAAGTAACTTCTCCTCTATAGGTTAATATGCCCTGACAGTCGTGGAGATATTAGATATTATGATTGAAATTGTTTAAATTCTCATTCTCTGTGCCATACAATTTCACTGTGATGATCAGGTAGTTAGCCCTTAACAATGTAGTATAATGCTGCCATAGTTTGGGTTCAGGAGCTGTATTTTAACTGGTTCTCAAGATTTGAAAGGTCAAAGATAATACCGTGCCATCTAAGTGGTTGGGGAAGGGGTCTCCCACTCCCCCTTATTTCTGCTATGCAATTGTGGGGATTCCTAATATTCATGTCCATGCTTTCTTGTAGGAATGAAAAGAAAAGTTTAATATTCTTCTTTCTCTGATACTAACGCGAGTTTCTTTAGCTGTTTCTGAGTGCTGGACACTTCTGTCATTGTCTGGAACTTTTCAAGATTTGCTTTTAAATTGGTTAGTCAACTTCCCTTACCGCAAAAAGAATAGAATTCTGTTTAGAGTCATATGTACCCCACACTACAAATACAGAGCAAATCTTCATCTATCATCTTTAACAAATCAAAAATAAACAAACGTTTGATCGGCCAGATCCTAAATAATGCTACCTTAGATTGGCTTCAGCTTTGTATGGTCAAAACTGCGGAGAGATATCCTCTAACACATTTAAGGGAATTTGCCACAAAAGACATATATTCAAAAGTCACAGGATAAGGGCTTGATATCAAATCGTGTCTATCTCTTGAGGCGGGTATCCCACTGGTCCACCATCAACAATCACATACTTTTCACCAATTCTATGTATGTGGTGTAAGTGCCTTTTGTGGAACACAAACCATGACTAATATTCCACATGTGATTTACTTTTTTTGGTAGTATGTAAAGATTTCCAGGCATTTAAAAATCTTTATTCTTTGCTGTTTCTGGTCCGGTCATGTTGGTGACAGCAAAACACTTAAATCTATGCCGTTTAGCTCAGAAGCTAACAAAAACTTTGAAAATAGTCAAGCACTTAAAAAAGCAAAAGCAACAAAGTAAAAGTATATTATAGATTACTCACCATAATCACTGTCATAGAATACAATGAATTTCTGCCATCGGAGTTCAGTTACTAGTTTCAACATGACGTCATTGAGGCGAACAGAAGGTCTAGCAGCCAATGTGTATTCCTCACCATCCGGGCTAGGATTAAGTTGACAAGCAGTTCTTGGTGATCCTGCAGTGTTGCGTTGTACATAGATATGAGGGATGTGCATGGCATCTGTCAGTGATTGAAGGGCATTCGCTGAGGCACAACCAGTAGATGTCACTAAGGCTAAAATCCCCTGGGTCATCAAGTCACACGCTGAAACACAAATACAACAACTATAGTTATCTTTACAATCTGTAAGCGAATGTTTTCATCATATACTACAGGAAAACAATTGCATAAAATACTAAATGTGATTTACTGAAGAAGCAAAAAATGTTACCAGGGCAAAACTATCTTAAGGGTGTTGCAAATCTCCACTGTTGGACCAGGCATGTTGAATTTCAACATGGCTAATACTTAATTATTAAAAGAAACGTGAAACCACATATACACTTTGCAGTCATTTTCTGGCTTCAAATATCTGAAGATGCTATAGCAAAAGCTAAGGGAAGATGTTTGCTTCATTATTTCTTAGGTAAAGTGCCTTATTGAGTGCCCTACTCTGTAAAAATGAACCTTTCATGGTACCAACTCCACTGAAGAGCCAGACAAGGGGAAAAAGGTCATGTCTGGACAAGTACCATATGAAGCCCCTTGGATCACCATCAGTAAAGTAGTGGCACATTTTATTTAGAGCATGGTTCCTGTTGGGCGGGGCAACTTCCTAGGGCACGCACTCTGAGATTTGTACTGTAGGGATTAATACCCATTTACATACTGGCTTAAGTAGGAGTAGATGGTGGTCCTATTATGTATCCTGCTCACCTCCCCTGCTACCTCCTTGTGAACATTTATGTCTATTAATTCCGACCCCAGGTGTGGACGTAACAGAGGGACTGGATTTGGAAGAAGCAGACCTCATTGGATCCACACCTTAGCTCTGACCGCATCAAGAACTGGCAAGAACCCCAAATGTGGCCTGGTTTTAATAATTGCCTAAAGCTGATACAACGTGTTTGTCCATTATCCTTTTTTAGGTGTCTCCGCAAAGACTAGATTGGTTTGCAGCTGGGACGTGGTCCAGCTGGTTGCCTAGAATTTAATCCTTTGATCATTTATATTTTTAAATAAATAAAGTAAAATGTTATGTTTGTAAGGAAAGCAATAAGCGAGAAAGATAAAGCATTTAAGGTGCTAAAACGTGAAGGTAGTGATGAGGCATTACAGGATTATAGAGAGAAAAATAAATCCTGTAAAAAGCAGATAAAGGCCGCAAAAATAGAGACTGAGAGAAATATTGCCAGGGAGAGCAAAAATAATCCCAAATTATTTTTCAAGTATATAAATGATAAGAAACTAAAAACAGAGAGTGTGGGTCCCCTTAGAAATAACATGGGGGTCATGGTGGAAGGAGATGAGGAAAGGGCCAATCTACTGAATGTCGCCTTCTCAACTGTCTTTACCCAGGAAAATCCCCTGGTGGAAGACACAATGAGGAATAATGTTAATTCTTTTTATAATGTCAACAGTTTAACCCAGGAAGAGGTACGGCGCCGCCTCGCAACCACTAAGATAGATAAATCACCGGGGCCAGATGGCATACACCCCCGGGTTCTGCATGAATTATGTACCGTGATAGACAGACCGTTATTTTTAATATTTGAAGATTCACTGAGGACTGGTTATGTTCCACAGGAATGGCGCATAGCAAATGTGGTACCAATATACAAAAAAGGATCAAATAGCGATCCTGGAAACTACAGACCCGTGAGTCTAACTGCTGTGGTGGGGAAAATATTTGAGGGGTTTATTAGAGATGCTATCCTGGAGTATCTCACTGTGCACAACCTTATAACCCAGCGTCAGCATGGGTTTATGAGAGATCGGTCCTGTCAGACTAATCTGATTGGTTTCTACGAGGAGGTAAGTTCAAGACTGGATCTGGGGGACGCTGTGGATGTTGTATATCTGGACTTCTCAAAGGCATTTGACACCGTGCCACATAAAAGGTTGGTATATAAAATGAGACTGCTGGGAATAGGAGAAAATCTGTGTATCTGGTTAAGTAATTGGCTTAGTGATAGAAAACAGAGGGTGGTCATTAATGGCACATTCTCAGATTGGGTTGATGTTACCAGTGGAGTGCCACAGGGGCCACTTCTTTTTAATATTTTTATTAATGACCTTGTAGTGGGTTTACACAGTCAAGTTTCAATATTTGCAGATGATACTAAGCTGTGTAAAGTAATAAATACTGAGGTCGATAGTTTAGCATTACAGAGGGATTTGTGGAAGCTTGAGGGATGGGCAGAGAAATGGTTGATGAGGTTTAATGTAGATAAATGTAAAGTTATGCACTTGGGCCATGGAAACAAAAAGTATAATTATGTTCTAAACGGTCAATTACTTAGTAAAACTGAAGCTGAAAAGGACTTGGGGGTATTGGTGGATGGTAAACTTAATTTTGGTGACCAGAGCCAGGCGGCTGCTGCTAAAGCAAATAAAATAATGGGATGTATCAAGAGAGGAATAGATTCTCATGATAAAGACATAGTTTTGCCCTTATACAAATCCCTGGTCAGACCACACATGGAATATTGTGTACAGTTTTGGGCACCAGTGTATAAAAAGGATATAATAGAGCTGGAACGGGTGCAAAGGAGAGCAACCAGGATTATTAGGGGAATGGGGGGATTAGAATACACTGACAGATTACAAAATTTAGGATTATTCAGTTTAGAAAAAAGACGACTAAGGGGAGACCTCATTACAATGTACAAATACCTGAACGGACAGTACAAGGATCTCTCCAAAGATCTTTTTATACCTCGGCCTGTGACCAGGACAAGGGGGCATCCTCTACGCCTAGAGGAGAGGCGATTTTACCATCACCATAGACAAAGGTTCTTTACTGTAAGAGCAGTGAGACTATGGAACTCTCTGCCGCAGGAGGTTGTTATGGCCGACTCTATGTACATGTTCAAGAGAGGCCTGGATGACTTTCTGGAGAGAAAAAATATCACGGGTTATGGGGATAAAACATATATTTAATTCTTGAAGGTTGGACTTGATGGACTTGCGTCTCCTTCCAGCCTTATATACTATGATACTATACTATGATACTATGATACATAAATAAGGTCTATCCCACCCTTTTGGTGAACTAATTAACCCCATAGCGCAATAAGACGTACCCTTACGTCTTACTGCGCATGGGGGAGTATGAAGAGGGCTCACAGGCTGAGCCCTCTTCATACTCACCGGGCATTTGCTTCATAATGAAGCAAACACTCGTCGCTAACACCCGCGATCGGTGCTTGCACCGATCGCGGGTGTTAACCCTTTGATTGCCGCCGGCAAAGCTGCCGGTGGCATTAAAGAGCCGGCGGCGCCTGGGCGCCGCCATCTTGGCTCCGATCGTCACTCCCCGTGACGTCACCGGGGAGAGGCGATCCGTTGCCATGACAGCCTGGGATCACACAAAGATCCCAGGCTGTCATGATCGAGGCTATCTATTATAATGTGCGATCTGCACATTATAATAGATGGTATGCAAAATCCCCATATACTGCCATACTGTAGTATGGCAGTATATGGTAGGATCAATCAGACAACCTAGGGTTAAAGTACCCTAGGGAGTCTGTAAAATAGTAAAAAAAATAAATAAAAAAAAGTAAAAAAAAAAAAAATTATATTAAAAAAACATAAAAATTCAAATCACCCCCCTTTCCCTAGAACTGATATAAATATAAATAAACAGTAAAAATCATAAACACAATAGGTATCGCCGTGTCCGAAAATGCCAGATCTATCAAAATATAATAACCGTTTTTCACTGCGTTAAACCCCGTAGCGGAAAATAGCGCCCGAAGTCGCAAATGGCATTTTTTTGCCATTTTGAAAAATAGAAAAAATTCTATAAAAAGTGATCAAAATGTCGAACAGTCCTAAAAATAGAAGCATTGAAAACGTCATCAGAAGTCGCAAAAAATGACACCACCTACAGCTCCATACACCAAAGTATGAAAAAGTTATTAGCGCAAGAACACGGCAAAATGAAGAATTTTTTTTCTGTTCAGGAGGTTTTAATTTTTGTAAATGTATGAAAACATTATAAAACCTTTGGTATCCCCGTGATCGTATTGACCCAATGAATGAAATAGACATGTCATTTAGGGTGCACAGTGAAAGCTGTAAAACCCAAGCCCACAAGAAATGGCGCAAATGTGTTTTTTCATCATTTTCACTGCATTTAGAATTTTTTTCCCGCTTCCCAGTACACGGCATGGAATATTTAATACCATCACTACGAAGTGCAATTTGTTACGCAGAAAATAAGCCATCACACAGCTCTGTACATGGAAAAATAAAAAAGTTATAGATTTTTGAAGGTGGGGAGTGAAAAATAAAAACGCAAAAACGAAAAAGGGCCTGGTCCTTAAGGGGTTAAGGTTACATACAGTGCAGTAGGTGTTTCTCATGAAATAAAAATTATTCATGTTTATAGAATTAAACCACATAATAAACTAAATCATGTAATGAGAGTTTTCATAATAATGTTTTTGAGGACAAGAAGTGCCCTCCCCCTTGTTTACAATCTTTAGTGAGGGTTTATTATTCATAGAACAACCTATTCCATAAGTGGGTAGGCCAATTATGCTACTACTATATCTACAGCACAATCAAGATGCATTAGTACACTACCTAAGGGGGGGCACCCACTCATTTAATGGCCAGCATGTAGGCATGGAAATAGATGTAATGGAAATGGAATAGTAGATTTTTATTGAAGGTGCTTTTTATCAAAGCCAGTGAACGGCCAGAGGCAGTGATGGTGAATCTGTTAGAGACTAAGTGACCAAAATGCAAGTGAAAACTCATTGTTAAGTGCCAACTCAGCAATTTATCCAGTGACATATTGCTTCTATCTCAGACACACCTTGAAATGGTGTCAGCACCTTGAGGACACCAATACCATTGAAAGAAGGTAGGGATTTTTAACTATGGCTGCAGATTTCCTCCTGGGTCCCTGAACCGGAAAAATCATGGGGCCTGTAGCAAGAGGTCCAATCCAGCTCTGTCCACATCTTCTCACTCGTCACTTTAAAATAGCACAGTCCTGTCTGGTGGAGCCTGCCCTAAAGAGATTGACAACATGCCGACAGATTGGGCTCTGAGTGCCACTACTGCTCTAAGGTTTGGGCCCCATGAGGTAGGCAAGGGTTGAAGTTTACACCAATTATACAATTACTCCATGATGCAAGTACATTTCTTCTGCTGGTTTTACACATAAATGTGGACACCTAGACTCCTTCTAAAGTTTGCCATTGTCATCAGTTATCACCTGAATCCAGATATAAAAGTTGAGACTTTTTTTTAAAAAAGTCACAAATAATGGCCCAAATCTACGGCTGCCCCTGACCAGGCGTAGAATTTAAAAAGTTGCACATTCACTAACACACCAAACGCTACGTGTGTCCATACAGAAAACCCACAAAGATACATCTTACCAGCAGAAAAGCCCAAAAAAACCTGACAGTTGGAAAAAGACAGAATTATGATACATGTGACTTTTAGTCTTTTGTTTTCAAATTTTTTAAACTTTTATTTATTTTTTTACTAGCCATAGGGTGAGCATGTGAGCCCTCTCCATATCCACTTAACAATGCCAAGACATATTATTCTGCAAGGTGTTAAGGCACGTAACTAGGGTCTGTGATTGAGGACTACATATGGGTATGTGCAAACACATGATTGCTGATATTTAGGTAACTAGGGTTGCAACATATTTAGCTTAAAACACTTACTAAATGGGAAGCATAGAAGGTGCATTTATAAAATATCAGCCTCAGTCACTGTGGCTGCCAGACATTTGGCATTTGTACACACTCTGCTGTTATTGAAGGGGCTGCATCTACTCAGTACAGTCACCTCATCCAATGAGGCTCTGACGCTGAGGAGGGAGATGCCATCTGACCCTGATTCGTATTGTCATTGCAATGCAGTATAAAGTTACTGCTTCCTGGTCCCTCAGGCCAGCTTGGGAAACCAGGAAAAGGGAAACAAGTTCATACGTTTTTATATTTTCTGAATGATCCCTTTAAAATAATGGTTAGACCATAGATGCAGTGTAGGCTCCAAAATTGTCTTACCCTACAATATGTTTTTTGGGGTCTAGCGAAAAGAGTCTACTTTTTGTTTGTCTTTGGTTCTCAAATGAAATTGGTGGAATTTCAACCCCCAAAAATGGTCTAAACGCAAAAAAAGTGCTGAATTTCAGAAAATCTAGGCAGTAATATAGAAAATAGTGATAATAAAAGAAGACAAAAAGGTTAATAGAAAGCACTATCTCAAGTATAGTCTTAAGTGGAACATATAATTAGAAGTCAATTTAATCTTTCAGTGAATCTCTCTATAATAAGGTAATGTACCCATCAGTGGAAGCTCTTGGTTTCATTATAATGGCGGCATGCAGGGAGTCCATTCTCTTACTACTTCATGCTTCTCTGACACAAATCACAAATTCTCAAATAAAATGTGTTTTACCTAATGTGCATTTGTCAAGTTCTAATGAGCTTTCTCTTCAATGTGGATTAGACTTTTCTTGGTTTAATTTCCTTTTTTTAAAAAAAAACCTTATTAGGATGAGGCTGATCTGGAGACAGTTAAGTGCGTTCTCTGAAATCAGAAGCGTCTGCACGAGATTGTAAAGTATAATTGTCGAACAAATACATTTTGTCATTTGCATTGCCATCTCATTTCTTTTAAGTGTATGGAAATCTGGACGCATCGATACAAGCTATCGAAAAACTAGAAGCATTAATTCATTTTGATGAAAAAGTATTTTCACTGAGGCCCATGGTAATTATGACACAAAGAAACACATATATATAGTCTATAAAAAATAGACTACAAGTCTAACTGCCTCTGTACAGTAAATGTCTTTATTAAAGGAAACCAATCATTCTCTTTTGGTGTTAGAACATTAGAATTTCTGCAACTGACAACCGGGCTTTACTATCTTGTTAACCCCTTAACGACCCATGGCATGCTATTCCATCATGGCGTCTGAGCCCTCTGATTACATTGTACAGCAAAAAACAGCAGCTGAAACCCGCAATGGGAGCAAGTACACATCACAGGTGTTTTAGTGGCAGTGTTAAGTGGCATGGTCAAACGTGATCATGGCACTTGGGGGCACATTTATCAGGCTTGTAACTGGTAACTGGTAACTTGTGCCACAATTCTCAGTATATGCCCTGGAAATGTGCCTATTTCCCCCTTATATCACCTCCATGCCAAATAGGTATAAAGGGACTTAAAAGGGACACAGCTGGTGGCTCAGTAGGCCAGCGCATGGCATTCCTGCCCCACACCTGTATACTGCATATAACCTGTGCTATGGTGCAAGTTTACATGAGGTCAGACCTGGCATAGATGTACCCATCTGAGGGTACCGACTTGACGTCTCTTGTGTGACGTCACCTCGCCCACCCCTGCACCTCGAGGGAGGTGCTGGGGTGGGTATAATAAGCAGCCCAGAGTGCCGGTCATCTTGCCCCCACTCTCCAGGCTGCTAATTATAATTCTATATTTCTTTCTAGGTGATCCTGTCGTGTTAAGATTAGCGATGGACAGCAGGAGAATCAAGATGAAGAGGAGCAGGAGTGAGCATCTTTAGCTGTTGTTTTTAAGTGGTTGATTTAATGTTTAACCATAATAAAACAGATATATTGTCCAACCAATGTTTTTGAGGTTGTATGGGTAGAGCTTAAAGGATAAGCCTTCTCCATTCATAGAAGGTAACTCCATAATTGTACAGCAGAAACTCAAAGGTAATATCTGCGATCAGAGCTGGCACCAATCACAGGTGTCAACCTTTAAAAAGCAAGCTGCCATATCGAATTAGATTGTGTCTCCTTCCACCCCCATAACCCCAGTCTTTCATATCATGGTCTAATACACATGCACACAATCAGATTTACATTTTTTGTTAAAGTATTAAATATTGAAAAAGGGTGATGTCTTATTTGTACAGTAGAATGAAAACCATAAAAGTAAAGCCTGCAAGAACTGGACCAATTATTTTTTTTTATTGCTTAGGAAGTACAAAATATCCTATAGATAGCACTCGTATGGCTCTGTTAATGGAAAAAGAAAGTTATAGCCTTTGTAGGCTAAAGTGTATAAAGTTGTCCACTTCATCAAATAATTGATATCGTTTGTTCAATGAAAAAAACTATTTATCAATATACTTTCTGTATCAATTCCTCATTATTTTCTAGATCTCTGCTTGCTGTCAGTCTATGGGAAGTTACATAGTTTACTTCCAGGGAACAGAAATCTGTCCATGGTAATGTGATGTCACACAGGTGCATGGCCAATAGATCACATGGCTCTGATTACTCTGTGATATAACGAGTGATGCACCTGGGTGACATCACATGACCCGTGACAGATTTATGTTCCATGAAAATAAAGTATGAAAATTCCCATAGGACAGCAAGCAGAGATATAGAAAACAATAAAAAATTGATACAGAAAGTATATTGGAAAATTGTATAACTTTTCATTACACAAATAATATAAATTATTTGTTGAATGTAGACAATGGGGGTTATTTATCATTTGCTCAGCTCCTTGTGGCTTTGGCCACAAAATGCATAAAAAGTCTCAGCATATAGACCAACAGGGGACTGGAGTAAGTTTGAGACTTTTTATGAGACTTTTTGCAAAAGTCTCAAGCCATGAAATTGGGTTTGCACATGTTGCACTAGCAGTAGTTCTATATTTAGGCCAGATAAATGGTGTATATAGTCCTGTGATACTTTTTAGCAGTGAAAAGTCTCAAAAACCCTTTGATTCTTTTTTATGCCAAAAAGGCCCAGGAAAACCAATGAAAAATAACCCCCAATGTCTTTAAGTGCTACCAATATGCCTTAATATAAAGTGCAGAATGTTTGCTATGGAAATTCTACAATGGACCGGTCCTGTAAGTCCTTAATAAAGAACAGAATTATTAAGTCTTACAATGTCCCTTACATGACTACACATTTCAGACTCCCTTTTTTCTCAAAATCACGGCAAAAATAAGCTGCATTCTCCATATCCCATTTTCTTCCCTAATCCATTCCAAGTATCCCTGTCCCTTTAACTATATATACCTATACCTTAAGCAGGCAAGAGACAATAAAACCCACTGAAATGCACTTGCTAAACATTCAGCAAGTCTGCACACAGAAGCGCCATCCTTGAAGATTGTGTTTAAATATTGTGCCTTAGTCTTGGCATCTTGATAAATGACTCCCAAGCTGCAAGTTGAATCTTACATGTGTAAACAATGTTGTTTCCACTTTTTTCGTGTATATTCCATAAATCAAATATTTAACAGACAGGGTCTGACTCTGCATAATAATTCTATGCAATACAAACACACTCATTCAGTTATGTGTCACAGTTACTCGAGCAGCCATATTTATCCACTCATGTAATACTTCTTCGTATCCTTTCTCCTTGGAATTTTTGCACAAGCCTTCCAGCGTTTACAGCAAACAAATTATCTCGCTGTATTCTACCTTAATTATGCTAATAGGAGATTGCTCCATAAATCCGGTTCTTATGAATGAGTCTCAATGCATTGCGCTGTCATCGGGGACATCCTGCTTTCGGTACAGATAGTGAGACGGTTGCCAGATAAGGCTTATCCTGTCAGATGAGTAATTTATTCAGTCACCTTGACGTGATGATAGTGTGGAGGTGGACTAGACTATAGATATCATTTTCTATATAAAAGAGTCCCTCCTTCTGGCAAAGCAATTACTATAATGTCATCTGTGTGAAGATTTGTCTCCTGTATGTTCTGCATTACAGCGTTTTGAAGAACAAGAGGTCATCAGAGAGAAGAAATCTACAATATGAGGAATATTTATACAACAGCAGTGAACTTTTCATGTTGTTGGGAACGAGAAATTAAATAACTTTCACTAGTTGTCTACAATGTTGTTACAACTTCCAATCTGGCTTGGGTTTAATTGATTTCATTCTTCCTCAATAATTCAGACATCTGCTCTAGTCTGCTATTGTTCAAAGAATTATGATGTACAGCTCAAAGCGCGACACTGCTGGAACTTCTTTCAGTGAAATTAGTCACTCAGTTCTCATCTAAGATCTCATCAATATCCCATGACTATCTTTTTTTGTGGATATTTGTCAAGAAACAGGAAGCTGTGCTTCAGTTCAAGAGGTGTATTACATTGTCACAACAAACAAGTCATCGGCCTAAAAACGGAGGAAAGAAATACTCCAAATTATGTAGAGAGAGTAGGTATGTCAGATTTGATAATATGTAGAATTATTTTTATGTAAAGGAGTTGGACCAAGTGTCCAAGTTCTTAACTGTACATAGGTTGAGGGATAACAGTTTTGTTAGGGCCCCATGAAAAGTTCCATATGGATGAATGTGGAAGTTGTACAACATACAGCACTTGGCACATGTGGCCTTCCATGTTCATGATTTGTCAGGATCCCACCAGACAATTTCAGTACTAGTGTTGAGGAGACACGAGCAAGGTTTGGGTGGGTGCGAGTTGGGCAAGTCTTTTCTACTGTCATTGGCACTTGAACAGATCTCAAACATTAATGTCACATGAGCCACAGACAATGGACCACATTCTCATTGTTTACAGCCTGATAATGTACAAGTTCATGGACAGGTCTAAGGCAACTCGATTATGTTTAGACATTCAAAACAACTGGTAGGATAGCATGCATTCAGTTGTAATTGGATATGAGATTGGGAGCAACTATCCCTTATTGCATTATAATTGTGCTACAAAATGTTATTCGTATGGCACATGTGAACGTGGCCTAAGGCTGGAATCAAATTTTCTCTTTTGGCAGTAATTTTAGTACAGAATTTTGAGCTAATAAAATAGTAGATTAATACTTTAAAAAGCATGGACTTACTCCTGGATCCACCTCAGACTTTCTAACCCAAGATAACCATGAATAACATAAGGAAAGAGACATATTATGCAGATATTGGGCGTAAAGAAATGATTGCATTTCTTCATTTCTGACTCCGTTTATTGTATCTAAATGTCGATAAGAACAATCACACAAGTTCCATAACCAATTCACTGAAGATAATGGAAAGTCAATTATGATCAGATGATTCGACTCCCAGAAGAGTTTTGATCTTCTGTTACAGGCACAGAATATCTGCATCTGCACAAATAAATGATCCCCGTGTACTTTGTGTTTTTTGTTGAAAAATTGTTCCTGCCTGCAGAAACATTCATCTAGAATTAAAAAATGTATACATAAAAAGCAGATTTCATCTTAATGCAAGATACACATTGTTATAAATAACATAATTAAAATCCAATTATATCACAGTTAAAATCAAATCACTGACAATTAAAACAGTCTTAAGCAAATGAATAATGTGTTCTATTCTGTATCACATTATGAAAAGCTGTTAAAAGACATTAAAGCCTTGCATGGGGGATCAAAATCAGCCAAAGCCGCTCTGTTAACTTTACTTAGTGGGAGCTGAGGTGATTGAGATGAAAAGCCCCAAACAAAAGTAGAAACATTACTACAGAATCCATTGTGGATAAGAAAAGATCCTTAAAATGTGGTGCAACCAGCAGAGATGAGCCGGGGGTCATCTTTACAGTCAAAGTGTGGGACACTTACACACGTGGACATGAATTTTTTTTATTTTTTTATTCTGTTGAAGCATGGATGCCTTTTATTTGTTCATTTACATAGATATTTATTTTTACTTTTGTCACATTACTTCTGTGGCCATTGTGTGTTTAACTTTCATTAAAAAATTTTGTCCATGTGTATATCACAGAGTATAGGAAAGGGTTCATTTGGGTGGGGGTGCCAACAAGACATGTGTGTTACATGTAGGTGCAGCTTGTCAGTAAATCCTCCTGACTGTGTAGTTGTATGTGTAGTGCCCTGAAGCAAGCAGCATTGAATTTTGCACATTTGTGGACATTTGCTGTTTACAAAGTCAGCAGTTTTTTACTTTATTTAACCTAGAGAGTTGACTTGCATTGATCTATAGTTTTTAGTACTTAAATTTTGGACTTAAAGAAGCTGGTAATTTTACACAGCTTTAGGGTTTATAATAGGAAAAATCTGACCTGTTTACTACAAAATCAGACAGCCATAAAGTATTATAGGGACTCCATATAAGTCTATAGGAGACTTATCATCCATATTGCCTGAGAGACCAGAAAAAGAAAAAGCTGTAACAGGGACACTCAGTCATAAATCTTGGGTTCACAGCCTTTGGCCAGGGTACAATTCTTCGGAGAAAGAAACTGACAGATAGCCCAGGCCTTTTCTCAATGTAAAATCTGAATTATGAATTTTCATGAGATGAACTAAAAATCTGCATCACAACCTAACTTTACTTCAGTTTAATAGAGACTTGACTCCACAAAATGTGGATCAAATTTCATCCAATTTCTTCTACTTTGCAGCTACATTTATATTCCAACACACTTTCAACTGGATGAAAAATCTGCAGCATGTCTTCAATGTGTTAACATAACCTCCCTATTAAAGGAAATTTACCAGATCCAAGATGTGACTGTGGTAATCATCTAATATTTTTTATCCATGGCCTCAACTTTTCATACTATGTTGATGAGACAGAAGGGCTCTGGGGTTATTACCAGAGCCCCTCTATACTGCAGATTCTCAAGCTGCTTTACTGAAAAGGAGCCCATCCTTCCATCCCATCCCTGAGACAATCTAACAGCCTGTGAAGCTGCAGCACTAAGGGGCTTAGGTAACATCTCCAAAAAAAGTTTATTTTAGAAGGACGGCGGCCATGGGTAACAAAGAAGTCACAGTCATGAGTAAGTGTCCCTGGTTTATCCTGATGGGTTTTGATGTTAGATTTCCTTTAAGACTATGGAAACACAAACGTTTTTGACTTTTTACTACACTTTATGCTTACATGTTTCGTGCCATAAAAAGAACACGAAACACGAGCCAGGACTTTTTGCTACATCCATTTCTAACTCAATAAGCTGCAGCAGAATGTACCTAAAAAACAAAGCTAGTTTTTGTAGCTTTTAGTAGTAAAAGATGAATGGGTTAACTAGAAATTGTAAATTGTAAAATATGCAATCAATATATCAATGGGAGAGAGTGATCAGAAGTGAGAGTGAGAGAATGTCCATCAGCTCCATAAGGGTGAAAGGGGTAGTCTGGACATGAGCGTCTTGCTGTTCTTCTTGGAGCCCTGATTCTTGTGATCTGTGGGGGTCCTAACATTGGGGCCCCCACCGATCAGCAAGTCAAGTCCTGTCCTGTGGATAGGGCCTAACTTGTTTTGTGGGAAAACCCCTTTAAAAGATTCTTCAATTCATACAGGAGTGCATTATGGTAAATTTTTAATATAGTTGTTGAAATTTAGAAGCTATGACCAGTAAACTATTGCCTTTTTTCACATGCCAGTTTTACAAAATGTCATGGGCTCCAAAAATTCAAAAATTTTAGGCAAAATAATTATGTTGCTGGAGATAAGTTAGCACCTTTCTAAGCTGAAAGGCAAGTACAGCTGTTGATAAATTTCCCCATAGTACATTCTGGAAAAATATGTATGCAAAGCTAAAGTGAGTGTAACAGGGTTGTTTGGCAAAAAAATGTTTGTAGACTAATGTAGACTAAATCAATGGTTTCTTTCCTGTGAACATAATGGGTATGGATAATATACTTTTGTAATCAGTGCTCTACAGATCAACATGCTTGGTACATGGAAACAGACCATTATGCTGGTTAGATCCGATCGGCAGACAGAGGCTCCAGTAATGGGCTTGGTTTATGGCATCTGACCTTCAAATTGGTCTGTTTCCATGGGCCAAGCTTGTCCATGTGCAGGTAGCCTTAGTCATAGTCAAGAAATACCAGGGTTCAATTCCCTGGTGTTGGGTTTTTCTAACCCCGTTTGACCAGCTATGATCATGGGAGGAAGTTATGTCTGCCCACTCAAAAGAATGGCTCTTCATGAATTGGATCAAAGGTCTAAAGGGTCTTACGGATATGATTTATCAAACACCACTATAACTACTATCTATGCTGCAATTGCTTTATCTAGATTATTATATTATTACATGTACAGTAGTTTAAACATTTTTTCCTGCACTGTCTTGATATGTAATGCTATTGTTTCATAGTCATACATGATAATATACTTTGAACCCATTCTCAGAATAAATACTCTTCTCATTTAAGTTCCGTTGATATAAACTACAATCACAAGATTGCTCAGTATCAATTAAGTATCGGATTGCTGTAGGGAGATTTTCTGCTTTCATACATAAAAGATAAATGCATTCTCAGTGTAGGTAGACAGGACACAGAGCAGCGGGACACCAGAAGACACAATGCAGAGCAACAACTACCCATCTGGTCACGCAGAGAGATCAGTCTTAAAGACTAGAGAAGATGTCCCTCAAAATGAGGAAAAACAGCAGGCTGAAATCATGAGATTGAAGAAGTGCCAAGCACCTAATCCCCCGTCGCCAATTAATAAAATAAATGATATAGAAGTTGTTCAAGCTTCCTGCTTATGAATAAATAATGATGAACATGTAATGATAATTTGTGGACAGAGTCAGAGGGAGCAAAATTTGGCAAAGTTAGTCGTGGACTCGCTTGTTTTGGGTTCAGCTACAGGAGCATCATGATGAGAATCATGTGCTGGCTAGGATAAGGTTAATTACTAATTGAATTGTCAAATGGTAAATGTATATTGATCCATTTATAGCAAAGAATATACTACAAACATTTTTTAGGACCTATAAAATAAATATATAGAGAGGGGATAACCCCCACACACCTGGTTTTGGCGTAACGTGAAGAAAAATGGACACAGACAATGTGCCCTATTTCTGAACCCCTACCTACTTACATTATCCCAGACAATATGGCAACAATTCCACCAAGTGCTAAAGTACAAAACACAGAAACAAAGACAAAGCAGTACAAACTGATAGTCAGCAGAGTGTAGTCAGCAGAGACATGTCACAACAAAAAGAGCAAATGTAGTACAAAGTCATAGGACAGTTGAGTAGTCTAAATACAAACCACAGATCAAGATATCAGGAAAATAGTTATAGTTCCTTTATTTTTATATCGCACACAGAATTGCTAATTGCCACAGGAACATACACAGTGACTTACATACAAAATTAAGCTTAAAGGCGTATTCCCACAAAGACAAGTTTCTTAAATGTATTAAGGATAACAAAACAGCTCATTCTCTAATTCACTGTTATTAACAAAAATACCGCATTTCACAGATATAAGTCTAACCTGTCTCTATCAGTCCTGCTGTACACAATTTCATTTGCCCCTGGTTTCCGACCCTGGATCTTCTGACTTTAGGGTTGGCAGCCATTTTGTCTAAGGCTTCATGAGCTCCTCTCTCCTCCTGCCCCCTGAAGGGGCTCCTCCCCCTGCATTCCAGGACGAGCTCTCACACAATGATACAAATGCTGACATCTTACCGGCATGTACACAGCGTGAGGAGTGTAAAGCTACAAGCTGCAGGCAGTTTAAGTTCTTTATCCAGTGAGGGTGGTATATAGTAGAGATGACAGTATGTGTGTGTAGCTGAGAAGTAGAAGTGCTGAGAATGTTATATGCACATCATGTATCATCTTTCATCTCTGATCTTTCTCATCTCTCTATGTGTCAGATACTAGTACAATATGAAACTAAATGAAAGTGTATAGAATCCTGTACACTGATAATGTAACCACATTCTCAGCTCACAGAGCTAGAGGGATCATAATGTGTCTGCTTAGAGAGTCTCCGCCTACACCCTGGACTCTTACAATGATCATCACTGAGTGATAGGAGCTAAATCAGCAGTAAAACTGAGTAGACTTGTAAAGTAGAGGGATAAAAATTATCTTTATTGTATCAACATCACTAGGGGATTGAAATTTGAGGAAAGTTTCATGTGAAAAGTTTCAAAGTTAAGGGGAAAGTTAATAAAAAGACCAATCTCTTTGATTTTACTGTATATTACTTAAATTGGAGAATTGGTAGTTCTGTTTAGTGATTGGTGAATACCCCAAAACACTTAAAAATAACCCATTGGAACCCAACTGTAGGACTAAGCATATTTTTCTACAACATAACTGATTCTAAAGCAAGTACTAAAGTAAAAGTAGTTACGCAGTAAAATTAGGTTCAGTGGCAGCATGAGTCCTATAACTGTTTTGAGATTTCATTTGCTTTTAAGTCTCTAGTAACATTGGAACAATCAGGGCCAGTGCCGCTAGGATCCCACAGGGCCGAATCTCACTATGATGGGGTTATATATAATTAAACTATAAAGGGGGCTGTATACATAATAACCATGTCAGGACATGATAAATAGTTTCTGAATTTTCTGCCACCACATGAGTTTACTGCAAAGGGGCCCACTGAGGCTCTGTTGCCCAGGGACCTACTGAAACCTGAAGCCGGCCCTGGGAACAATCAGATGACTTATATCATTATGCATTTGCTTTCCAGGTTTATAGATTAATGTAATTAATTTTTCGGAATGACATAATGTTGTGATAATCATTTATATGAACTCTATACATATATAGTCCATATCCTATCCATATAAAGAAGGTTTTTGCAGTTCTGTTTACATGGAATGGAAAATGTAGTTATATTTTTCCACAGTGGCTTCAATGTAGATGCCCTTTGTGCCATACAGACTTTGTCTTATTATTTTAATTGATTTGTATTTTTATTGTACTTTGTTATTTTTAATCCTTTTTTAATAAATCCACTTAAATTTCTGTAATGCAATGTTAGAAAAGGAAATGTGCCAAACTTCCATTGTATATCTGTACTTGACATTCATTTAAAATGTTTGCTTAATAATGTGCAGAACTGTGAAATGAAACATGCAATTGTTCCTAATGTATAAATACTCATGTAGCTCATAAAGCTTAATTAAAACAACCATCAAAATCTATCATGATAAACTAGGGGCACTTACTCATAGCTCCAGGTACTGTGACAGTGGTAATATTTATATATTTGTTATCCTCCTAAAATCAACTTTGACAATTACTCTAATGACCCAGAAGGACTCTGGGGGTGTTACTAGAGCCCTGCCGTACTTCAGATTCACAATCTGTTACACAGTGCACAGATACTTCCTCCCCTCCTGCTGTGTAGTGAACTTGTGTAGTGAGATTACATCAAGAAGAGATAGGGGTAGTGCTGAGACAACCCAACAGCCTGTGAAGCTACAGCACAGAGAAGCTCTGGTAACGCTGCACAAACCACTTAATGGGCAGATAAAAAAATAGGTCCTTAGAAAGACTCAAAATGACCTCCACTGAGTACTGAGAGACAAATGTACTTTCTATATACAGGTAGGACAATACCCTAAAACGTGTAATCAATGCATTTAAACTATTTTCTACAGATCCTGATGACCACTGCCTCTGCACTGGTGCAATCATCCAGACCCTCTATTTCTATATCCCTCCTGTATGTACATTCAAGACCCCAAAGAAAGGGGAAAGCCAGCAGCTGCAGGATGGTATAATAAGGCTATACAGAAGGTCTTAATAAAGTTATGCACAGAGCAGAAGATAATCAGGTGAGAGCATCACCATGTGTGTCTCATGATGGGACATTTATACCGAGCATATGTTATTTGCCATATGAGGGCTTGTTTTGCTGTATTTTTGCTTGCAATTCCAAATGTACTTTTCTAACGTTAACATCTACCTATTTTTAGGTCCATAATTTTGGCCATAATTTTCTGTTACTTCTTTGACTTCATAAAAGATGTATTAACTCTGCATGCAGTTACCACTAGGAGTAACTACATATGAATTTATTCTGCTAGCATTGCACTCAGTGGGAGCAGTATAATTGTGAAGGCACCATGCTTCCTGCAGCAGTCAGACATTTTTTCTTCATGGTAGCTACATCACTGTTTAATTGTCTAGCTTAAATGCACAAAATCATAGATATTTTCATCATTCTTACATAAAAGTAACTATTTCTTGCCATTTTTTAAGTTTAAAGGGGTATTCTCGTCTCGGCATTCACATTCAGTTTCATTAATCTGCCATATATAAACATTTCTTCAATTGGATGTTATTAAAAAAAATGATCCTGTGTGAAGATAATTTCTCATAAATGTAGTCATGTTGTCCCTTAGAAACGAGATAGCTTCCTCGGATACGACCACGTCACACTCTGGCAGGGGTGGCCAGACATGCGCTATAGAGTCCTGCCGGACCACCAGGATTCAGCAATCATTACCACAGGACGGCTGTGCGACATAACTACCGGACATTTCATATACAATAACCTTTTGTTTCTTTGTGCACTCACTCCAGCAGAGGTGGCCGTATCCGAGGAAGCCATCTCGTTTCTAAGGGACAAAATGACTACATTTATGGGAAATTATCTCCACACAGGAACATTTTTTTTAATAACATCCAATTGAAGAAATGTTTATTAATGGCAGATTAATCAAACTGAATGTTAATGCCCAGATGAGAATACCCCTTTAAGTTTGAATTGCAAATACATTCAAGTAAATTAATAAACCATAGTCCAAATCTTCCAACAGTCCTGTCGTTGTGGTACTGGACAGAATAAAAATGCATCAAAAGTGCACAGGACTTGTAAGAGTTAAAAAAAAAAAAAGTAGGGTTCCCTGCTGGTTTAAGCACTTGGCTGGGGCTTGCAATTGTACTGTAATGATCTAAGAATCCTGCTCAGTTCTCCAGGATGTTTCCATTAATGTGATGAGGCTGATTTATCATTATCCACCAGTGCTCGATGATCCCCTGCCCTTCATGCCACGCCGGATATACCAAGACACCACGCCGGATATACCAAAACGCCACACAGGATATACCGAGACGCCACACAGGATATACCAAGACGCCACGCAGGATATACCAAGACGCCACGCAGGATATACCAAGACGCCACACGCAGGATATACCAAGACGCCACACACAGGATATACCAAGACGCCACGCAGGATATACCAAGACGCTACGCAGGATATACCAAGACGCCACGCAGGACATACCAAGACGCCACGCAGGACATACCAAGACGCCACACAGGATATACCAAGATGCTACGCAGGATATACCAAGACGCCGCGCCGGATATTCCAAGATGGTCCGGCACGAGCACGTTTCCTGGACAATCCTATGTCAGGTTCTGCTGTGCATTGAATTACGCCATAACCTGCACCGGGTCTGGCCTTGCACAGCACTGCCTTGCACACTACTTGCCTCTCCATGTCCTCTTGCACCTGCATAAGGTGGTATATATAAGTGAAACTGGTGCAGAAATAAACACTGCACAACAGGCCATTGGCCGCATCAAGATGATCTTGATATATCGGGCAACACAGGAGATAATGCAACATTATCATATTCCAGCACACGAGCATATTATAAATAATTCCCTGTAAGTTTACAAGCACACGTCATGGATTTAACACTGGGGCAGAAGGGAAAGAAGGGATTCCTAGCATCAAATATGACTATAATGCTCAGAGTCCAGTCCTTTGCACTGTGATCGGTTCATAAAATAGAACCAGGAGGATTCATGGACCGACCACCATTGTGTGTTGCTATCTTTATAGTCAAATTGTAGATAGAAGCAGTGTTGAGGGATGAGAACAGGAACATAAAAACACAGTCCTTCAAAGGTGAAATTTTACTTCATTTCAAGGTTACTTCATTCCACTTCACCTAAAGGAGCCTTGCAGAAAACCATGAGAATAGTCCAGAACAAACACTTTCCCAGTACTGGAACAGATTTATAGCTGTGGATATCACTCTAGGACAGTGGTGGCGAACCTATGGCACGGGTGCAAAAGGTGGCACTCGGAGCCATTTCTGTGGGCACTCAGACCATCGCCCCAGGACAGAGTTCACCAAATAGGACCAAATCCAGAACTACAATCTGTGGAGGTCATCCTGCTGGACCAACCATTTTTCCTCTACAGAGAGACCCTGGAGAGAAGCTTCAACGAGAGTCTGAATATGCCCTCCTTCTTTCAACTGTATTGGTTGCCTCAGGGGGGGCGATACAGTTGAAAGATGTTGAAGAACAGGTAACAATAAGTTACTGCTTTAAATGCCATGTTGGCACTTCACGGGAAAATAAGTGCATTTTGGTTGTAGTTTGGGCACTCTGTCTCCAAAAGGTTCGCCATCACTGCTCTAGGACTATTGTATTCAGCCTCACCAGGTATAAGCTTTATTGTCTTACAGTGTCATTTAACAAAAAACTAACTTACGAATGACCAAAATATGTTTTTCTCCACTGCAAAAAGGTAGCATTAGAAAGAGTAAATAGTAGAAATTTGTTGTTATCTTAGCAAAAAAATTAATAAAAACAAAATAACTTGTCCAAAAGCTAAAACCTGCCTGCACACAATATGGTCAGAAAAACTAGAACAAAATGTAACAATTCTGTAACACAAAAACACTCCAAGCAGAATAATGAGATTCAAGAAGGGAATTTTCAAAAGATTTCCTACTGAATACATGAAGGGTATGCTAATTCACATCGCGTTAGCACTTCAAAACCACATATACGTAGAAATAAAGATATATATATAAAACTTTTTTGTATTATTGCTTTTCCTCTATATGGACCACCTGTTGGATGTAAGCATTGGCGCAGATAGTAAATGTTGATTTATTGCCACATATTCAGGAAGCACTGAATATTAAAACCAAGCTAAACAATAAAAATGTGTAAAAGAAGCTATCTACAATTTACATATAAAATAACTTACATTATAATGTACATAGGGCATGTTTAGTCAAGTAAACCAGCACCAACAGTGTAGGCAATTTATAGACATGAGTGTAGAGAAGTATGGAGCCTATTCACACATCTTATATGCCGGAGATTCAAATAGAAATAGATAAGGAAATTGTATACAGCAATTGGGAATTTTCAATTTACATGCATTTTATCTTGTCTGTGGGCATTATTTGTGGTCTTATAGGGTGGTTGATTTTGCATTTCCTTTGTGATATGTTCATATGGAAAGGCGTTGCTTATCCTTGAAACCGTTTGCCGCTCTGTCAGGTTTTGTGTTCACGGCTGGGAAAATCAACGTTCAGATCTATTATTCTGGCTGTGCCAGTTTTCTGTCTGACTTTGCACTAGACAGAATGGGGCAAATTTACTAAGGGCTTTGCGCCAGTTTTCTGTCGGACTTTGCTTGCACAGGTATTTAAGAAGTGTCAGCACAACATTTGTGGCACAGCTACACTAGGCATCATGCAACACAAATTAGGGGGCGTTCTGGTGTTCTGTCGGACCATGCTCCAGATTTATCATGCAAAGTCTGTCGCTCGCCCTACGTGAACTCTGTCAGGAAAGTGCAGGGAAGCAACAGATTCATGATTTCTTAATGAATCACTTATTTTCTAAGGGAAGCTGTCAGCAGTTTTGACCATACAAAGCTGCAGTCAATGTTAGGCAGCAGTCCAAGAGTACAGTGTAACCATACCTATGTGTGTGTTTTAAGTAGACGTAGTACTGTTAAAAAAAAAACATTTAGATTATAGAATTTTAGTAGAATGCAGAGCACTGGTGGGTGAGATCTCTTCTATATGATGCTGCACCTCTGTAGTATTAAAAAAGTGTCTTATAGAAATGAGTCACAGCAGAGGGAACGGGCAACAATTCGATCAGTTTAAAAAACTCCTCTGAATTCAGCTACAGTCCTGCTGCTAATCAGATCTCCAGACAATATATAATAATGTCTGCAGCTTTGTATGATCTAAACTGCAGACCAGTTCACTTTAAGGTTGGAAATGTCGTTTTTTTTATTCATAATTTAAAGTAAATCTGTCATCGGGATTTTAAATTTTCACCTAATGACAGGTTCCCGTGGCCTCTTAAGACTAATTCCCAATCTGCTTTTATAATTAACATTAATGCTTAAAAGCAGATTAAAGTGTAGCTGGCTCCCTGCCAGAAAACTGCATCAAGTCATAGAATCATCATCACTATCTTCACACTGCTCTTACAAATCTACTTCCTCCCATCTCTTCGCCTCCCTCATGTAGACATAAACTGAGTGAGATTTGCTTGCAGCATGGGGACAGGAGTCCACAGGAGAGAGCAGAGAGGAAGTAGAGTTGTAAGGGTGGTGTGCAGATAATGATGACGACTTTTTTTTAACTTTTATAAGTGAGTGGAACCAGTAATGTTAATTATAATAGCAGATTAGGAATTAGCATTAAAAAGGCTATGGGAACCCGTCATTAGGTGAAATTGTGAAATCCTGATGACATGTTCCCTTTAAATCAATTCATATAATTTAAATAATATCCATGATAGAAAAAAGACATTTCCACAAAACACTAACTACAGTTCCAGTAAAACATTCCTTAAGGCTCATACGATGCGATGAAATAGGGCTCAGTATCACACATAAATGTATAATATAAACCTCTTCATGGACTCCCTCAGGTTTCAGGACTCCATTGTGATGATTACTTCTGTGCCCTTTATCATTATTACATCCCTCACTCTTGTACACCTGTACCTTCCACTTGGAGGTACATTTTGATATGTTACTGAATCAAGAACTTAAATAAGCTACAATATTTCTTGCTCTATAGCCGCGGTACATGGGCCTCTTATTTCACTTGACATGGCAGCTGCCTACACTCTAGACAGACATTACCCCTTCTCCATCAATAAGCACACTGTATACTGCCTCCAAGTATATATACAAGAAGAAATACCATTACACTGCTGTCTACTGAGACTAATACAGAAGGCATGTATCACACTAAAGCAACGTGGCAGAGCCACAAAATGTCTGGGCTTTAGGCGGAAATTGACTTGGGAGTGCAATAAGGATAAGAGGTCAATATACATTATTAGCAATGGCTGCGGCTGTGTACTAAGGTACTAACCATTGATTTATACTCTGCCTGAACTATATTTTCACATGTAAGTGATATACTGGTAAATCACTGGCTTGTAGCAGTACAAAGCAGACATTATATGTAGCGCAGAAGATAAGAACTCAGCAATACACTGCATACAATGTAGCTATACAGTTCTCAGGATGACAACGTATATATGTTTTATTTTCCATAGTAACATTGTCTCAGTGCAAATGCTAATTAAAAAAGGCCGATATTTAACGATAAGGTCGTGTTAACATTCAGCACATGATGTTCTGAATGGTGCCAGTCGGACTAATGCAGAACCTAGAATACTAATTGGCTGTTGCCGTTCCCATAGCAACAATATACGGTCTGTACGCATTCAGTGGATTGAATGAGCTAAGCAGCTGAAGGGCCTATTTGTGTCCAACAGTGTGATAAATCAGGGGAATGCAGAAATAATTTCAAGGGTATGCTGCTTTTCAACTAACAAAAGTGTGTCTGCTCGCCCTTCATTGACTGCCTAATTTTGTCTTTAAAGAGGTAGTTTAGGAACAGCTAAATGCAACAAAATGGTTCTTATTCCACTCGAGTGTTAAATCTGGCAGCCCCACACTGTTACATGCTCAAGAACCTCAATACCGTTCAGGAATCATAATAATGCAATAATTGCCATTATGATATTCTGCAACCAAACATTATCTGCTGCATGACTTAAATATCTTAGCTCTCTAACTCCCTAAAAGTGGACTAATCCTATCTACATATCTACAGGTAGTCTGTAATAGAGCAGGACTTATACAAATACCTTTTCCAGGTTGGGACAAGGAAAACAATGACTCTTCTTGCTACCCTTAAAGGGGTATTCTCGTCTGGGCATTCACATTCAGTTTCATTAATCTGCCATATGTAAACAAATGTACCTGGGTGAAAATAATTTCTAAAAAATGTAGTGATATGGTCCCTTAAAAACAAGACTGTGACCTTGGATACGGCCACCTCTGCCGGAGGGATTGCATATATGTAATGTATATGTGGTAATGATGGCTGAAGCCAAGAGGTCAGGCAGGACTCAATAGCACATGTTTGGCCACTGCTGCCAAAATGGGAGGTGGTCGTATCCGAGGAAAGTATCTCATTTATAAGGGACAACATGGCTACATTTATTAGAAATTATCTTCACACGGGAACGTTTTTTTTAATAATATCCAATTGAAGAAATGTTCACATATGGCAAATGAATAAAATTAAATTTAAATGCACAGATGGAAATACCCATTTAACATCAAGCATGAGTCTCAGGAAGCCTAATGAGATGATGGGGGTACACTGTACTAAAGAGATGCAATCACGTTGAAACTGTATACAGTTGGGAATTTGTTCCTTCTGGAAAAGATATACTGGTTTGGCTTTAATCACACATCATTGTGTTTAAGGCTTGTGATCCTGAACAACCAATGTCAATAACCTTCATTCATACACTAGATTATAGGAATATCATCTACAGAGTCACTCCGCCATCAACAGCCATGATCATTTACCTTGCCACTACATTTTTGACAATACAATCAATATTGTAGTCATATTCGAGAAGATGGATTATGATTGTTAGATTGTGTGCATATAAATTCTGCCATAATGAAGGGCTAGGTCCCTTAGGTTAAACTACTCTTGAAGGCAAGTCCTACCATCATACACTATATAAATAGCTTCTTTGTGTGCTCAGGACCAAACAAGTCAACAATGTTGTGCAATGTGCAGTATTTCTTCCCATCAAATAAGGGTTAATCTTTCCACGCATCAGCTCGGTAGCGTTTCATTCAGACGTGGAGATGTCTGGCCATTGTTGATTATTTACAGATAAGGCAAATTATTTCACAGGTTTTCTCCATGTGATTTGGGTCTTTATATTTCGCGGTCCAGACATCACCTCTGAGCCACTAGGTCACAGTGTAATGGAACGGCACAAACAGACAATAAAAAATAAGGTGAAAAAGCCTTTAGACAATAAAGGTATTTTCAGCAGAGTAACAGTCTGTCCGCTAAAAAACAGAAGCTCTTGACCTGCTACGTGACACACTTGAAATTAGAAGAAAACTGGATTGTTGTTGAAATCTTAGGATTTACTTTGTACCATAAAAACACAGCCAGCTCAAGTGAATAGCATTGTCATGGTATAACAGTAACTGTATAGGTAGACAATATAGTAAAAGCTGAACTGATACTTCTTGTATGGTTGCAATAGTGGAAGCAGGAAAGATGGATCTGAGGGACTTTGCAAACGGAATTGAGTGTTACTAGTGTACAAAGACAGGACAACCAGTGACCCAGTACTAGCATTATGGACAAATAATACTCATATATATGTATGGGCAGCAAGGCTTGCCTCGTCCTGTGCCAAAGAAAACCAATTGTAAGACAAGTTGCTGAAGATGCTGGCCGTAATAGATCTTGTGATCTTGAGAATATACTAGCAACATACTCTGGCTGTGTTACTATTGACTGCTGCCTATGGTCACATCTTTCCACCACCCCAAGTCCCTACAAGCTTCAAAGCTACACCACAGATACATTTTTCTTTATCATCATAAAGATAGATGGTGTTGGTTCGCCGCTTTCTCAAGAATTCACCATAATACCAAAATGCACAATGGGATGAGTCCAGCTCAGGGAGGCAGCGGTTTACCTATACTAAATCTCCCCCAATGTCAGGCAAATATGACTCTTCTCACATCATTTTCACACTATATAATACCATAGTACCCAAAAACTCGCTTGTGTCATATTAAAGGTATAATCTGTAAGATGAGATTCCTATCAGACTTTGTGAGTTACATAACTATAGATACAGACCGCTCAAGACATAATCCAGGCTGCAGATAAAGATCCAGTTGCTGCCTAGTTTTTTACTTCCTGCATTCTGTAGTTCACAGGACCATAAACTTGATGTGATCTTAAAGATGAGATGCATATCTATAATATAACACATAACAGGTTTCTGGTTACTATAAAACAGAAAAAAGGGGCTTCTGAATTGACAACCCCTCAGCAAGCACTAAACATTACTCATCTCATGTGAAAATAGCATTTTTTTCACTTCATTAAGGATTATCAGAAAAGAATTTATATAATACTAGTAGTATTGAGTAAAACTTTAGTTTAGTGAGCACAACTTGGTGACCGGTTCCCTGTAAAGTAAATATGAACATATGCATCCAATAGACATAGTAGCATAGCATAGTGAGGGTTTCACACATTAAAACATCTTTGAAAAAGTTTGCGAGATATGCATGCTGCACAAGCCACTGGCGTTTTTGATGGCAGCTACATCCACTAATAGAGTAGTTGATTATTTTAAATTAAATCACACCATTGCATTATTTTGGGAGGTTCTGTAGAATTAAAGGTGTTATATTATAGATGACGTCTCCTGCCATTGGGGCACCTACCAGTGAAGGCACTGAGAAGGCAAACAATGCTTTCCATCCTCTCTGAGCCGGACTATAGAGAGAAGGGAGATGTGGTTTATTACCGCTTCTTCCTCTTCCACTTCTCCCTGCATCGGGCTGAAGTAGCGCAATGCAGAGTGGAGCAGAGTTGGCGGTGCTGCTGGCTCTATAGATGCGTGGTCACATGACCGCCAGGTCTACAGGGAATAATTAGAGCTGATGAGTCTAATCAGACCCAGTCCAGCGCTGATCAACATTAGCAGTCAAAGGTGGTCGTTTCCCTCTGTAACTGGGGCTCTTAAAGATTTACAGGGGAAAACAGATTTTTGTGCAGTGTCTCAATGATAGGGTCTGTCCATGTGGCCATGTCATATAGATGGATGTTATAGAAGGTCATCTGCCCAATCTCCTTTTTGAGCCAGTATAGAAATCTTACAATCCATATTTTCTCCTAAATTGGACCATACATTCAGTATATGCATGTCTCTTCAATGCACATAATATACTGTATTTTACTGTTGTAAGTTGCAGTGTGAGTGTCTTGTAATATAACAAGCAAATGTTGCACTATTATTAGCCGTACGCTATACCATATGAATCTTTCAACATGTGCGATTCTCATGCACAAGTAGTACTTTTGTACTGTTGTAATGCTAGTGTCAACTCTTCCTCCCACACAAAATTTTACACTACAGTTATTTATGTTCTTCTAATCTACTAAAGTTTGACTTCAAAAAGTTGTGACATGTTTGACCTCTTAAATTGTAACCCTTGTAGTGTTCTTGTGTCTGCATTTATAAATGACATCTACTATATGGCACATCACACCACAACATGTGGATATGTTTGAAATTGATCTGTATCATTTTTTTTCTCTCTCAGAATGTAAATGAGTAAAACAATAAAGGAATAGAAGTTTGTAGATGTAACAGGAAAGGTTCATTCACTCTGCTTTTGGTGTGTTATTTGTCTTATTATAAGAGAAAGTATACTGTACTTTGTTAAATTGTGGTCTAAAAGCTGAAGTAACATTCCTGGCTATTACCAGTGAGGATCATTGAGTATCTACAATTCAAATCAACAGCATATCTCAAGGAATGTTTCATACTTCAAACCATTTTAGAATGCTCAATTTGTTTTGAGAGTGAAGAACAGAAAAATCCCTAAACATATTGGGGCATAGATATTAATCACAGATTTTAGACTCTTCTGTAACTTGTACAATAAAAAGGATGTAGCTGGTTTATCATGTTTGATTTTGATGGTATATTTCCTGTCCTTAAAGATTAAAAGGAGTGTGGCCTGAGTTCCCCCCTTCCTTTAAAAAAAATGCAAATGCATAAGAATTTATAATTGCGCATTAGATACTGCTATCTGTCTGCTATCTGTCTAACCTTGACCTTGAGACATTTTAAGTAAAATTGACCCATTGTGATTTTCTCATCATCTTAATAAAATTATAGCCACTTACTTAAAATATATTTTAGAGAATTTATTCACCTACATGTCCAATCTGGATTACATCTTTTTAATGTGTTATAATAACCATATACATAGTCAAAATAATATGAAATGAGTGCAATTGTAATGCACTGAAAAGATGAGTTCTTCTGAGTAATAAAATGATCTCTAATCTAAGCATAATCTAGGAAAAGGAATGTGATGTCTTTAAGCAATGAGACCCAGTTAAGTTACCACTATTTTATTTCTTTCGATAATTTTTAAATTTATAAAAATTGTTCCCTCCCCTTGTCTGTGGGTTTCCTCAATCTTACTAACATACTTATAAATTATCTAGAAATCTATATGGTCTGGGAGCTAACAGACAAAATCTGTGGGCCCCGAGATAGGTTGCCTAACTGCCCTACCTATCCTTAGTAGTGGAGACAACTTTTCTACGATCCCTTCCTGCACCAAAGACCAGACAATACAAACAGAGAAGGAACGTCATAAAATATGGATCAGAACCAAAAGAATAATATAATACCAAAGCGCTACATGAGACATCAGAGCCCCAGACCAGAAGGTGATTGGATCAGTTCTCTGATATCATACAGGGAAACAATGAGAGTAGAGAGAGATTCTGTCAATCACAGCAGATTAACTGTTGATTAATCAGAGCAGAGTTTTCAGGAGACAGATGGGTGAAAATCAATCGAGGTTGCTAGGAAAGGAAATACTAGACCAGCAAAAGTCTTGAAACTTATAAGCACATTCTCAGGTGTACCGTACAGAGTATGATATAGGCACAGATGTAACCCTATGATACTGGCCCTAAATCTTTTTAGTTTTTAGTTAAAGCAATTTCTGTTTATCTAAACATGTTGCTATATGACTAAAATAAAATGTTTTCTTTCCAATAAGAATCAAGTTGTCTTCATTTGTATTAAGTTAAAAGTTTGATTTAACTACAATTTACATGGTCTTCTGTGTCACCCAGCCCTTTTCACGCTGTGTGAACCCGACCCAATTCTATGTAATATTAAAACAAAAAAATCGATTACACAATGTTAAAGCAGTTTGTTTTGAAATCATTTTTTAATCATATTTCTACACAGAAAATACAATGAGGAAGAAAGCACTAGTCATAAAACCAGGAAGCCTGATGGCAATGAATAGAGCCAGGCCAGACGCTTTACAGCTTATGAGCCTCAAATCTCTAAAATTCAAATGAATCTGAGCAAAATAAATATCATGTTCAACCACTGAGCAGGAACGGAGATTTGTTTAATGATGTCCGCACAGATTTTACTGGTGCTACAGGATCATCCAGCAAGATTGATGGCACTTCACTTTGATATTGTAATATCTCCCAAATCTGTCTTAGAAAAAAGCTTGTGTCTCTTCCCAGTGATCTGTCATCTTGAAGAATTTGCATATTGAAGTGTTGTCATATCAGGGAAAGGGGACCACTGCACACTCTATTTTGACAGCTTATGGGCCTCTCATTTTATTGAGAGCAGCAAAAACTTCAAATTACTGAAAGATGATTTTTAGTAAATTACAGAACTTGAGGATCAGTGACTCCACGTTTGACACAAATGTACCAAGACTATCAAAATTGCCATAAATATGATGCCTGTTGCATAATTTGCTTTCGGTATAACATTTTTGAATAAGGCCCATTAGAAGCTTGTTCTGATCTCAGATCTTTACGCTATATCCACGGGACTATTTTTTGGTGACACATAGGGGCTTATTTACTAAGGGTTCCGCTGCCGCATTTTCCGTCAGGCTTTCCGTCGTTTTCGGGGATCGCACCTTTGGGACAGGTATTTAGCAGGCGATTGTGTCGCACACAATCAGATTTAGTCGCAATCGCTGTCATGCGACACAAATCAGACGATCAAATGGATTTGGACAAACCGCGGGATTTAACTTAAAAATTGTGTTGCAAGCCATGCACTTACATGCACCAGGAGTAAGATGGTGAACTCCGGTGGACCTGAGCGGCCGCACGGCCAAAGCTCCGAGGTCGGAGCTGCACGCTGAAGATCTCAGGGTAGGAGGAGTAAAGAGGCTACTGGGGCGTGGAGTAGCCAGGAAGTGTAGCCTCATGTCCAACTACTCCACGCCCCAGTAGCCACTTTACAAAGTTTACATATTAGGGCAATGAAGATTTTAAAAAGATAGTGGGGACATGAGGATTAGCTCTTAAATGGGCTATCCTCATGTCCCATATATGCACCTACCACCCGTTCTACCTTTATAGGTAGAATAGTGGTGGTAGCTTACTTTTAAACCCCCTACAAAACTCAGAATTCCAAAGGATCCTCTGGTGGGTCCAGGCTGTAACTTATACTGGATCCCATAGACAAACCAAAACAGAAAACACACTAAATTGGAGACTATTGTGGTGTATTTTGTCGGGGATGAAGGAGGTTGGGTCATCAAGATGATTTTATATGGTGGTTCCTCAGTCCTACTATGATTAAAAAAAAAACTCTTTAACTAGCTGAATTAGACCCCCAGTACCACTAGTCAAGGATGTAGGATAAAAACTGCCCCATTGTACATTTATGAACATTTACAACACATGAAACTTCTGTATTTTAGAAGATGACATAATGAGCAGCGCCTCACAGAATCATTTCCTGTCTTGTCTTTCTCCTGTTTTAGAGCCACAAACTGCCTGCATAATCCATACTAATAAATGTTTTCTACAGTGTTGGAAATGAAAAATAAAACTCTGCATTCATTCATATGACAGACGGTTATTTTGGTAACAGAGAATAATATCGCTTCTTACATTTTATCACTTTCCCACATTCTTTTCCAAGTACCATACAACACAGATTTCACTACAGATGTAATGCAGATGGAAAAAATGCAAAATCATTCATAATGAGGAAATACTGTCTGTGCTATAACCATTATATAAAAGGGATTTGCCCCAGAGCGATTCCTTAACAGTTCTAATAGAGTCCTTGTTTCTTCCTTTATGAACATAAGCGGAGTGTACAGTATCACCAGATTGTTTTGCTGTTTCCATGACAGCGCATGCGGGCTTCCGCCTTCTCCCTATTTCCGGCGAGAGGCGCGCATGCGCTGTCATAGCCTGGAGAAAGCGCCGAGTGGCGCGAAACAGCCGTCGGCTCAGCGGCACTGCGTGCCTCCCTGTATTTTACCCTGCACTAATAAAAGAAGACTTTTTCACCACCGGTGAGTGCCATCCCATCCTTCCTTTCTATTTATCGGACTATTGCTGTCTTTGAGATTGAGCACCACCACGGTATAGTCATCTGCCTGTATACACACCCCCTGTCCACTCCACTGCGTTGTGCTATCTGGACTAGGTGTCTGCGCGGTGCCCGCGCTTCCTTCTGTCGTTGCTAACGTTCTAATAGAGTCCCCTCCTAGGATGCATCACAAAATGTTTCCAAAAAGTTGACCACCAGCAGAGAAACGGGCATAAAATTGTCAGAACCAATAGTCATAGGGATTTTTCTAGCCATACATAAGCAATATATTACTATTGGAAAAAGTCAGTTAGTTCATCTAATATCAGGGCTGGCATTAGAGGTCAGCAAACTGGGCACTTGCCCAGGGCTCCCTATCCTAAAGAGGCCCCCTGCATGTGGCCTTTTCTGGGCAGAGGATGAATTACTCTTTTAATACCCCTTTGTTGAGTGCCCGGGTGAAGATGCTTCATCTGTCTCCTGTCTATATATCTATCATCTGTCTGTCTAGTCCTATAAATTGTCTATTTCCTATCTATAAATCTGTCTAATCATTTATCTATTCAACTTTTTGTCTATTTATCTAAAAATCTTTTACCTATCTATCTCCTATGTATTATCACATCTATCTCCTATCTATACATGTATTTATCCATCTATCAATCTTTTCTATCAATCTCTTCTACTCTATCTCTCATATTCATCTTCTATCATCTACTAGCTATATATATTATATACTTTATATTCATGCATCTATTAATCTATCTATTACCTATGAATCAATATCATCTTTCTATTTATATCTATTTCATATCATGCTTATCATATTTATATCTATATATATATATATATATATATATATATATATATATATTTCTATCATCAATCTACCTATCATCTGTCCATCTCCTATAAAATTCTCCTACAGTCCCATATTACAGATATCCTTCCATACTACTTTGTGTGTAACCCACTTTTAGTTTTGCCCAGGGCCCCACTATGTGAAGAACCGGCCCTGTCTAATGTGTATACGGGCACTCTAGGAAGGATCGGTGAGTTGGATTATAATATGTCTGATACTTTCATTCTTAAGCAGAGCCTTACTCACCAATCCCTGTTCAGAAAGCAGACACACTCATCTGAGTTAAGTTTGCATGTGGGTCTGGTAGAGACAGTAACACGTATTTAGGCATTGCTTACAGTTTCTGAAATGTTAACTTTTTGTATGCCACAATGTAAAATACACTGGCAGAATTCACATATTTTTTTATTCATCCCATCCACCCATCAACAAAATAATTTAAAATGTTGTACAGGGGCTAATTTAAGAAACCCAGGTCACTGTATTTAACCAATGTTAGGCTGAGCCAGCACTTCGTTTAAATGGATTTTCCCAGGACTTGCTTATTGTAATCACTAATTACAAAGATCTATGTATTGAGCTGCAGCACACGGTCAGCTACAGTAAATTTCACCTTATCCAATACTTCAAAAGCAAAACAAAGAGTCACTAGACTGCAAATGCCTCTGTCCATCTCAAGAAATGCGTCCATTTATGGTTATCGGAGTACATAATATATTGCTTTTTTTCATCAAAGACGAATCTTTGAAGTACAGTTTCTATTAGGACTAGTGCCAAGTAGTATAGAGTCTTATATCCCATACATTGCTACACTGGAGGAAAGCTTATTCTAATTAACTATCAGAAAAGAAAGCAATGCCTCTAGTGTAACTGGTTGAAGGGTAGTTATGGATCAGTGTCCAAATATTAAGGGGGCCTTTAGTGGGCCTACACAAGTGAAAAACTTTGGTTTGCTTCCCTGTTGTGTTGCAAAGGCTATAAGTTTGTCTTTGACATATACAGATATAGCAGACGTCAACAATCTAAATAACAAGTTAAATAAAACGTAGTAACAAAATTTTTGCCTAATTTATTTACAAAGATTTCAATGGGTTTGGTTCTGTATCAGATTCAAGTTTATGTCTGCTGTACATAGAATAGCCACCTTTCAACCTGAAGTGGTTAAAGGTATTATGCAGGAAATATAAATAAAAAAATAAAGTAATTTAGTTCTCTCCAGGCTCCCGTTCTCCCCATGAAATAATAATAATAATCTTTATGTAGCTTCATCATATTTCAAAGTGCTTTGCAGATTACAGGGGGACATACATAAATACTTAAGACAAGTAATAACAAAATAGATATTTCCTGGATAAACCCTTTAAGGAAAACCTTTCTAATTTGTGTAATATTTCTGAGAGAAGCATTTAATGGACACACTTGAATAGATTTGAAAACACTTGTCATGATTTACATTCAAATACAGCGCCCCCCCCTCCCTTCCCTTCCACTCCCCCCCCCCCTCCTCCTATTAGCCCTGCCGCACCTTGCATGGTCAAAAGCTAATACCTGATGTGCATAGATAGATTGCAGTAAAGATGTCCTGTCCGTCACTATTCTCTCTGTGCTGTCACGGAAGGTTACTAGGCAGTGAGCTGGGTATGCCACTCATATTGATTTTATGAAAACTGTTTTGGATTATGTTTTACTATTGTCATGCACTTTGACGTTTTAATGAATGTGAAATAAAGTCTTTCATTTTATAATAGATGTGCTGTGGTGTTCCTTTTGAAGATTTGAAGACTTAAGTTTCATTATGTTTTACTTTGTCTGTGTGAACCTGGGCACTTCTGGTGATGGCCCTCTGCTGACAGGTTCCCCTTAGGGGTTATATAAGTGTTTAGCTCTCCAAATGTGTGTGCCTAGTTGTTCTACCTTTCAGGTGTGTTTTATGTGTTCATGTAGAAATACGTCCATCCCTTTCTTACAAAACCAATACATTGTGGGCTAAAAATCACTGCTCAACCCCTGGATGACCCCGCATACATGCATAGAGGACCGACCGCTTGTGATGTAGTAAGCAAGACATGATCCATATGTTTAGCCATGTCCAGTAAGAGGAAAAGATATAAATAATACAACTGAATGCCTATATGCGTATCTGTATTTAGTATCGCTCTATATATAAGCATGAGACATCTTATATGTTGTGTCTTTGTGCAAGTTGAGAATGTCCTGTGTATTTGTATAGGTCCTCTTCCATGTACAGATGTTCCTTGTACCTTATAATTACTATTGACTATTGATTAGGTCTTGACCAAATAGGACCTTACACTTTAAGGCCAGCGCTGTGACCTAGAAAGACTCATAAGCAGACATCTGTTTATAGCCCAAGGCTTGGAAGATATTTGATTACCTTGTATTTATTCCACACAAGCCAAAATATACAGCATGAAATCAAAATGACAAACGGCATTTGCAATGGTGACATTGAATAAATCTATAAACTAATACGCACATTGTACAGAGGCAAGCTTTAAACCAAAAAAATAGCACCTGTTGCTCAAAGCAACCTCGGGAGCCATTGTTGTTTCCCATATTCCTTTGAAATCATCTGCCGCTGTAAGGCTTGGCGGGTGGCAGCAATGACAAACAGACTGTCACATTGTTTACATTCCCAGCTGTGGAACTCAGTTGAATTGCAGAAAGGGGCTAGAATTTCTTTACCACTATAGATAAATAGGAAGGGCATTAAACAAAGATACGCAGCTTGATCCATTTTTTCCACCGAGGATTCAAAATAGAAGATCACAAAATAGAAATAAATGGATATAGGCAAAATCAAAAGGCATAAGAGAGAATAGGTAATAAACAGATGAGAGAGAGATTATACTCTTATTGACAAAAATAAAAATAATGCAAGCAGATAAAAAAATGTTGCATTCCTGCAAAACTTAGGAAGTTGCAGGATTTTTATGATAAAAAATTGTTCTTTTAAATGTCTCAGTAATACAACACAACGCAGAGTCATACAAGACCCCTTTTTCAAGCAACTGAAGCTTGGGTGACTTGTAAAGAGCCTGAAGCTATCATTTGGCGAGATGATTGCTAGATATGCCTCAATGACACAGATAACAAAAACAACAGTTTGCCCAGTTGGCAGACTTGGCGGGAGGCCATTTTGATTCATCATCTGCCCTCTTGGACATTAAGGCGGTTTAGCAGTGTTGGGAGCAGTGGTTACAATAGGACATGATTTTTGTTCAGACCACTAAGTAACTGTTATTAACCACTACACTAACCAGATCATCATGGACATTGGCATTTTTGTAAAATAAGTAAAATAAAGTGGATTGTCTGTGTAATTAATAAAATGCCTGCTTGCCTGGCTAATATTCATTCCAGCCTTCCAAACATAACTTTATTACTGATGGATCACTATACTGGTTATTCACAAACTTGTTAAGTTACCTCTAGCAAGGTCTTCAGTGAATATTATTTTTTATTAGTTTCTTAATTCTATAACATAGAAAGAATACTTTACTTAAAGGTACCCTGCCATTCAAATTAACCCATTCAAAAATACTTAATAAAAAACTATGATAAACTAAAAAGTTGCCCTTATCCCTTAATGGTTCCTTTCCATGGCTGCAATACTAAAAAATCAGTTTGTCAATTCACCTGAGACCAATGATAATAATGCAGTCCTACATATGCAGTGTTCACTGTCATGCCTCTCAGGGCTCACAGACAGGTCTCACTGCTACCAGTACTTGGGGACCATCTGCCAATACTCAACTACAGACAACTCTGTAGGAAATACTATGTCAAATGTTTTACACAGAGCCTTGATGGAACATTGAGAGAGAGCACTGTTATATCATTCAGCACTTCATGTCATGTAACCTGGGTACTTTACCCCAAGCATTTGCAAAATCTACCCCATGAATGCATCTGATCACATAAAATCACAGCATGCCTCCATGGAGGCATGGGGAAGAGTACAATTCCATAAGAAGCATGCTGTGATTTCATGTAATCATATATCATAGGGTTGAATTTGCAAATGTTAAGGTAAAGGACCTTAGATGACATCACCATGGTCACTTGGCATTTAGTGCTAAATGCTGAGAAGATGCGTGGGACATGCGGAGTAGCCGCTGGACTCGGCCGCAGAGGCCACACCCTTTCTGACAGTTGTATGCCAGGTAAAAGAACAAAGTTGATTTTATGGGGTTGTAAGGAGATTCTTTAGCAAAAAGAAGGGTGGCATTTAGTTATTAGGGATCTATGGGAACTTGTCACTAGCTGTATTTTTGATAAATGTGGTGACAGATTCCCATTTAGAGATAAATGTTTGATCACTTGGAGCGGTGGTCCTCAAACTTTTCTGCCCCTGGCACCAGTCCATTATTATTCCTGGGGACCTGGGGAAAAGCATCAGTAGTGGAGAATAGCAGGAGTGAGGAAGCAGGCTGGGTACGTTGCCATGATGCTACTCCTGCCATCCATTGCTCTCTGCAGGAGTGCCACTCACTGAAGCTGTAGCAGAGATCCATGGTGGTAGTTTATCAGCTTGTCACACTACCCACAAAACTAAAATACCTTCAGTCAGCTGCCATCCAGCTCATCCACCTTCAGTTCCAGACTGGACCTAAATGATCTCTGGCCTGGCATTGGGTCATGGACAGGTGGTTAGGGAACATTGACTTGGGGTGTCAGTAATCATGAGAAAGCAAGCCACCAAGTCCCCTGAATTACCTATGTTGGGTGAGAAATAATGTGCATGCCATGAATCAGTGCCACGTTCAGACACCTACAGTATATTCTTGAACAGGAGAATGTGTTATTACTGACATGAACTCTTTAAAATAAGGCTTGGGTCAAGCACAATACAGAGATCCACAATTAAGTCACAGCTACGGCATGTGGAAAGGAGGTGCTCATCTAAACTGGATGTGGTCTGCAACCAAAATATGCTACAAAATCAAATAGGAGGTTCAAACAACGAGGCATTCTGAAACCACAATGGATTTATGATCTAACATCAAATATTTAGATAAATCTGTTCATCAAATTTTGGCAATTTCGATTACTCTGTAAATAATAAAATGTACTGTAGAATGGAAAGTTGGATGGAGAGTTACAAAGAACAACAGAGTGAAACATATTGAAATAGAATGGTTATTCACTGTGTAAAATATCAATAGCCATACACTCATACCGTATCTACATACAAAGTGAGTCTAATTGTTTTCTAGTCTCAGTGGAAAGGTCTACATCTACAAAGGCTTTTCATATGTTTATGCCCACTTCAAACTAATAAACCATTTGTACTTTATTATATCACAAGGATTTCAGTGTCTTTTTAATAAGACGGTCTTTAATCCGAGAATTGTGTTTGAGATTAACCTTGCCGATGATTACATGTATTTATAGGGGACCTTGCTTTCCAACACTTTAGCTGGGATGATATTATTCGGTAATAATTTGTCACTTGCACACTAAGCATTCTGCTCCTGCAGGCATGCAAAGAATCAATCATGACTAGGAATAAAATCATAAATCTTCTTTACTCCAGTCTATTTTCCGGTTAGATATTGGACGGTATTAAATCAAGTGGCTGCATAGACCCAAATCAAATCCACACATTGGACGTAGGCATTAGTCACGTAGGAAAGGCTCATATTTTCTTTCTTTTTTTTTTCAGGAATTTCTATGTATTCTTTTTATGAGTAGGTCGGCCATGTCAGATAATGGTGATTAACACAGCACATGGAGAGCAGTAAGGCTGACACTCTACAGTAGCTAGAACTGGAGGATGGATGGCTCTAAATAATAACCCCTCACAGATTTTTTCATGGATGCCATTTCTCTCTTCGCTTTGACAGTACAAAACCTACTTATAATTTCAAACTTTTATTTTTTACTTGTGAATTAACCAGTGAGTTATAGCATAAAATATATTTTATATCACATAAAGCCATATAATACAGAGAGGAAGTACGGTACTAAGAAACTTAGGCCAAGGATAAAATCACTTGGTGAAACCCAGAGTAACCTCATAGATTACACAATAAATGCTATGGAAATAAAGAGCAGCAAAACTGGGCAATTAAAAACCTTTTTGATGCTTGATTTATGCATCTAATTATATAAACATTAAATATACCGTAAAACATGATACTGTATATACAGTTAAAGGAAATCTACCATCAAAATCCACCACGGTAAACCAGGGACACTTACTCATAGATCCAGGCACCGTGACTGTGGTATCCTATTTTTTGGACTATAAGGTGCACAAAAAATTATTTGATTTTCTCAGAATTCTAAAGGTGCGCCTTATAGTCTAGTGCGTCTTATATATGAACCATACTTACAGACAATAGCTGTATTAAACTGTGCACAGGTCTGCCACCTGCTGGTCATCCCTCCTTATAATCAGGTGCGCCTTATATTTGAACCTTGAAGTTTTAACAGGCATTTGATGGTGCGCCATATAATCTGGTGCGCCTTATAGTCTGAAAAATAAGGTAATCTACTTATATGTTATCCATGGCCTCCTTCCTTCTAAAATCAACCTTTAAAATGATGCTAATGAGACAGAAGGAATACTCTGAGGAACAAATTATTTTTATTTTCTGGTGCCTGAAGTTTTTCACCCGATTCAGAAAATGTCATTTCTCTCTAGCAGCTCTAGTTTATGAGATATTGATGGTTTTTATCAAGAATTGAGTACAATGGAAGAACGGTATTGCAGACGATGGGATACACATATGAGGACAACAAAGAGGGGTGTAGCACAGCCAAATGGTAACTGAGCCAATGCACAAATTACAACATTAAAGCATTAAAGCATACAACATTAGGGATACACATATGATATTACTGTTGGAGCATCCAGCGCAAATGTCAAAAAGAACACCTCATTGTAACAAATCACAGAAATGAGGTGTTAGCGACCTGACGGAAAAATGTCTTGTCTGCAGCATCTTAGCACACAGTAGGAGGGGGGAGTGCTCATTCAAAATATAACAGCCTGAGAATCTGCAGCACAGAGGGCTGCAAATAACACACCCATAGCCCTTCAGGCTCATTAGCATAATTATAAAAGTTGATTTTAGAAGAAGGAGACCATGGATAACAAATATAAGAAGATCACCACAGTCAAAGTGCCAGGATCTGAGTAAGTGTCCTTAGTTTATCATGCTCGATTTTGATGGCAAATTTCTTTTGATAAAGGGGAGTATTCAGATGTTTTAGTAAGGATTCAATGAAAACCACATTGAAACTGTATCAAGAAAAACTACTACTAGCAACAAGCTGAATGAAATTGTTTCTCTTATTTTCTCAGATTAGTTTTTTTCAAATAAGCTCCCCATAGGTTCATATACAGTAAACTAAGAAAGAGTAAAGGAGTGTTCAGGTGGTGCAGATATTTACTGTTTATTTACTGCCTAATATATCTAGTCCTTTAATAAGTGCCATTGTCAAACAATAATCAATGCCATTCACTTGACCTATAAGCGGTTTTAATGTTATGGCTGGTTGGGTTTTTGCTGCAGAGAAGGATGATATTATATATGTCCAGTGGTGGGAAGTAGTCGTTTAAAGTCATGCCGTCATCATTCACCATGACTACCAATGTAATTGTGCTGGGAGATATTAGCTGCCAGTGCAATAACCTTCCCAGAGAAATGTCAGGGCTGATTTTAACTATTCAGACCCCTCTATCTTATTGATTCCCCCCCTCCACCAACACAAATCCAGAGTGCTAGTATTTTTTTTTTTGTGATTCGGGCCTTATTGATGTACAAGATATTTAATAAAATACTGTAATCTTTTTATAAAATTTTGGTAATTTTTTATTTCTAGCATTTACACAACTTTTTGAAAACTCATAAATTGGAAAGGCACTCCGGTAATACACATTTGTATATGTCACTACTTAATAGGAAAAACAAAACGTTGATCTTCAGCACTGAAATTTTTGATGGCTGCCATTACCCCCTTAGCAATACATATGCACACTTACTTTTTATACTTTGGAACATTTGCCATCCATGTACACAGAAACATAAAATTTCACTATGAAACATGTCATGCCGAATCCTTCTTGCTGCTCCTAACCGGGTCAAAAGAAAAGACACAAAGCAAATAACATAAGGGAATAAAAATGTGCTCTTTCGCTTCCAATGCATCACAGACTCATGTGACGGAGAGAAAGAATAAACATCCCTGGCGCCCTCGTGACATGCAATATCTCACAATCCTGTGTCATCTCAGTAAAGTGAATGCATACACTCTTCTACATGATGGAAATCAGGCTTTGCCGACTAAATGTTGTTGAACAACATGAGCATCTAATATTCTTCTTCTAAACTGATTTAAACATCAAGGATGAACTCAACAAAAAATCTTATATACAAAGCTGCTCTATAGCAGTCATATACTGTAAATAGCCAAAGCATTGTGAGCAGGGTTTATCGCCGTAGAAAGGCGTCGCGTCAGAAGAAGTACCCTTAATGACCGCCGTAAAAAGCCGATAGGGCGGTCATTAAGGGGTTAAAACTGCTGTTCTCCAGAAGTACAACTATCCCTATATTGTTACTCCCCATGCCGTAAAGTTTCACAGTCCTTTCATAAAATTGACTCATCTATTTGACCATTTATGAAAATCACCCCATGTGAGACCGATCATCTTCTTTAAGTCCAGCATATTCATGTCCTTCCTGCACATCTCCAGCTCACCCCCCACAGGAATGAGCGAGACACTGACAGATTGTCACTTGCTGTAGAGAATTCCTGATGAAGCTGCTTTCTCTTCAGCAAGTTTGTTACTCACAGCTATCTCATTCCTTAGGGTGGTGTGAATGAAGCAGCAGAGATAAGGTCTTGGCTGGAAACAAAGCATGCCCCTTGTCAATCAGGTAGCTTGAGGTGCGGCTCTCCTAGAAGATGATGAATGTGCATAGATGGTGAGTCAATTGTTAAGTTAGTGTGGGATATCTGACAGGTTCCCTTTAAAGGGATTTGCCCATGAAAGAAAATTTTCATTCTTAACCCCTTACTTTATAATTTTACTCAGTTTTATTGCTGCTTTAGCTCCTATAACTCACTAATGGTTATTGTAAGATTCCAGAGTATGGACAGGGACTCTCTAAGCAGACATTAATTGATTCCTCTGTACTATGCAATGCTTTGAGCTGCTTAAATTATCATAGCACAGGGTTTAACTACTTTTATTTTGCTTCTAGAGAGTAAGTCTCTGCTTGCTGGGAGGAAGTGTCTGAGCAGGTCTTGTAATGCAGAGAGGAGGGACAGGAGGCAGAGAGCATTGCAGTGTGCAGAGAAGAGAAGCTATTCATGAGAAGAATCTGACCATAGTCAGAAGATTTACGGTCGGATCCAGGGATAACCAAAATTGTAAGCACAAGGATTTATAGAGACAGGTTGTAATTAGATCTGTGAAATGCTGTATTTTTGTTAATAATAGTAAATAAATAATGTGTTATTTTATTATCCTAAATATATTTAATAAACTTGTCTTCATGGGAATACTAATTTAAGCACCCAAGTTCAGCATCTCTCTCTGGGAGAATGATAAAGGAAACTGTATCAGAACCAAGGAAGGGCTTACCCCTGATGATGAGATTCTGTATGTACAGTGGACCACTTGGAAAAATTAAATGGAAAAATACTGTGGTGTGTTACTGTAGGTTGAAAAGTGAGTATTATGAATAAACACTAACATCTTTTCTGGGTCATATTCTGGGATGTCTAAAATAATATTAAAAAGCTATTTTAATGGACCAAAAGTATACAATACTGCATTGTGGTCATGAATGGCTCTACAGAGTTGAACCTTTGTAAGGCAAAAAGCAGGGATAGGGAGGATTTGGTCAAGATCAATGTCAGCAGCACAAAGAGGATAAACATAGTAACGTATCCTAAGCCAGACACTATTACAGTAGTTAGAAAAAACATAGCATAAGCACATGAACAGCTCTTATCAACAACTTAGTAAGTAAAAAGAATGGTTAAGTGCTTTCTTAAATTTACAGAGTATAAAGATCTACAATCTAAGAGATCTCAAGAGATCTTCTGAGCCGAAATAGCTTTCAATTAGATTCATGTGGAGTGTGTAAGCAGGGGGTGTCATTCTTCTTGTCCTCCAATATTTATACTTTTTCTGTTCCTAATGGGGTTTTGACGTCTGGCATGTCATCAAAAGGAATGGAGGTCTCTTGTGGGTCCACTTCAGGAATAAAAAGGAGAATGGGAATGGAAGAATAAGGCTGCTGAGAGCTTAGGGGTAAAGCTAGTCAACAGGGCACAGAGTCCTTGACCACGCAGAGTGCAATGATGGTCTCAGGAGGGCCTATAATCTTATTTATGTTTTTGTTGGTCTTCTACTTTTGTGTCAACAGTTGCCTCCACTGTGATTACAACATTCTGGCAAAAACATAGATATATATTAGGAAATGTTATTCAAAGCCATAACAGTTAAATTCCTTTAATCCGCCTCTTTGAATGCTCAATAATCCAGAAATGATGGATTTAAGGGATTTTATTTTGTATACATCTCTATCTGTACTTGTATATGTTATGTTTTTTTATTCTGCTTTAGGGATTTTTATCATTTGTAGATATTTTCCCCTACATTATAGAACATACATTTAGTATATCAGCAAACCATAAAATAGCTTCCTGATCTCTGAAGTGTGGTTCTGTGAATGCATATCAGTAATTGTTAATGTAAATTATATCCATGTAAGCCTGTTAAGTGTGAAGCTATGAATAGAATAGGCTGCACGGAAAAGGGCACAGTAATCTACATTGTCACATTCGGTTTTATTTTTCTCCATTTGTCTGTCCTTTGCTAAGCTGAGTCATTGTTTGTCACGCATTATGTCCAATCCTCTACTCAATACTGGGATTTGCAACATCACTGCGGATGTTCAGATGGCTTAAGGGAAGTAGTAATCTAAAGTACTGGGGGGGGGGGGACAATGCAATGCCTGCATAATACATATACCGTAGCATAAAAGGTCTCCATTGTCATGTACAGCCCATTCATTGTTTTATGTTACATTACAAATCATTACAGTGTAGGTTGCACACTATATGCTATATGTATATATAGCATGCAATTTTTGTAACAGCACCCTACACTGTAATGATTCGTAATGTAACGTAAATAATGAATGGGCTGTGCACGACAATGGGGACCTTTTATGCTACGGTATATATATATATATATTATGCAGGCACTACATTGTCCTTAGCCCCTCCGGCACTTAGTTAATGCTACACAGTAACTGTACATTATGCTGCTTTCAAACTAATTTCTGTTCCATGTTTTCCAAACCACAGCAGTATGACATGCAAGCAGACTGATTCAATGTAAAAAAATAACTTATTCATATATAGATCTGAATGAATGAAATATTCTCATGGAATACTTTGTTCTGTACAAAGTTGAGTGTGCTGACAACAAAATCACAAAAATATCACCTATTTAAATCAGTAAAATAATTTATTAACCAATAGAGGCCTGGATTTGGAGTCCTTAAAACAAGTCAAAATAAGGCTCAGTATTGTGTGTGGCCTCCACGTGCCTGTATGACCGCTATAGAACGCCTTGGCATGCTACTGAAGCAGTTGTGAATAGTCTCCTGAGGCATCTCCTCCCAGACCTGGACTAAAGCATCCGCCAACACTTGGAAAGTCTGTGGTGTGACATGACGTTGGTGGATGGAGCAAGACATGATGTCCCAGATGTACTCAATAAGATTCAGGTCTGGGGAACGAGAGGGCCATTAGATAGCTTCAATAAGTTAATCTTGCAGGAACTGCTGACACACACTAGCCACATGAGGTCTAGCATTATCCTGCATTAGGAGGAACCCAGGGCCAACCACAGCAGCATATGGTCTCACAAGGGGTCTGAGGATCTCATCTTGGTACCTAATGTCAGTCAGGCTACCTCTGGCGACCATATGGGGGGCTGTGTTGCCCTCCAAAAGAAATGCCCCGACCCTCCTCCACACCATTACTGACCCACTGCCAAATCAGTCATGATGAAAGATGTTGCCGGTAGTAGATCGGTCTTCACAGCATTTCCAGACTCTGTGCTGTCTGTCACATGTACTCAGTGTGAAGCTGCCTTCATCTTGGAAGCACACAGGCCGTCAGTGGCGAATAAGCTAATCCTGCTGTTCACTGGCAAATGCTAAGCATCCTGCATGGTGTTGGGCTGTGAGCATAACCCCATCTGTGGACGTCGGGCCCTCATACTGTCCTCATGGAGTTGGTTTCTAACCGTTTGTGTCGACACATGCACAGTTGTGGCCTGTTGGAGGTCTTTTTGCAGGACTCTTCCCCCTTGCACAAAGGTGGAGGTAGCACTCCTGCTGCTGGGTTGTCGCCCTCCTATGGCCCCATCCACGTCTCCTGGTATACTGTATAAGTGTTCCCTTTATTTTTTTACCTATGAGCAGTGTGTATAACAGTATATATAATTAACATTTATCAGCAGCAATTCAAAGTAAAGAAATTTACAGATGTTAGGAATACTTATAGCTGGTGTTGAGTAGACCCAAACTACAAATGTCAGTTCTGATAAACCCACCCCCACCGATAAAGCACGTAATCGGTGCTAACCCACCAGCAGCATTTAAATCAATAAAGCACATGCGCTGGACTTGAACCCATTCCCTACTGTGAGTGTGTGTCTAAACTATGCCTTTGTTTCCTCTGTTCTTTTATTAGTTGTGTGGTGGTTAAAAAATATTTAGTTAAATTTTGTTTTGTTCTACTTTCACCTGATTTTATGACTTAATTTACTTTGTTTTGTGAAAACATAGATAAACTAAGAGTTATTGAGCTAGGAGTAGAGAGCAGCATCATTGGTTACTTTTGGCTTCTTCTCATCTGTGTAGAGTTTGTTGATAGACCCCTCCCTATTTACCTAAATAATGATCTGGGTTGGTGTAACCTGCTGGGAAGCTCCTCTCATTTCATTTGTATGTTATCTGTAAAATGCTGTAACATTTAAGCAAAAACCTCAGCTCTGTGTAACCTAGGAGTTTGACAGTACTGTCATTGGCTTGTGTGACATCAATCTCCTGACAGGTTCCTTTCAAATTACTTTAAGCTCCTCATATTTACCTATTAATTAAGATTCAATGTAAGATTTCACTTCCACTTCATTTGCATCGTAATTACATTGGGCTCCACAAAAAAAATCCAAGTGACTACATCATGCTTGACATATTCTAGACAGATAAATGTGCCCCAAGTGTCCCAGAGAACTATTCAAATGTCAAACCTTTATCTGGTATTAAACCTAGTTAAATATGTCCATTCCTACTGTCATTTGGTTATAAATTAAGTCAACACTAGTTCTAGTCGAATTAGTCTAGATACTCTGCAGAGGGGTAAAATGGATGGAGGCTTAGCAATACCAAACCCATGGCTGTATTTTATAGCGGCACAACTACAGCATAGAGATAGAAGGGGAATCAGCGCATTCAACAAGTCCTCTGATTCGTTTATGGACGAAACACACGATACCAGTGCATGCTCTGGAAAGTGGATTTGGTGGAGGGGAAATAGGCAGTAAACCGACATTGTCCCTCATGTCCAAGGTGTGGACTGGAGCCAAGGATATAATAGGAATTCTTAAATATACATCTGACACTCCACTCTGGCGTAACCCTGCTTTGCCGGAAATATTTTGCTTGGAGGGTTTTTCCCCATGGGAGGCGAAAGGGGTTAAGACGTTGAAACATATTTGTTCGGAAGGGAACTTTAGAACGTTTGAGGAAATATAGGCTGAATTCCAATTGCCACATGCGTGGTTCTATCAGTATTTGCAAATTCGACATGCTTTTGAGGTACAGTCCAGGGTAGATCAGATGGAAGTGGGCTCCAATGGAGCACTGAATAGAATATTGAAGTCAAGTTCTACTTAAGGCCTGATCTCATATTCTTATACAGTGCTATTAAATGACTCCGTTAAGAATATTCCATTAAAATGTCGGGAACATTGGAATAGAGAAGTGGGCCCTATTGAAGAGGAGCAGTGGACTGAAGCTTTGGAATTTGTGCCAATCCTCTTGCCTAGTGAAGCACGCAGGATGTCTCACTTATTTCTTTTACATCGAACATATAGGTCACCCCAAATATTATTTCGTATAGGAGCTAGGCCTAATTCAGAATGCCCGAGATATGGAACTGAAGAGGCAGATATACTCCACATGGTGTGGGGATGTAGGGAACTGGAATCCTTCTGGAAATCTGTATTAGAACTGACGTGTAAAGTCTTCTCTGTAACAATTGAGGAAAGTCCCCTAGCATGTCTATTGGGAGTACTGAAGATAGACAACCTGACAGAACCTAACAACATTGCAATACAAAGATCCTTATATCAAGCTAGAAAAGTTATAGCTGCTCATTGGATTAGGCCTAGGCCAGCGGACAAGAAAGAGTTTATAGACCGTTTAAATGCAATAATACTACTGGAGTATAGTACGTATGTGAAAAGGAATGGGGTCTCCAAATTTGAAAAGATTTGGGGCAAGTGGCTAGATATGCCTGGTTTACCATCAAGCTCCCTTATAAGACTAAGAACTAGTTTAGAATATCAATTATCATTGGCAAAATTAGTAAAGATAGGTTTGGGTCTTCTTTAGTATGTAAAAGACTGCAGAAGACCTAACTGGTCTTAGTAGAGCTGGCTCGCAAGGGTGGGTGGGGGGAGTTGGGAAGGGAAGGAGGGAGTATGCTACCAATAATAAGCGTATATGATAAGTCAAAACGTGAATTTTGTATGAGAAGAAGGATACAACTGTAATTCTCTTATAATGCTTTTATGAGTATAATTTGAGTTTGTATTATTGTATAAAACCAGAGCTTATTGTAATGATATGTACATACTCCCCTCCAGGTTGTACTTGTTGGGTGTGTTGTTATAAAAAAAATGTGAAATAAAAATATCTGATTCAAAAACACTAGTTCTGGTCATATACTGGGTTGTTTAATTGTTACGGTTGTTAATTAGGGTATATTCTGCTTAGAATATACCGTAATTAAATTTCCTTTGAATTTTTCAGAAGTTCAAAGACTTATATTTACATCATGTCTGCTGCTCTAAGGTGGTACAGGAACACTTGTGTGAAGTATAAGTGGTCAGGCAGGACATATTAAGAGGCAGTTTTTAGGGCAGGTTGCATTCCATCAGAATCCAAATGGCAAGCTGAATCTCAGGGGCGGCAGAAAACATGTATAATCCAGGGTACAAGTCGGGGTAAGAGGCAAACAGATAATCATGGTAAGAATTAGCTATGGATATCAACAGAGCAGAATATGGAGCCCCAGAAAAGAATCAAAGACAGAGTCAGGGCCAAATACAGAAAATCAAAAACATGATAAATCAGAACACCTTAGGAACAAGGAGAACCTTAATGTTTAGGAACCTCCCATTGGTGGAAGGTGACTTATTACCAGAGCACAGATTGACCAATGATACATTATTAGAAGACACACTGATTCTGTAAATCCAGCAGTAGCGGACGTGCTTGCCCTACAACCCATAAGTAGCTGGAAGCATCCACACCTGCAGGTACATGATGACAAGGCAGCAGCCACTGATATTGACCATTGAACCCCTCTGCCCCTTGACCAGGTAGGTTTTGGTATGGTTTCATTCCTACAGAAAACTAAATGAGTATCCTCTATCTAGATGCAAAGTAAGCACTGTCATAAATAAAAAGCCATAGTTTCAACAAAGAAAAGAATCATAAGCATTTATAGTATAGTAGTCGTTACCACTGTATCATATTTGGGAATGTCACCATTTATTTCAACTATATACAGAATATTATGTTTCTAGCAACAAAAACAGTGTCACAACAAAATATTCGAGAAATGTTGACTTGACTTTTCACTCTAATAAACATGACATAAGGAATTCATGAATAAATCAGTTGATTTTTCGCTTGGGTGACTCGCAGTAGTGATAATATTATTTTAACATCAGCCAGCACAGTTTCCAGAAAGTAAGTTACAAAAAAGTAGATAAAATAAGGTGTTTTACAAGCCAATATTTTAAAGTTAAATATGCTCCACAAGTATACTGCTTTTGTATTTCTTAAAGATCCTTAAATTAAAATTATTTTAAAAAGCTGTTTATGGTCACATAAAATTTCTGTGTTCCCCAACTTGGTCCCCAGGATAAAATAATCTACTGTATACAAATTCATTTTGTTGTTTGCACACCAATGGATTTCATTTCTTGATTTGAATATAGCGGATCCAGAGCTAAGTAGTAGTTTTTTCTTCGACACCTAACATTAGTATTACAAGTAGTATTCTAAATTCCAATGAGTAAATTTCAGAGGTGATTTTTTTATAGAGAAAAAAAGAAGTTGCTGAAAAACTTTACCCTTGAATGGATTCTTTTTCAATTAGAGTCACCACACAGTGGGTATAGAAAGTATACAGACCATTTAAATTTTTTACTCTTTGTTTCATTGGAGCTAATTGGTAAGATTAAAAAAAAAAGTTATTTTTCTTGCTCATTAATGTAGACTTTGCCCCCATCTTGACAGTAAATAAATAAATGTAGATATTTTTTTGCTAATTTTCTAAGAAGAAAAACTGAGTATCACAGCAAAAGGGTCTGAATATTTATGACCATGTGATATTAAACTTAACTCAAATGCTGTCCATTTGCTTTTGATCTCTGAAATGGTTATAATCATTAATTGGAGTTCAGCTGTGTTTAGTTAAACTGTATTGATTAGGAAAGGAACACACCTGTCTATCTATACAAGACCTCAGTGTATGTCAGATTACATGAGAATCTTGAGGTCTAAGGTACTGCCCAAGGAGCACAGACACAGAATTGTAGCAAGGCAAAGATGTGGCCAAGAAGTTCTGCAACACACAAGGTTCCTAAGAGCACAGTGGCCTCCATAATCCTTAAACGGAATAAGTTTGAGATTACCGCAACTTTTCCTTGACCACTCTGTCCAAGGCAAACTTAGCAATCGTGGGGGAAGAACTTTGGTGAGAGAGGTAAAGAAGAACCCCAAATGCGTTTTTTCACCAATTTCACTGCCTTTTGGATTTTTTTCCAGCTTGCCAGTACAAGGCATGGAATATTCAATACCATCACTATGAAGTGCAATTTGTTACGCAGAAAACTAGCCATGACACAGCTATTTATGTGTAAAAATACAAAAGTTATAGATTTTTGAAGGTGAAAGTGAAAAATAAAAATGAAAAAACAAAAAAAGAGCGAGGTCCTAAAAGGATTAATAAATTAGTAAAAAATATTTACATTTCAGTTTTTCTCAGTTGAGATGGATGCAGAGTGTACATTAATGAGCAAAAAAAAGAACTTTTTATACTACATATATAGTATATGCAACTTGGGGTAATATAAGAGCAGACTTGCTCTGTAAGAAATTGCCCCGGCATTCGGTGGAAAATGAAGATAAAAGATGTGCTACAGAATAAGCCTCTTCCATTGTCTATCTTTTCCTCTACTATTTTCACTGCACATATCTTACATTTAGTCTCTAGATTACCAGGAGATTTTCCCATATACCACAGTGACCTATATTTTGGTGCCGTTTCTGTATTTCATTTGACATGGTTTTATATAAGCTGCTTGTCTGTATATTGTTCTTATGACTTGGGATATGGTCGGATAGTGATGTGTTTGCTGTGATGATTGAGTGTACCTTTAGTGTTTATAGATTTTATGCCCTTACCATCATTTAAGTTAGTAGGATATACACAACTATAGCGTTTAAATATATGATTTAGAGAAGGGAAGCCGATATTGCTATTCATGAAGACTGGCATAAAAAACTAATATATGTATGCACAATTTCTTCCCGATCCTCTTAAGATCCTGATGATGTGATGGTTTTTTTTCCTGTAAATATGTATCATAAAGCTCAAACCAAATGGGGACTTGGGAAAAATTGAAACAGAAACGAAAGGGGAAAAATTAGTTGAATATGATATTTTATTCTTATATGACTAGTCATGACATGCAAGCTTACTGTGAATTGACATACCACATCTTAACCCCAAATCCAAAACTAAAACACAATCTGAAAGCCCATCTGTTCTGCAATAAACAATAACTGCTCTGCTCCCTCACGTCGTGTCACCATCTTCCCTCCCATATACATTGTGAGCCCTCGCGGGCAGGGTCTTCTTCCCACTCGTCTCCTGATCACTGTAGTTTTTGTTTTTGTTCTTGTCTTAATGTATGCGAACCCCTTATTGATTGTACAACACCATGGAATGAATGGTGCCCTAAAAACAAATAATAATAATATCATCACTAAGCACTAAATTCTACTTTGTTACCTTCCATAAAATAAGTTGGGTATTCAAGATTGGTAATGTTTCTTTTAAATAAAATTTCACTTCCAGAGGCGAGGTTGGAAGCAAAAAAAGCTTTCCTTTCATCGTGTACGCTTAATAGCTCATTGTTGCTTGAATGAAAGAACCCAATCCAGGCCACGTCCCTATGAGGAGTGCAGATAAAGGGCAATGTGAGCATTATTGTAATGGTCCATGGCTTAATACAAGGCAATTCTGCTGAAAAAGTTTTTGTTATATTTCTGCTTGGTAGGCAGGATGAAAATACAAAGTTTTTCTTTTTTTTCTTTTTTTGGGCTAGACACAGTTTCTACAGTTCAATTTACAGCGGAAATAGCCATCCATAACCCAACATTCACAATAATGCAGCACAAAATGAAAAAACAAGCCCCATGTAAAATCCATAATTGCTGATGATATCGACGAAAGTTTGACGAGGAAATGCTGCATTTTTCTCATAGATGCAATCTGTAACCTGAAATAGCAAGACTGACATGTTTAAACCCATTTCTCAATTCTTTTTTTTTTGTGCCATCTCCAACAGCAGTTTTAGTTAATCAAATGTAATCTAAAACGCATTACAACATAATTACATATATAGCATTAAGCTTCATTTCAGTGCCTTCAACTTCTATAGAGTTGGCCCTTTCTCCCCAGTGGTTCATTTTACTGTAGTCTGGAGATAACGGGTTTCATGTTCTTTGGATTGAAGTTCCAAATTAAATGACAAATTAATTCTATGTACAGACAGCTGTAGGAGCCAGGGTTAGGATTTTCAAAGTAATCCGAATGCACCATTATTGAATACTTACATGATGAGGTATAAGAAATTATGTGAAATCATACCAAACTAACCATGGGAAACAATTCCAATTAGGAAAGAAAAACAATTAGTGTTCTAACACTGACTACATTCTGCAATGTACAGCCCTGCCTACTGGTTATATGAGAAGGATACTGATAAGGATCCCAGTTTGCCTCATGAGAACAACTCCTTTTAAACTAAGGATTCATGAATATTCTGGAGGGGTCTGCAGTCAGTTCCCCTTTGTGAAATTTATATACGCACCTCAGATGGGGAGCTACAGTATAGATAGATGGACATGTGACTATCTGAAGACAATTCCTGAGGGAAACATGAAGTTGATTTTGCTTGAAATAGCCAAGTGTCTCTCAGGCCCCACTTTTTGAGGAAGTGGTTTATGACATAGCAGTGCTGAGTCTCACACAGCCCCTGTCTGTATGTCTCTATCTCTCAAAATTCCAGCGAGGGATTGTTTTCAACTTCCTACTACCCCTGCAGGTAAAATTAAATGGAGCTGTATATGTCTGTAGTTGAATATTGGCAGACAGTCCCTAAGTACTAGTTCCATACCAGCAGCATGTTTGTTAGCAATGAGACCTGTCAGTCATAAACAGAGAGAGATTATGGGTAAATCTGTCAATGTCAATAGAGTTTGTTGAAGTGTCAGAATATACAATATAGGTCACTAAGGCTCTTTTGAAACAGGGGACATCGGATCCTTTTTTTCAAAACCAGAAGTGCTTCCAGCATATTTCAAATGATCAGAAACATTGGTTTACCTGCAGTTCCTGCATTTTGTCAGATACAGGACTATTGTGCTTACCTTCTGGATTCCATATCTATTTATAAGCAGTTGGTCCCACCCCCCTCAACCACTGATAGAAACTGAATAGGGAGAAATCTGCCAATCAGTATTTGGAGAGGTATGGAGCCCACTGCTTACAATATGAATAAGCCCAAACAATACTAACACACAATGGCCCACATTTACTAAGCAGTCTGCACCAGTATTCTTTGCGCATTTGGACAGTACACCACATTTATGTGGTAATAATTGTGGCATACACCCTTTATACTAATCCGACACAATAGTGAGGCCAAATGCACGATATTAATAATGTGGGCCAATGATTTTAGGAAAAATACCCCAAATAAGCAACACATAATTTGGAGCCAATCACTAAATTACACCGCTCTCACATAGAGATTAAAAGTATGCAGGTAAAATAAGTAGACTAATAAAACTAATTCATGTATAGTAAACAGCTTCAGTTTATTTAGACACATATATTTTACAAATAAAAATGTGCTATTACAAAAAAAAATCTTCAAAGGGACTTTAAAGAGTTGGCCACTCCTTTACATTTTTTTACGTTTTTTTTGTGTATATGTTTGGGCTCTGCTGCAGCAGGAAATTATTCTCCCCTTCCTCTTCATGTCTCTGTGAATGAAGATGGACTGTGAGAAGAAAGAGGCGATGAGGAAGGCCTAGAGCAGTGATGGTGAACCTTTTAGAGACCGAGTGCCCAAACGACGACGAGTACCCACTTCTTTATTGCAAAGTGCCAACATGGCAATTTCGGTAGTAACTTATAGCTCCCTGCTCTGTCATGATGACACTGATACAGTAGAAAGAAATTTTGTGTATCATTTTAGCTTTTGTTCAGGGTCCCCTGATCAATAAAAAACACAGGGCCTGGACCCTTAGCTCTAATTCATCACCCAGCTGAGTTCACACCTCCTCTCTCCTTCAGTTGTCTCAGGTCCAGGATGTGTTTGAAAATAGAATGGAGCACGGAATGTCCGGGGTTTCTTGCACTACAGGAGGAGCCTTGAGTCTTGCCTAGCAAACTCCTGGCTAGTGTGACAGCCTGAGTGCCCACAGAGATTGCTCTGAGTGCAACCTCTGGCACCCGTGCCATAGGTTCGCCACCACTGGCCTAGAGCAATGAGAGAGAGGAAGCTGCAGAGGGCAGCATGGTGAGAACAGGGAAATGCTGAAGCTTTCAAAAGAGAGAGAGAAAGTCACAGGGACATGCAGAATCCAATCGAAGAGATTTATTTAAAAGTGTCCAACCCTTTAAAGAACAGATGGTTTTCAGAAATCTTAACTAAGTTTATGATTTAATGAAGCTGTAGAAACTTAAAAGTTGTCATAATTTTAATACTGATCAGTTTACAGTCCAAAGTACACGGTGCTAGTGTCTTTATATCACAATTCTGTGATGAAGTAGTAATGCCAATCATCTTTAAGGGTGCTTCATTAATAAAAAAAATTAGATACATTTGGGGAACCTTTTAAATATATATATATATATATATATATATATATATATATATACACATACAGATATACTATGATCTTTCCATACTATATTCTTCTGCCCAGTCCAGATCTGCATGTGGTCGCAGGTGATTCATCAGTCTACATTCAGTACTATATATTATCATTTGTAGTTAAAAAAAAAATCCATTATCACATATTTTTCAAGTGCTTTCCAAAGGGCATTCTTAGAAAAACTACAACTGTCAAGGGGTCCTTTAAGCACATGGACAGACAGGCCACCGGTGTGCATGTAAGTGACCGTGGCGATTCCCATGGCTCACATTTGCTGGAGAGTTGCATTTTACCAGAGAAACCGGTTGTGGGATTTGTTAGACAGCCATGCGGGAGGTGCACTTCACTCAATAAGATTTATTGTTGGAGAGCAAAAGGTCCATGTATTCTTTGTGCACAAGGCCCTTCTGATGGCTAGGGATGCCCCTGCTGGATTTCATACACTGAACCGTCTAGAGAGTTGAGGTTATCTGTATGAAGGTGAAGTAATGAGCAATGAGCAGAGATTGCACCCACATACTAGATATATATATATATATATATATATATATATATATGTATATACACACACACACACACAGATTTAAGCTGATGCTCAATTTATTAGATAAAAATATCTATTTTTCTACCTTGTTCCTAAGGGATTTTTCCAATCATCACACAATTTATTACAGCGAGTAAATAGGTGATGTGCAGGATGCTGACTTGGGATGTGTTTATCTATGGTCTGTGCATGTTCTTATTTGAGATGCTGAAAGATCCTTCCAAGCAAAACAGTTTAAATATTAAGAGGAATTCATTACATGTGTACAAAGAACCTGCTTAACATGTGGCTACAGGAGCGAGCCCGAAGGTTTTACAAAGATTAACACAAAACCACTACTGAGCTTTGGAACTTAAACCTCCGCCACAAGGACTAATAAAGACATTTTTATAATACTGAACAGCATGAGAGTCCTTCATTTCTTCAACAATTTCTTCATTGACTAATTAGGTTCTCCATTAGGCAACATATAAGAGTTCACTATGCTGCTGCTCACTACCTAGAAATACACTGTCATCTGAAGCATTTTAACATATCTAAATCGGTAAATTCCACCTACATAAACAGTTTATTGTATTGACATTTTATACCATGTACAACAGCAGCATGAAAAAGACCAAGATCCTGGACCAAAATTACACATGTCTCTTATGTCACCCTCCCACAAAAACTCCAAGATCTTGCATTTGCTGTTGTCTTAATGTAATGTATTGTACTAACCATGGAATTAATGGTGCTCAATAAATAAACAACTGTCATCTTCCATGGTATGGACTACTATTACCCTGAAGCACAGAACAATGCTGAAAGTTGGAGCCACTTGTTTCCACCTAGCCGGGATAAGTAACCTAGCAGCTGTAAGGAGATAGAACAGCAATTTAGAAGTAGTCTTCCCCATATGGATTGAGACTTCAACAAGAGAGGAGCAAGTCCACAAAATGTGAAGTAGCATTGCACCCCCTGACGCACACAGATATCAAACATCAGGAGTAGTAGGACATACAGTATATTATGCATTGTGAATAATTAATATTTACATTATCATTTTAAGGTATCTTGTGTTTTGTAATACATAGTACATCAATAGAAAATATTTTTTATTAGATAAAAAAAATTAAAAATAGATTAAATTCTATATACCATGTTAATATATTTCACGAATATTATTAAAGCTACCTGCATTGAATAGATGGTATACTTTACTGTCATTCTATAGTTGTGCAAGTATTTGTTTGTCCACTAGGGGATAAAGTCCAGCTGTGCTGAGCTTCTTCCTCATCTTGATCTGATTTGACCCCATCTCTCCGCTTCCCACCATCAGCTGTTCCTTAAACTGCCATGACATTTATTTTTAAACAGAGCTATGTGCTGAAAAAATGCCAGCTTGTCATAAAGATACAAATCAAGAGCTATAGCGCCAGATCTACATATTCATGTGGAATCAAAGTAAGTTCTGCTTTTTCGAAAATGATTGCAAATAGAGTTGGTTTTTTGATAGAATATATGGATGAATGTTTATGAGAATGAAATGTCAGTCTAAATTTAGTATAGGCTGAAATATAGAAATTTGAGATCTTACACACTTTAGTTCACAGTTATCTAGAAGAAGCCAAATAAAAAAAGTTAGTAGAAACCGTGTAAATGTTCCATGAATTTTAGATTGTTAAATTTATTGAAAAGGTTGCATAGGAGCAGGCTTATCTAGTGCACAACATCCAGCTATTGTCCCCAGAAAAATCTACAGCAAATATACATTTCTCATGTGGACAACAGGCCAGGTCCAGAAGAGCTTTCAGTTCGGATTCAGAATGAAACTTCTTAGTGGCATCTCCATAACCTCTGTGATGATTATATATCCTATTAGGGTGTATGGGCAAGAGGTGTCCTCAAAAACTTCTCTATGACTAGTTCCCATGAGCATAGAATGGGTGAGTTTTTAGCCCACATTTAATAATTGTATTGTTTCCGCCTGACCATGCAATCAATAGTAGTTTAAGTAGTCCTAGACAATACTCAAAATATTTAACGTTTAGAAATTTTTTTATCTTAAAATAAAAAGTAAGAAGATCTTCCAAACTTTTTAATTAATCCAATGTTAATAGCCCCGATGTATGATAAAATGTTTAGCTTTATGCTATTGTTTTGTTTGATGTGCGGAGCCATTTACAGTATGGTTTGACATGAAGTCAGTTTGTCTGCAGGCAGAAGAACTACAATTACTGTGTGATGTCACATCTTGGATATTCCCTCTACCGCACTGCAGCTACTGATCAGAAACCATTGAAAATGGGGAAAGAAAAGGCCCCAATCTCTAGTTCTAAAAAATAATTGGGGGAGATTTATCAGAAATCAGTAAAACTGTTCTAGTTGTCTATGGCAACCAATTCAAGCTCAGATTTCATTTTATAAACAGATGTGGGAAAATGAAAGCTGAGATCTGATTGGTTGCCATGGGAAACTAGAACAGTCCTGGTCTCAGACAATTCTGATAAGTCTCCCTCAAGAAGATAGGAGCATAGGTGCAAATAGATAACAGACACAACGGGGCTCATTTACTAAGGGTCAAGGGAGCGCATTTTTGTCCGGTTCCCTGGAGATTTCCGTTTTGCAACGCAATTTGGTGCAACACGCGACACACATTTATCGGGAAGGGGGGTGGCGTTGGACAACCCGATGGATTCGGACAACACGAGGGATTTAACATTTGGAATCGTGTCGCAAGACACGCACTTACAAGCATCGGGAAGAAGATGGTGAACTTCCCTTGTTGGGGAAGTGAGGGGCGCAGGAACTCAGGCGCACGAACTACGTGAATCGCGCCCGACTTCATCTTCGTCGGACTGTCCGAATTGGGGATTGCGACAGGACCAGGTAAGTAAATTTGCCCCAATAGGTTACTTTCATACTATCTGAATGACGCCCATGTGTACCTTATGAAAAGGATAGGGAAGTAAGAGTTCTTCTTACCGAGCCTGATAATTAAGGCCAGTGTGTAAGCGCTTGGAGACTTATGGTCGTTGACACTCCACTAGGGGATTCTGTGAAGATATGCAAATAGTTTTACATGTAAGGCAGCTCCTTTTACATCAAGCATGACCTTCAGGAAGCCTTATGACAAGATGTGGGATTAAAACCAAACCAGTATATCTATTCCAGAAAGAACAGATTCCCAACTGTAAACAGCACTGTTTCAACCTGGTTGGGTCTCTTCAGTACAGCGTAGGGAACTGGTTTGGCTGAGTAAAGGATTTTGACTAGGGTCGGAAAGTAGAGTTCTTCTTACGGAGACTGACAATTAAGGCCACCATGTAGTGGTGTTGAGACGTACAGCCATCGACACTCCTCTAGGGAATTCCGGCAAAAAAATTAAAATAGTTTTCCATGATGGGATAAGGAAAACCATGTCTCTTTTAGCTACCTTGTAAGGGAGCTTCCTTGACATCAAGCATGACCTTCAAAAAGCCTTATGACAAGATGCAGGATTATCTAGTCACACTAGGTGTCAGACACTAAGAAAAAGAAAACCAAAAGCAATGCACTCTATAAGAGCCATCATGGAAAGGCCTCTAAATGTGCGTTAAAGGTCTCTTTAAGAATGATCTAAAGTTGAACCTATAGGTTTGTGCTAATAGTAGGAAAAATGTGCATATAAACAGTTTTACATAATTTAGAACAGTATTTTGCACTTAAAAGTTAAATATAATTTTACAGAACTGCTAAATGAGCCAATAAGAGGCCTGCTCACCCCTGCTACTTTCAGTGTGTCTTTGAGTATACACAATAAAAGTCATTCATTGTATGTAGTAGCCAGGACTCTCTTTGTCTCTCTAGAAGTCGTGTCTGGGTGTACCTCAAGCTCCCCAATGGGGAGAGCTCTGATAGGTTAATATTGTATAAAACAATAAAGGATCGTTGAACAATACTAATGATCACCGTAAATGTTTGTGCTACAGGCACATTATATAGGCTATAGGCTATTAGGCACAGTACTAGTTAACGGTAGAAGAAGGGTGCTGCCTTGCAAGGGGTTCTCGGACATAGGTAGCCACACTGGTGGGAGTCAAGAACGGTAGACAACAGTAGAAACTTAAACTCTATACGGGAAAAATCATGGGAGGTAGTCACAACCACTTGAAAGAAATTAAATTAAAGGAAAGTAAAAGGAATTTTAACCCTAATCCATCTGCTGAACATTAGGTATGCACCCAATCTCTTGAATACATATACATGTTTAAACTAGAGCTCAGTTTCCATGCCATATCCTGCTCTTAGGTAGAACTAAACATATGACAGATTAAATTCATCCAACAATGACCTCACTAAAAGCACAGAGCAACTAAGATTAAAAAATGTACACTCTTTGAGAACAACCATTGTTTTCCATTGAATTTTACCCATTGCAATCCCAAGGGTAAAATTTACAATAATTTTTCATTTCTTTTTTATTTCTGATTTGATGCTCCAGCAATTCCATCATGTTCATACCATTCGGTTATCCTGAGGTTAACATTAATCCTTGGAGTAAAAAAAAATAGAACTTGATTTCATACTTGAATTAATACAGAGACACGTGCCAAGTTCCAAGTTGTGATTAGCTGAGTGTGCCACTTTTCATTACCTCCCTATCTGATCTACAGTACTTAGTAAGCTTCTGGAGGAATAAAAATGAGTCATTTAAAATAGTCCACAAGTTTGCTGCTGTAAGTAGACCTCACATAAGGGGTATAGTTACAGTGGGGGTAAAGAGGTGGCAGTCCGCAATCTAATAGAAAACCATAATACAAACAAAAATTCTATGCCTCACATTAGAGGTATAGAATGACAGATAGGAAGATAGATAGATAGATAGATAGATAGATAGATAGATAGATAGATATCCATGGAAACAGCACTTCAAGAAAATTCCACACGAAGAAGCAAATTTATTCCATTTAATAAACCGTGAGAAGAGTTTTGGTGTGAGAAACTAAAACATGGCACATGGATGTAAGCCACCTGTTTACAAACAATTTTGTTCCTTTGGATGGAAGGATGGAAAGGCAGTCAGTCAATCTAAGCAGCACAACTGAGTAAGAGGAGGTTGACACAATGTAAGGCTGGAAAATAGGTCCTCCAAAAATACATTCCATTAAAATAAATGACCACTCAGGTTTTTAATTTATCCTGGTCTTGGAATGCTACTTTTTTCTTCGTAGTTAATAGCCTATGCTAGCCCCATCCTCTTGATGTGTTCTTCGGGGTCTGCCGAGCATTCATTTTTATGCCAAATAAATGTTTACAATTTAGCTGGCAAATTTTCACTGATGTGGTGCGGGGACAGGAACACCCCACCTGCTTTACTCCACCTCACAACCCTCCATGTCTGCTTTCTGTGGAGGTGGCGGAAAGGGGAAATATAGCACTTGCAATTATTTATGGCATGGCGCAGAAGCCCTGAAAAATACCCCGTTAAAGTATACAGGGGTTATTTATCGTTAGGTGGCTTCTTGGGACAGTTCTATGTCTATTTCTGGAGCTCTGCTGCCCATCATATTAATTAAAGTGCATTAGGCCCTTTAATAAAACTTTGTATGGTCTACTTTCTGCCTGTTTTTTTTTTTTTCTCAAAAAGTACCAAAAAGGTCTCAAAATGTATAAAAAGTCCAATCACATACTGTACCCCAGCAGGGGACTTGAGCAACTATGGGACTTTTTGAAAAAGTCCCAAGATATGATTCTGACTCTGCATGAAAAAGTTCTTACGCTTCTTAGCAGTGAAAAGTCCCAAAAACGTCAAAGCCCAGGAAAACTAATGATAACCCTATATATATATATATATATATATATATATATATATATATATATATATATATATATATATACACACACACATATACATTTATTATAACCGTGTTAAAGTTTCGATGTCTTTCAACTTTAAGCGTTTTTCAAAAGGTGGCCACACTTCCAATACACCTAGCTTTTAATTGAGACTTGGACCATGGAGCGGTTGTTTTTTTTTTTTTAATTGCATCTGAATACTGTAGTCCCTGCCAGGACCTCTGGGCATTGAACCCATGCTTTGGAGCTATTACATTGTACTGACTTGGACTTTCTCTTGATATCTACCTATAGATCTACAAAGAAAGAAGTATTTCGGAGACCAGGAGAAAGAAAAGAACCTCTGTGGTCCTTTATTTTAATGGAATGCTGCCTGCTTTTCTGCGGATAGATCGTTAGAAAGATAGGTAGATAGATAGATAGATAGATAGATAGATTCAATCATGCTTGCTGGAAACTATAGCATTACCATCTTTATACAGACTGACCTATTCTATCATATTTCACTAACCAATTTCCTTCCATGACAACCAATATCAGTGCTAATTCCTGATTAGAAAACAATATAGTTAATTAAGAAGACTAAATTTCATCAATAAGAAAACGCAGCTTCATTTATACATGAATGAATCAAAAACAAATTACTGAGATTAACTCCAGCATGTACAGTGTGCGTGATGAGGAAACTAGTAACTCAAGCTAATGGGCTGGAATATATGCAGGCAGCACAGAAGTGTCATAAATTTACAGCCACTTTCCTCTTTGAATCCAGAGAAACTATTTTATCATTAGACAACCAGCATTGCCAGCTAATGATGTATGGAGCCAGAGGAAGCACTGCTGCAGTTTAAAGCAAAGTAATGAAATTATCTAATACATTGCTCACAACAAATTTCCTCTTGATGGGTATAGAAATAGAAGGGTGTGAATGTGCATGGGTTTTAATCTGAACTTCTGACTGAAGAGAACATTGCGGGTTTGGGTCCGCTCGTCACTAGTTATAACTAATCTAGAATATCCAGCCATATTACCACAAGGTTGTTGCCTTTTAGCGCTCCAAACGTATTTAATCTTGGCCCTATGCCTCATCAGCATCTGATGTCCACTCACATAATGATGACAGTAGATAAGACTTCTCAAGTCGCAAACTCGAGTAGGACTGGATCTGCCCTACAATTTGTGCCATGGAAAGTCAGTTCATCCATAGCGCAATGGAGACTATGGGGCACATTTAAGGTCTTCGCCCCAGTTTTCGGGACGTTCTTTCTAGTATATACTGTTTGCACAGTTATTGAAGAAGTGTCTGTACCACAAATGTGTAGCACACAACCGTTTTGTAGCGCAGTTGCACTAGGCATGATGCGACACAAATTAGGGGGTCTTCCGGTGCTCAGTCGGACGGTACGGCAGGTTTATCATGCAAAGTCCGACAGAAGTGAGTCACATGCCCCATGTTAAAGATAGACCACAATAAAAATGGTGCACTCTGTCAGGCCATATCAGGGAGCACCATATTCATGAAGAACGAGCACCAGAAATCATGAATCTGGCGCCCCCTGTATTATACACAGGCAAGCCACACATAGTGCTGTTAGAACCATTCTTAGTAAATGTGCCCCTATGTCTATGTGTAAGCCCATTGAAAACCATTTGTCCATGTGAATGAAAAGATAGAAGAGGGACAAATTCTACTGGGCAAGTATCCCTAAAGTATACTCGGATGGCAAATGGTCCATCAGAATCCTTTCATCTACTGAACTCAAGGGACCCCAATCTGAACTAATGGATAATTTATATACAATTACTTATATATGAGGGGAGTGCTATTGGGTGAGCTTGGGTTGATTTAGTTTTGCACAGGTGCCCTCAGCATTATCATATAGAGAAATGATCTAAAGCTTAGATACTTTTCCAATAAAGATACTTTTGAGATTCTTAAAACGGGTTTAAGATTCTTAAAAATCTGTATAAAATATAAAAATGAAACGTGGGATCAATTACTATATTCTGTCAGGTGAAGTTTCTCTTCAGTGTCCCATATTTCACGACTAAACACCTGTGTGCAATGTTCATGATATATAGGTGATAACTGAAGGGAAAGAACCTATAAGATGCTGAAATTAATGTGTGAAAATAGTAGAGTCTTCAGTGAACATAACAAAGCAATGTAATCAAATGGACAGGACACACAGGGATCTTTGTTTTCTGGGTTCGCAGATGTACCAAGCACATAGAGTCTCTTTAGGACAGGGTCATTCAAAGCACGTCTAGGTATTCCATGCCAGCTGGCCAGGAAATGGCAATGGGCAGCAGATGCAGAATCCGCTGCTAGCTCTACACTCTACGCTCTACACGGGTATCAAGGAGTCGCCCTGGATACAGCTACCAGCACAAAATCCCAAGCAGGAAATAAACACAACAGGCAGACATATAAGGAATTAGATATTCCACGAGAGCTGAAGAAAAGTGCTGTACTTATAAACTCAAGAAGATCACAGATTTGTACCGAGAGAAGTGAGGGAAGTGAAAGGGAAATTACATCTAAATATTCACCTTTAGACGACTCCTGGGAAGGGATCGGTTATGAAGCAACTGCTTAAAAGCCCATTTCGTCAGGACCATGCTTCATGCTTCCTCACAGATGAAGACTTCTAAGTGGTCTCTTGATATACGGTTGCCAAATTACTTTAACCAATTACTTGCTGGCTCTGCTGTTCCTTTTTTAATATCAGGGGAAGCTGTCATTTTGGCAGCAACAACAGAGCCAGTGCGGAGCTAAAAGAAAAAGGAAATATAAAGAAATGATATATTTCACCCACTTGTTGAATCCACTTCTAGCTTTCCATTTGAAGGTTATCTGTCTTTAGCACATCATTCCCATGTCAAGCCTGTTGTCTTGTTCTTTCTATAAAATACTAAAATTAGTATGGCTTACTGACCAGTTTCTGACGTTAACATCGACAATACACATCATTTATTATTGATGTGCACCAAAAATAATATTTCTATTGTTTTAGTGCGCATATAGTATTGCCACGAGCCAAATAAATCATGTCCTTGCACCACGTTAATCTATTACAATGTAGAAGACGACAAATTTTCATAAACACCTGTCAGGATCCGGGATCAGTAGATCCTCTGGAGATGGTACTATCCAACACACGGGACCAGAATCTAAGTGACACCTGGTCTTCACCAGAGCTAAAGTGGGATGGTCTTGCTGTGGCAGGGTACCACCAGGTCGTTCCACAGGTGCAACTAGGCTGCGGTGGCAGCCAAGGTCAACGTACCTTAGTGGAAGACAGTCTTCTGGTCAGGTTCAGGCATAGGAACAGGGCAGGCGGCACAAATGCAAAGTCAAGTTCAATCTGGGGTCAGCAACGGGAGGACCAGGCTTATGGGAAAAGGTACACAGGAACATGGGACACAGGAATGCAGGAACACTGGAACGCAGGAACATGGAAAATCAGGACTAAGCAGCAGGAACACACAGGAGGTGAGTCTGAAGCTGTCAGAGCTGGGGCACACGTAGGGACAGGGGTGCGTCCTTGATGCAAGATAGAGATCGCTGGAGCACCCATGAAAACACCGATCATATCCTACCACACAGGTAATAAATTCTCCTCATTGTGTCAAAATTGCCTTCTTACAATAAGGCAGAACCACTGTGAACCCTGAACATTTCCAGATTTTTCTGCATCTAATCACTATGTGACTTTTCTAGCAGCTCCAATCTCTGAAGTCTATTGTACATCTCTAATTTACATTCCTCTCTGTGCTGGTGGTGGAGAGATAGCTGCTTTGTCTCACTGCTTCCCTTCCCCTCTCCATAGAGGCTTTATGTAATATGTAGTGATCTCTTTTCCTGAGTTCTAGCAAGATGGAATTCAGATACAATATTGACTTGAATTCAAATGAGGAAGGGATGACAGAAAATAATAAGAGGCAATGTAAAGGAAATTAAATCCTGATAATGACACACTTTACCTTTCTAATACAGTTCTAATTGGTGCAGTATACTATAAAAGTGCTTGCTCGTGTTTGTGATCTACTGAAATTGTCATGTATGGAGACAGTCAAACCATCAAGTTCAGTTAAAAACTTAAAAATATATATTTTTCACATGTCCACCTCTACTCAGCTGGATTGGATAGTAGAACCAATGAAATGACCTCAGTCCTGTTATCTAAAGGATGTCCTCTCTTTTTTGTATGTCCTTATAGCCTTTGCTATAAGGCTTTATAATAATATTCAAATGAGCCAGAGGCGCTCCAGCCTACATTAACTGAGTGCCTCTAGGCTCCGCCACCTAATGATGTATCCCACCCCCTCCATGCTCAGTGCATCCTGGTCTTCCCCACCAATCATGATGACTGCAGATCTGCTGGAGGGACCTGGCTTCAATGAATACAGAGGGGGCTGGATACAGTCTACTTCCGGCCCATTTGAATATTTTTATTACGTTTTTTTTTTTTTTACCATAATCTGTCTTTTCACGGAGATACAAAAAGAGAGAACATCCGCTAGACAAAAGAAATTGCAAGTAAGTTTGGGACATCAACCATCAGTAAATCTGTTGATAGATGTCCATTAAGAAGTTTGTTACTAGTTAAATAACTTGTCTGATTTGGCCTATTTAGATGTGCCTGTGTAGTGTAATGACTGAATGGGGCTATGTATATGATTATGAATAGACAGTCCTAGTTAATCACCCATAGCCAGATAAAAAAGAATAAAGTCACTTCAGCAACAAAATTATTTTTTAAAAAAGTGCCATGGAAGATAAATCAATATTTCAACACTTATTGTAAACCTATGCATTCAAAATACTCGACCTTGTACAACTTGGATGTCATTCAACTTGGAAGAATGCTATTGCTCACATTATGCAATGGAGTTAATTGATGAAACCATAATGAATTTATGCATACAATAAATTTAACAGCTCCATAGACAATATTCCCAGCATTCCTTTGCTTCGCCTGTGCTTCCACACAATTAAGATCTAGTTAGCTGGTGTATTAGATTGCTCAGGCAAAACAGTCAATAAACAAAGACTGAGTAAGTACGGCAACTTCTCATGAAAAGGTCAAGAGAAACAAATTATAGGAGCCCATGATTGCTTTGTGGTTACCAAATTTCCTAGTCTGGTATCTTCAATCTTTATGGTTTCAGATCAGGTTGCAACCCTTTATATTTACGAAATGTAAAAATATTTTAGGACTTTTACCAAGTAAAATGCTAAAATGTAGCAATAAATATTTATCATTAGGAATAATAGGAAGCCTTTAAAGGTGCCTGAATGTAGAAAAAAAATACTTGTTTTTTTTTAAAATTTATATGCAAATTAAAGTTTAAGTGCACCATGGCTGTGACTGCAGGGACCAGTGCACCCTCCAATGCCCAGCTTTAAGGGGTAACGGGGCATTGTCAATCAAGGCTGAGAGGTGCTGAAATTGAACCGAGAAACTGGGAAAGAGAAGGAGCACTTGACTTTGAGGTCATTTCAATTGTTTACCAAAATGCTAATTTGCATATAAATAATTAATTAGATCTCTGCATTCAGATCACAGAAATTTCTGCTTCACACACGCTGATGAAGGTTGAGTTTACATGTGGCCCAGGATCTGAACGAGTCTCCTAATGGAAGCTTGTATTCCGGGGACCAGAATGAAAGGGGTTTATCCTCTGAGATGACCTGTCAGGACAATTTGGGACACAAATTCCTTATGGATCAGTGGTTTAGTGACCAAAAACGTGAGGAATTTATTAAGAGTGATTTGGGACACTAAATCATCAGTCTATGAGAACCTGTGGGTGGTTTAGTGTCCTGCATGGCCCTGACAGGTCCTCTTTGACATATTAAATCTAGGATATAATTTTTAGTTCATCCACAACTCTTCAAAAGAGCAACAAATGATGGTACAATTTTTACATGAGAGAAAATGACAGACAAAACTAGAGCAGTTCTTTTCTATCAAACACTGGTGATTTAGAAGCTCATGGTAAATGTGACAATATACCCAACAAAATGACTGTGAACTGTAAGCAAAAGAACATTGGCACTAGCATTAAATGAACAGGACCAAAATACTATTAAAGTAATCAAATGTTCTCAGCTTCAATAGGATGAAATCGTGTTACTCTCTCCATCGCCAGTTTACCTTGCTTGCACCTTTTTGAATCTGTAGCATTGAAAAATAGAAAAAGCCAAGTTGTAATTTAGAATCCCGATCTGTAATATGTATAGAATTAAGAAAAAAAAAAAAAAAAGCCACAGCAATGCATTTATGGAGCATTTTCATCGAGCAGAATAGACCTGTTTTAGTGACTGATGTCTAGCTGTGCCTTGACATGAAAGACATTGTTGCATAAGGATTGAGAATTCTTCTTAGCAACGCTAATAAGCATCTTATTCATGCTACCAACGTCACCTCTTTAATGATTGCGCACATTTGGCTTTAAAATATACAATTGCACATGTCGACAGATACACATAGAGAGGAGTGAAAGGCGAGATTCAGTGATGAAATACTGTCAAATCTGTCAGTAGTTAATAAAAATGTGAGGATGTGTAGATAGAGGTGATCAAAATTACATACAGCATGAACAAGAAGGCTACTTAAACAGATGTAACTACCGTACTTGGTAAAATGAGTTATGAAAGTGAAGAGTCAAAATTTAATAATTGTGTCTTACACTCAACATCTTAAAAGTGGATGAGATACTTTACAAATGTATCAAATTTATCATAGCAGCTTTCCCCTTTAAGCTGTCCACTATCTACTAAGGAACATACAGGGTTATGTCTAAAAAGCCCATTACATTTTTCTAGAGGCTTCAAACAAAAGGGGCACAACCTACAAAAATGAAGTCAAAATTTTGATGCATTTTTCTGGTGTGAGCCAACAAAGGATGTGTAACATTAGACTCAACATTTTGGTCTAAAGTTTAAACAGCTTGAGTAAGTCTGACCCAGTGTATGTAAAAGGGACGTGCAAACCGCCTTTTTTTACTTTTGCACGGATCTCAGAAAAAGACTTCACAGGTTTGGGTTGGCCAAGTACCTTTTACCCTAATTCTTTCTGTCACCTGTCAACAGATTTTGACCACCCTGACTAACAATGTCTGCTGATAAAGGATTACAAGTCCTCCCCATATCACCTTAAATTAGCTGCCGGTGGTGCTCTGTACCTTGATTACAGAGGTATTTCAGATATGCAAAATAGCTTTTGTGACTCTTCTCTATCTCAGGCTGGAAGTGAATCCATTATTGTGACTGACAGCTCTGTGTCTCTTCAAATCCCTGCTCTGCCTCCTTGTACTTAGGGACTGTCTGCGAATGTTCAACTACAGACATATAAAGATCTATGTACAGATGGGAAATATTACGTCAATTTTTTTACACAGTGCAGTGTGTTACATTCATGACATGTGACCAGTGACATCATCACAGGTCCTTTAGCCTTCTAAGAATAGCAAACCATACACCATATAAAATCACAGCAGCCTCCATGGAGGATGGAGAGGAGAAGAAGTCCATGGAAGTTGCTGTGACTTCATGTGGCAAGATACATGCATGGGGTACAGTTTGCCATTGTTATGTGTCATGTCATGTGTCACTCTGGTCACGTGACATGAACTGTGACCAGTAAGGAGGCATAAGGTATGGGGAGGATTAGGAGGGAGGGGCCAGCCAAGCAGGACATGTCCCCCTCTTATCCCAGGTAATATAGTATAAAAGGTGATTTATTTAGATGTAAGAAAAACAATTTTTAGCTAAAAGAAGGATGTAAGTCAGTTAATAGAGTTCTATAGGAACCGGTTGCCAGTTGTATATGTGCAAATGTGGTGACAGGTTCTCTTTAAAATCACACTTGAGAGTATCTTCTGGGCATAAAGATAAGCAAAGCAGGGTATAACCCCAGTTGTGGTCACAAGCCCAGAAGCACAGCAGAAAGAACCAGGATAATAAGTGCTTGGCCAATCCAAACCAGTGAAGTCTTTTATTCTGATCTGTGTTCAAGTCAAAAAAGGAAGATTATTGCATATCCCTAATTATCTAATCCATCAGACATTGAAGGAGAGCCTTCAGATAAGCTGCAATCACATCACAACAAATACTGTAGTCAAGCCGACCAGCAAATCTCTTCCAGATGGGTGCATTTCTACTACCTTGGTTACCATTTGTACATTCACCCATTGGTGCCCCTTGATTCTCTTTTATTCTTAACACCATATCCCATTGTATCTAAAATATTTAACAAATAATCATATACCTCTGGACAAGCGGTTTAATTCCTCACCTATCAAATTGATGCTGCTTTGGTATGGATTAAACCCATAAACCCAATTATTCCCTCATTGTTAGTGGTTCTGGTTTTGTCTTATATTTTGACACACCATTTTTATCTTATGCCAAAGTCCGTGGGAGCAAAGAGATCAATATTTTATACAAAGGAGGACGTTACAACCCAATTGCGTGGCATAAATAAATCTCAAAGTCTCAGTTTTTAGTCTGTGCCTATTGTTACTATTCTGAATGAAATGTGTTAGAAACGGAGTGAGAAAATAAGGCCAGTCTATCTGAGACATTTCTTTTTTTTTTTTTATTCTTGTTAACAGGAGTAGATATTACAAGTACTTACAATACAAGTACATCAACGCTTTCTATACCACCAAATTTCTAGAAGATAAAACCTGGATCATGTCCATTCATGAAGATGAAAGCATTAACACGTCTTGATGTGCTCATCTGTTTCTCCACACATTTAAATAGAATGACACCAGGTACAAGGACACATTGTCATAATGATTTCCTCACTCAGTGAAACTTATTCTGGGTCATGGATAGAGTTGGGAGAGTACATAGTGTACACATTACACTACATTCTATAACAATTGCTGTAATATGTCCTCTAAGCAATCCCTGGTCCTCCATAGAATGGTCAAACACTTAGTTTTGGAGAAGTTTTTTGGGGTGCCCTTTATCCTAACCATATGTTACATTAGGAAGGTTGCCTGAGCATTCTTGTAAATTTTAAAAAGTTTTCTTAATCTGACCGAAGCTCACAGTTGTTGTAATCTTCTATTCCAATGAATATGTATATACGACTTCCTTCAGTGCATGAAGATATTTTCAGACTAAAGATTTCATTGGGAATAAGCCACTGTTCAGACATGGAACTGCTGCAGTTCTTTTTCCACAAATATCCTCCGTAATTAGAGGAGATAAGTATGGACATAGCGTAGACCATTTCAACCAGTAAAAACTCTTTATTCCTGGTTCTACTCACATAAAATCAGATAAAACTGCGCATATACTCCATCCACGAGGACACCAGACATCGCCCGACCTTTGGGCATGGATTCCCTGGAAGAAGCTGATAGGTAAAACCTATGTCCTCATGGATTGACTATATGCGCATTTTTATCTGATTCATTCTTCTTTGCCAATCCCTACATTATCAGTAAGTTGTATTGTGTTTTAAAGGAAATCTACCCTCAAAATCCATCGTGATAAACCAGGGACACTTACACATAGAACCAGGCACTGTGACTGTGGTAATCTTCTTATATTTGTTATGCATGGCCTCCTTCCTTCTAAAATCAACTAAAATTATAATAATTAGTTTGAAAGGTTCTGGGGTGTTATGATAGCACCCTACTGCTCCCCAGCACTTCTTCTTTCCCTCTGCTTGAAGTTATGTGACTGGCAGCAGAGAAAGTTTCAGCACATGGGCAGGAGGGGGAGTGATCCAGCACAATGTAACATTTTGTGAATATGCAGCACGGAGGGGGTCTGGTAACACTCACCAGAGCTCTTAAGCATTATTTTAAAAGTTGATTGTAGAAAGAAGGATAAACAAATTGCTCAGTTATCTCTGTACTGACACACAAGTAACAATAAAAGCTAATACATCTTATTAAAAATGCGGAGGCAGATGACATCATTTCTATTAGGTAATGGACACAGCAGTTTCTTCTCCCTCTTGTATAGTGGCTTCGAAAGGTGTACCTTTATGTCCATTATGCCATGTTACTAATTACTACTAATAATAATAATATCTAAAAGCACAGATTTTTAATAACTGAAAGAATATTCTCTTGAAATCACGGGCTGCTTGGTCTCATCCACATAGATTTGTGTACATAGAGAGCAGGAGTATATAATAATTGATGTACTGTGCTCCGAAAGCAGAACACATAACATGTTAGATTATAAGAAATGTAAAGCAATAACAAACCCCTACAAAGCAATCAAATTCTACATCTGGATCATTAGAATTGATGTCTCTGACTTATTACCATTGTGCCAATGGGAATTACTGATGCCTGGAATCAAAAAAAAAAAAAAAAAGGAAAACCTAACATGCATGGGGAGGGGGTGTTATCCGTTCAGTAAGAAGACTATAAAGAAGTTATTAAACCTCCGGAGTAGGAGCTTGAACATAGTCATTCAAAGGTTTTGATGTCAAAGCTTCGGGGACCTACTGAGACAATTTCACTGACGACTTGGCCAACTCCCAGTGACTTCAGGGAATCACAAGTCTGAATGACTTTAGTGGTTCATTGAACAGTAGCCGCAGTCAGGAGTAGGCTGAATCCAGCTACCAGGCGCTTGTGAATTACAGCTCTCTCATTCATGAAGTAATAATAACCGTGACTGATTTACAGGGGAGGGGAAGAGACAGCAACTGACGTCATATAAATCTTTGCTGACAGCGCTTCCGGTTAAAAACATTTCTATATGGAATGGCAATATTATAAAGTACCTAGGATATTAAATCCTATCCTGGATTACTTTATTGATACATGTGCTTAAGAGAAATCTACCATCAAAATACATCATGATAAACCAGTGACACTTACTCATAGATCGAGGCAGCATGACTTCTTATATTTTTTATCCGTGGCCTTCTTCTTTCTAAAATCAACTATTAAAATTATACTAACGAGCCAGAAGGGATCTTGGAGCATTACCAGAGCCTCTCTGTTCTGTAGCTTCACAGGCTGTTACAATGTGCAGGACCCCTTCTCCAACCCATTGTGTGATATTACAACAGGCAGACGCAGGGGTGAAAGCTGAGGGAGCAAGGAAAGGGTGAAACTGTGTAACAACCTGTGAAGCAACAGCATGGAGGGGCTCTGTGGCTCATTAGAACAATTTTAAAAGTTGATTTTAGAAGGAAGGAGGCCATGGATAACAAATATAATAATATTACCACAATCACAGTGCCTGGATCTATGAGTAACTGTCCCTGCTTGGTTTTAATGATACATTTCCTTTCAAAGCACATTAAAAAATGGAATATCAGTTCATGTGTTGTTTTGTTGGATATAACTTTATTGATTTGTTTTTGGCAGTTATTAGAATTCTCTTAAAGGGCATCTACCGCCAGGATGAAAGACTGTATGCAAATGAGGCTGAGGGGCTCAAGGCTCCATATGTGCTAATTTGCATAAATCTTTCATCCTGGTTGTACATGTCCTTTAAGGTTTGTTAATATTCCCAGCGTAATACAATAGCAGACATTGCAGAAAAGTTCAGGAGCAGACACATGTTTTGCTGAGGAATCCCGACGCACAGCAAATAAGAGATGTGTCACTTATAGCTGCAGATGTTGGTGTAGAAATCAACCTTTGCAAAGCAAATAGGTTGAGCAACCTTCCCTTGCTATGGCAAATCATGGATAATAAGGACCAGAAGAGTTAACAAAAGAGGAGTGGTTTTCCTTGTCCCATCTTGGAAAACTTATTTGCACATTTCCCAAAATCCCCATTGTGGAGCATCAATGGCTATAAGTTTCCATATGCCTATAAAGCGACCTAAATTGGCAAACTATCCTGACTCTAGTCAAAAGCCTTTCACACAGCCAACCCGTTCCCTACAGTTTACTTAGGAGATGCAACCTAGTCAAAACAGTGCTGTCTACAGTTGAGAATCTGTTCCTTCTGGAATAGATATTCTGATTTGGTTTTTGGCCATGCTTGATGGTAAGGTAGCAAATTACAAGGATTACAAGGTAGCAAAAGAGGCATTATTTTAATTGTGGCATCTGGGAATACTTATTTGCATGTTTCCCAGAATCCTCTAATGGAGCATCAATGGCTATAATTCTCCCCACGCTTACAAGGCAGTCATAATTTACAAAGCCTCCTTGAGGAGAACTCTTACTACCTAACCCTAACAATTCTGCTATTTGGATACATGACATCCCAAGGCTGACACTGAGAGACACGGGCTCTCTGCAACCAATGCAAAACTTTTCCGGTACTACATTTTTCATCTCCCATTGGTAGATAAGAACCACATGGCTTGAGAAGTTACACAGTAATTGTGCCACTATTTTTCATTGGTAAAGAACAGCCAAAGGCATTTATATGCAGGATGTAGATGGTATCTGTATACAGCATATCCACTATGCTGGTGCTGTATTACACTGTAGATTTTGAGTGTATATTTATTAGTTTTTATTTATATATTTATTAAATATTTATATATTTATTAGTTTTTAAACTGCATAGGGCAAGATCTGTAACAAAATCCTTAATAATTCAATACCTATTTCCTCAGGGAAGTCATAACAAAATCCATATTGACTTAGAAATAAAAAGTGAAACTCAACTATTTTTTCTGTGAATTTGCTGTGGATTTTTTTGTACTATGTGTGTGTGAATAAACTGCATACAAAGTTTTTCCATAAACATATTAATGCTCTGTTTTTTGACTGGGACTAGATTAAGATTGCCATTACAGTTCCCAGGCATTATATCTCCCCATGAATATTCAATACCTGAGGGATAACAATACGGAAGGATAAAATTCAGGTTTCTTTATGATGGCATTTACTAGATGACTGTACGTGTATATTACATTCCATGCTAGCTTCATTACACCAATTTCTTCAGAGCGCAAGCCATTTCTCATTTCTTCTTAAACATGGTTCCTGGTCTGTTCCGGTTGCACAGTAAGATAATTAAAGTCTTTCCTCTCAATTTGTCACCTAGAAATGATCACGTCCCAGTGGTGCATGTGGCTAAACAAAATTATTTTTCTATGAGAGGTCATTATCCAGATGTTTTGCGGAGAGATAAACAATAGCACCTCTCCAATTAGATAACAATGTCTTTTATTCTCTAATGCGCTGCACTGTAAGCCACTTCTCCTGTTATTAATGCTATCCACATGGGATTTCTTCATTTGTACCAAAGATAAATGTTCTTTTAACACTTAAAATGAGAAAAAAATACTTATTCTTCAGGAATTTTAATTGAAAACATTTTCCGAAACAAAAAAAAATGCACAGTGCTTTCAAAACAATCTACCATGAAAATCCAGCATGATAAATCAGGGACAGTTACCCATAGATCCATCGAGATAAACCAGGGGCACTTACTCATAGATCCAGGCACTGTGTTTGTTGTTTGTAGTTATCATCTTATATTTGTTATCCATGGCCTCCTTCCTATTTATGCTAATTCGTCAAAAGGGCTCTTTGGGGCATTAAAACAGCTTCACATGTTGTTACACTGTCTTTCATAATATTTCCCCCTTCCCTCTGCATGATGTAATCTCCTGGCAGCAGAGGGAGTTTCAGCACACAGTGGGAGGGAGAAATGCTCCTTACACACACTAACAGCATGTCCAGCATAATTAGAAAATTAGCATCATTTTAAAAGTTGATTTTAGAAGGTAGGAGGCCATGGATAACAAATATGAGAAAATAACCACAGACACTGGTCTATGGTTCGGCATATGTGGCATATGTTCAAGTGTATTGCTCGCTAGCATCACAGATTTTAATACACTGTGGGGCACATTTACTAAGGGGTTTGCACCAGTTTTGTGTCAGACTTTGCACGTTTTTTCTAGTGTAAACTGCTTGCACATGTATTTAAGCAGTGTCCGCACAACTATTGTGTCACATGCAACCGTTTTGTGGCGCACCTGCACTAGTCTCCATGAGACACAAAATAGGGGGCATTTCGGCGCTCATTCAGACCGTGAGTCTGATTTATCATGCAAAGTCTATCGCATGCCCCAATGTTAAAGGTGCATCACAAAAAAGTTGGTGAACTCTGTCGAACCAGTGCAGGGAAGCGCCAGATTCATGATTTCTGACGCACCAAGCATTTTACACGGGCAGAGCACTTTTAGTGCAGTTTCCTACATTCTAAGTAAATGTGCCCCTGTATGTTATAACCAGCTATGCACCTGTGTGACATCACATTACCATGGAGTATCTAAGTCATTTTATATTATTGTATTTTTTGTTTTTACTTCCTTGTGAGAGAGTGAGTACATAAGTTGCATTGATAATAGTTAATAACTCTTTAATAATATTTGCTGAGAATGGCCTTTGCCCAAATAAAAAAATTATTGTGGTTCAATCACATTATAATTTTTATTAACTCTTACACCCTTTACAGAGCCATTACTGTTCCCTTATTTATTGCAATGCATCTTCTATAGATTGAGTGACCTAAACAGTTTATTTCCTTAATTTAAGGGTTTTGTAGCTCTTAAGGGGGATGTATCTCGCATTAGCACATCGAACACCAGAACTTGATGTTTTCCCTCCTCCTAAAGTCTTGCTAAATATACTAAGAGAATCCAGCCCCTGCTTTTTAGAGAATTGCACTTTATCCTGCACCAGAAACTGGCACGAGCTATAGCTGGCACAGAGTAGCATTGCCTTCTCCATGTCCACTTGATGTGAAGTTGACATAAGGGGAGAACCAGGGCCACCACTAGGGAGTTTGGGGCCCCTGACTGCCACATTTTGTTGGTCTCCCCTACCACCCCCAGTATGATAATCTGACCCCGTGTGCACAGTGAGTTTAATGCACCAGGGAAGGGAGGAAGGTTTTCTGTGACTTGGGAACCCCTTCTCCTCCTCGGGGCCCCCTGAACACAGTCACACTAAACCTCCCCTAATGGCAGCCCTGAGGGGAACTGTCTCAACTCCTGGTCAGGTGTCAGTACAAGCCTTGAAGGAGAAAAGTGGAAGATGAAATTCCTGGCCAAACACCCACCCCCTTATCTGATATGTTAGTATGATATTTTGCCATAGCTTTTGTCCGGCAGCAAGGTTTATGTCAGGGTAATCCATCCGACTGTTGCAGTTGTGAATCTTTAAAACATCAGAAATTATAGAACTTTGCAATAGAAGAAGTACAATGATAAACTATGGAGCCATCTTTTGACGGCATGATATCTCCATTTCTTAAACATGAAAAGCTCCGTACCTGACAGGTCATGTGTGGGAATTGACTCGATTGAACTGAATATTCCATGTTAATGTGTTCCAATTTGGTACATCACCTTTCCTCCTTAAAGCTGCTTACCAAATGTAGAGAGATGTTATTCATGTCTTAGTGCAAAATGAACCATTCCTTGCAAGATTTCATGCCAGATTTGCCACGGTTAAGCTAGCGTTAGAATTAAAAAGAAATACACTGAAGGAAAACACATTTTCCAGCCCGAAAATACATAGCCACATTTTCTAATTTATTTACAGAAAGAACCTAAGGCCGTGTGCAGATGTTAGAGGAACGTAGTCATTCTCTGGAATGAATATGACATAACATGTTTAAATGCAAAATGGGCTCTCTGATCAAGATAACTCAAAAAGTAAATGTCATTAGCCGTGAAAGGCCACAATGATATTTGCGAGAGCAGTTGGACAATAAATGTGCTGTAACCATAGAAACAAATGCAGAGTGCAAAAGTTAGATATGACAGTTTCAGCAAAACAACGAAAACACAGGATCTACAAATATTAAGTGAGGTTACAAAAAGCGAAATATGGTAAATGATGCTATTGCATTACCATAGTCTCTCTCCTGGCGCTGGTGTTGTTAGTGCAGTGGTACGTGGGTCAACTAAATCTTTACATATTGTAGGTTAGAAAAATTATACATATACTAAAATATCCCATAAGAAATATCAACTGTATTCTTATATGAATGAATGTGCATATGGTACTAACTGTACTACGCAGAGTACATAATGGTAGATACTGGTTCTCATAGGACATAACGTAATGACTTACAGGAGACATCTCTGTACTCATATTTCCTGTCTCTTCCATCTGACCAGCACCTATCAGGTGGATTCGGGAAACTAAACTGCCCAAAGGTCCTTATAGGACATTTATACTTAGCTAAATATGAGTCCAATGAGGCATGAAAGCTCCTCAATGAACCCTTCAAAGTCCCAGGGCCCTGGAGCCATCGCTCCTCCTGCCCCCTGGTAGCTACACCTCTGCTACTATGAACTATACAGAGAAATAGGGAGTGTGGTTTCTTTTTGTGGACCAACAAGTCTCTTATTTTGCCCAGCTTCTAATCACCATAGATTTCACATGGTGCATGGATATCCCCCAGTTATTTAGAAGCAAGACCTCCTAATACATTTTTTAATATTAAACAACAATATGGAAAAATCTCTTGCTAACCTGCTATAGGATCTCATGTTTTAGTGCTACATGGTCTAGAAACTAGGGTCATCGGTCCTTAACAGACTTGAATTGATGGTGAAATGTCCACCTTTCATGGCACCACTCATAGCAGGTGACTGAATGGTCATCTGAATAAAGACATTTATCATAATAATGTTCAGCCTGGTAAGTTCCAGCAGCACTGGGTGTAGGACCATACAGGACTGGATCCAGGTCCTTTAACAGTGCATAGTAAATGTCTCTGCTCCCTGCTAATTTCTGGAAATTTTCTGAATATCTCTACTATTTATACTCCCATCTACTCAAAACTGATGTATCCGCTGAGTTTGTCATTACCGCTGTACATCATCTAGACATTTTGTAAAGTCTCAGCTAAGTCATTCATCATTCACGTATGTCCTGCTAATATTTATGGAGACATCCATTCATCACATTTGAATGGCCAATACAAAAACTCACTTTTATACTGGGAATAGTATAATATAGTGATTAACATGGCCTAAACCCATCACCTGAAATGAGACTGTCAATCTGCATGAAGTAGAATTTTGGCAATTGGAGATTGTCTTATGCGTTACCTGGCCAAGAATTGAAGTTTCACAAAATAGAGGAGCCTAGTAAAAATATCTACAATTAGAGATGAGCGAGCACTAAAATGCTCGAGTGCTCGTTATTCGAGACAAACTTTTCCAGATTTTTCAAAGGGACCATGGTTCGGGAATAAAATGTGTTAATTAATTGAAAAAGAATGTCTTCTGATAAGTTAGCAGATGTATGCAAACATCTGCAATCTATTCTTCACTGTTCCGCGCGTATATTATCTCCCGACAAGTTAACAGATGTGAAGAACAGTGAAGAATAGAATAAAAACAGTGACCACAGGATCATTTAAGTGAAAAACACAGTGAAGAATAGATTGCAGATGTTCTGCACATCTGCTTACTTGTCGGGAGATACGCTGTCCCGGGATCCGCTGCTCTTCTTCCACTGAAGTCTCCCCGATGTCTCCGTGCCCCTCGATGTCTCCGTGCCCCTCGATGTCTCCGTGCCCCTCGATGTCTCCGTGCCCCTCGATGTCTCCGTGCCCCTCGATGTCTCCGTGCCCCTCGATGTCTCCCCGTGCCCCTCGATGTCTCCGTGCCCCTCGATGTCTCCGTGCCCCTCGATGTCTCCGTGCCCCTCGATGTCTCCGTGCCCCTCGATGTCTCCCCGTGCCCCTCGATGTCTCCCCGTGCCCCTCGATGTCTCCCCGTGCCCCTCGATGTCTCCCCGTGCCCCTCGATGTCTCCCCGTGCCCCTCGATGTCTCCGTGCCCCTCGATGTCTCCGTGCCCCTCGATGTCTCCGTGCCCCTCGATGTCTCCGTGCCCCTCGATGTCTCCGTGCCCCTCGATGTCTCCGTGCCCCTCGATGTCTCCCCGTGCCCCTCGATGTCTCCCCGTGCCCCTCGATGTCTCCGTGCCCCTCGATGTCTCCGTGCCCCTCGATGTCTCCGTGCCCCTCGATGTCTCCCCGTGCCCCTCGATGTCTCCCCGTGCCCCTCGATGTCTCCGTGCCCCTCGATGTCTCCGTGTCCCTCGATGTCTCCGTGCCCCTCGATGTCTCCGTGCCCCTCGATGTCTCCGTGCCCCTCGATGTCTCCCCGTGCCCCTCGATGTCTCCCCGTGCCCCTCGATGTCTCCGTGTCCCTCGATGTCTCCGTGCCCCTCGATGTCTCCGTGCCCCTCGATGTCTCCCCGTGCCCCTCGATGTCTCCGTGTCCCTCGATGTCTCCGTGCCCCTCGATGTCTCCGTGCCCCTCGATGTCTCCGTGCCCCTCGATGTCTCCGTGCCCCTCGATGTCTCCGTGCCCCTCGATGTCTCCGTGCCCCTCGATGTCTCCGTGCCCCTCGATGTCTCCCCGTGCCCCTCGATGTCTCCGTGCTGCCGCTGCCCCATGTCTCTGTGCTGCTCACCGTGTTCTTCACACATATATATTGTTCTTCACATACTATTTTGTTCGCACCGTTCCGCGCGTATCTTCCGACAAGTAAGCAGATGTGCCGAACATCTGTAATCTATTCTTCACTGTGTTCTTCACTGTGTTTTTCACTTAAATGATCCTGTGTTCACTGTGTTCACTGTTTTTATTCTATTCTTCATTGTTCTTCACTGTGTTTTTTTAATTAAATGCTCGATCTCGAGCAGGGGAAATACTCGTCCGAGCAACGAGCCGTCTCGAGTACCTTAATACTCGAACGAGCATCAAGCTCGGACGAGTATACTCGCTCATCTCTATCTACAATTTATTACAGAAACTTAAACTATAGCATCAAATTATTTAGGTGAATTTCCTGCCCATATATGATGCAGTGTTATTTCGAAAATAAGCCCTCGTTGCAAACGGTTATATCTATTGACCTTTGGCACCTAGAACAGTTTTGATTTCATTTCAAAGAGGAGAATCTCCTCTTTAATAGCATAAAGATTGTGTTTCTAGGAGCCAGAGAACTGAAGATATACTGTGCAATATTAAAAATAAAGTTGGGATTGTAATTTTCATATACAGTTCTCATCCCCTTTAAGGACACAATCATGCATCTCCCATAGACGCCTATGGCTGCATGCCACACATACCGCTCTATACTTGGGAAAAAGATAGGACATGTCCTATCTTTCCCTGTGTGAACAGCCCACAGGTTACCCTCCTCCTCACCAGGGCGCCGGACGTATGCCTGTCCATTATCGGCCCAGCGGGCATAGGTTTGTGTGAATGTAGCCTAACAATCAATATCCCTGGTTTTGTGGCAGCTACAAACACAATCCTGTTGCAATATTAAAAGGGGGTAGCTCCTCTTTAAAATATAGTGTGTTTCTAGGTGCCAAGGTTTACATGATATTGCAGTTTGAAGTCTGCTTCCCTTTCAGCTGAAGGCATCAGGGAGTAGAAGGAGTAGGGCTGAAGGGAGCTTAACCCCTTCCCGACATTTGACGTAATAGTACTGCATCGCGGGAGGTGCGTTCCCGCAAAATGCAGTACTATTACGTCAAACTTCTGGCGCCGGCTCCTGAACGGAGCCGGCGCCAGAAGCTGCGGGTGTCGACTATATATTATAGCCGACACCCGCCTCTAAAACCCGCGATCGGAGATTTCTCCGATCGCGGGTGTTAACCCCTAACACGCCGCGGTCAGAGGCATTTAAAAAGTATTTGATGTCAATCGGACCCCCCCGCGGCACTTACCGGGGGGGTCCGCAGCTCCGATCGCAGCCCCGGGACTGCCGGTGCCCGGGGCTGCGCGAGCTTCCTCCCGGTGCCGGGTCCGTGCCTCCTGGCAGGACCCGGCTGTAAGACACTGGGCATGCACATCTGTATTGCACTGTGTAACCTGTAAAATAGCTTGAACAAGTGATCAGAAGATCACTTGTTCAAGCTAATATGTAAGTTACTGTAAAAAAAAGTTAAAACAATAAATAAAGTTTTTTTAAATAAAAATAAATAATAAAAGAAAGTGAAAGTCCCCCCAAACACCACATTTCCCTGTACAAAAGTAATAAAGTATAAAAAAACACTAAATCACAAAAAAACCTCACTTATTTGCTATCGCCGCGTCCGTAACAATCTGTACAATAAATCCTAATCATAATTGGACCCGCTCGGTGAACATGGTAGAAAAAAAACCCCAAAAACTTGCCAAAAATTAAAACTTTTTATCAAATTGCTTTACAAAAAATGTTCTAAAAAGTGATCCGAAAAAGTTACAAGCACCAAAATGATACCAATGAAAAGAACAACTTGTCACGCAAAAAATAAGCTTACAACCAGCTCAGTAAACTAAAAAATACTAAAGTTATGCTGCTATAAAAATGACAATACTAAAACAAATGCAATTTTTTCTATTCTAGTTTTCCTTCAATAAAATTGGACAAATATAAAATAAACTATATAAATGAGGTATCACCGTAATCGTAGTGATCCGTAGAATAAAGATAATATATTATTGTTATGCTACAGTGAACAACCCCCAAAAAAATGCTAAAAATCCAAAACAATAATTGATGATTTTATTTTCCTCTACATATAAAGAGTTAATAAAATTGCTTCAATAAACTAAAAACCCACTAAAATGAAGGTTTTTTTTACAGTGCATCTCGTCTCGCAAAAAATAAACCCTTATTTGTTTAAATTGCTTAAAAAATAAATAAAGATTGTATAGCCTATTCCCAACGCGCGTTGTCATAGAACGGTGCGGTGGGTAGTGACTTGCCCACAAGGTACAGACACCATGATCGGGGCAAGATGGCGGCTGATCCTGACGGCCATCCATCCTGCCCCATGGACCAGAATGGTTCCGTCCCCCCCACACCCCCAGTTCACGATCCCTGCTATTGGCTCATCAATTCAGACCAGCCAATAGAAGCGAATTTACTTATGACGTCAGTAATACTGGTCACCATGTCTGTAGACACGGTGATCGGGGCAGGGTGGCGGCTGTTCCTGACTGCCACCAATTGTGCCTTGTGCTCCAGAAGGGTTTTGCTGCCCCCCTCTGTCCATGTTTGCCGCTATTGGCTGGTCGATTTGGTCCAGCCAAAAGCAGCAATATTCGTCACAATGGGCATCGCTAAGGTGAATAAGAGCAACACTTGGCAATAATTTCCCTACGGAAAACGAAGATATGGTACAAAAGCGCTGGCCGTGCACATTGTACAGATGATGCTGTACAACTCTTACGAGCTGTTCCAATGTGCAGGTCCTGCCGTATCATTTCTCCGTTTTCAAGAGGAAGGTATTAGGAAACTAATATTGGGACAAGAAGGACCAGTACCTCTGGTAGATTTTCCCGGTGAATTCTGCTGCTTCTAATTGTAGGACTCAATAAAGAGTCTGTTCCAAAAGAGGAGTTGGGATGGACACTATATACTACTAAGAGACCTGCGACAACTCTAGAGTGACAAAAGTTTAGTTGGTCCCTTGGTATCATCTACCTCCTTATACGCAACACATTCACAATTCACGCCCAAGCTGTTGTGAATTCATTTAGGTAAGATGAATAATTGTAACAACTGTTAGGTCCCGTTGCTCCCTGTAACCCTCCATTATTTCATAAGGGGCGCCACATAACGGGCACTGAACTTTCCAGAAATAATTGCAATTTCCATCTTGGACTCCATTGCACATCATATTTGGAAACCACCTATATGTTCAAAATGCTCATTTCACCACGTGTATTACCCTACACCACATATTACACCTTGCTATATTCCCCAAGGGGTGTACATTCAACAATTAGGGTCACTTTTCGGGTTTTCCTCTCTTTTGGTACCACTACGGCTCTCCAAATGTATCCTGACACATGTGAAGGATTTCTGTCAAATTTGGCCACTAAAAGACAAACATCCCTCTTTTCCTCTACTGTGCGCCCATAAAGCATTTTATATGCACATGTGGGGTACTTCTACACTCGGGAGAAATAGTTTTACACCTTTTTCGGGGTTATTTAATATATTATCCCTTGTGGCTTACAAAAATTAGGGGTAAAGTGACATTTATAGGAAAATGTTCACCTTTTTTATGTTTAGGGCCTAATTGGATCATTCACCTGTAGGAGCAAATACATATATTACACATTGCAAAATTCTCTAAGGGGTGTGCACTCAAAAATTAGGGTCACTTTTCAGATTCTTATCTGTTTTATACCACTAGGGTTCTCCAAATGCAAGTCAAACATTTCTGTCAAATTTGGCTTATAAAAGGCAAACATCCCCCTTCCCTTTTACTGTGCGCCCATACAACATTTTATATACACATGTGGGGTACTTCTACACTCGAGAGAAATAGGTCTACACATTTTGGGGGGTTATTACATATTTTTATCCCTTGTGGCTATAAAAAATTAGGGGTACAACGACCTTTATAAGAAAATTTTCACCTTTTTCCTATTTAAGTCCTAATTAAATCAAACAACTTTATGGACAAATACACATATTACACCTTGCTAAATTCTCTAAGGGGTGTGCTTTCCAAAATGGTGATACTTGTTGGGGTTCCGCTCTGTTTTGGTACCACTACAGCTCTCTAAATGCATCCTGACATATGTAAAGGATGTCTGTCAAATTTGGCTTCTAAAAGGCCAACGCCCCTCTTTCCCTTCTGAGCTTCACTGCGTACCCATACAACATTTTATTTGCATGTGTGGGGCAATTTTATACTCGGGAGAAATGCTAGTACACATTTTTTGGGGTTGTTTTATCTTTAATGCCTTATGGGATACAAAAAATAGCCGTAAATGTGACTCATAATGTGTTCATATTTTTCCTTTTTGGGACCTAATTGAAACAAACACCTGTAGGGGAAAATACACATATTACACTTTGCTAAATTCTCCAAAGGGTGCACTTTCCAAAATGGTGACACTTGTTGGGGTTCCCCTCTGTTTTGGTACCACTAGGGCTCTCTAAATGCATCCTGACACTTGTAAAGGATGATTGTCATATCTGGCTTCTAAAAGGCCAACGGCCCTCTTTCCCTTCTGAGCCCTACTGTGTACCCATACAACACTTTATATGCAAAAGTGGTGCAGTTCTGTGCTTAGGAGAAATAGTTTTACACATTTATGGGGGTTGTTTCATCTTTTATCCCTTGTGGCTTACAAAAATTTGGGGTAAAAGTGACTTTTTTGAGAAAATTTTCACCTTTTTTCCCTTTTGGGGCCTAATTGAATCAAACAACTGTTGGGGCAACTACACAAATTACACCTTGCTAAACTCTTCAAGGGGTGTACTTTCCAAAATGGTGTCTCTTGTTGGGGCTTTCCTCTGTTTTGGTACCATAATGGCTTTCCAAATGCATCCTGACACATGAAAACTTTTTCAGCCATATTTGCCCTGCAAAAACGAAACAATGCTCTTTCCCTTCCAAGTGCCCCCCTGTGCCCGTACAGCAGGGTACAGTGACAAAATGGGTATTTGCATACTCAGGAAGAATTGCCCCCAACATTGTAAAATGCATTTTCCTTTTTAACCCATTGTGAAGGTGCAAATTTTAGTGTTCAATGAATCTATAGTAAGATAAAATTACATTTCTGTAATTTCACTTTCATTTATCTTTCACCCTCATGAAACGCTCATAGGGTTAACAAAATTCCCAAAGGTTGTTTTGAATATTTTGAGGGGTGTAGTTTCTGAAATGGTGTCATTTGTGGGGGTTTTCTGTCATGTAGGCCTTATAAAGTCACTTCTAACTAAATTGACCCTCCAAAAGTAGGTTTTGATGATTTTCATGAAAATCTGAAAAATTGCACCTAAAGTTATAAGCCTCCTAACATCCTAAAAAAAGGAAAAGATGTTTGAAAAATGTTGCCAAGTTAAAGCAGACATATGGAAAATGTTAGTTATCAAGTTATTTTAGTGATATGACCAACTTTTCAAAAAGTAGAAAATTTTGAATTTGGAAAACATTGTTTTTTTCAAAAATTTTGCCAAATTTCCATTTATTTCATAAATAAATACTAAATATATTGATTAAATTTCTCAACCAGCATGAAGTACAATGTGTCATGAAAAAACAATCTCAAAATCAACTGCATATGTTAAAGCGTTCCAAAGTTATAACCACTTAAATAGACACATGTCAGATTTTAAAAAATGGGCCGTGTCAGGAAGGTGAAAAGTGGCTTCAGCGTTAAGGGGTTAAAGAAGCAATGGCTACATAAAATGAAGAGGCGAGAGGGGATCATGTAAGGAAAGAAAGAAATTGTTGATTCCGAAGGCAAAAGAGTCAATAAAATTAGCAATGGAATTCATGGTTTGGAGTGTAATGATGATAGACCAAAAGATGGGATTTTCTTTAAATAAATGATGATTTTCTTCAAAAATAAATGTGGATTTTTTTCATGGGAAACAATAAACCTCAGCATTAAATAATCCCTAACCCGTTTTTCGAAACAAAAAGCAATAGAAGACCGGGTCTTAATTTAGGAGAAACACAGGCAACTAAGTGCTATATAGTTTTAAATGACTTGGGGCTGTCACTCAGAGGACTATTAGGAGAGAAAGTGGTAGTCTGATTTCACTGTATCAGTGCATGTACACAGAAGGCTGTCAATAACTATATGTAGGTTATCTTATAACTCTTATAACCAATTTGGATAAGGCACTCTACAAGCTCATTTTAAAGAGCTTCCCCTTTAATCATCAAAAAAAACACCAGAATAGCGAATCATAATTCATTTTCTGTATGCGTTATCCATTACTTTCCATGTCACCCATAGGGTAGCTTCTTTCATGCTTTAGCTATTTAAAATGTGGAAATGATGGAGGCTGTAAAAATACAAGATCCTAATGTATTAATATAGTATGAAACTAGCCTAAGGGCTCATTCAAATGATATCCTGGACCACACACTGGCCAGATTTCATAGACCAACCATTGTGCAATGGACAGGTCTCCGATATGATATATGATGTATGATGCACCAAACAGTAGCACCAAACGGTCATCATGATTCCTAGTTCTGTGGGACTGACCACCAATTTGTGCTTTAGCCCTAACAGGACATTAAATAAAATGTTTTTGGTTTACAGACGGTCCCCTATTTAAGAACACCTGAATTATAGACGGCCCTCTGGATGTTGGTATTTTACTGTACTTTAGTCCTAGGCTACAATGATCAGCTGTAACAGTTATCACAGGTATCTGTAATGAAGCTTTATTGTTAATCCTGGTTCTTATGACAATCCAACATTTTTAAATTGTGTCACAGAGACCAAAAAATATTGGCTGAGGTTACAATGATAAAGTATACAGTTCTGACTTAATACAAATTCAACTTAAGAACAAACCTACAGAACCTATCTTGTACGTAACCTGGGGACCTTACTTTCAATAAGTTGGGTCTTGTATTGCAGCTCATAATTTCTAAGTGAAAGATATTAAAGTGTAAACTGCCATTTGAAATTATTTTTTAGTTTGTGTATGGGAGGATGTAGTGAACATTTTTCTAATATACTTTATTAACAAATTTTACTTTGTTTAAAAAAAAAATCAAGCTACTCCCTCCCATAGAGATGCGTATTTCCACCTGTACAGTGTGTGTCTATTGAGGCTGCATGAGCTCACATCTAATCTCCCTGCGTTTGGTTAAACAACTCTGGTAGTAAGGATTAACCCCTTCACTTTCAGTTTGATGATCAAAAATTATGCTCAAAGCATGCTGCAGCCAGGGAGAAAGCAGAAATGGTTAACACTTAGCTGTGTAGAAAACAGGAGATAAGAGATAGATTTTCCCTAGCAACGTAGAAGTAACATTGTAACTAGGGGGCACTTTACTTTACAAACTAAGGACAATTTGTTAATGACGTAAATTAAAATAATGTTCACAACTGCCCCCTCCCCACAATCATCGTAGATGACATTACTCTTTAAAAAAAAAAATTGTCAGCAGGAATTAGCCCAGTAAACAATTATGTTTTGAAGCATATTTCCACTTTTCAGTTCATGGTTTTTCATGGTCCAGTGTGGTGGCATCATCCAGAAAGTCAAGTATGATGTTATGTGTTAATTGGTTGTATAAAGTCATGGAGGCAGAGAATTTAGCAGTGAAGTCAAGCTCTCCCCGCATCAGAATGTTGTCTCCTGCACCACTCCTCTTTTGTGATTGACATGATGGATAGAGGGGCAGGACCATCATTTACAGTGAACATTGAACTTGACACCCGTGCCTATCTCTGCACCTCCGTGAGACTTTATATAACCAGTTTACATGTCACTTCTAAGTAGATTTCCAGGATGATGACACAACACTGGGCCATAAAGGAAACAGGATCTAGCAGGTGTTTGCTGCTTGACAACATACTGGTAGTACACAACATACTAGTACACAGGTTTCCTTTAACAAACACATCATGAACTAGAGTCATTTGCTTTCTTAGAAAAAAACAATAACACCCTGCATACCCTTTAAGCCAAGAAAAATTGCAATCATATCAACTAAAACACTAATTAACAGTCCACTTCTTTGGGTGGACACCTTTAACACAGACATACAAGAATGTCTCCTGCTTAACATTTAACTTTGCATGTAAAGAACAATTATATAGTGATTCAAGTGACTTGCTGTTGCTCCTTAGAATTGATTAAAATGAACTTTCTCTTCCTCGGCGGAGTCCTGCTGATGTATAATTACACAGCTCAGTCACAAAAATGCTTTCTCAACCATTTTTGTTTACCCTTGAGAATAAAAAGAGACACCTTTATTACTCAGCGGCAGAGTGTCAAATGGGGTGAAGGATATATTTTTAGAGTATAATTAGTCACATATAAAATGACTAGATACAAAAAAACTGCACTAAAAAGGAAATTACAATTTCTGGCATAAAAACTAAATATATTCAAATGAATTGCTAACATACATTATCTTGCTTTCCAGGAAATTATTTTGCACTTCTCTAACTGCCAGTTGTGATTCTTAAAAAAATCTTCCAAAATTCAAAGTCATTTTATTTTGTGTGACTATCCACATGCAAATTTTTTCTATAATCCAGTTTGCACGTTTCCCACAAAAATAAGATTTTTCATTCACTGGGTTCAGCTTTAGACAAAACATTGAGTGACATGTGATGGGTACAGCATGCTGTCACTGTGGGTTTCTATTTCTAGGATGCAATAACCAATGATACAAACATAAATAGAATCCTACCCTAATAGTCTCTCCATACATATGTCCTTGCCGTTCATAAAGCTAGAAGACCTGGGATAACGGATTGTGATAGCCCTTTAAGCAACTACATTTTTGGGACTGATGAGGGGTGGGAGCTCATTGATACCAACACCTTAAGTACCTTGCCTACAAAACAAGGAAATTAGTTTCAGTTCACTAACACATTAGGGGATATTTATCAAGCGGTTGAACATTTGCCAGCTCCAGATGTTCAGGTGGCTTTATGTTCAGGTATAACCAGGTTGCATCTGATGTATTAAGAGGCTATGGCAAGAGCGGAGTAAGACTGCCATGGGCCCTGGGCTGTATAAAAATTATAGCACAAGGGGAATATAGTCGCAATTGCTGGCAATTTATCGAGGTTTATACACTGCATCTATGTAACTATCTGATGACTGTGTAGCTAACCTTGTAAAAGACGTTTTAAGCGTCTAGCCCTCAAGTTCAATTATTCTGTTCTTAATCTACCATTGAGAATGATTCCAACTGCAGAGTAATGCATTACATCTCTGAATAGCAGAAAATAAATCACATCAATTTGATACAGTGGATAATTACATGTGATACACGTGGAATACAATAGTCCAAATGATGACCAATAATTTGTCTGGAAGCCATGACTAGAGCGCTGCACGCCGACAGACAATTGAGAAGGGCAAGTTAATTGTCTTTCTGCTTTACACTTGTAATCCAAATGTCACAGAGGTCACCTTGGAGACTATTACAACATTCCTACAGGACAATGCCCTTTGCTCTGAGGTCTGGACTCCGCAGAGGGGAAAGAAATAGAGTGTTACTTTATTTTCAGATCCAAGACATTTATCAAATCTACAATAAATAAAACATACATTGTATCTGTATATCACTGTACAGCAGATTCAGCGTTTAGAATTTGTAAATATCAACAACAATACAAATTTTCAACGGTCTATAATTTCATTTAGAAGACTGATGACCCTTTCAGTAAACTACTCCCTGCCTAGCACAGAAGAGGGATGTATTGATTAGTATAATTCTGACTCCCCTGCTCCCTATGGCACCCATTTAATTGTACACTTTCTCAACTGTCCTGACTGAAATCTACCCCCCACCCAAACCTTGATGGCTGACAGCTATCTTTTCAAATCCCTCCATAAACAAGTATGTCACGCCCAGCTGGGCATGTATGTGATCTGAAAGGAGGAGAGGGGAGGAATTAGCTGCCATGCTCCAGATGATGCTAACCTCCCATGAGAACAAGGATCAGGCATGTCAGCATTGAACATCTCAATACCTATTCCCCACAATATCTGCCTTCAGAAATTAAGTGTCCCCATATACATAATATAATTGGCCACTTCTGGCAGTGGCAGACATAGACATCAGAAGACCCTTGCACAGAAATAGTATAAGGAGTTGGACTCCTTGCTATCATAGAGGGTCCCTTGCCACCATCTGTGAGGATTCATCATCCATGAAATTCATTAGCTATTGACATACAATATAACAGACAGCAAGGAGCAGATTTACGGTGACATTGCGCCCCTGTGTTGCTGACAGGTTGTCCTAATGTTATGTATATCCCAAGATCCTGATAATAATCAGGTTCGGCCTCCACAAAATTATTGTCTATGACTAGCTTTAAGGACGCTCAGTACACTGTAGCCATGACATGTGTCATGTATGCCAAAAGTGATACAACTTCAGATGACAATGTCTGTTTATGCAACTTCCTATACATTGCAAACGTGGAGGTAGTGGTGCTTGTACAAAATACAGAAATATTTACATCAATTTTACCCAGCAGATAAGATTCAGGAATACAATGCTAAAAAATAATATATTTTTCCTCCTTTTTTATATCTCATTCACACATCTGTAATCTCTGTTTGGTATGAGTGATTAAAAGCCAAAGCCAGATGTGGACACCACACCGATAACATGTAATGGAAAGATTTCCTATTACTTATTTTGTGTTCTTGACCTACTCTTAGTTGTGGCTCACAGTAAAAAATAGAAATTGGAGTTGCAGCAAAAAAATATAATTAAAAAGCTACATTCTGGGAAACCCCCTTTCAGCTATTAACACCAAGCCATATAATAAATACTTAGATTTCCTACAATGGAGAGATTCATTATGCCTTATTAACAATTTTCTGATCGATAAGCCACACAAATCTCTAGCTCACTAACAGTTTTCCAGTTTCCCATTTCCCACATGCCATTTTTTGCAGGGGCTGGCGGGTGCTGACAGGGGTGTGAACGGAAAACCAGGAGAAACTATAACAAAAAACTCTGCCAGTTAAGATCTGGTCTACCAGTCCGAACTGGTTGCACCCTTATTTATTAAGAGGCCAGAAGACTGGTATTCAAAATGTCAGTCTTAATGAATTCCCCCCATTTTGTCATCATCTGATAAATAATAGTAAGACTTAAAAGAACTAATGGTATATGGACTTAACTGAATCAGTATAATGCCAATCCAGAAGCAATTGTTTTGCACCGGTACTGTATCCTGATATCAGTTAAGCTGTTTCACAAGTTGACTGCATAAAACTGGGTCCACATGTTGCCTGGATTAACCAGCCTCACCCCTATTCTCCTAAAATGAATTTATCATACTTGCTCAATTCAAATGAGTGGGGTTCATGACAGTAAACCTAGCTGACACAAGGAATTGTATTACTTTATTGCTTTGTTATACATGTAAATACAAGTACAGAAGTAAACAGATTCAACCAAACTATTCAAAATTAAAATGCTATTTATAATACAAACCTACATTTTGGGTTATGCAGACAGTCTGTCACCTACTTCAAGTACCCTTCATCAGATAAGGGGTCATTCATCACACGTTCCCAGAGCTTAAATGAGAGCAGATGAAATACAGTTCTCTATGTAATATATTTTAATAATGTCTACTCATTATGACGTCCTCTAACTAATGTGACCTCCGTGAAGAAATGTGGAACAATATATGTCTTAAGACATCTGCAGAGCATTACTTGATAATTGCTTTATGCAACTTTTTCTCCACAATTATACTGCACGTCCCATGAAATTCTACTGCCATATTTCAGAAAACGATGTTCTGGTTTAGTGACTATGAATTAAACTACTGAGATTAGCTTTCTATCTACCACTGATGCTTCACAACGTCTTTCTATGCATTTGAGAATAGCTGTTTTTCGCTTCTTTCATTTACATCCCAGTACGCTGTGCTGTAAAACGATAAAGCAGAAGTATTTTTGTAATCAAAATCGTGCTTGAAGAATACAACACCAAGTCCTTTTATAGCATCGTTGGTGCCGGGACATTATTTAATACTAAATGAAAGTGTGTGCTTCTTCTAGGTAAAATGTAATAAGCCTTTGTGCTACCTACTATATCAGAGATGCAATTGCAAGAAATTTGACAATGAACTCCTTTAAGTCCTGGCAGTTGTCATTTACAGGCCTCTATCTTCCCAATCCCGAGGGGAAAAAGAGATCAGATAAAAAACAGTCTATACCAGTCTATAGCTAGGCATCACACATACTGCAATAAATTTACTAAATATTTGGGGATCTCAAACAAAATTATGAAAGCCATGTCATATTTTTCTATTAAAGGAAATAAACCATGTAAAAAACATAAAAAAACTAGAAATACTCATCTCCGCTTTTCTTTATCTTGATTCCAGCGCTGTCCTCTGCAAGTCTTGACAAGGCGCAATTACTTAGAAAAGAAACTTATAATTAGCAGCACAGAGATTGGGGTCAAGATATCCAGCACTCCGGCCTGCTAATTTTGCATGCTCCCACACCTCCCTCTCCCATGTTGTGTTAGAGAGAGGATGTTACCTGAGAGGAGGGAATTCATGCCTCTCGCATGACGTGACCTTGCTCTCCCATGCTTCCAGCATGCTTCTAGCAGCCCGAAATACCAGATATCTTGTCCCCATGCTCCATGCTGCTAATTGTAAGTTTGTTTTCTAGGTGATTCCGGCCTGTCAAGACTAGCAAAACATAGCACCGAGATCAAGATGAAGAGGAGTGGAGGTGAGTGTTTGTAGGTTTTTAAAATATTTTTTACATGGTTGATTTCCTTTTAATGGATATCTTACATCAAAATCCATATGATAAACCAGGGACATCCAGGCACTGTGACTGGGGTAATCTTCTTATATTTTTCATCCATGGCCATCATCCTTTTAAGATCAAATTTTAAAATTATACTAATGAGTCAAAAAGGCTACTGTGGCAGGTTGAAGAGTCCCTCTGTGCTGTTTTTTACAGGCTGTTTCACTGTATCCACCTTCCTCTGCTCCCTCAGCACTTCAGCAAAGAAGGTGGAAGAGCTTCTTGCTGCTTCAACGCAGGGAGGTACGCGCTCGGCGCTTACCATGCGCGCGGCTCTCCTTCACTTCCTATGTAGCCGCGTGCATGGTCGTGCGCATGGTAAGCGTCGAGTGCGTACCTCCCTGCGCCGAAGCAGCTTCGGCTATAAAGTTTAAAAAGTGTTTTAAACCGCGATACAGCATTTTAAAACACTAACAAAAATAAGCTCCGGCACCAGCTCAACCTGAGCTGGTGCTCGGTATTTCTTTCTTATACCTGCCACTTCAAGTAGTAGGTTTCCTTTAAGGGACATCTATAAGATTTCTTGAAACATACTCAATTCATATTTGTTGCCCTTAGTAACAGAATCCACATAGTTTTTTATACGATTATCTATTGTTAATTTTTTACACTTTTGGTTTCTTTTAATGCTATCAAAACTAATTCAATTAAAAAATTGAATGTGAGCATAAAAAAGACATTCTCATCTACAGGTAATCATCTTCTGGATTATACAATTTGCTCATAACTTTTTCAGGAACCTGTTCTTTAGAAAAGGACAACATTATGTAATATATATAGTACACAAACTAAATCAGACAGTTATCTGATAAACAACCACACAACAGATGACTTATTTGCATTCATCATTTTATTCCCTTAGGATGCATACAATGAGCTGTATGAAAAGTTTACAGTCTGAATCTTGTCTCCTTCTTGTATCAGCATAAAGGAATTCTTTTCCAAACCTATTTATAAACATGAGATATAGAAGGCGACAAAGTGGCTAGTTATTTATCAGAGCACATATATGCATATAAATTACGGTGGTAGTGTGTACTCAACCATGCGGCACTGTATAAGCAATAACTAGTCTAAGTAGTTATTGAGGCATTGGATAGTTTAACTCCCATGAGACAGACTAGACTTAATGTGCAAGGTACAGACTAAGTTTGCTCCAAAAATTATATACTTTACAGCTGCAGCTAGAGGAGGGCCTATAAGTTATGACTATTAGTTAAATCAAAACCTCAATACAGAGCTAAAGCGCCCAAACTCCTCTCTCATCATGCCCCAACCAAGGTTGTCTACACGGCTTTCTCTTTTTGTTCTTACCCCCTGTTGACATTCACTCTTTTCCGAAACCACCCTGGTCTCCCAAAATGGACTGTAAGCTAACATGGATACTATATTATGGCTCCATATAAGAGTCTATAAAGATTTAGGAAACAAGATACAGGTGATATCACAATAGTTATTCATACCCATTCACTGAAACGTAACTAAGAATTTGACAGGCAGATAATACTTTGTTCAAGAGGAGCCTGGACACCTTTCTTGAAAAAAAAAATATATATCATCAGTTATGAGAAGAAAATATTTGTTTAATCCTGTAGGTTGGGCTTGATGGAACAGCGTCTTTTTCCTGCCTTATCTACATGTCATCCAAAAGGTTACACACACCATAATACCAAACTCCACCATAATCAAAAAACCCCAATCTTATCTGCTATAACTCAAATCCAAAATTAGCTTATATTCATACAGAACATATTAGCATCTATTCTAATAGACAAGTCATATGGTACAAGGCTTCCCGTGGAACATAAATGGTGAGTGCCAGAAGAAAGCCTACCATATTAATGGGTCATCTCCTCCAATGAATTACAAATGAAATTGCAATCCTCCTAGGGTATGGAAAACACAAGACAGGATGATTGAATGTATTTAGTGGATGGTACAGTGACTTTTAATCAATGCTGATTTCTTCCTCAAAATAGAAAGAAATAAAGATCTGCAAACAAGACCTGGTTAACCCTTTAAATAAATGGTAGTAGTTCACTAGGTATAAGCAGCACAAGTTTTAATGCCCCATAATAAAAAAAATAATGCTGTAATAGATGTAAATATATCCAGAAATATAATCTCTTTTTATCCATGATAATTAGCTTTTAATACACTGGGGACATGAATACACTGGGGACATGGGTTTTCATACAGGTGTAGCTTTTGCCTTCTTATACTGTTAACCTGTCCTCAACACACCTTACATACTTGGTTTATTTCCTAAAATATTCATATTGGAGTCAAGTAAAATAAAAGCCATTCTTTATCTCTAAGTCCCTGTGATCTTAGGCAGTGCAATGTAATATTATGTAACTAATGGGAAACACTCTTATACTTGTCTTTCTTTGCTTCCATATGATTAGAACTCAGAGCTCCAATTGGACTCCATTTCCAACTTTTCATTACATATCCAGACTACAGAAGGCACACAGACTACAGAAGATACTTGGAAGTACCAGGGAGGAAAGTCTCTGTGGGAAGAGTCCAGGAGGAGGAGTCTGTGGACCAGCGGACCCTCTGGACCACCGCGGGACCGGAGTCTAAGTGGAACCTGGTGTTAACCAGAGCCCTCCGCAAAGCAGGAAGGTCTTGCTGCAAAGCGGGGTGCCACCAGGTCGTCCCACGGGTGCGACTAGGCCCGCGGTGGCAGCCAGGGAGAGCAAGGGATGCAAAGCAGAGTCTGAGCCTGGAATAACAGCATGAGTATGGCTTGGAAGGATGAGCTGGTACTCACGGCAGGCAAGCAGGAAGGAGAAATGGACAGGGCCTTGGAGCCACCAGGAGCCTCTGGGAATGCTGGAGACAGGAGAGCGTCTGGGAACACCAGAGACAGGAGAGCATCTGGGAGCGCTGATGGGCTATCTCTTCCTTAGGAGCAGCTTTAGGAAGCTAGGTCTGGAAGCCCTGGAAGATCCTAGGAGAAGATACAGCTAGGCAGGAAAGGAGGTTCCGGAATATAAGGGCGAGCCAAATTAGCCAGCACCAATCAGGAGGACGCTGGCCCTTTAAGGGTAGAAGAGCCGGCACGTGCACGCCCTAGTGAGCAGAGCTGCACACGGCCTAGTGAGCAAAGATACGGCTAGTCAGGAAGCAGGAGCGTGGAAAGTTAAGTCCGGGCTTGGGGCTGCTGCGCCACAGGGAAGGGCACGGGTGTACCCGCGATCCGTACCAAGGATCGCGTGTTTGGCCGTGACACAGATGCATTGATATCGAAAGAGTAAAAATTTAGTGTACCATTGTCAACAAAACACGCAATATAAAATTAGTTCAAAATAAAACCAGATAAACAGAAAATAAATGTTGTGGGTTCAACTTCAAGTGAAAAACAAACTAATTTATAAGAACTAATGAGTAAAGTAGTCAGGAAGATGAGTGCATCAACTGAGACTTCTTAACCTTCATAGAACCATCAGAGGTAGAATATGATTGGTTCCTGTGGGCAATGACTCCATTTTTATCTGCCCTAGATTTTGCAAATGACACCCATAGCTTTCACACAGAGTGCTTCATAAGTCAAGTATATGGATACAAACTACTATGACTTGGAATAAGTAGATGAAAACTCATCTGAAACTGACAAGGTGAAGGTTATAAAATGAGAGAACAGAGTTTTTAACTCTTCTGTATCAGCCCATCTTCTTGGCAAACAAAACTTGTTGAGAATAACATATTAAAGTGAACTGGTCATCAGGATTTCACATTTTCCCAAAGCCATTTTAATGTTAATTACCTATTTGTTTTTATAGAATCGAATCGAGAGACGGAGGGGTGGGGTGCTTGAGTGCGGTAATTGGAACACCACAGGATGAAGGATGAGCAACCAGATGAAGTCCTGTAACCAACCAGTGTTACACTGAAACCCTACTTATTAAAGTTAAAGAACAAGTATAAAGGTTAAAACAGTCAAATGTTGAAATATTGTGATATGTTTACCCCTAGACTAACTAATTTTTACAATTGTTATTCTAAAAGTTTCATCTTAAGCCACTTTTGACGATGAATCTACATTAATTTAAAAGGAATAAGGCTTTCTTTCTTATTTGGAAAGTCTTCTTAATCGTAGTGGAAGGATACGTTTTAGTCCATGGAGCGACGCATGGTAATCACATTTCCTTGCGTGAAATGAGAAGGATAATATACGAAATCAAGTTCGCTGTTGACTCTTGTTGACTAATATCAGTGGTGTGCCCGTTGCTCACACTTTGATCCTGTGTTCAGCAATGAGAAAAGGGAAGTGACATTTACTGTCTTAAGAGCCTTGTGTTGAATCTAGGCCAGACCTTCACATAAATTATGCTTGTTTGCACACTTGGAAAACTGTCAATGCTCTTTTCGTAAACAGATCTAAAGCATTTGCCTATTTTGCATGACTGTCCTTTTGCTTTTCCTGTGTTCACATCAAGGCAAATCTTAATGAAGCAAAGATGATGACTAACAAGCGCAAAAGCTGGTGATTAATATTTAGCCATTTCCCTTTCTAAGGAAATCTAAATGACTTGATGGGGGAAGTACCCATAATCCTAAAGTGGATATAAAGAAGATTGTAATCGATATCATGCAGGCATTGAACAAGTCTATGGTGGTAACTTTTCTCTAAACCTCAACATAAGCAGTCATTCAATGCTGTGAGTTTATGCACCCTATATGCAAATTTTGGGTTGTGATGGGCAGACCCAACAAAATTCAGGTTCCACCAAATTGTGCCCAACTCAGCCAAACCCGAACTTCGGTGCACAAGTCTAGGTACCAAGCCCATATCTAACACCCCACTAGTAACACTAGTGTTAACTCTTTGAACGCCAACAAAAGACATTTAAGCCAATGTGGCACAAATATTCCTGCACTAACATGGCAGCAACTCCAAGATCATAACTTAAAACACCAAAGCCTCTAGGTCATGTTATTGCCGGCTTGAGTGTGCCACATTGATTTAAGAGTTGATTTAATTACAACCAATAATTGGTTTTATCGGAGGGATTGGTGGAGTTGAATTTGAACTTCTGACTGAAATTCGAGTCCGGGTTCAGGGACTTTATCGGGTTTATCTAACAATAAATTCACATACTGTAGAAACTAATCAAGTGAGGTCTGTTGCTGAAAAGGTAGGTCCCCTGTGGTAAGCATACTGCATTATAACAGTATTGTATTGGAGCCTACAACTACTAAGTTAAACTCTGTGTCCTAAAATGTTTTCTTGGTAGTAGATCAATTTGACATAGCTGAAATATTACACATCATAGTGCATCACAGTACAATGAGTTGCCATTGCTGTTACATTCATTTCCATGATGCTTAAGCCGTAGATACTTCAGACTCCTAATAGAAAACCTTCGGCGAGATGGATATAAACTTGGGTGAAATGAAGCAATACATTCACAACAATTTAAGGTAAAATGCAGGATACCATTGGCTCTGCAGTATAAAGGAGTTCATACAAGTGTATAAGCTGTTCTAGTTCATTACACCTTATCTCTGCAGCACACTGATACTGCATTATCACCAAGCTGAGCAAAATAAATACAGTAATAATTTATCAGGATGTCATAAAAGCCATTTATGTGCTATGAATAAACATATACAAATAAATATTGAGTGAATACTTCCCTGAATAACTAATTAAATTTAGCAGTAAGTAAGTGCTCTGACAGCTTTATCCCACTAATAAGCAGCTCCTTTCTATCATCCCAGAACAATTTCACCTAATAGAAGTCTGGCACTTTGATTCCAGGCAACAGGACCAGCCATCTAGTTTATTATTATTATATATTAAATATGATGTCACCGATGCCCAAACCCATTATTCACATCTCATGAGGATGGATGTGACATTGCCCCAAGCGCCTGTCATAAATCACAAACACCTGCTCTGTACACAGTTTTAATTAAAACAGTCAAATTACCCCAAATCTTCCATCAAATGTTAACAACTTCCAGGAGTTTCACATTTTTAATTGCATCTGCACATAAAAAAAAAAAACAATATCTATACTGCAAGTACAGAAGTACAGGACACCAATGGGAAAGCAGGCATTTTTCTTTGTTCACAACCTAAAATGTTTTTTTTTTTTTGCGTGTCAGCGCTGCCATGTTTTTAAAGGGGTATAAACAAAAGCAATGTTTTCATCAATTTGCTTTCATCATCAAATAAAAATTTTGGCTGGGAACAGGAGAAAATGCGGGTATTTCCCTATTGTGTAGTCCAACACAGTCCGTGCTTTGGCATTTAACTGACAGGAAAGGAGGTGAGCTGAACAAGTCATTTTTTCTCCTTTTGTATCAAATATGTGAAATTGTCTTTTTTTTAAACTCATCTGTTTATCATGTTAGAAATACAATGGGTTGTCATTCATTAACGATGCCAACGAGAACACATTACACAAGCCGCTTTTTCTCACACCCCGGACTGCTACAATTAAGAGTACCAATGCTACAGTATTCACAGGATGTTGGCCGTGCTCGCTCTGTGAATTATGGACTGTGCACAGGCCGGACTAAGCACAGTGCTGTGGATGGGACTCCAAAGATCATAGTAATATTTGATAAAAGGAGTCCTTCCCTCAACATTGTGGTCAGTCCTGTGTGTCTCTGGCCTTAGGTTCATAATGCAACAAAATGCAAAATACTGCATAAGACCTGTTTTCTTGTGGTTTATAGTGTAGTTTCTTAATTTAACACCTTAGCGTTCTGCGTTCAATATATTGGGCACTGAGCACTGGGCTAATACTTAGCATCTCATATATCTGATGCAGAGCTGATGCCATTCCAGCTCGGAGCAGAGCCGGCATCATAAAACATGGAGTGTTGGCTGTAACTGACAGCTGACACTCTAGTTTAACACCGGGGATTGGAGTGAGCTCTGATCGTGGGTGTTTAACCTTTTAAATATATGCTATACATGCTATATATGCTATACATAGAGCATATTACTTTTAGATTTTGCATGTGGAATTAAACGAAAAATAAGCAGCAAGTGCAGCCCATGGAAATGGACCCATATTTTGCATTGGACTGAAGTCATTGCATTATACATAATCATGAAGCAAGGACTCCTAGTCTACTGGTCCAACTGCAGAATCCGTCCTGTTCTTAAAATGTGCTGCAGAAGAAGTACATTAAACAAATTCTAAATACCAATACCTCTGTGTGTAGATAAAATATTTTATTTTAAAGCTTTTCAGTTCAATTTTCAATTCATATTTCTTCTGCTTCATGGAGTGTCCATTGTACAAATGGAAGAATCTAATAACCTCACAGCACTGACTTTTCATTCTAGATTGGAAATGTATACACTGCACTTCCTATAATGTTTTAAAGGACACCTACTATTTGATTTGATGCATTATGAACCAAACATACCTTGAGAATGTTGTAGCTATACTTATGCAGTACCGTATCTTGGTTAAACCCTGAGATGACTGGTTTTGCCGAAAAAACAATTATAACAATCATGCCATTGGGAAAGCTGGGTCAGGCTGGCCGCCTACATAAACACATTACACATGGAGCTTAGTCAAGGCAGGACTAATCAACCCAAGCTGGTTCACTCATACGTAGCAGCTGGGGGATGGTGCAGCAATTGATTATTCTGTCTTCAGGCACAACCCAGTGATATCATCCTCTCGTGCAGTGAAAAACTAATGTGCTAGGAGAAGCGCTGAACCAGCTTCATTATCATAATGGTATATCTGTTTTATCTGTATCCTGCTACAGCATTCTCAAGGTAAGTTTGCTTCAAATCAAATGGTAGATTTCCTTTAAAGATGTTAAAATGATTTAAGTTTTAAATGTATGGCTTCCTGGGGATTTTGTAGGTTGTTTATTAAAATAAAGCTTGAGAAGGGAATGTTTATAATGTAGGGGCATCATACCATGTTTTTTGTCTTGTTGGACCATTCCATTGCAATAACTATGTGTTCTACAAGTGCTCCTGGATGGTCAGGCTACTCTACATTGGGTTCTTTTAAGTCAAGAAACAATAAAATGAACATTGCACAACTATCCAACAAGTGTTGATTCTCCTCTAACTTCTATTTTCTACTTTTATTTTTCTTTACTCCCATATAATGAGCTCCCAATGACAACCCAGGTAATCTCCAGCTGAAATCCATTTACTTACTTATTGATTGCTTCCCTTCTCTTTGTGACCCAAAGCTCAGCGCTCCTGAATCTGTTCAGGTTTATTGAGGGACGTGATGCCGGGCAATGATGACTAATAACAGAGAAAAAATATTCAGTCTGTACATCGCTTATTCCTCGTACACAGACTGTATGTTCTAAGCTTTACACTTCTTAATACTGCAGGTTTGTTTTCGGAGTTAAAAAAAAAAGCATTGTTCCCTTGAATGTCCTGTAATCAATGTATATAAGGCTGGAAAAAGATGCAAGTCCATCAAGTCCAACCTTTAAGAATTAAACAAATGTTTTTTCCCCATAACCCGTGATATTTTTTCTCTCCAGAAAGTCATCCAGGCCTCTCTTGAACAAATACATGGAGTCCGCCATAACCACTTCCTGCGGCAGAGAGTTCCACAGTCTCACTGCTCTTGCAGTAATGAATCCCCATCTATGTAATATATTTTTAAAGGATATCTACCACCAGGATGAATGACTGTATGTAAATGAGCCTTTTCCTCTATTCCATTCTGTTCGATGTAACCTTTCACCACATATGCCACGCATGCCTTCATTTTTATATTCTAATTGATCCTTCCGTACCAAAAGTCCGTACCGCTCCGTCCCATACCAAACGGCAATAACCTTCTTTTTTCATGTTTAAGAGTGACCTGGTTAATAAATGGCTTTATTTGCTGAGCGCCTCATGGATGCGCCAATAATTTATGCATACTCCCCAGTCGACTGACAAGCCAATACAATGCTGAGAGCTGGTGACATCATTGGCTCTCCTGCTACTAATCTCGCTATGCAGGTTATTTAATGGTAGATGTCCTTTAATCACTCATGGGTCCAAAGATATGTAGATCTGGAGCCCTGAGTTATTGGCATGGATGGAGTAGCAGGACAATAAAAATAAGGCATTGCTGACATGTGTGAGTATAGATCTAGTTAGTTTGGGTAGGTAAATTGGGGTGATGGATTCCCTTTAACACAATTAGGTTATCTACTGGCAAAAGCACAATCCTAGACCGATTGCTTCGGAACAAACAACTTAAGAGAACATTCAGCCGGATCTCCATACACCCCAAACAAAGTCAGCTGTAATTAAACTGGGAATTTTTAGGAAGTAGGAACATGTAGACCTCATCAGTGCAAACTGTATATTGTTGCTATGGATCTGTGATATGGAAAAGCATACAATGCTGGAATATGTAAATCTTGTTGAAGTAAAGTAGGTTCTTATGCACTCAAATCATATGTATCCATATGTTCTTAATGGAATAAAGGAAAATATAGCCACTTTCATGTTTTTCTGATGGATTGGAATCTTATGTTCGAAGAGGACAAAAGGATCTGGCATGTTGGAATTTAACATTTTTCAAATGTCAAATTTGCATTATGTGAGCACCAAGAGGCTCCATTTCACACCAATTGGTTTAATGCTCATTAAGTGAAGCAAACATTGCATAAATCAAGTAAATACTAGAACCATTGCAATATTGTCACATCTGAATCTTCCTCATTTTGCACTAGTAGGTTGATTAAATGTGGAGGTTATTCACTTGTCTTGTAGTCTGAACTGGGCTCTCATGGGTGACAAATCTGATTTCTGCCACACCCTCTCTACCACTACCTTTCTCTACCTAATGTTAATTCTGTGTGTCTGTGGTTGCCTGCTATGTTCACCTGGGGCCAGGCCTATGTGCTTTATAGGTATTCACTCACTCCATAGACTGGTGAACAATCTTCTGCCTCACTTCTGTTTGATTTTATGATTCTCTTAGAGCCCCTCTCATGGTATTTGTTTTACAGAAACATTACCAGGACAAGTACTATACGAAAGACCCGGTTTCAGACTTTTACTCTGCCTGGTATAACTTTGTGATGGCCAACCCTTTTAAAAGAAGAGAGCTACTAGAAAATAAGATTAAAAGTTACATAATGGCCTGACAGTGTTTACACACTAGACTACTGACTTCTGCAAACTTTGTTAAAATATTACAAATGCATTAAGCCAAAAGTAATGTAATGGCCAGGTTATAGCACAGTACTATTCACACTTTTTAGCCATAGTACTATTCAAAGAAACCATAGCCCATCATCAAGGCTGACATTAATTGGTAAAAGTATAAGATTCAAAGCCTCAACGTCAATATTTTCTCAGTGATCAGTTCAATTTTATTTCATGAACAAACTATTAAATTCTGTTCTCAACAAAGAACATTATGCTCTGCTCAAGCTGCAAATCCTTACTGAATGCAACAACTTAATTCAGTCATCATTAATAAAAAATGACAATGTTCAAAAAACAAAAACAAAAAAAAATCTAGGAACTGAGGTTTTATATCAAGTGTATCCTTATCAGACAGCTAGTAAAGATAAAGAGACACAGGAGTACTGCCAGCTCCGTGTATATCCTGGGTCAAAGCCATCGATCAAAGTAGCAACCATATGCTTCACGACAATTTATTCTTGTAAACAATACAGCATGTATCAAGTTACAAACCACTACAGAACCTCTGTTCTGCTCCATTCATCTCTATGGAACTGACGATGATTGCCCAATGTGTGAGGTAGAAATGACAAAGTTGGCTTATACACAGGACCTCACGTGGCTGTTTGTATGAGTCCATTGATATACATGGTACTGTGTTTTATCCACTGAAACAATGGATAGCACATGATCCAAACAATGTCTATGTGCACGTAGTCTTAGTAGCTTTTCCCTAACCCCAGATTATGTCAGGAAGCTATTAAAGAATGGAAGGAAGCTTTCCATTGCAAAATCTGGTGGAAAACTGGGTATAAATCCTTATCAGAAGACCAATTCAAGGTTTCCACACATTTTTTCTGTGTAAAATGATGACAATGTGAACTTGGTAATAAATACAGATTTGTAAAAAAAAATGAGGTACCTCTAAATTTTCAATATTATCACCAAATCATATCATAGTAATAGTATTGGATAAATGTTACGGATGCCAAGATGCCCACCTCACTACAACTAAAGTACAGAAGCACTGAATCGGTCACAGGGCTTTTCCCCATGCCTTTAAAGTTGTCTTTTATAAATCAGCAGCAGCCCCTATGTAATAACACTGAGTGCCAGTGCACAGGAAGTCCGGCTCAGGGTTGGTCCAAAGGCACTTTAACCTGTTGGTCTCCAGTGGTCAATACATGCATGACATTCAAATACAATGACACTGATATATGGGATTTTTAATACAGTGAGAGGGGTGTAGCAGGCTCCTATGTATGGTAAACATATGAGCCTGCTACACCAGAACATAGGGTCATTTGAAAAGTTGCATATCCGGAGTCCAAATTGAAACCAGAAACAGAAAAAAATGACAGATTCGGTTGCAAAAAGCAACAAATTAAGCACTAACATTAAACAATTTCCCCAAACCAGAAGATTAATAAAGTTGGATCTTACCATAAACCACCCATGAATGAGCAGTTGCAGTTTTTTTTGTGATGTTGCATAAAAGCTGGCAAAAACCCAACACTAATAAAACAGTTGAAAAAAAAAAAACTCATCATAAAGTCATCAAAATACACTCCTAAATCCCCCAACATAATCAGTGTTTTAACAGTGTGCGGATTTTGTATATAAAGAAGATGTAAAAAAAGATCTGCTAGATTGTCTCCAAAAATTTCCATAATTCCTATAAGCAATTTCTGATTAGATATGGTATGAACACAAGTGCCAATAAAACATAATTGATTAACTTCTTTTGTTCCAAATGTCAGTTACTTTATTATGGAGAAAAAAAATATACAGTGGCCAACTCCATTTGCAAGTATTACACAATTTTTCATAATTATGGGCATTTACGAAGCCAGGCATTCATGTAATGAATCAAGACGGGCACTGCGGCTTGTGATGCATTACAAATACTTATTAGCATGTCATTACCATGTGTCCTGGCTTCAGCTGAAATTCTGTGTATGTATTATTCTTGTGGTGAGCTGAGGAATGGATTGGCTAGGGATTTAGAAATCACAGTAGACATATGCGTGTTAGGGAATGTGCATTACCATAAAGATATGCTTATAAAATAGGAAAATCAACACATTATATGTTAGTCCATGTTACAGATCTGTCACGTTAAGGAATGAACAGTTCCTACACACATGCAGAATAGCGGTCTCTGGAATGAAGATAAGTGCATCCATAGAGCAGATTTCCAATGCTCAATTCCAATATGGCTCCATAAGGAACATAGAAAAGCCAAATTAATGTTTGTCACAGGAACAAATACATGTATTTTTGGAGACATGTCCTGTGGTCTAATGAAACTGACCATTACATTTGGAGGATAGAAGTAAAAGCTTGCACGGGGATAGCAGCACTTCAGTAAATAGATGCGTCATTAGTAAAGCTTGGGCGCTGATGGGTCTTCCAACTGGACAATGACCTGAAGCTAATGCCAAACTGGTTACAAAGTGGCTTCAGGATAACAAAGTCAATGTTTTGTAAATAGCTTGGACGGGAAGGATAGCTGCTTTTAAAATGCTGTTGTTACCTAGACTACTCTATCTTTTTCACACTTTGCCGATCCCGCTTCCTAACCGCTTTTTTGTAGAAGCACAATCCATGATGTCCCGTTGTATATGGGGAGGACACAAACCTAGAATTGCTAAAAATATAATGACAAAACATAAATACGTGGGAGGTCTAGGCCTACCTGACATCAAGGCATATTTCCAAGCATCAGTAATAGCTAGGGCAGCAAAATGGTGGAAGGGGGAAAAAGATATGCCATGGATAAGAGCAGAAATAGCTTTAACACACAATATGCCACTAAAAACTAGTCTTATGGCAAATTTATGGCAAAACTCCACAACAGTTCTAGGATCTCCACTCACTAAAGCCCTATTTACATGCTGGGGAGTTCTAAACACACAGGCATCTCATACCTCAAGCCCAGAGGAGATAGCAGAATTATTGCCTTTAGAAATCTTGGAAAAAGCACTGGGATACCGAGCGTTACATCATTGGAAAGAGAAGGGGGTGTTAAATATCGCCCAAATTTTGACAGGAGACAAAACCAAACCGTTCCCTGAGCTCCAGGAAAACTTTAAGCTTCCAAACAGAGATGTCTTCTTATATCTCAGAGTTAAACACTTGCTAGACTCTATCGCACAAAAGAAAGTGGGGTATGACGCAAAACTAGAAAGGATCCTGTCCTCTAAAGGATCGGGTCTAAAACCATACTACCAACATATCACAGGTTGTACAGAGTTCACCAAGTCCAAACCTTATCAGAAATGGGAAGGCATTTTAAAATGCTCGATCAGTGATGAGGAATGGCTTAGGGCAATACGCATATCTCACAAAGCACTCAGATGCAGCTCCCAAGTGGAAAATTATTTTAAGGTGCTTTTACACTGGTATTACACACCAGATCGCATACATAAAGCATATCCTAACTCCTCTATTCTCTGCTGGAGACAATGCGGATCTAGGGGTACACTATTCCACATTCTATGGGAGTGTCCTAGACTCCGAGAATTCTGGAGTGCAGTCTTTGAGATTGTGGAACAGACACTTGAGAAACCCTTCTCTGCCGAACCAGCGCAAACACTCCTTCATTTGGGCTTAAAACAATATACTTATGCTGGGAGGAGTTTCCTATGTAAACTGTTCACAATAGCAAGAAATGTTATCACTCGCCACTGGAAAGCGTCTACACCCCCAGATATAGCAGAATTCGTGAGAGAAATGAACATTTGCTACAGATATGAGATATGCCTTGCAAATAGCCTCCTCAGGGGACAACCTATACAACAAATATGGGCACCATGGACAACATATAAGCTGTGTGATCCTATTGTGGTCTGACCAGTAGATGGGGGAAATAACCCTCCTACCTTGGGTTAGAAAGTAGTATAAAGCAAATAACTTGTTAAGGTAACCCTAAAGTACAGGTTATTAAGTCTTATGTGATAGCAAGGAGGTCAGAGGTATCTGTGAGATTGTTTTTAGATCTTGTTTTTGATTTTATTTCTTGTTTTTGTCTTTAACAGTTTTAGTTGTTTTTTATATTTGCCAGCAACGCTATTAAGCTGTACTAGCTGTTCGGCCTCAGACAGAATATACAACAAATGGTAACTGTATGTGACCAAAGGTGGGAGGAGGATAAATGACTAGGATGGACGAAGCAATGCACTAGAAGGTGTTATTTGTATAGCTTAAGAATTCTCAATGTCTGTACTCGGATCTTGTCCTTCTTTCATTGTAGCGTTTGCAACGCAAATCTGAAGGTGAACTGTTTTGCATGTATTGTTATACTTTTGAACAAAATCCAATAACAATTATTGAAACTAAAGTCAATGTTTTGTAGTGATTATCACAAAGCTCTTATGTCAATCCTATCTAGGCTGCCTACCCACTTGTCTCAGTTACAAAAGTTCTGTCTCATAGTTTCATAGTTTCTACGGTTGAAAAAAGACACTTGTCCATCAAGTTCAACCAAGGAAGGGAAGGGATTGGATGAGGAAGGGATTTAGGGGAAACAATTCTATATAACATAACCATCAATGTTATTTAGGTGTAAAAAGGCATCTAGACCCTTCTTGAAGCTATCCGCTGTCCCTGCTGTGACCAGCGCCTGAGGCAGGCTATTCCACAGATTGACCGTTCTCATAGTAAAAAAGCCCTGTCGCCTCCGGTGATTAAACCTTGTTTTCTCCAAACGGAGACAGTGCCCCCTCGTCTTTTGATTTGATCTAATCTGAAACAACTTACCACCATATTTTTTGTATGGACCATTCATATATTTAAATAAATTAATCATGTCCCCTCGTAGTCGTCTCTTTTCCAGACTAAATAAATCTAGTTGTTTTAATCTTTCCTCATAACTGAGACCCTCCATACCCCTTATCATTTTTGTGGCTCTACGTTGAACCCTCTCCAGCTCCAGGGCATCCTTTTTATGGACCGGTGCCCAGAACTGGACAGCATATTCCAGGTGTGGCCGAACCAGTGCCTTGTATAGTGGTAATATTACATCCCTATCACGAGAGTCCATACCACTTTTGATACATGACAAGATCCTACTGGCTTTAGAGGCAGCTGATTGACATTGCATGCTGTTATTCAATTTATGATCTACTAGTACCCCCAGGTCCTTCTCAACAAGGGACTCTCCCAGATTTACTCCCCCAAGGACATATTTTGCCTTTGGATTATTGGCCCCCAGGTGCATAACCTTACATTTATCCACATTAAACCTCATTTGCCAAGTGGATGACCAAACATTCAGTTTGTCCAAGTCACCCTGCAGCCTATGAACATCCTCCATAGACTGTATTACACTACACAGTTTGGTGTCATCTGCAAAAATAGCCACAGTGCTATTAATTCCTACCTCTATATCATTAATAAATATATTAAATAGTAGTGGGCCAAGCACAGAACCCTGGGGTACACCACTCATAACTGGTGACCATTCCGAGTAGGAATCATTCACCACAACTCTCTGGATACGATCCTTCAGCCAGTTTTCAATCCAATTGCAAATGATTTCTGCCAAACCAATAGCCCTAATTTTACCCATCAGGCGTCTATGAGGGACAGTGTCAAATGCCTTTGCAAAGTCCAAGAACACAATATCCACAGCTGCTCCTCCATCCAGGCATCTGCTCACCTCTTCATAAAAGCAGATAAGGTTAGTTTGACAACTTCTATTCTTAGTAAACCCATGCTGGCTGTCACTTATTATACTATTTGATGTCACATACTCCAGTATATAGTCTTTTACTAACCCTTCCAATACTTTCCCCACAATGGAAGTTAAGCTTACAGGCCTGTAATTGCCAGGCGAAGTTCTAGAGCCCTTTTTATATATTGGTACCACATTTGCCTTGCGCCAGTCACTTGGCACCACACCAGACATTACAGAATCCCTGAAGATTTTAGCCAGCGGTACAGCAATAACAGAACTGAGTTCTTTAAGAACTCTGGGGTGTAACCCATCTGGTCCAGGAGCTTTGTACACATTGATTTTATTGAGCTTAGATTGGATAATGTCTACATTTAGCCAGCCTAGTATATCACAGGATCCATGACCCGCACTGGTACCACCCAAGTCAGAAGTTCTCTCTTCTATTGTATAAACGGAGCTAAAAAACCTATTAAGTATCTCCGCCTTCTCCTGGTCTCCAGTCACCGATGCCCCATTTTCAGAATAAAGGGGTCCAACCTGTTGTGACCCATTTTTTTTTGCATTGATATACCTAAAAAATTTCTTGGGATTTGTTTTGCTATCTTTAGCTACCTGTCTTTCATTTTGTATTTTGGCTGATTTGATTTCTTTTTTACAGATTTTGGTAAGTTTTTTGTAAGTATTGAAAGCCTCAGGTGACCCGTCAGATTTATATTTTTTAAATGCCCTCTTTTTCTCATTAATTGCCCTTTTAACTGTAGCTGTAAGCCACGCAGGGTGTAATCTAGCCCGTCTATACTTGTTACCTATTGGAATAAATTTAGAAGTATAAAAACCCAGGATAGATTTGAATTTCTCCCATTTAACATTAGTATCACCATGTGACAGTATCTGATCCCAGTCTATATCCTGTATTGCAGCCCTGAATTTTTGGAAATTAGCCCTCTTAAAATTCAAAGTTTTCGATTTTCCTACCTGTTTCTGCTTTTTAAAGTTTAAGAGGAAAATAATTATATTATGATCGCTGTTCCCAAGGGGTTCCCAGACACTGACATTTTGGACAATCTCCGCATTGTTAGAAATCACAAGGTCCAACAATGCGTCACCTCTTGTGGGATCTTCTACAAGCTGCACCATAAAATTATCCTGAAGAATGTTCATAAAATGTCTCCCCTTCATAGATGAAGACGAGCCCTGACCCCAATTTATATTTGGAAAGTTAAAGTCTCCCATTATCACTACGGTCCCCTCCTGTGCAGCCCGCTCCAACTGTTTATATAGGTGACCCTCTATTTCCTCAGAGATGTTAGGGGGTCTATAAATTACACCAAAAATAATTTTCTCAAAGCTCTCTTGGCTTTGAATTTCAACCCACAAAGTTTCAGCCTCCTCACACTCTTCTGAGACCACTGACTCATTCACAATCGCTTTTAAGTCTCTTCTGACATACAGACATACACCACCTCCCCTCCTATTTGCCCTGTCTTTCCGAAAGAGTGTAAAACCTTGAATATTAACAACCCAATCATGCGATGCATCGAGCCATGTCTCTGCTACACCAACAACATCTAACTGTTCCTCTAATATCAGAGCCTCAAGCTCGCCCATTTTGCCTGAGATACTTCTGGCATTTGTGAACATACAATTTAATTTTCCACAGTTATTTATCTGATTTAAAGTAATTTTACTGGCACATATATCCGCACCACTGTTCTGCAACTTGTGGATCTCCTTATCCACTGCCTCAGGCCCCCATACATAGCCCACATCACCACCCACCAACATAACCTGCCCCCTCTCTGACCTGTCTACCCCTTCAGTGTCTTCCTTTTCCTCCTCCCCCGAGCCTAGTTTAAATACTCTGCCACCCCTGCTAGGATCTTCTCCCCCAGCACAGCAGCCCCCCTTCCACTTAGGTGCAAGTTATCCGCAGAAAACAGCTTGTACCCCAGTGAAAAGTCAGCCCAATGCTCTAGGAACCCAAATCCCTCTGCTCTACACCAGGATCTGAGCCATGCATTTAACTCCCTGAGCTCCCGCTGTCTGCTCTGTGTAGCGCATGGCACAGGTAGGATTCCGGAGAATACTACCTTGGAGGTCCTTTCCTTAAGCTTTGAACCTAGTTCTTTAAAATTATTCTTCAGGCTCCTCCACCTACCATCTATTCTGTCATTGGTACCAACATGGACCACGACAGCTGGGTCATCCCCAGCCCCTCCCAGTAATTTATCCACCCTTTCCACCACATGCCGAACCCTGGCACCAGGGAGACAGCAAACCATTCGGTTGAGGCGGTCTTGGCGACAAATTATTCTATCCGTCTTCCTGATTATAGAGTCCCCTACAACCACTAGCTGCCTTGGCTTACCTGCACTCCCATCCACCCTACTACTAGCTGGTCTGCTCCCCCGGCTGTGAGGGAGAGCAGGATCCGCTAGGGCTGCCATTTCTGACACTGACGTCCTTACATCATTGCACAATTTTGCAATTTTGCTTGGATGTTCAGAGTCAGAGTTGGCCTTCCTTTTCTTTGACCCCTTCCTACCCCCTCTAGTTACAGTAACCCAGCTACCCACCTGGCCCTGCTGGCTTTCCTCTCCACCCTCCACTTCTACCCCGCTTATTGCTTGCTCAGTGAGCAGCATACTCCTCTCAAGATTGTCGGCCAAAATTCCTACCAACTACTGTGAGAAGCTTGTAGAAGAATATCCAAAATTTCTGAACCAAGTCATACAGTTTAAGGGTGCCTTCACACTGCCATTGTGGGGACATCTTGTAGGGAAGGATAGTTCACCTCCCTTTTGACTTTGTTTTGTAAGCGGTATCTTATTATGTTGTGCTAAACATCAAAATGGTATAGAGAAGGAGGAGCTGAGCAGATTGTACACAGTATTGTATCTTCAGGCAGCATGTTATAGAGCAGGAGTAGCTGACCTGTTTGTATATAGTGTCCTATCTTATGGCAGCATGTTAAAGAGCAGAAGGCACTGAGCAGATTGTACACAGTGCCCTTTCTGCGGATAGCATGTTATAGAGCAGGAATATGGGAGCAGATTGTATGTTGCCTCGCATGGAGAGGGCTCATGCTCCTTTACAATGCTGTTCTGTAATGGTATGTTTCTCTATGTAAGTGGTGGTGAACCTATGGCATGGGTGTGGGCCTTTTGTGTGGGCACTCAGGCCATCACTGCAGGACAAAGTTCACCAAACATGACCATATCCATCAAATCTTCCTGCAGTCCAAATCTTCCTGCTGCTCTCAGCACTATTTTAAAGCGACACTTCATTGGCTGTCTGGAACTGCAGGAAAAGTGAGAAAGTGTTGACAGAACTGAATTATCTTTGGAGGTCCTCCTGCTAGAACCACCATTCTTCCTGTACAGAGAGACACTAGAGAGAAGCTATTTCCCCCATTTCTTTCAACTGTATTAGTGGCATTAGGCGGCCGATACAATTGAAAGATGTAGAAGGACACGTAGCAGTAAGTTACTGCTTAAAATGCCACGTTGGCACTTCACGGTAAATAGGTGGATTTTGGTTGTAGTTAGAGCACTCAGTCTCTAAAAGCTTCGCCATCACTGCTCTATGTTATAATAAATTTCCAAATTGTGTTTCAGTATCATGGTGCACCATTACAACTGATTTTTTTTTTGCCAAAGCACCTAAAATACACAAACATCTTGGGGTATTCATCATGACCAGCCAAAATGTACTGTAGTCGTGATACACCCTTAAGAATCTTTGACCTCGCTCATGCACCTGGTCGAATTCTTGAAAAGAAATCAATTACACAAGTACAAATCATAAAGGTATGCACAGAAAACAATACGATTATTTCATTACTGTATGGTTGGGAATTTTGTGAATATTCATAAACTCCACCATTAAAGGGGTTTCCTGTAATTGTAATATTGATGACCTCTCTCAGTAGTCAACACTTCCCAGTGTTTGATGTCACGTCTATTGATTTCTATTCATTAAAATGAATGCAGCAGAGCAATAACACGGCTACTATCCAATGTATGGAGCTGTGCCTGGAGAGCAGTTTACAGCCTAAATGTTGAGCAGTGTTGGAATCTAATTGATCAAAGATCTTTAAAGGGGTTGTCCGAGACTAAGTAAAATAAATGAGGTGGCTTGGGGGTGGACTGTATAAAAAAAATTAACTAGTACTTACCTCGTCCGTCACTCACGGTGTCCTGCGCTCCCTCTCTGCAATGCCACTGTTTATTTATAGGGGCACAGAAGTTACACTCGGACCAGTTTGCAGCTGGCTGGACACAACCTCCCGACCACTGTCCTAGCACTGTATCATGGTGACGGGTGGGCATACCCAGCCCACCAGAAGCACTCAGAGGGGAACTTATGTGCCCTTGTAAATATAGAGGGGTATGGCTCTGGAAGACAATGACGCAGGAAACCGGAAGCGCCAGATGAGGCAAGTACAAGTTAAATATTGATAAAGCCCACCCCCACCACTTTGTTTATTTCAGTTAGTCTAAGGCAACCCCTTTTTGATGTGAAGACTTAACAAGCAATAAGAAATTTAACATTTTACAATCCTCTTGGCTAATCCTAATAACCTTCTTTCCATTTTATTTAAGGTGAATGGGTTATAATTGCATACATTAAATTGGAGAAAGCAGTCAAAGTTGATGTTGCTTGGAAACATGTAACTGAATGAACAGTGACATTTACAGCTTCGTGCCTACTAATCAAAGCCCATAAGCAGACATGCTCTGGCGCTGATCTACAACTACCTCTAGCACCTATTACAGCAGGTCATTTTTATTTCAGGGCCGCTGTGTTAACCTTGTCCCACTCAGTTCACGATAAGAAGCAGAGCTGTGCTGGAGACACTGCTGCACAGGCCATTTCCATTTGTGTAGCTTTTGTTTCAGTTCCCCTGTGACCCATTTAAATGAACCTGCTATTATCTCCAGGGCGGTATCCCCCTCCGCCTCCTCTTTCATTGTCGCTGAGAGCCACATTGTACCTATTGCTTTCCCCAGCTCACAAATGACATTACATCCTTACAATGCGCCATGAACTCTTGTGTATGAGCTGGAAATGGGAGTGATATTTTATTAATCTGAAAACTGGAATGAGATCTTTATTTATTTCATTCTCATTCAATGAAAAAATTATTTCCCAATGATCAGAGGAACCTTAAACAGGCAAATAACAGAAAACACAACATTGTAAAAAAATCAAACGCAAATCTGGGCTGTCCTAGGCTCTAATAAGAGACACAAAATTGGCTGGTTCATACGAATATCCTCAGATCACATCTTTACTTTCATGAAAGAAATATGAACAAATGACAAATGCCACCATTCCCCTCTAGTTAGATAATCTCAAAAGCCGGTGGCATGAATCTGACATTTTTATTTTTAGTGCAGCTGTGGGAATCTAGATTTGATGTTCCAATATTTCTTTGTAGAAGATGATCTCTATATAACTTGTTGTTAAAAGGCCAAGCTTTCTGCAGGAATTCTTACTTCCGAGATGTGGCTGTTTTATTACACTCTGATCCATACATTAAAATCTAGTAAATGTTGGGGCACACACCAGGCCTGCTGATAACTTAATGAATAGGAAGACTATCTGAACTCAAACATTACTAGGAGCCATAGAAAATAGATATCAGACAGGCATTTCCAGATACTGAGCAATGAGCAGCTTTTCAAAACAATCTTTACAATCTCTTAAGACTCTAATGTGAGAAGTCTATCCTTTATGTGTCTATATGTGTTGATCCATTCATTGTGTGTATTAATAAGACAAAACTAGTACCATATTTTCCGGCACATAAGATGACCCCCGACTTTTCCAGTAAAATGGAGTTTGGGATATACTCGCCATAAAAGACTAGTCATCTTCCAATGCACATTTGGTAAAAATAAACATCAGACTTGATTTATATATGCCAATTTTTAAAATTGAAACCTTCTGTACAAAATACCCTTCATTTTGCCATCTTCCGGCGCTAATCATTTTTTCATACTGCGGTGTACGGAGCTGTGTCATCTTTTGCAAGGTGAGATGACGTTTTCATTGCTACCAGTTTGAGGACTGTACAATCACTTTTTGTTACATTTGTTTATGTTGCATTTTGAACATTTAGGAGCTATTTTCCTTTATGGGGTTAATCGTCAGGAATAACCATTATTATATTTTAAAGGATTGGCCTTTTTTGAATTTGATGATACCTTACATGTTTAGGATTTTTACGGTTTACTTTTATATTAGTTCTAGGGAAGGGTGGGGTGATTTTAATTTTTAGGTTTTTTTACTATTTTTCAGACCCCCTTGTATACTTTAACCCTAGGTTCATTGATCTTACCACATACTTCCATACTACAGTATGGCAGTATATGGGGATTTTATTGATCACTTATTGCAATGTACAGCTTGCACATTGTAACAAATGGCCAGAAAACATACAGCTTTGAGTCTTGCAAAGACCCAAGGCTATCATGGAGACAGATCGTCATCAAAGCCAAGCTATGCCGGCAGCAAACACCCACCCTTAACACCCGAGACTGGTGCACACATGATTGTTGGTTCATTGGTGTTAAGGGCGGGTGTTTACTGCACTTTATTGTACGGCATATAAGATGACCCATGAATTCTGAAAATATTTTCGGCGTTTTTAAATGTCATCATATGTGCCAGATAATATGGTATGTAAAAAAGATTGACTTAATGCTTTACTGAGATTAAGTCCCCATATTTCAGGGAAAAGAAAGGATCTGGCAGGCTGAATTGTACTGGCTACTTAACACCATTGTCAAGTGGTTGTCATAGTGGTTATCATTATTCAATGATCACTGAAGTGGCAGAAATCTTACTTAAAAGAGCTCTGAGTGCACAATGTAGAAGTGTTATAAGAAGATAAATCAGAAGAGTGTGAGAGTAAAACTATTCTAGTTGCTTGTGGCTATCAGAGCTCAGCTTTCACTTTTCCACAGCAGGATTTAAAATAGAATCTGAGCTCTGATTGGTTGCCATGAACAACTACAACAGTTTTGCTCTCTGAAACTTCTGATAAATTTCTCCCATAGACCGAGAGAAGCTACACAGTTAGACCAAACATTCTTATTCTGCACCAGATTGATGCCTAAAGATACATTTAATGCAGTTTAACACTAAGACTTATTTCACAAAAACAATTTTACATAGTAATGACAATATATAGCTAGCTTGTGTTAAGCGTTGGTTGTGTGTTCTCAGCCTCTTAGTTCTAAATTTAAAGTACATATACCATTAGTTTAGTAAATGTGTCCTAATAATAAGATCCTGAGGAACATCACTCCTTGGGACTTCTTTTATTATAACTCAATATCCAGTGCAGAATTATAGAGCTATAAAGGTTATGCTGATTACCCCGGGGCGCTACATCACCCGAGCATCTCAGGGAGCCTCATATTTCAATGTATGCACTTCCCCCATAGTGCTAGCGGTCCCACCATACCCCCCTCCTCAGCAAATAGAGTAGGTGATGGGCGGGACCACTAGTGCTATGGGGGAGTGCATTAATTAAAATACGGGGCTTCCTGAGGTGTTCTATATTTCTGCAAATGAGGGATATAGTGTTATACTAAAAGAAGTCCTGAGGAACATAACTTCATATTAGGACATGTTCTTTAAGGCATATGCACACAACAGTGTAAAATGACTATGTGCCATCCACTTTTTTGAACAGAAGGCACAGGGTTGACTAAATTCAATATTCTTTAGTAAATCAGTACCAAAGGCAGTGCCCTGCCCATTAAAGAATAGAGCATGTCCTAGTAAGAAACTCATTTAGTTTATGAGAATCTGTTAAAAAGGGGTGGCAAACTGATGCAATTTGGCCAGTAAAAATTCAACACAGAATTCAGGAAGCCTTAGATATGACCAAAAAGTTTTGTTAAGATTCTGGTCCCTTGATCCCTCATCATGGCTGCCTGACTCATTTTTAACACCTCTGACAGGGCTAGAAATGATGGCGGTGAGCCATATGTTGTAGCCTTATAGTGGCCTCAGTGGATACAAGAAGGTTAATGGTAATGTCACTTTTTTAAGTTGATCATTTTGCTGAGGTGTAAACAACAAGTTTGGTGACCATACCTTGGAAATGGGAAGCCAGTCATCTTATTTTCTCATGTACACAATATCAAGTGGTCAACCTATAGACTTCCTTAAAGGCCAAGAGCATCCTTAAAAGTAGCAAGCAGCTTCCCTCGGTTTAGAAAATGACAATAAGGATAGCATTGAGTGGACCAAACTGAAAAGTCTGGGTTCATACTAAACATTCAATGGTTCAATGGTTCAGCTGAATTTAAATTTCTGTAGCTGCATGTGTCATGAGAAGCGACTACCTCCCCTACCCCCCAAAATGGTGGTCACAGTAATTTTAATGCCACCAGCAACTATGTCAGCAGCATTTAAACAGTCAACAGCAGTGACCGGTGCCAGCACCATTCGTTGGTATTACTGGTCGGGGTTCAGGCAGTAATACGCCCCCTCCTGAAGCTACCTAAACCAGGCTATGAGCAACCTTTGCCAAACACAATCCAACCAGTGACCTGAAACCCAAACCAGTTAAACGGTTACCTTGGCCTGTTCCCTCTGTCGAGTTGGTGTTCTGGAAAAAAGGAACAGTAAGTTGATGTTTCACATCGCTTGTTTTAGTGTGATCCTTGGAAGCTGCATAACCTCAAGGGCCTCCCATCTACCATCTACCCAGGGATCCTCACACATTCACACATCGGGAGTGCCCCAGGGAGATCTGTTTTCATCCACCTGTGGCACTCTCTCTTTCTTGCAATCCAGCTGTCCAATACCTTCCCAATGTGGATGTAGTCTGATACACCAGGCAAGACACTCAGATACCAGGGCAATCCAGCTACCCCCAAATCCAAAAAGTGAGGCCCTGGTGGGGGGGATGTTGCAGAAACAACATGAATTCTGTCCATGGCCATGCTGGAATATCAAAGCCCATAAATTAAAGAAAGTATAAGTAAGACTTTTACTTTATTCCAAATAGTGTGGTGGAATCCATACAGGAGAGCAGATTTGCGTCTAAAAGAAAAAATCACAGCACGCACAGGAACATTAAAATGCACACTTAGGCAATCAATGCTTCTATACGTCACATCAAAGTTACAAGGTAAGTATCCAAATGTTTAAAAAAAATGCTGTAAATATACACAGGGAACTAAATTGTTCTCTATGTACAAATCAATAGATATAAGATAGATCATTTTTAGAATTCATACTGCAGGGAGATGTACAAGTGAGACTTAAAATCCATGAAGCCTCCCTTTGGAGGAGGAGCTTTCGCCAAACGCCTCCAAAAGCAGGTCAATACACTTTCTCCATACCAAAATAGAAAATAATAGAAAACAAACTCCTCTGTGCACCTCAATAAAATGATTTGCCACACCAGATGCATTTTTAATACTAATGATGATTTCTGGTACCCCAGTTTTCAATTTTTGGACAGTGCATCGGACATATGTGGACATGTAGCAAGTTCATTGAATTCCATATATGTGTGTATCACAATTAATGAAAGATTTTATATTATATGTAACCAGAAAAAAGAGACAAAGGGGAGTGTGTATAGGCCAAAAATATCTATATACAAATCTTTATTTATGTCACAAATGATAAACACTACAAAACATGCATATATATTGTTAAAAACACCTAAAACGTACAAATGTACATGCAGTTTGACCCATGCAAATGACCACAATAGGTCTATGCATAACACATGACCCTATAAAGGCAATATATCAATAGCCTGTTTCTGTCCTGTGAAAAAGGTATCTGTAAGAGGGAGCTTTTGTGGCACAGTGAAAAGTCAAAATAGGCTGTTAGTGATTCCCTTAAACACCATGCAAAATGATATAACAGGGACCAGAACAAGAACGGCACACTCTAGAGTAAACAAAGATAAGTGGGAAGTATGAGGTTACCCATCCAAATGATAGACCAGGAATACAGCGTGTGCAGAGGGTCATGTGGGCAAAGAGTCCCCACGCGTTTCGTCGCTACATGCGACTTCCTCAGGGGTCCAGATTTTATATTATAACTACAGATGAGCGAGTATATTCGTCTGAGTTTGATGCTCGTTTCAGTATTAGCGTACTCGAAACGGCTCGTTACTTGGACGAGTATTTCGCCTGCTCAATAACGAGCTTTCACTTAACGAAACACAGTGAAGAACAGTGAAGAACACAGTGAAAACAGTAAACACAGTAAACACAAGATCATTTAAGTGAAGAACACATTGCTCGGGTGATGTAGCGCCCCGGGGTAATCAGCATAACCTTTATAGCTCTATAATTCTGCACTGGATATAGAGTTATAATAAAAGAAGTCCCAAGGAGTGATGTTCCTCAGGATCTTATTATTAGGACACATTTACTAAACTAATGGTATATGTACTTTAAATTTAGAACTAAGAGGCTGAGAACACACAACCAACGCTTAACACAAGCTAGCTATATATTGTATATAGTCTTGAATATATACAATTTAATGGTGCAACTCTCATGGGCTAGGTAAAGATCCAACCAAAGGAGAAACTGTCTGATTTGGGTGTTTTAGCATTTTGAAGTCAATGCAGACCATATCATGATGTTGCATAGGTCATAGGACTAGGTTACAACTACATTTAAAGCCCAGATCACATGTGAAAGACCTGCCTCCATGTCATGTGACATGTCTTTCACATGTGATCTGGGCTTTAAATGTCGGTTAGTCTATATGCTTGCTAGGTATGAGTAAGGACCGCTAAAAATGTAAAGGTCCGAAACGCGTCACCCAGTCCTGTTTGTACAAACATGTTTTTATCATGTTTTGTTATTTTTTCACTATGTTTTCGTTTTTAATCATTCTTTTTTGATACTAATAAACTTTCAAGATTTTTACTTAAGCTGGTGCCGAAGGACGCTTTTCTCCTCTTGTTTATTCTAGTAAAACACAATGTTGTTATGTAATATGCAATAATGTAATACAATGTTAATATAAATTTTGCCACAAAATTTTATAAGCAATCCTGACAAAATGGAATCTGACTTTGTTCTTCCCATGTTCATTGCAAAACACGTACACAGAGAGCTTCACAACCCCCTGCCAAGGTTCTGGAAGAGATTAGTGGAAGTTCACGGATTTGTGGTTGATAACCGCTAATTTATACCACTGTGTGTTGGAAACCTAATAACCTCTCATCCATAGACAAAGGAGATATTGCTTTTGACACAACACGTAATTGACATGGTTTGTATTCTACATGCACAGTATTAATCATTTAGATCTGTGCCTCGAAGAGTGAGACGCGGAGTGCAAATATGTTGTGCGAATGGGTAAGCTGTGCATATTAGCGTTGGGATACAAGGTGACACATTACTTGTAGACTGAAGCAGGCTTTCTTTAGTGCTGTAAAGTAGAGGTCATTATGATGCGACTAAGAACTCCAATAACACAGAATAAAGCAGCATTAAATAATGACAAATAAGCAAGGACATGTGAAACATTTTTACAGCTAGAACCAGACTCTTAAGGCGCTGGGGAAATAGTTGATTTTAGTATATTATACACAGTTTCACAATGCACATTTTCGTCGATGCCAATATCAATATTTCCACTTCCCCTTAGAAAGAAATACAGAAAGTATAAATCACATTAGTTACTATTTTTATTCAGTCTAGGCACCATAGGTAGTCTATCCAGTGATCAGGTCACAGTTAGGATTTCATTCATCTGGATCAAAGATCATTTGTGATGCCCTTGACTTGAGGTCTTTAGAAGTTACACAAAATTCTGTCCCACCACTCGTCTCTATGGATCTCTTTTCTATACAGACTTTAGTCTACAAAACATAGGACAACCGCGATCCAGCTCATCCTGATAATCTGTCTCTCTACAAATATATCTACATAGCATAACCACTCCATAGTGTTACCACTGGTGCAATGCATTGTCACGGGTGCTCCAGAGACCCATATCCCGGGTCACAGGCACACCTGTGTGTCTCCCTGTGCCCCCGAAGCAAGCCTGCACTCTCACTTACCTTCCCTCCACCACTCCAGCAGCGGTTCTCTGCCCTGTGCGTTTATCCCGATTTACCATCGTGACCTTCATTCCATGCTGCCTGTCCTGACCTACCTTTCTCAACCTCCTGCCTGTCCCCGACCATGGTTTTGCCTTACAACTCTTTACTACGCCTTGGCCACCGCCGACAAATTCACGCCTATGGAGCAACCTGGTGGTACCACGCAGCAGCAAGTCCAACCCACTTTGTGGCAGCCTCTGGTGAAAACCTGATACTACTTAGACTCCGCTCCCAGGTATCGGCTTACATCATCATCCGTGGCGGTGCAGTGGGTACACTACCCCTGGTACCTGACACACATGCTCTTTATTTTGGCTCATGGCCAATGAAGAAAGAATTATTGATGCCCCCTCCGGCACCATGAAAGGAATACTGTTATTACATGAAATGAAAACTAAAGGAGGACTCTTTTCAAACTGTAACTGTGTTACAGTAAAGTCAAGGTCCCTGTATAAGGTTTCTGTTGGCATCTGTGCCTGTAGGCATCTGTGCCAAAATCCGATCGCATATGCCCCAATCCCCTGTTAATCACAGCCATGCAATCCCCAAAAACATCGGAAAATCCAGTGGGACCTGCGGACCCTTAGTAAATAAGCCCCACAGCTGCAGAATAGCAGAATAGACTGTGGAAAAGATCATGTCATTCAAGAATAGGAAAAATGGAGCTTGAAAACCATGTAGGCAACATAACAAATACATATATACACCAAAAATATATGTAACAGACTGAAGCATATGTGTTAGGGGTTAAGTACCAAGATGTGCCCATATCAAATGATCTTCTAGCCCAAACCCCCCTCAGTCAAAGTCCACTATGATCCTCCTACAATCCTCCTACGCAGCCTTCAATATATCTAGTTATAATTATTTTAGAAGCAAATTTGCAAGGCTGAGTGCATTTTATTCTCATTTTGACTGTTCACCCTACATTGAACTTATGTAACCTGTCGTCTTTTCAGCTTTCAAGCCTAAGGCGGAAAAAGGGAAGCACTATACCTCCTGACTGAGGTAAAAGGGCTTATTGATCTAAAGGATGCAATTTGGAACAATTCTGACATCCATTTCTGTCCTGTTGAATCTCAAACAGCAGCGCTTTTCGTGAACTGGGGGGGAGGGGGGGGTCGATGCGCCTGTGTATTTGCTCAGACAAAGGCAGATCTCAAAATTGAGATTTTCAAGGATAAGAAAAGACAGCTTCATTGAGTTTAAATGACAAATCAAGGACATCACTGAGAGCCATCATAACACAGTCCCAGGCATATTTGCTAAGGGAAGAATAACTTGACACTATAGGAACCTCTTTTGCATACTAACACCCTTGCCACATCTGTAGTCCAATAGCATAACATACAGCAAATAAAATGTTTTATTAGATTGCTGACTGTATAGATAGGGACTAAGACACATGGATGCTTTATCAAAAAATATTTTCAGTCTTGAAGAAATGTAGATTACATTTATAGCATGATGTTGGGACAGGACACACAAAATTTCAAAGTCTCAATCTTCTCAGGCAAAATAAAGCACCTGGTATCTCGCAGAATCTTCTCAACCTCTCTCCATGCAGAGCATATGCATGCCCAACTGATTGGTTGGTTGGCAGAAACAGCTGTTGACTGTTACATACTACGCAGTTGCAGCACAAAGTAATAAAAGTGGTAACACAAAATATGCTGTACAGGTGCTATTTGAGTCTACACTGGACAACACACTGACATGACTCTGAAAAAAAAAAAGTTTAAAATAAAAATTCAAAATTGAAAATTTGACAACTCAGATGACACTAGGACTACAAAAATGGATAGTCTAGTCTAGGACTAAAATGTGAGATTTGAGACTCAGTCCTTGGGAAAGATATTGATAAAAGTAGTCAGTCTCATAGTGTTTGAATGTAGCGGAATGTTTCACTCATTGGGGCACATTTACTAAGAATGTGGGAAACTGCTATAAAAGTGCCCCTTGTATAATGCTCAATTTGCCAGATTCATATAGAACGTGCGGCAGAAATCATGAATCTGGCGCTTCCTTGCACTGGCCTGACAGAATTCACCACATTTTTTGTGGTGCTCCTTTAACATAGAGCGTGCAACAGACTTTGCATGTTAAATCTGTTGTACGGTATGACTGCCAGAACGCCCGTCGCGTGGTGCATAATACAGCTGGGCTTCAAAACAGTGGCATGCGACACATTTGTGGTGTAGACACATCTTAAATACCTGTGAAAGCAGTTTCCACTAGAAATAACGTGCAAACTTCACCAGAAAACACCAGAAGGCACAAAGCCCTTAGTAAATGTGCCCAATAGTCTCCACTGTCCGGTGGATGAACTGAGTAAATGTGCCCAATTATCTTACTTACTGCACTTGTGCAATGTGAAGGAATGGTTTGCTTTGGAACCATATTACATTGGGTATCCCAGTATTGGTGTCCCATCAATAACACACTTATTATAAATTTGAAGGGGTTGATTAAGGTAAAGAAAACTATCAGGGTAAGTATAAAATGGGTGACCCTATCTTGTACACACCCTGCTAAAGTTATGAAATAATTTCCTTAAAGGGATTTGCCCATGAAAGAAAATTTTCAAATTTTAATCCCTAGTCATGTTTACACAATAAAGATTCATTTTGACCCGTTAATTTGCAATTATACTCAGTTACATTGCTGTTTTAGCTCCTATAACTCAGTGATGGTCAGTGTAAATGGTCAGTGTGGACCAGGACTCTCGAAGCAGACACTTGATGATCCCTCTGTGTGGTGATATGCTGTTTGAGAATTTATCTACACTGTCATTTAGCTTCTGAATAGTCTACTTAGTATCTGACATATAGAAAAGAACTAAACCAGACCAGAGTCTAGAATGACACACTCAGCTCTGCTGCCTCAACTAATCAATGAGCCTGAGTCAGCACTACTATGTCACCCCCTCTCCTGGGATACAGAGCTTACCCTGTTTGTAGAGCAGTTGCGGCCGTGTCCTCTCTACCCCGATGTAGAGGCACGAATGAACCGGGAAGTGCACGTGTCTGTAGTGCTGTCTGCCTCCTACCCTACTACCTTCTCCTGCAATGCAAGATAAGCCAGAAGGAATTGTCTGACCATAGTAAGAAGATATACGTTTGGATCCAGGGACAACAAAAAATAAACACTAGAACTGATGAAAACTGGTTGGGATTATATCTGTGAAATGCCATATTTTTGTTAATAACATTGAATGAGAGAATGTGTTATTTTGTTATTATTATTTATTTATAGAGCAACATTAATTCCTTGGTGCTGTACAATCAGTAAGGGGTTCACATTACATTTAGACAAGAACAAATGCAAGTACAAATGCAAGAATACAGGGATAAGGAGACAAGTTAAAGGAGGACCCTGCCCGGGAGATCTCACATTCTATATGGGAGGGAAGATGGAGACATGAGGTGAAGGAGCAGAGCAGTGCAGTGATTGTGTCTTGTAGGAGAAACCTGAACAGGTAGGTTTTCAGGTTACGTTTAAAGGTTTGATAAAGTGGGGAAGAATCTTTTGGTAGAGAGTTCTAGAATATGGGAGATGCTCTGGAGAAGTTCTAGATACAGCTGTGAAAAGAGCAAATGGTAATAGAGTGAATATGAAGGTCCTGTAAGGAACCAAGATTACGTGTGCGCGGTATTGGCTAATGAGTTCAGTGATATATGGAGGGGGCAGGTTGTTGATGGGTTTGTATGTAATGGATAGTATTTTAAATTGAATTTGCTGTGCAATGGGTAACCAGTGGGGAGACAGGCAGAGAGGAGAGGCAGAGGAAAAGCGAGGAAACAGATGGATCAGCCGGGCAGCAGAGTTTAGGATGGATTGAAGGAGTGTTAGAGAGTTAGCTTGGAGACCACTTAGTTTATTCAAGAATCTTGCCTTTGTGGGAATACCTCTTTATTGGCATATATATATGTTCGTTCATAGCTATCCCTTAGCTATTGATTTAAATACTAATCTCAGGCATTTGGAAGAGTATAGCCTTATAGTGAGATGGTTGTACAACTTATAGCCACCTTCTTTTAGCATTAGATGACCATGTAAAATGCCCTCAGTAAGCACTAGCCATCTTTCTATACCTTAAAACAACTTTCACATCTCAATCCAGCAGAATATAGTTAATCTAGTCTTTAAGCCATTTTATCCCTCTTTTCCCCATGGAGCATTTTAAGCAATTATCAAATGATTTGCAGCATGTTTACATAAATAGGCAAGCCTGACTACCCAATTATATTCTGTTCAATAAAAGCATGAATGAAGCTTTACCAATATCGGAGCAGTCAAACTTATAAATAACTTTTTAATAGTCTGCAGAGATTACGCAGGTTAGAAGCACAAGTGGGTAGATCAATAAATTCACCGGCTTCGCCCTGCTCTGGGCGAGTACAGTCATCACTTGGGTCACAGGAGAAATTAAAGAATAAAGAGCATGCATCACTGTAGATATAAATATCCATGTACAGGAGGCTCTACACATACTGCAGCAGTGTAAGAACAATACCTCCTTCCCTTTTGTGTAGACTATTGATCCCAAGTACTCTACAGAGTACACAGTCATGTACAAGTACGCTCAAAGAACAGAAAACAAATGGCAAGGTAATTTTCACTGCTATCATTGTTATTATAAGAGCTTAATCCATGATATTGTGAGGATTGTACAAGGGATCCTCGAGTTCTGATCTAAATTTCTTGCAGGATGACCACTGAAAATTAAATACACTGGAGTTGGAGATTGTAACTCGCCAGTTTTAAAGCTCCAAAATATTTTCCCAAAATAAAAAAAAAAATTCTGATTAAATTATAAGATACAAACATTTTTACAAGGAAAGAAAAACTGCACAACAGAAATCTGAGAGTGGCCTTTAGATTATTAATTCAGATTTGCAGGTTGTTATGTTTTAGATTTACACAAAGATGGATACCACTCAATGTGTAAAATTGGAAATGACCCCCCCTACCCCATGTGAACAGCACTAGCTTTCAGTCTTCAATCGACAGTGTAGAAACACACTCTATATAGATAAAGCATGTGGGATGGTTGGCTTGTTATGCTGCCTTTTAAAAGTAACCTGCAATGCAAATACATGTTTCTTTTTCTCTTGCCATATTAAAATATAATTATGTGTTTTAATTTACCTTGCTTCCTGACATAATCTTTTATTTAGTCCCAGTAGTTGGGCTTTGGTTTGAATGCATTTCAAAAAACACCATGGGACTTGTCTGTACTGGAGGCTCCTCAGCTCTCACCTTTGTGATCCTGTACAGCTCCTCCCCCCTGCTTCTTCAGAGGAACAGAGCTCACAGCATGGGGAGCTGACATCAGTGGGAGAGCCCACACAAAGGTGGAGGCTGAGAGCTGAGGAGTGAGCAGCACACACAAGTGTTGTTTTTTGAAATGCATCCAAACTAAACCTCACCCCTGCGACTAAACAGAGGATTCTGTCAGAAAGCAAGGTAAGTTAAAAAACACAATTAAATTGTAATGCAATAATGTAATTTTAATAAAGCAGTGGACAAAGTTATTAAGTGGTGGGCAACAAATGGAAAATAGATTTAAGATTAAAAAAAAGGACAGTGGTGGAAGAATGGTTATTTCAACTGGAAAACATATGCAGTAAAGACTAATGTTTTTCTCCACAAATAAGAAAGCTCAGTCGCTTTTTCCTCTGCCAGTGTTTCTTACGCAACTGTGCTCCAATAGCTACAATTCCAGTAATATACTTTAATAGTTTGTAATGTTACAAATTACAGCAACCACACAATATCCCCCTAGGAAGAAGGTAAACATTTGTCTATTTTCATGAAATGTGTAGATAATCTGGTAGGGGACAAGGGGAAGCGATGTGTTAGAAGGTAACGGTGTTTACTGCCATCACCATTATTTTATTTAAGTACACACTGCCAAGAAAATAGTTGCAAATGTTTTTTAAGAGCAAAAACAAGAAAGCTGCTGTACAAGATTGTCTTTATTACTTTAAGTATGTGATAAAGAATTTAACCCCAAGTACTGTCATTTAAATTTCTGCCTTGAGAGCACTGCCCGCATCAAGACAAATGGTTGTGCATGCAATGTTGAAAGATATGTAGAAGATCTACACATTGGGGGGGAGTTTGGTATTGCCAGAGCATGCATGAGAATAGACATTTGTTTGAAGATGATGGGAATCTTGCAAAATCAGAAGCAACACATACATCAATATATGTATGGAGGCAGATATAGATGTATTCAAGACTAGAAGCAAGGTGGGAGATTCATTGTGTGTACAACTGGTGGAGAACGCAGATGGATTTCCCCTTCCCTGCCAGTTTTCCTGTGTCCTCTTCCCACAGGGTTTGCTCAACTAGAAAACTGGCAGACTCTATAGAAAAACACTCTGCCAGTTAAGACCTGGCCTACAGATCTGAAATGGCGGAGTTTGCGCCCATATTTACTAAGAAGCTGCAGTCTCTCTATAATTACAGAAGCTGAGTTGCCAGCATCTGGGGTTATCTGGGTGTTAAAAAATACTGAGGGCCGGGCTGGGGTGGGCTAGTTAAACATAATAAACATGTACTTACCTCGTCCGGCGCTGTCGATGTCTCTCGCTGCAGTGCGTCTCTGTGCGTGGTTTATATACAGGGGTGCACAGGGATCTTCCGGCCGCTTACAACACTAAGAGATAGGGATGGATGGGAGGAACCGGCTACAGCGTGGACTGGAAGTTCCCTGTGGGCTTCTGTGCCCCTGTAAACAAACACGGGCACGGATCAAACGAACCGCGTCGCCGGACATCAGCGGTGTCGGAGGAGGTGAGTACATGTTTATTATGTTTAACTAGCCCGCCCTGGCCCTCAGTAATTTTTAACAGCCGGATAACCCCTTTAAGACTGCCATTTAAAACTCCAGTCTCAATGAATTCCCCTCTACGTGTGTGAAACTGAATACGAAATTGTACCTTAAAATGAGATTTAACCCCTTAAGGACGGAGGGTTTTTCGCCTCATTTCTCGCTCTCCAACTTCAAAAATCCATAACTTTTTCATTTTTCCGTGTACAGACCTGTGTGAGGGCTTATTTTGTGCGTAACAAATTTTACTTTCCCGTAATGATATTTATTTTAACATGCCATGTACTGCAAAGCTGAAAAAAAATTCCAAATGTGGAAAAATTGAAAAAAAACCGCACGTGCGTCACGTTTTTGTGGGCTCAGTTTTTACGACTTTCACTCTTCGCTCCAAATAACACGCCTACTTTATTCTTTGGTTCGGTGCGATCGCGGTGATACCAAATTTATACAGGTTTTATTGTGTTTTAATACATTTTCAAAAATTAAACGAATGTGTACAAAAAAGAAAAAAAATTTTTTGCCATCTTCTGACGCTAATAACTTTTTCATACTTTGGCGCACGGAGATGTGTGAGGGGTCATTTTTTGCGAAATGAGGCGACGTTTTCATTGCTACCATTTTGAGGTCTGTGCGACATTTTGATCATTTTTTATTTCATTTTTTATGTTATGTAAAAAGGTGTAAAAGTCGCATTTCGGACATTTGGGCGCCATTTCCCGCCTCGGAGGTCACCGCCGGCCGTAACCGTTTTTATATTTTGATAGATCGGGCATTTTGGGACGCGGCGATACCTAATATGTCTGTGATTTTTACTGTTTGTTATGTTTTATATCCGTTCTAGGGAAAGGGGGGTGATTTGAACTTTTAATATTTTATTAATTTTTTTTATTTTTTAAACTTTTTTTTTTCTTTTTTTTTTCACTAACTTTTAGACCATCTAGGGTACATTAACCCTAGATAGTCAGATCGCTGCTACCATATACTGCAATACTTCTGTATTGCAATATATGGCATTTTTGCAGCACATTCATTACAATGAGCCACTGGCTCATTGTAACGAATATGCAGCTGCCAGATAGCCTCGTGTCAAAAGAAGACACGAGGCTACCATAGCAACTGATCGCCGCCCCCCGATGACGTTCGGGGGCGTGGCGATCGAAAAAAAGATGGCGGCGCCCACGCGCCGCCGTCTTTTAAACGCCGCCGGCGACTTTGCCGGCGGCGTTTAGGGGGTTAATAGCCGCGATCGGTGCAAGCACCGACCGCGGTTATTAGCGGTGGGGGTTTTGTGCAAAATGCAAAAACCCCCACCTTTGTATGAAGAGGACTCAGCCCGTGAGCCCTCTTCATACATCCCTTATACCTCTGCGCCGTAGAGCTACGGCGCAGAGCGTTAAGGGGTTAAATTCTAAATCCCTGGAGGGCATTATGTTGCACTGCCATGTTGGAAATCACACTTGAGGTTTGTAGCCTTTTAGTACCCACACGATTCATTGATGACTTTAAATAGGGGAGATTACATATATTCATGTCTTTTATTATTTTATTTCCTTTAGTAGTGTCATTGTTTATTGTAGAGCTGAAGAGACATTTCGTGGTCTAACAGACAGATAGAAAACCCTGAAGCGGTCCATGCAGATTGTAGATTCATAGATCAAGTCCAGCCTTTAAGACTTGAAAAAAAAAAATTCCCAATAACCCGTGATATTCTTGCTCACCAGAAATACATCCAGTCATAGAGTCTGCCATAACAACCTACTGGGGTAGAGAGTTCCATAGTCTCACTGTTCTTATAGTAAAGTATCCCTGTCTATGGTGATGGTAGAATCCCCTCTCTTCTAGGCAAAAAGTAGCGGTCCCCAACCTCTTTGTACAGGCGGTCCCCTACTTAAGGACACCCGACTTACAGACAACCCATAGTTACAGACGGACCCCTCTGCCCACTGTGACCTCTGGGGAAGCTCTCTGGATGCTTTACTATAGTCCCAGACTGCAATGATCAGCTGTAAGAAGTCTGTAATGAAGCTTTATTGATAATTCTTGGTCCAATTACACCAAAATTTTGAAACTCCAATTGTCACTGGGGCAAAAGAAAAAAAATTGTCTAGAACTTCCATTATAAAATATACAGTTTCGACTTACATACAAATTCAACTTAAGAACAAACCTCCAGACCCTATCTTGTATGTAACCCGGGGACTGCCTGTACTTGGGGACTTGCTGCACCCAAAAAAAATTCCAGAGAACCATGGTCCCTGGAAAAAAAAATTATGTGCCCAACAAATACCCTATATCTAACCCTAACAAATATAATGTGTAATTTCATGCAGCTCCCAATCTAAAATGTCCCTTTTTTTGTACACCCCTTTATAGTGCCCCCTCCCTTTTCTGTACCCCCCTTTATAGCTCCACTGTTTTCTGTAGTCCGCTTTATATACTACATATACTCGAATATAAGTCAATCGAAGTATAAAACGATGTACCAAATTTTACCACAAAATAAACTGGGAAACTTATTGACTTGAGTATAAGCCTAGGATGGGAAATGCAGCTGCTACTTATTAACAAATGTCCAGTAGCCTCCCTTCATTAATAAAATGTCCATAGCAGGGCCCCCTCAAAATCATACAACTCATAATAGTAATGTCCCCTGCACAGCCCCCTGCTAAGCCCCCATAGTAATGTCCTCTGCTAAGCCCCCATAGTAACGTCCCCAGTGCAGCACCCATAGTAATGTCTCCAGTGCAGCCCCCATTGTACTGCCCTCAGTGTAGCCCCATAGTGATGTCCCCAGTGCAGCTCTGATAATGTCCCCATTGCTTCTCCCATACTATTGGCCCCTGCCAGGAACCCTTAAAAATAAACAACTGTATACTCCGACACTCCTCTCCTCCCTGCGGCTCCCTGGCGGAGGCATGTCTTTGCGGGGTGCCAGTGCGCACAAACTATGACGTAATCAGTGGGAACATAGACGTGGCTCTACCCATCTGCCGGGAAGCCATATAACCCCAAATTTAAAATTTGTCATTGGATTCTAGTCCCTTCATTTCCCCAATAATCTTGGTTGTAACTCTCTACAAGGTCATTAATAAAAATATTAAATAGACCCAGCAGTCTCATTTTATGTACCAACCTTTTATGCGGCACTGTATAAAATGCCTTGGAAAAGTCCAAATATACAATACCCACAGCCTCCCCAGATCTAGCCTGGAACTTACTTCCTCATAGAAGGAAATCAGATTAGTCTGACAGGACTGATCCTTCGTAAACCCATGCTGATGCTGGTTTATAAGGTTAAATGCAGTGAGAAACTCCAGGATAGCATATCTTACAAACCCCTCAAATATTTTCCCAAAACAGAAGTTAGACTCACAGGTCTGTAGCTTCTAGGATTGCTTTTTTATTCTTTTTTGTGCAAGTCCTGTGGAACAGAACCAGTCCTCAATTTTAAAAGATTAAAAATAATGATCTGTCCATGATGGTACATAGTTCATGCAGAACCCAGGGGTGTATGCCATCTAGGCCCGGTGATTTGTGAATCTTAGTGTTTGTGAGGCGCTGCTATACCTTTTACTGGGTTAAACTGTTGACATTCCAAAGAGAAAATATATTATTACTCATCATGTCTTCCACCAAGGGATTTTCCTGGGTTAAGACAATTGAGAAGGCAACATTCAATAGATAGGTCCTTTCCTAATTTCCCTCCACCATGACCCTCCAGGTTATTCTTCAGAGGGCCCCCACTACCTATAATGTAGTTCGGTGATTCCAGTAGATAATTAGCAGATTTGACCAGCTTTGCTGTTGTGAGTTTTTCCACCTTTACTCTAGGACAAAGATATAATCTTTTGAACGGTTTTTAGCTGACAATTCTAAAGTCCATTGCTTTGTTCTGTAAAGACAACAGAAAATGGATCCATTCTCTCTGCTCTGAGAATATGATGATTGTTACATTAGAATCAAATATTTCCATAGCAACCATTTACAGTTTTAGAACTTTTAAACGCCAAGTAGTATTTATCTATGCAGCGAATACATAAAATCCATCATCTTATGTGTCTGAACTCAAATAGCCCTGCTCTTGATTTTAAGTTGCAGTTGGTTTGTGCACAGACTTGTAATGCATTTCTATATACTGAAAGAAAAATGGAATAAGATATGTGAAAAGAGCTCAACAACATACTTTTACCTTTGGTTATGCAAATAGAAAAGCAAGTTACATCTATTATCTAAAAAAGTTGGATTTTGTAAGTTTATAACTAGGTGTTAGTGAAGCAAATGATTTTCTTCTGAGGGCATGAACTGTTACTTGATGTTGTACAAACAGGAGTGGGATAACAAAGTTAAGCTATTTGCACCCATAGTCCGTTGTTAGCAGCCCATGTGTTATTGTCATTAGACCTGCAAGGTCTAATGGACTAATGCCAAAAACAAGGCATAAAATCAGGCAGCAACTGGGGGCGGATTAAGACTATCATGTGCCCATGGCTGGGGCCTTCAGGACCTTTGGTGAACCTTCATAAGTCTTGAAATGGATCTTGTATACATGTGTATTGGGAGCAGGACCAGATCTATGGGTATTTTACTGCTCGGGATTATAATTCAATTTTAGCCCTCCCAGAAGGAACAGTGGAAAAGACTGCTGTAGGTGTGTTAGCCAATAGAAAATCATTTGTTTTTATGCTGTTTGTTGAATCAATACATAGCACATAGACAAATTCTACATTTGTGTGCTTTGGTAGAGGGCTCAAAAGGGAGTCTGTCTGCATCTCACCTTTAAGAAATTAACCATAAAGATATCTAGAGAACTTTATGCAGATTAGAATGATACATATTTTATGGACAACATCTGCAAATTAACACATTAATGCATATGCAAATAAATTTAGAAGTGCTACTTTGGGAGTAGCTTTCTTTGCAAAGTGCCAAATTCTCCTCCTGCCTCCACACTCCTCAACTGCCCTTCTAATTTTGACTGACAGCTGTACAGCCTCCAAACCACTGGGAAATCTTGCTTGGTGAATTTGAATCCCAGGCTTGCTTGGATTTAAATTCAGTGCTCAGGTGTGAGAGCTTCCCATGGCTTGGAGGTTGTGCTGATGTCAGTCAAAACCCAAATGGGTGGAAACAACTCGGGGAGGTTTGGGAGTCTGGAGGAGACCTGGAACATTTGCAAATGAATTTTCATATTTATAAAATTATTGATATTCCTGCAACGGGGCAGCTGATATAAATGATAGAGGTGCCATTTAAATAATTGAAAAGTGTTCTACATTTATATCTGTTTAGATTGCTAGGGGTGATCCTACACTAGGGGTGATCTGTTTCACTAAAGACAGGTTGCATAAGCCCATCACACCTGCAATGCAAATATCCCCCTCTACCTTGTATAAAAATTTGCATTACAATATAATTGTGTGTTAAATCTTACCTTACACCCTGACAAAATCCTGGGGTAGTTACAGGGGCTGGGCTTTGGTTTGGATGCATTTAAAAAAAACAACATTTGATTTGTCTGCGTTACTCCTCAAACCTTAGTGCACACCTTTGTGCTCCTGTATAGTTCCTCTCTCCTGACCTCACCAGGTCACAGCCTGGTGAGCTGACATCAGTGGGAGAGGGAAGAGCTGTACAGGAGCACAATGGTGGGGGCTAAAATCTGAGGAGTGAGTAACACAGACTAGTCACATATTGTTTTTGGAAATGCATCCAAACCAAAGCCCAGCCCCTATGACTACCCCAGGATTTTGTCAGGATGTAAGGTAAGTTATAACACACAATTGTATTGTAATGCAAAGGCTTATAAAAGGCAGATACGCATTTATGCACTGCAGGTGTTATGGAATTCTGCAACCTGTCTTTAGTGAAAATGAGATCCCTGGTGACAGGTTCCTCTTAAGGAGGACAGTACCTGGAAAATAAAATCTACCGCAGTGCTTCTTTAATCCTGCTTATAAGTTTTTGCCATATTAGTCAACAAAAGGCAAGAAGTGAGATTCTTGCCCACGAACCAGGCAGTACCCAAGAATGGAGACATTATTCAGGGATTAGACCATCATAACAAAAGAGTGAAAGATTGCAATAGTGATAGTTTATCTTAGATGAAAGTAAAACGCATAATACAAAACAAGGAGGTCTCCAAACAGCTTCTCTTTAAACTCTAGGGAGGTTGGATCAACATCAGGATTCTTGAAGACTAGCTTTACAGAGTCCTGAAATTCCCTCCAAAGCACTTTGTTAATGATAATCTGCACATATTAGACAAAATGGCTTTACAGCACTTGTATTGGAAACTCAGAGCTATAAAGGTTAATTACACTTCACCTAGATAAAAAATGAAAATGAACTGGTGCCAATGTCTTTGAAAAGTCCTCTAAGGCAAGACTGCATAGGCCCAGTCACATAGCTCTTCTTTCAAATTAGGATTAGAAAAATATACCTCCCTCTCCTGAATTTTGTGATCCCCAATTGCATTACCTAACACGTCTATTATTTAATCACTGCCAAAGTCACCAATCAATCATGGAGTCACTTCTAATTTGGTTGCAGAACCCATTATTTTATTGTTAAAGGGGAATACAGAAAATCAACTGTGGCAGCGGAATGGGAAAACAGGAAGTTAAGTTAAGAAAACAGCAGTGACATCCTGTCACCACTCATTTGATGAAGCAGATTCTGTGACCCAAAAAACTAAATTATCTGAGTGATCTGAGAGCTGGAGCAGGGTAGGTATATGTTATATCTTCCCGCTGCACCCTGGCCTCAGACCCCTAGGAGATTTCCAGATACTTGAAAAACCCCATCATGATTCATGATGAGAACAATAAATCCCTTGTTAACAGATCCGATTGCACAGGGCTGTAAGAACATCTTGAATGTGTTGAGGGCATGGTGTACTTCACAATTCACAATGTAATAATATTAAGTTCCTACAGCAGTCTGCATACTTCCAGGTCTTCAAAATAGGCTTGTATAGACCGAGTTGATTGCTGCTGTAAAAAGTATTGCTGTTACAGTGCAGTCTTACAATACCTCCAGACATTATAACTTAAGTCATGCATTCCCCATTGGTTTATCGGGATTTCTATTAGTCATCACAAGTTTTCTTCCTAATCTTCTTGCAATTGCTTTTTATTCCTTCCATTTGAATTCCTCATTTACTAGTTTATGTGTTTCTTTTCTTCCCCCAAGTATCGACCAAATGAGGAAAACTAATCAAGAGCTTGTTTGATAAACCGGCTCAGAATGAGGGACTTGCTCGCTGCCGTCACCTTGTCCTATCTCAAGGTTGATTTCATAATTTCCCATTTGCAATATAAATAAATGGGAAAGAGAAGGGTCTAGAAATATAGTTCCTTTAAGGGGATTTATAGTCAAAATTTGCATTGAGCTTGTAATTGTTGAGAGGTACCTTTTGCTATAAAAGGTCTATAAGTAATGATAATAGATTTGAGTTGACAGCATACAGAATGGGATTGTCCATAAATATGCTGTAAGCCGTCTTTTTTGTATGAGTGGGACAGCACTATAGTGTGAATTGTGTGACCCGCAGAATATAATGCATTATTACTGGCACACCACTCGCTTGGAACCAATCATACACTTTGGAGATGAGTAAAAGGGACGCGTAGCAGGATCATACTACTTCACCACTTTAAATACACATACGATGCTGACATTTTACCCTACATGTTAACACTGGAAGTCATTCTGTTCCCAGAATATGACAACATGAGCTTGAAATGTTCTAATCTTCCTGGATTGCAGAAATGTCTGGATCTCATTATTAATTATTATTATTATTAATTTTTTTATCATTTCATACAATCTCCAATATGGTGGCTGATTTATTTAATTGATTGATGAATTTATGTTAATATAGTAAATTTAAAAGAGGAAATAACCAATAATAGTTCTACAATATATTTAATCAATTTCTGCTTATTTTTGTATTGTTTAACCATATATATGCACAGCCGGAATAAATAGTCGCTAGTTCCTCCAAAAAACTTTTACAAAAATCAATTGTACAGTCGTTTCCATTAATATTGAATTTGAAAACATGTATCCCTTTGTGCTAACAAGATGGACAGAAGCTCATGGACTATCGAATCCAAATGTTTTCGGATTCAATTCAGATGAATCCTGTACATGCAATAAATACACAAAAAAAACATTTTTATAAAGAAGAAAGGTTATATACTAAGAGGAGGTTGTATACTAATTTTCATGAAAATTAAAGCAACATTGACTTGGACAGAAAAGATCTCACACAAGTCAATTCTTAAGAAAAACTCAAGAAGAAAATCTTGAATGATTTGTTCATCTCTGGTTACTAGACACATAAAAGCACATTTACTAAAAATAAATGCAAACTGCCCTTTCTTCGTGAATCTGGTGCTTCCTGCGATGCTCTGACAGAGTGCAGCACTTTTTATGGTGCATCTTAACATGGGCCATTTCAATTATGAAATTTTTGTCATATGAAGCTTAGTGCAGCCAAGACACAAAGGGTCGCATGCGACAAAAACTGGCACAAGGTCCTAAGTTAATGTGGCCCATAATGTTCAGAAACTGTGTTTGTGATTTCTGCAATCTGGTGAAAGGTGACATGCATAAAGGATACGGTAGGTTGTATATTTCTGGTGACCGATCAAGACATGTAACTTATTGGCAAAACTGTATTAACCCTTAACTTGTAGATAAAAAACACCTACTTCAGCAATGTTTCTTTTACATATTTAAAGTTACGCTGTTAATAAAATATTTACCTTTATTCTAAACCTAAATTTGTACAATTAAAACCTTTACAAAACAATACTTACTTTTTTTTTTGCTTTTTTACTTTTCCGAAATATTATTTCCCCAAAACGATGTACAAAACATGCATACATTAAAAAAGGATAATGGAAAACTGCACTTTAAGAGGCCAAATGTAAAATTAAGTGAATGGTTAATTTCTAAAACAATGATCTACCTGTATGTTGTGCAGATGTAACTGAAGTTGGGCATGAAGATGGAGATACAGTAAAGTTTCCAATACTAATGTTTACTAGCAAATACCAATTTGGTTAGTTTTTCTTACAGCATTTTTTCATAATATCTAAGGTGTCAAAATGCCAAATAGAGTTAAAAGGGCAATAGGTAGATTGTCAAAAGTTAAAATACACATGAACTTCCACAGTAAACTTTTACTTACGGTTTCGTTCACACGGGACTGTCCTGGTCGGTGGCTAGTCTCCGCTTACAGTTGCGGAAGACTGACATCACTCACACTACAGGTCATCCAGGAAGACACTTCTCTTTTCTGAGAGCTATAGTTCTACTGCATTACAACAATATAAACGGAAAAACGAAAAATAATTTCCCTTAATATTAGTCAAAAATTTTGTGAAATATTCTTCCCCACCTGCCCAAATGAAGAAAATATGGTCAATAAAACTATGCCAGACGACCAGGTTTGCACCTGTCCACCAAAAATATACACTGGGATTCTCAATATCCTAAGTACAGGTTGTTTTAACTTTATTTATTATTTTTTTAGAAAAACATGAAACCTAGGGACCCTACTGTACAATGATGACAATTAAAAATAGAACTTACTGAAAACTACTTCTTGCATAAACAATGTTTCCATCCCTACAGGCATTGTAAAATATGTAAATCTACAAAATCTTTTAAACCAATCCTTTCTTTTGGAGACAAAGTATTTAAGGGTGATCAGTACAAGATCAAAAATATATTGTATTCAATGTTCCTGTAGAAATTTATATGTAAGGATGACCAAAAGTTCATTAATAACAACAATAATGAAACATATGAACAATTTTAACAACATTAAAACAATTTTGCTGGACATCCTCTCTCCAAACATTTAAATAATAAATAGTGGAAGTTTTGTAGGCTCCACCGTATTTGGTATAGAAAACAAAACAGTATACAACAAAACTGGGCTCAATTAAAAATATGTCCAGAGTAGCAAGTCATTGAATATTTGATTTAGACACAGTAGTCCCTAATGGCTTGAATCAGGAAATTGAATTATTTGCCTTTTAACAATAATTTTCATATTGTCATGATTCAGGGGTAGTGGATCCACTGTACCACCACAGACCCATTTTAACAATGGGTTATGAATTTCCCTTCTTCATTTTATGCATGTTTTTTGGACATTATAATTAAAATGTGAATAAAAATACATTTTAGATTTTAAAATAAAAGTTTTTAGGATCGAGGCACAAGCCGCTATTAGGCTATTAATAATGTTTTACTCTCTCTTTTCTTTTTATATGAGATCCTCTTTCTTTTTCCCTCTTATGTCATGTGAGTGATAGTTAAACTACACATTCTGACTCAATTTGCATCAATATCATCTAGAGTTAGATCTAGAGTTAGGTATAGACTATAATGAACCATTGGTACATATTGTTGTAAAGCAGTAGAGCTATAGCTCTCAGCAACACCATCAGTTCCCATGAAACTCTATATAAGGTAGTGATTTAGATTCCACCCACCTTCTCTCTCCAGATGAAGAAAGCAGTGTTCTTTAGACCCATAGTGTAAGTGGTTTCACTCTTACGGAACTGTAAGCGGAGGCTAGTCGCTGGCCAGGCAGTCCCGCGTGAGTCAAATAATAAGAGCAAGTTTACTGTGGAAGTTCATATGTATTTTAACCCTTGGACAGTCTACCTATTGCCCTTTTAACTTCACTTGGCATTGTTGGCAAAATTGGAAGTATTGGAAACTTTACTATTAAAGAATTTTGGCTAATATACAAGTAGATTATTGCGTATGATCATTTTTTTTCGAAAGTAATTGCTCACTTAATTTTACATGAGTGAAGGTTTCCATTATGTTTTTTTTTTCTTTTCTACCCACAGAGTTTAAAAGGGTTTATCTACAGGAAAAGCTGTACTTTACACTGGTAACTATTGCCAGAAATTAGACCTGACCAACTGGCTTCAGTAGAGATGTGTCATTAGTGCACATGTTAGGGCTCAGGCCATTGTTTAAGAGCAACAATGAGAAGACTTCAATTCTGTTCTACTAAGTAACTACTGAACCATTCAATTCAGAAATAGAGCTAGACATTGAATGAGTAATAGATTATGTATTTCCCATTCATATGGAAATTCACATTTATTTTTATTATGAATATGTATACAATCATTAACTGTATTTTTAATTATTTTAAACAAATCCTAAAACGGTAATATTTGTGCTCTGGGCATCCTTCTGGAAACTCATGGCATATACTGTATTTTTTTTCTTCCCTCCTTGCAGCTTAGTCTCCTAAATAGGTTTCATCATTTACTGACAAAGGGATGAAATTAAATTATATCCATTACACTCAGAGTTTCTCTTCACACCTCTTCGTCCCTTCTTTAAGATGGGATTAAAAAGAAATAGGAAAGGAGATGTATCCCCCTTTTACTAAAAACCAGTACTCAACCAATGGATACTTTAGAAATAAATAACTCTAAACTGTGCACAGTAGTTAATCCAGATACAGAGTGGATAATCCCTCTTGGCACACTTGAAAGGAAGCAGTTTTTTTTTTTAACTAAAGACGATAAAAAAATAAGAATGTGAATTACCCTTCCTGTGATCATCCATTTTTTTTAGGTTTTTGCATGGTCTGCTGCCAACATCATGGCATGAATTGAACATCAATGTCCTGGCATTCTCTTTATGCCTTTATTCTATCAGGAATCAGATAGCATACCAAATACCCATCTTATGCTTCTCCAATAGAACAAATCTAAAGCCTCCAAACATCTTAAACTCTAATTTTTTTACATTCTAGTTGAGGAACATAAAGTCTATAAACAGAGCTGCTATTTTTCAGTAAGGCAAAGAAGAGTTAAAGGTCTTAGTTCTCTTGGACTTGGTACCTTCCGGGATTCCTTTTCCATTGAGACATATAAGTAATCGTGACTTCTTTATAAAAGAGTAATCTTCTGAGAGATATGCTGGAACACAGATTCTCTAACAAACACATTGTCTAGTTTTCTGTAGTGTTCCCGAAGTTATCACCAGAATCCAGATGTCAAAGTTGTTAAAAAGTCACAAATTTTGGCACAAATCCACAGCTGCCCCTGACTAGGCATAGAAATTAGCTTAGAACTGATCATGACTTTTGGAGATTTTGTGCGACTTTTGTTTTAAAAATTCACTAAAGACCAAACATAAATGTATATCAATAAGGAAAAACGCAGTCCCAAAATGCAGATGGATGCTAAGGGAACCTGGCATAAACCTTGTACCACCTTATGTCAGGATCAGTGGATCCTCTGGACCACCGCGGGAGATGTAACTAGCCAACACCCGGAACCGGAGCCTAGCGGCACCTGGTATTCACCAGAGCCCGCCGCAAAGCGGGTTGGACTTGCTGCGGCAGGATACCACTAGGTCGTTCCCAGGTGTGACTAGCCCACGGTGGCAGCCGAGGTCGAGGTACCTTAGCGGATGACAATCTCGTAGACAGGTCCAGGCACAGGGTCAGGGCAGGCGGCAGAGATGCAACGTCAGGTCCAAGTCCGGGGTCAGCAACAGGAGGTCCAGGCAGAAGGGGACGGGAACACAGGCACAGGAACACAGCAACACGGAGGAACACGGAAAACACAGGACTTGGGAGCGGAGACACACAGGAACGCAGGAATACACAGGAACGCAGGAATACACAGGAACGCAGGAATACACAGGAACGCAGGAATACACAGGAACGCAGGAATACTCGCTTGGAAGCTTTCTCTAAGGCTATGAGGCACAAAGATCCGGCAAGGGTCACAGGAAGGGGAAGAAACTTATAGCAGGCCAGCGCCCATTATTGGCGCGCTGGCCCTTTAAATCTAAGAGTGACGGCGCGCGCGCGCGCCCTAGGAGACGGGGACGCGCGCGCCGAGCTGCGGGAGCCAGGGAGGACATCGCGGGAGCCAGGGAAGGTGAGCGGGACCCGGGACCGGGGGCAGCAGCAGGAACACGGGTGCGCCCGCGATCCGAGACAGCGATCGCGGGAGCACCCGTGACACCTTAATTAACAGTAGGGTATAAAATAGCCTTTCTAGTATCAGTGACTTTTATGTCACAACCCAACAATTTACCTACATAAAAATCTCCCACTTTAGGCTGAGATCAGTCACTTTTAGAAACAAGAAAGGGGAAATCACTTCAGACATAGCTATCAGGGGTTCTATAGCATCTAGTACCATGCTTTTGGTGCCATCTTTAAGATAAGAATCTTTTTTTAAATCTTATTTTTCTTGGTCCACTTATTGACATATCAATTCTTATAAAGAATCAGTCACAATTCCTCACCTTTATTTTTCTAATTTCATAAAAAGAAAATAATTTCATTATTAAAAACTGAGTATTATTTCCCAGAACCCCGAGGTGTTCTATTAATCAAATTCTCCTACTAGAAATGTATTATTTTTAAGGACGCAATAAATTTTTATATTAGGTTTCTTAATCTCTATTTTCCAAAAGCCATAACTTTTTTATTTTTCTGTGTACATGCATATGGGCCTGCTTGATTTCTACAGAATAAATGTGATTTCATGGTGAAATAATTTAGTTTCATGAATAACGTACTGAGAAGCGGAAAAAGAAAACTCCAACTATGGTGAAATTGAAATACTTGTGTCAAGCAGGAGAATGGGCCATGAGGCCTGTCTGACTTTGGCTAGGTGAGCAGAGCACTCTCAATCATGTTGCACTGTTCAATGACCAAGCCCAATATAGCCCAATGAGATTGTGCATTAGCCAGAAGAAAACGGCTAGCTGAAGGCAAAAATAATTGGTCATGTGCATGAGGCCTTAGGGGTCTTTTTTTTGTGCCACAAGCATTGATTTTCTTTATTTTGATTTTGGGAACTGTATAATCTTTTGGGTATTTATTCAATTGTATAGGTTGAAAAGAGTGAAAAGGGGTGATTATAGGAAAATGTATAATAAAAAAACCATAAAAATGTTGCCTGCCTCAGAAAAAGAGCAAGAGTAGTACTGTACCATTACTTAGAGAGGTGATATCAGAGAGCTGATCATGTGCACTTCAGTAACGCAGGCCTATTGAATGTCTGTGCTGATTAGCAAAATTATGCACATTGGCTTCTGACAAGTGCGCCATTGTATGATGAATGTGGTTTTGTTACAATGGGCCATTGTATGCTGAAAGTATTGTAACCCGATACAATTGTCACAGGAGGAACCACTGTATAACACCAATTACATAAAGGCTACATTTCCAGTCAGCAGCCTTTATTGCTATTGACAAGAATAAATCATTCAATCTTTTGTAGTTGTAAAAGAAAGCTAAAAAACTTCTATGGCCAGACCTAATGATCCACAATCACAGTGTAAGTGATTCTTAGATAACGAAGCCGTCACAGACTGAATAGGTAAATCTTAAGATACTATTTTTTTTTATTATCAGGAAAATGCATGAGTTGACCAATATTGTCCAATATTAAATGAAATATAGGTCAATGTATACCAGAGGGTATATTTGATTTTACCTACTGTTGTGTATCTGTTTATAATTTATGGGTAGTTCTCCCTAAGACTTACAGAAGGGTAGTAATAAATCCTGAGATGATCAGATTTAAAAACCAATATGATTTCACAAGACACAAGTCTATATGACTTTTTTTTGTGTGCTTTTCTGTGCATACGATTTATCATTGTAGGTTTTCCTTCTTGTTATGGTCTTACAGTTGTTGCTACTCAAATCTATTTCCTATTCCAGGAGACAACTACAGTGGTTTAGCACCAACATTTGCAACTTTTTAAATTGTTGCATGTCTTAAAACAGAATTCACCATCTGGATTTGAATGATAAATCAGGCAAAAAAAAGTATAGCAGAAAAAACAGAAAAGGATGGGCTTTATCACATCCTTTTCTGTGGGACTAACATGTTGTTGGTATTCTATTTAGGCTTTGTCAATGGTTTTGGTTGTCAAGTCTGACTAAATCTAAGTAAAGTAAGAAGATGCATTTGTACATACCTCCAGTTATTCTAATATCCAAGGCTTACATAGTTAAAGAATAATGACCGGCAAAGTGTGTATTACTAACACATAATAAGGATAACATGTATCCAACAATCTTGCCAACATGCATATTCACCCAGTTTTCATGGATCCTGTTGTACCAATATTGGAATGTTCAGGCCCAGTTCCTGAATCCAGGTAAAAGATGCTACATCAACAATGTTTTACATACCCGATTAGGTTGGTAGGGCTAATTTACCTATCAAGGCAGAGAAAGAGGTGCAAGTTACAAGTTACCAATAACCCCCATCCCTGCCTACTTGCCCAAACTGCTCTTGTCCACAGGGGACAGCTGGACAACAGTCCCTAACCTGAGTCAGTACTCGGAACAGTGGACAAACAGAGAAACAGACAGACTGACATAAGGTGTTAGCATGACTAAGTCAAAAACCAAGATGGTAGCAAAGAAGTCCAAAAACAGCAAGGGATCAAAATACAGCAGTAGCAAAATTGAGTTTGAATAATCATAAAGTTTAAGAAACTAGTATAGCTGCACTATACACAGCAGGTATATGAAGAGTTCATGGACGCTGCCCAAGCAAGTGATAGGCTTGGACTTCCAAACACACCCAGCTCAGCCAAGGGAACTAAACTCTACAGAGAAAGCTGTCAATCACATCCTCAAGCTCAGTATCCTGCAGCCAGAACAAATTGTAAGAGTTCTGACAGCATTTATATGTATGGCTTTAAACCCTTCTTCTAAAAAGTAAGCCCAATACCAGCCACATTTAAATTTTATGCTGTGTTGCTATTCTTTGTAGTACTCTTTTGTGATTTCTCTATAGATATAATAGGTTATTTCCAAGTCATCCCTCCAAATGAGCTTAATCGAAAAGAAGGATTCTCTGGTGCCTTGGTATTCCAGTCCAACGTATAAATCAAATAAAGACTTAAATACATGTATGAAACAAAATCGATAACACAGAAATAGGAAAAAATACAGACTAAATTGTGTCCCTTTCTATATGGAGAACTCTATATTCTGCTTGAATTAGAACAAAAGGTATGAACTTGCCAATGAGTGTCGGCTCATTCAGTACCCATGTTTTACAGCACGTTAAAATAGGGAGATTTACCAATTTCATATTTTCTTTACTGCTGTCAAATTCTGTTTCCATAGCAGCTTTCCAAAAGTAAGTTACCGCTTGTTGATTAAAAGCAGCCCAGCTCTATAATATCATATAATGCGGCAAGCAGAGAAGCATGCAATGTTACAAGCCTCAAGGGAAGCCATTTTCTGCATGTCTCTTCTGCTCACTTCCCTCACCTTATTCTCTCATCCTCCGCTTTAGCATCGGCCTATTAAGAAAAATGGGGTCCCATTGCTTTTGTGACACATGAATAGAAGGTCGGAAGAAATGAAGCGTCTCCTCATAATGTTTTATTCTGTCTCCATGGTGACTCTCCCCTTCAGAAGGCCAAGTTATTTTAGTTTGTTGACAGGATGATTTGTTACAGAATTTAGAAAAATGTTATGTTAGCCTTTTTTGGACTCAAACAGCTCATTTCTATTTTGTGTTTCCATTTCTATTTGAATAACATTCTTTAATGCCGTGTATGGCTGGAAGCTTTAGAGTCAATATGTGGTGTGAGTGGGAATAAGTCATTGTAATATGGAAATGGTTTAAGATGCTTTACCAAGCTTCAAAGAAGTTGTTATAGAACTTATATATGGGGGAGATTTATCTTAAGTCTCTTAGAGCAGAACTGTTCTAGTTGCCAATGGCAACCAATCATAGCACAGCTTTTTATTTTCCACAGCTGTTTATAAAATTAAAGCTGAGCTTCCATTGGTTTCCATGGGCAACTATATAATGATAAATCTCCCTCTAAGGCTACATTCACACGACCTTTGGGAGATGTATATACGTCCGCCGGGAGTGGTGCAGAGAGGGCGGTGCAGCACACGTGCCCAGCAAAAAGATAGGAAATGCCCTATCTTTCCCAGTAATACGGCAAAGTGCATCTTTATGGAGAGGGACGGGGGCGCACAGCGCTCACCCCCTCCTCCTCTCCCGTGTGGCCTGCCCATGGCGGTAGCACCCTCGCTTAAATGTGGCCTAAGTCTCTATGTTATGTGCACAAAACCTTAATGCACCTGTAATCTTTCAACAAATTCTATGAAAACTAGTAGTAAAATATATATATATATATATATATATATATATATATATATATATATATGATGAAAAATACATTTTATACCCTGTATTCTGAACTTTCTAACAGTCACCACTTCTGGCACTCTCTAATTCTCAGATTTCATCGAGCTGATGAGCAGAGAATAACAGCTATCACTCAGCTTCTGTTTACTGCTCCCCCTACCTTCTCCATAAACTGAAAACTTTCTTTCATGTATGAACAGGGCAGTTTATGATAATAAAATTTGTAATAAAATTTGTAATAAATTTAATTAACCCCATCACGACCTGATGAGTCCTCTCCATATGTGGTGGGAGTGAGCCGAGGTACACAATAGACAACAAAACGTCCGTTTTCAGATAAAATGAAAAGGGGATATACATTTTTTGAATTACAAAACTATTAACTGAAATAAATTGAATTGAATGATTTTAAGGGCAAAATCAGTCTTACTAGAAGATATTTTTTTTCAAGACCTGCACTATACAAAAATCAACATCAAGCGACCAGAAAAAAACTTTAGGTGGTGCTCAATGCATAGAAACAGACAGTCCATGTATTTCTATAACAGATAAAATAGTTAGCACTCACCATAAAATAACATTTCCTTTATTTCATCCTTTTAAAAACCTTAACTAATATGAAGAGGGGGCAAAGGGTGAATGACTCGTTTCTTGATGAAAATAAGCACATTCTCAGCACAAAACAAGTCGTCCCGAGTGCACGTTCCAGCATTGCTCCCTCTTCCAGGTTTGTTAGAGTTTTTTTAGTAGATGAAATTAAAAGCACGTTATACGTTGTTGAGTTCCAACTATCTTTTCTTCTGTTATTGAAATACTTTTGGATGATCAGTTATGAATAGTTACAGTTCCTTTTTTCCAGCTAGAAACAGATAAGTGTTCATGTGTTGTAAGCCTATCCCAATGACTACAATGAACGCTCAGATAACCAGCAGGATTCCCTGGCCAAGTCAAACATCCATAATAAGTATGTTGCTTCCTCCATGCTGTGGAGACACCATGTAGGCTAATCTGTGAGGTAGCTTGTCAAGCTCTTGGTACAAATTGCTCTGAGTATCAAGAGTCTTTTCTTCAAAAAACTGATAAGAAAAGCCTTTAAAAAGAAGAGCTATCAAATTATTTTCTCCAGGTCTTCAGATGTCAACATTCAGTCTTAGCACAAGTGTTATTGTATTTTAGCTTTGCTGTTCATCCAAACTGTTCTTCTACTATTGTTTCATGACCCGCAACTCACCTGAATAATGTATAGACCAAAAACTGCCGACTTTACATATACATGCAATCCCACCATTTCTGTTCATTGTTATACAATGTGGATCCATGACAAGCAGAATGTGACAGCTTGTGCATTAGAAATTCATTTCTCAGTAGAACTGAGAATTCATTTTTCATAGATGAGATGGTACTACTCTATAATATCTACTATGACAAAGTCCTAAACATTTAAAAAGCCTGATAAAATGTTGATACTTGTTCACTGCATGATATAAATCCACATTAAGATTCCCACAGAAACTGTGATGCCCTACTGTTCATTAGTTTTATACCTGTCTTTTATCTCATCAAAAGTTTATATGAAATCCTTAAGAATAGAAATGTGTACTCTGTGGCTGGCTGCACGCGAATATGCATGATCCATGGAAATGGGAAAGTGGCGTGCTGGTCATATTCCATGGACCAAGCACAGTGTCAGGCACAGGAGTCCTTACAACATTGTGAAATGCAAATGCAAGGCGGCTGAACGGTTCTAACTTAGTACAGTTAAAACCAGAAGTTTACACAGTATATAAAAAAACACTCATGCATTATGCATCTGACATAAAATCATAATAAACCTTTCCTACTTAGATCAATTACCAAAATGATTTACATTTGAAACTGCCAAAAGAATGTGAGATAGAGAAAGTTTTATAAAATTACACAAAAATTGTGTTGTCTTAACAAATTTGAGACAGCCTAAAAGATGATGCTATGTCTTTGGAAGCTTTGTACACTGACAATATCAGAAGTAATTAGAAACATACCTGTGGCTGTATCTAAGTCACAACTGAAACACCATTGTGGGAAAGTCCAAAAAAATCTGTCAATATACCATAAAGAGACCATAAAGTCTAGTTCATTTTTGGTACAATTTTAAGAAACCAGAAGGTGCCTTATTCATCTGTACAAACATTTATATGCAAGTTCAGGAAAGAGACGGTTTCTGTGTCCCAGAGATTGACGTGCTTTTGTCCAATATGTGCATATCAACCCAAGAACAAATGCAAAAGACCATGTGAAGATGGAAGCTGAAGTTGGTTAGAGTGTGTCATCATCCACAGTGAAACAAGTCTTGTATCGGAGTGGGAAGAAAGGCCACTCTGCAAATATTATTCTGGTTTTTTTTTTTGTTTCTTTTGGAGTAATTGTTCCTGTGAACATCACATCACCCCACATCACATCACCCCAACCGTGAAAAACAGGGGTAGCAGCATCATGTTATGGGGTTGATTGTCTGCAGTAAGGACTGGTGTAGTTCACAAAAAAACATTAAGTGGCAGAACTGAAGCAACATCTCAAGACATCACCCAGGAAGTTTAAGGGAACCTGTCATTTCTGATCAGCTAAATAAATACGGGACAGTACAGAACACTGTAGAGTCATCCCAATGCTTCTAATCCTATTACTCTGTGTTGCTGCTATGTGATAAAAACTATTTTTAATCTTGTCTTCTTTGATTTACCCAGTCAAAGAGGTGGGATAGCTTTCCGATCCAGTCCACTTGTGCCCACCTCCTCATGGCTGCTCTGGCTCTTCATTACTACACACCAGTTTCAAACTTCCCCACACACGCAGTCCGTCTGTAAGTTTGGCACCGGCACGTGTGCATCTGCGGCAGGCCCTACAGGTGTACCACACTTGGTGTTGCATCAATAGACATACCCTTAATAGTTGCCCTAAAAAGGCGATATGGGAGTCATTAAGGGCTTAAGGATTACCAAGTCTAGACATGGCTCAGTTACTCCAATTTTGTTGTCAAGAATTAGCCCAAATTCCTACCAACTATTGTAAGAAGTTTGTGGAAGGATATGCAAAATGTTTGACCAAAGTTAAAGGGCAATGGTACCAAATACTAATGAAATGAATGAACTTTTGACATTGCACTAAGTAATGAATAATCGTATGGCGCACGCTGGGCGAGGTTGCATGTAGAGGGCTCGTGGGCCGAGCCCTCTCCATAGCTGTTAAGTCTTTGCTGCATATTGCAGCAAAGGCTTATCGGTAACACCCACAATCAGTGTTAACACCAATCGCGGGTGTTATCCCGCAGACCTCCACTGGCCAAGCTGCCACTGGTTTAAAAAAGATGGTGGTGCATGGTTGCTGCCATCTTGGTGAGGATCGTCGCTCCCAATGACGTCATTCCGGGAGCGGTGATCTGTCGCCATGACAGCTTCAGGTCTTCTGAAGGCCCGAGGCTGTCTCCTTTTAACACTTTCATTACAATGTGCGATTTACACTTTGTAATGAATGTGGAGGAAAATCCCCATATTCTGGAATACTGTAAAGTAAAAATTAAAAAAAGTTTAAAAAATTTTAATAAAAACACCTTAAAAATTCAAATCACCCCTCTTTCCCTTGAACTGATATAAATATAAATAAACAGTAAAAATTATAAACATATTAGGTATCACTTTGATCTATCAAAATATAATAATGGTTTTTCACTGCGTTTAACCCCCTGTAACGGAAAAGAGTGCCCAAAGTCAATGGCACTTTTTGCCATTTTTAAAAACATAAATAAAGTGATCAAAAGGTTCTACAATACTAAAAATTGTAGCAATGAAAAAGTAATCAAAAGTCGCATAAAACATCACCACCCACAGCACTGTACACTTAAAGGGGTATTCCGGGAATATGAACGTCTGGTACAAAAACCCATAATGCATTTTAGATTGTGAAGAAAGGGCTGTCAATTACCTAGTCCACCATTCGGACTGTGCCACTGCATTCTATGGCTCTGCGGCCGGCAGGTGTTGCCCCTAGATACGGTATAATAATTTCTTTATCATAAAATACAGTTCCTGGTTCAAGAGTTAAGGTTTGCGGAGTGTCTATATAGACGAGAACATTAGTCACAATAACAAACTGGTGGTTTTCAGCTAGAGTCCTATGACCAGTCAATTATATTAGCTCAGCTTTTTATCTAAGAGAAGTTAGCACAATAAAGTCACATGTGATTGGCAGTGAACTACTGTCCTATAAATCAGAATGATAAGAGCATTTTCTCATACATGATAAACAATGTGTAGTTTATAAGTGTTATTGACAGCCATGTCCAATGCTTCAAGTAGAAAAGATGACAATTATAACATAAAATTATTAACATTGCTGGACATCAGAACCTGTAGATGTGGTCAAGGAGCCTTCCAGGGACCAGATAAACATTACTTAAAGGGGTATTCCGGGAATATGAACATCTGATACAAAAACCCATGATGGTATAAATAAATGAATGTAACAAAACTTTAGGTCAGTATTCACAAAATGGAGCTTAAATAGTTTGATTTTATGATTCACAAAATTTTATGGCCTCTCTAAAGTTATCACCAACATGGCCGCCACTGGAAACTACAAGTCCCAAGATCCTTTAGTTCTCAGTAACTCCTCCTATCTCTTTTGCTCTGCTCCCAGTGATGATGTAACAGGTTTTCTTGCTCTGTTACCATAGTAATGATGTGTAACTGCCATCACCAAAACACTGGCCATACTGAATGCACTGCAAGCAACCGACTACAGCCAAACATAGTGGTGAACACATGTGATCAGTCCTGTGTATGCTCTGCAATGGACCGCCCAGAGGAAATTATTAGACTGATTAAAGGGCCAGTAGCTTATTAATTCTTCATTACAGTGTATATCATCAGCATTTTTCTGTTAACGGGTGCACAATTTCAAATAACTAATTACATATTAGCTTATATTTTACTGACTCATTTATATATGAATTATGCTGATTTTTGGAATACCCCTTTTAAGTATGAAAAAGTTATTAGCGCCAGTAGATTTTGTACAGGAGGTTTTAATTTTTATAAATATATTAAAACATTATAAAACCTATACAAATTTGGTATCCCCATGATCGTACCGACCCAAAGAATAAAGTAGACATGTCATTTGGGGCACAAAGTGAAAGACGTAAAATCCAAGCTCACAATTTGGAATTTTGTCCCGTTTCCCAGTACACAGCATGGGACATTCAATACCATCACTATAAAATTCTATTTGTTATGCAGAAAACAAGCAATCATGTTTAAAAATAAAAAAAAGTTATACATTTTTAAAGGTGGGGAGTGAAAAATGGAAATGAAAAAACAAAAAAGGGCCAGGTCGTTAAGGGGTTAAAAAATATCAATTTCATTATCCTGGCATTTGGCAAATATAAATAATTTTGGTAATCCTAACTGACGTAAACAGGAAAGGTTTATTCTGATTTCATGTCAGATAGTTAGAAAAACACCATGGGACAGATGTATCAAGCTGTCCGAAAGTCATAATATTTTTCGTTGACGATGGCAACCAATCACAGCTCCTCTTTAAAATATTCATGAGCACTGGTAAAATGAAAGCTAATCTGTGATTGGTTGCCATGGGCAATTAGAAATATTCTGACTTTCAGACAACTTGAAAAATCTGTCCCCCATGTGTCTTTTTTATGTAAACTCCTGGTTTTAACTCTCCCAATATAATTTCACTGATAATGTGCTAAATTTGAAATCTGAAATATTCTCAATTGCAATCATTATGAAATACATACTCCGGCTACAGAGTCTATTGACAGATTCACAAACTGCAAGATAGTTTTATGTGTGAAACATACAGTTTTATTACAAGAACTGGACTTGTGCAGGTTATCCAAGGACAGGACTGCAAAAGTTCAAACAAAGCTAGAAATCTGTAATGAGTGTTTCCCTGTAAAGTTCTGTAAAGCACAGAAAAGACATCCTGATCCATGAGTAATAATGGCCCTTCACTACCTGACCCATGACTAATGCTAATTGCACAAACATTTTCATTTTATGAGCTTTATTAAGTTTTACTACATTCCAAAGTGGAAATCTGAAGATGGTGTGCATAAAAATCATAACATAAGAGATCTTATAACAATGCCTGTATCACTGGCTACTGGAATACATTAGGCTGCTTCTAAAGGAAATTTCTATGGAAATAGAAGCATCCACAGGAGGGTAACCAAGCTGAACTTTTATTTATTTAAATAATTTTAACCAGCAATAGATGCAATATTTAAAGCAAGTCGCTCCAGAGATTTCAGCATGTGATGTGCACTAAGATGTTAGGCTGCTTTTCTGAAGAGTTTCTCAGTAAAGAGAATATTCAGGAAAACTGTAGTTATCAGTTGACTAAAAATTTCCAAGTATATGGTATTAAGTTATAAAAAAATCAATTTTCTGACATTTTATACTACTGCTATGGTGAAACAGAAATGTTCATACATTTGTGAATCAGTTTGTAAAATACTGTATTGGAGAAAATCATATGACATGCTTATGTTCAGAGACTAAGATCCACACAAAAGAACCCAAGTACTACCAAGAAGGAACATCTAGATGAGGCAAAAAGGGTGTTAATCATATGGAGCGGATTATAGGGATGTGACTTTATACATTATTAGGTACTTACCGTATATACTCGTGTATAAGCCTAGGTTTTCAGCACAAAAATGTACTGAAAAACCTCATCTCGGCTTATACATGAGTCAATAAAATAAAAAACAACAAAAGAAACGTATAAACTCACCCTCTTGCTGCTCCGATGCTCAGTGCGGCTCACCGATGTCGGCGCGGCTCCTCTTCTGCTTTCCACCCAGAATAAACGCGCCCATGTTATCTTCAAGCCGATGCATACTATGACGTCATCAGCGGCCGCCTCATAGAATGCGCATGCTGGCAGAGTGCATGGCTGCGTCTCTGCTTGCTGTTACAGAAGACAGAAGAGGAGCCGCGCACCAAAATCAGGGAGCTGCGCTGAGCATCGGGCTGCCGGATGGTGAGCATATAATGTTTTTTTTTGAAGTGCTGGGTGGGCTGGCTGTAAACTACTGGGGGCTGGCAGGCTTTATACTACATGGGGGCTGGGTTGGCTTTATACTACAGGGGGCTGGGCTGGCTGTAAACTACTGGGGGCAGGCTGGCTATATACTACTGGGCGCAGGTTGGCTATATACTACTGGGGGCTTGTTGGCTATTTACTAGGGGGCTGTGACCAATTTCCCACCCTCGGCTTATACTCAAGTCTATAGGTTTTCCTAGTTTTTGGTGGTAAAATTAAGTCTGGGCTTATACTCGGATTGGCTTATACTCGAGTATATACGGTTCTATAATATGTTAACTATAACCCCTAATGACATGATATGGGATTAAAGCCAAACCATTATATCTATTTCAGAAGGAACAGACTCCCAACAGTTTCTATATAGCTGGGTCTCCTCAGTACGGCGTAGAGAACTAGTTTAGCCGAGTGAGAGATTTTTGACTAGGGTCAGGGAGTAAGAATTCTGCTTACAGAGACTTTGCCAATTAAGGCCTCCTTGCAAGCATATTGAGACTTATAGTAGCCATTAATGTTCCACTGGCACTCCACTATTGATAAACTGGTTTGGCTATAATCCTAAATCATGTAATTAGGCTTCCTGAAAGTCATGCCGGATGGTAAGGGTGCTGCCTCATAAGGTAGCAAAAGGGGTGTGAGTTTCCCATCCTCTGCTTTGTGTGCAGCCTGTGGGATTGTACCACCATATGGCCCATTTGTGTGAAACAGCCCTTACCTGAATCTATAATATGTTATGAATTGTAATCTAAGCATTCAGATACAATGGGGCACATGTATCAGTTTTTGACTGACACTTTTTCAAATTTCCTGAAGTTGGACTACTTAATCATTACAATCTTAAGTTTTTTCCCTTTGTGATACATGTGATGAGTTGCCTGTTTAGTCTCACTATTGGTACTTTTTGTGGTGTGACTCTTTTGAGTCCCAAATAGTAGCTCCCTAAAGTAAGTCTGGGTCTAGCATTGCTCTGTTTTGGGACTTATTAGATGCAAGAATAGGACAATTTCAGAGGCCAAAAGTCTCACAAGTTGAACAAACATCTGGGCTACAAAGATAAATTTGGTTCAGTGCATTAAATCCTTGAGGACAGTTAACTTTGGTACGCTGCTTTATTCTGCAGAAAAAGTTGCACAAAAAAAGAATGCAATAGGAGTGATACATGTCCCCCAGTGATTGGCGGTTTTGGTTCGGCTAATTCTTTATATGGTATATACAATTACTACTGCAACCAAGTGTTCTGTAATGACATTTTAAGAGTTCCATCATATCATTGTCCCACTGAAACTAATGTTCTGCTCTGAGCAGGGTAAATTCTGGATTGATGGAATTTGCATCCTATGCTTAGATAACCACAGAGAAGCACTGGCATACACGGTCATCTCCATCTCTTACAACAAGCATGGGTTTCGATATATTTTGGCCATTCACTTGAATTCTTTAAGGTCAAATAAGATTAGCAGCAGTAATACAAATCCAGCGTAACTGATGCAATGTTAATCCTTGACTGCGGGATCGTCTCCAGGACCCCCAGGTCAGAATCCAGTATGGAGCACACATTGTGCCAGAGGATTTAGCAGGGTTGTATTCAGACTTCATTTATTTAGTGAAGAAAGCAGTGGAAAATATCTGCATGTTCTTTATGACCACTTTCATTACATTGCAAGGAGATTAATATATAGTATCAATTCATACACTAATCCGGTCCATAAAAGAGGAATCTAATATTACAGGATAAAGATTTACCTTAAGAGCCTCTTCGCTGCACATTTAAGATGGAAAAAAAAAATCGACCTGTGAAAATATAATAAATTTCTGTCCAATATTATTTGTGGTAAGTTTCTATCTAAATGGGGTCAATTAGTTAATAATTATTATAGGGGGCTGTAGCTTATGGCACACTGTCCTGTTTGTCCTCCCTAAATCCAGTTCCCTTATTACAGGTATAATAGCAAAAAGTTGAGTGAGGATTAGAATAGTAAAAAGTTGAGTTAGGGGTAGTAACATCTGTGTCATCATCCCCCTCAGTCTGTACTGTGAGACTGAGGAGATGCTGATTTTCTCTGCGTCTCACTCATTTTCTGTAGTGTGAACATTGCTTTACTTGCTGTTTTGATTGATTCAGCATCATACCTCTCCCTCTCCTGCTGCCTAGCTTGTTACAGCAATAGTTAACTCTTGGTGACAGCTCCCTGTTCCTCCCTCCTCCCAGCTCCTTCCGGTGCTGTTTGGATCTCTGAGCACCTGCACGATCAGCTTGGAGGCTGAGGCTTCAACATCACTTATCAGCCCTGCTCTCCCTTTATTCTATGCGGGTTAAACCCCTTAACGATGTGCGCTGTAATAGTGCGGCACACGTCGGGTGCGGATACATGGAGAGGGCTCACTGGCTGAGCCCTTTCTATAGCCAGTAAGTTTTTGCTGCATATATTGCGAGTGTAATCCCACCGATCACCGCCAACGGCCTCAAAAAGACAATCCCCATGATTGGTCGTCATGACAGCATCGGGTCTTCAGAAGAAGTCTCATTTTAACACTTTCATTACAATGTGCGATTAGTACATTTTAATGAATGAGAATAAAAATACTGTCTGGCAGTAAACATTCTAAAAAAAAACAACAAAAAATTCAAATCACCCCCAAATCACCTAGAGCTGATGTAAATAAACATTAAAAATCATAAACACATTGGGAGACATTTACTATGGCGTTTCCGTCAGCTTTGTGGCGCTCTCACCGCATGTTCTGCTCTCCAACCTATTTATTAGCTGGCGGCGCCAGAAAAAATGACTTTTTCCGCCTGCTCTCCAAAAAGGGGTGTGGCTTTGGCGCAGTGGAAACTCAGACAAAATTAATATGTGTCGCAGCCATTTTTGGGTGCTGTAAACTGGCGTTAAGTAGACCAAAAGAAAATGGTCTCCGCGCCAGAAATGTATCAGCACAGCTCCACAATATTAAATGTGTATCTTCTTCCCGAGAGCAGGTCAGTAACAAAGCCAATGCAGACACCGGCAATTTATGTAAATGTCCCCCATTAGGTATTGTCGCATCTGAAAATGGCCGATATATCAAAATATAATAATATAATAACATTTTTTTAGCTGTATTTAACCCCGTAATGGAAAACTTTTTTGCCATTTCGAAAAATCTAAAAAATTAAATAAAAAGTTATCAAAAGGTCGCACAGTCCAAAAAATGGTAGCATTGAAGTTGCAAAAAGTTACAGAAATCACATCTCCGAACACCAAAGTATAAAAAAGTTATTAGCACCAGAAGCAAAATCCCCCCCACATTTATTGTACAGGAGGTTTACATTTTTGTAAATGTATATAAAACCTATACAAATTTGTTATCCCCATGATTGCACCAACCCAAAGGAATAAAGTAGACATGTAATTTGAGGTGCACAGTGAAAGCCGTAAAATCCAAGCCCACAAGAATACACTGCAAATGTTTTTTTTTTTACCATTTTCACTGCATTTGGACTTTTTTTTCCCACTTCCCAGTACATGGCATGGAATATTCAATACCATCACTATGAGGTGCAATTTGTTACACAGAAAACAAGCTCTCACTGAGCTCTTTATGTGTAAAGATAAGATTTTTGAGGGTGGGGAGTGAAAAATAGAAATCAAAAAACAAAAAAGGGCCAGGTCTTTAAGGGGTTAAAGAAATTTTCTTGCCAGCTCCACATCTTAACAGGAATTTGTATCTTACTCTTTGGTATCTTAAAGTGGTTTTCCCACCAAATAAGTTAGGCCCTATCCACAGTAAAGGGCTTAACTAGCTGTTTGGTGGGACCCCCACAGATTACAAATATAGGGGGTCCGATGGCATCCAAAGTACCTTCAAGGGGAGCGCCCCAAGATGAGCAGAGCAGACAGCCGCACATGTCCATTCTGCCCCATTCATCTCTATGGAGCTGACTTGGATTGCTGAGCGCAAGGTAACTCGAACCCCATCCAACCCAATGTTCTCGATATTTGTGGGGGTCTCATCAATGGTAGAAAAACCTTTAGCTTTGCTTGATTTCTCAGTCCTCCATCAGGTCTAGTCCATCTGTCTTTCCCTCTTTCTGTTGTAACCTTTCCTGGTGACCTCATTTATTTGTTGTGTTGTTTGTCCTTCCGTTTCATGTTTTCATTTTGGTGTATCGAGTGACTGTCTCCTTGTGGTACTAGATATGCAGAGGGAAGAAGGCAGGGTATTGGGGGGAGGGGCTGGAGTTTAGGGCTCACAGTCTTGTTTGTCCTCCCCAAAACCAGTTCCTTTATTACACATAGAATAGTAAACCATTGAGCTAGTGGTCGAATCATAACAAATTGAGTAAGGCCCCTTCCACACTAGCGAGTGTGATGCGATGAACTCGCATCACACTCGCAACGCAAGCTGCCGGGAACGCACGGCCCGAACCCTGCACCGCGGGAGTGAACTCAGCATGTCAGTTCACTCCCGCGGTGCAGGGTTCGGGCCGTGCGTTCCCGGCAGCTTGCGTTGCGAGTGTGATGCGAGTTCATCGCATCACACTCGCCAGTGTGGAAGGGGCCTAAGGGGTAGAATAATAAAAACGTTGAGTGATGGTTAGAACAGCAAAAAGTTGGAGATTAAACCAGTTTTCAGTCACAGAAATTTCTTCAACACAACTTTCTAAAGCCATATGGGATGAACACACTGCTGAATGTCAGTCAAGGAATTTTAACAGCATCGTTCCCCGAAATCTACTGCTGAAGTCTACATAGACATATAACACTACAGAACCTTATAAAACAAGAATACTATGAAGATCAGATATTCTGCTGTTACAATGTAGTGTGTGGTTTCTGGAGAAGTACATTGGCAAATACATGTTCACAGATCTTTCATTGCTCATCTGAAGGAGCAATTACATTACTTGCCATTGCTGTTCACTAGATGAAACTGTGCAAAAAGATGTAGTAAAATCTCAACTGGAAGAATGTGGCTTTTTGATTTAACACTGACCTGTCACTTGAAATCATAACAATGTGTGATACAGTGTAAATAGGAAGGCGGCACCACTTCACAGTCACCTTCTGAGTTTTACACGGATAAACACATACAGTATTACCCATTCAGTATCACACTTACAGTAGGCTAAATAATGAAAACATACTTAATCCTGTGGATAAGGAAGAAGTATTTATCTTTATGGTTCAATCACTTAAAACACTTACTGATCATGAGAACAGGAGTCCCATGCCCCCTATCAGATCTGGACAGGAGTGAAATGTGGATAACTGTTCTGTTCAGAGCATATGGGGCTGTCAAAGTTAGCAGATCAGCAATTTCATAATTGCTGAAGGACCCACCTGTTGGCCACTTTTCGCCTATTAACAGGACTTCAATTGTCTGGTTGAGAACAATTTTTGGTCACAACCACTATAGAAAACTTCTATCTGTTTATTATAATAAGATGGGCATATTCTATTATATGAACACATTCAAAAATTAAGTAGTAGCATTTCTCATTGTATGCCATGAATATAGAGGAAAACAACATGTGAGCTTTACTTCAACCCTATGTTTATTCCATGTGGACCCAGCATCACTCTGTTTTGCAAAGCTTTTGAAAGTTTTGTGGTATTTTCATATTCTATTAAGAACAATGCTGAGCATATTGTACAGTGGACATTATTACTGTGGCCCAGGCCCATTCAGCTGCATAGGATTGATCTGCAATTAGACCATGTCACATCCAGGCATAGCATTGTCAGGAAGTGCAGTCACCAGAGATATATAATCTTCGAATATGTTCAGCACAGCGAGGGGGTTTACATTAAACACTGATAAGGCGTCATCCCCCATTGACTTCTTTACCTATGTAAGCTGCTTCACTTTCAGAAGACGCAAACAGTGGGCCGTGATGCTAAACCCAATTCCCAGTTGTCCCTTTCTATTGCTACCCACCCCCGCCCCTAGACATCTAGAAGACCATCCCTCCTTATGGCGTAGTGAACACACAGAACACAACAAACAAAAAATACAATAAGGCATAGTGGACAAACCAGATCCATAACACTGGGAGCAAACAATGACAAAATAGCAAACCACAAAAGTAAGGAATACAGGCATGAGATCACATAACAGAATGTTAGCAAATAGACAAACAGACTAAGTGTGAACAAGGCTTGACAGAAGTTTGACCAGCTAAAAGTTTAGCCTGCGCTGAACACTTATAGGGAGCTTAGGTAAAGACAGAGCAGGTAATCAGGCACACAGAGTTAAATCTTTTAAGTCAAGGGCAGAGTGCAGAGTGAAGGTTGTGGCCAATATCAGGTTAGTCAGATACTAAAGCCCAGACTGCCGGATGAGACAATTAGAGTTAAACTCAATGGGGCGCATTTACTAAGGGCATTGCACCAGTTTTCTGTCGGACTTTGCTTGCACGGGTATTTAATAAGTAAAGATTAATGAATGGAGTAAAGTGAAATGGTTATATGACAATATTCCCACATCTGAGTAAGAATCTACTTTGTACAAAGAAAAGCAGATGCATCGGGAAATTAATAATCTTTATTAACCCCTTAACGCTGCAGCCTTTTTTCGTCTTTGCGTTTTCATTTTTCATTCCTCAACTTCAAAAATCTCAAACTTTTTTATTTTTCCATGTACAGAGCTGTGTTATGGCTTATTTTCTGCGTAACAAATTACACTTCAAAATGGTGCTATTTAATATTCCATGACGTGTACTGGGAAGCTGGAAAAAAATTCCAAATGCAGTGAAATTGCTAAAAGAACGCATTTGTGCTGTATTCTTGTGGGCTTGGATTTTACGGATTTCCCTGTATGCCCCAAATGACAGGTCTACTTTATTCTTTGGGTCAGTATGATTACGGGGATACCAAATTTAAATAGATTTTATAATGTTTTATAAAATTTTTTGGGGGATTTTGCTGTCTTCTGGCGCTAAGAACTTTTTTATACTTTGGTGTATGCAGTTTTGGGAGGTGTCTTCTTTTGCGGCTTTTGATGACGTTTACAATATTATCATTTATAGGACTGTACGACCTTCTGATCACTTTTTATAGAATTTAAATTTTTTTTAAAAATGGCAAAACAGTGCCATGTTCGACTTACGCGATTTTCCGTTACGGGGTTGAATGCAGTTAAAAACCGTTATTATGTTTTGATAGATCGGGAATTTTCAGACGCGGTGATACCTAATGTGTTTATGATTTTTACTGTTTATTTATATTTATATCAGTTTTGGGAAAGGGAGGTGATTTGAGTTTTTAGGTTTTTTATTATAATTTTTTTTTTACTTTTTTTTATTTTTATTTTTACTATTTTTCAGACTCCCTAGGGTACTTTAACCCTAGGTTGTGTGTACGATCCTATCATATACTGCCATACCACAGTATGGCAGTATATGGGGATTTTACTCCTTATTCATTACAATGTGCTGATAGCACACTGTAATGAATGGGTTAACCCGAAGCAGCCTCGGGTCTTCAGAAAACCCGAGGCTGCCATGGTGACGGATCGGTGCTCCCCATCACGCAGATTCAAATATATATGGTGCGCACAATTTAGTGATTACAGATTAAAACTTATTGTGTAAATCGTTTAGCCTGGTGGGTTGTCTATCATAATCATGCCACCGATATGTTATACTGGTCATCAGAGATGGCAATATACTCTACAGGAACTATCTACATCGATAGATATTCCGGATATTATTTGGTATAAATCTCTTTGCTGGCAAGCTTCACCTTTTTTTATAAACATATATAATGTTACTTGGTTATGATACACGTGGGAAGTCCACACTCCCCCATCTTCAGGAACAATTTTATGGTATGGTAAGTACTCAGTTTTGGAATTTTAATTGTTTTAAAAGTTCTTGTATTATTTAATACAGATTATTAATTTCCCAATGCATCTGCCTTTCTTTGTACAAAGGGTATTTAATAAGTGTCTCCACTACAAATGTGTCACACGTGACGGTTTTGTGGTGCAGCTGCACTAATTATCATGCAACACAAATTAGGACGCGTTCCGGTGCATAGTCAGACAGTGCGCCAGATTTATCATGCAAAGTCTGTTGCACGCCCCAATGTTAAAGGTATAGCACAAAAAAATTGTTAAACTCTGTCGGGCCAGTGCAGGGAAGTGACAGCTTCATGATTTCTGGCGCACATTCTTAATGAATCTGGCGCACCCAGCATTATACACAGCCAGAACATTTTTAGTGCAGGTGCCCACATTCAGAGTAAATGTGCCCCAGGGTCTCCTATTAGCATGTATAGAGGAGGATGCTGATGTAGACGTGGCATTTTTAAATGCAGTAGTTCAATCCTAGTCCTGCTAAGGAAGTTTACCCAAACTGGAAGTGGACTTCCAGGAGACTATGGAGGAGGCTCATCATTAAGTGCAGAAAGAACTGTGTAATAGATAAAAACTGCTTCAACTAAAATCTACAAGATTCAGCCCAACCACATTCTGAATCTCTAAGTCATTACTTTAGTTGTGTCTATAAGGATGGTCTGAAATATTTGAACATGTAATTAAATAAGGACTCCATGCCAAAAAGGTTACAGAATTACAAAATTTAAATGACCTTTCCCGGCAAACTAAATTTTGGCATAGAAAGAAGTTATCCTCATTTAAGACGGTAGTGTAGAATGCACATTACAAATAATGGTTTCTGTAAATTTCACAAAGTGTAATATTCACATTACAATGGGGTACTGTAGTTCATTTCAACAAGAGTAAGGGTAAAATTAGCCACTCTACTTAAAAAGAGCCAAATACCTCAAACATTAATAGCTATGGGTACTACCAAAATGCTACGTATATATGTATGTTTTTGTTAGGCCTTATGTACACAACCATATTTATTGGCTGTGAGCTGGAAGCACAAAATGCACCATTGCACTCCTATGGAGATAGGAGGGGTAAGTACTGCTCAACCCTCTCACCTCCAATGGGTCAAAAACCATATTTTGTGGCCCCTGTGAAGCATACAGTCATGTGCACTTAGTCAAAAGCGGGAAATCAAGAACCAGGATATTTATTCCCTACCTTCATTCACTTGTTTGGCAGTGTCTAAATCAGCTTCCCCAGGTGAAAGATAAGGAAATAAAGTTTCTAATGACCTAAGTCTCTTTTGTCTGAAATCTGAGATCACAAACATACAGAGCAGCCCCACCGACACACAGTGTCCCAGCGCTCCCGCAGACAGTATCACTATACTGTCGCCCCCTTCTGCCAGTGCACCCTCCTCTGGAGAACCTCCTCTACCTTGAACCGAGACCCCAGACTTGCCCCTGGTGCACCTTAACCCAATCCTACTAGGCATGTTGCAAACCTACACAATACAAGGGTCTTATTTCCCCTGATGAGCCTATATTCAATAGGTGAAACATGGCATGTAGGGAAAACTGACCTCATTTCTGCATGGTGTAAACTTGTCACACGACTTGCACCGCGCACAGTCATATACCACATTAAGGGATTCGTACCTTATAGAAACAAAGCTCGAATTATAACTTTTCTCCTCACCCTACTGTTCTACCTTTGCACTTGTCTCTTGTCTCTTGTCTCTTAACTGCGACAGATTCTTGTGATCCTCACAGCCTTTGTCCTAACCTGCTCATATCCCCCTTTTCCCTCCCCACGGTAACTAGGGTTACTTGGCCGAGGACAGGGGCAGGTTCCGGTCGGGACGACGGCCATCTAGGGCTGCCGCCCCGAATTTAGGACTATCTAGGGATTGGCAGGGCCCCCACCTAGCCCCTATTAGGGCTAACTAGGGACCCCCCGCACTCTGTCATCCACGAGTGCAACCCCCCCTCCCCCCCCCTCTTCATACACTGCGTACATACACTATTGAGTGTACACTACCACCTGGACACAGATATCACATCTGACTCTCCTTGTCCAGCCCTGAAGCTACTACGCAGATTGACTACGGAGCATCGCATCCACCATCGCCCACAACATCACCGATGCTCCCGCAGCCTTTTCAGCAGGCACATCCGCCGGTGTGCTCCTCAGATCCTCTGACCATCTACTTGTACGCTACGCTACAATTGTAATTGTTCTCACCAACCTGTCTTATCATTTTATGTAAATAAATAGTACTTCTTTAATAATCTAAACCTCCACCATTTGTACTTTTGCACAAACATACAGATGTATACTTTTAATTTGACTATATCCTTTATTATTTTGTACACATATCAGCAAGGTCTAATGGGAAGCAAGCCATAACTAAATTAACCCTAGTGGTAACAGATTTGCTCCAAAATGGTCTCCACTTGAAGTATAAGGCTGACCTAAGATTAAGTTCCCATCTACACATGGCAGGTTCCATTACACATTGTGGTATTAATAGCACAGCACTTACACTTCAGCCATTGCTTCATTACCTATCAGTGGCATATTGGTAGATCCTCTATGTCATCTATATATGTCTGCCACTTTCCATAATAAGAGGGCTGGCAACTATAAGTTACTATATTTAAAAAAAAATGAAAATCTTGAAGACACTAAACTTATTATCTCTAATACAGCCACTGAAAAAATCAGTCGAATAAGAATGAGGCTTCTTCAATATACCACTTATATGGGACACTACTGACAACTCATCTCATTTCAAGAACCACCATAAAGCATCTGTCCGGTCTAGATGCTCATGGATGGGTTGTGTCACTTTTCATCTAGTACTACACAAATATTCTATAGAAATTACTGTCTGAATCAATCAGATACCTAAACAACCATCTTAGACTTGATTTGATAATACAAGCTTGTTTACCAACAGATTGTGATAGATGTCTTGGCTTGTCAAAAGGATTTGCTACAGTCACTAAAAAGCAAGTTATTTATGTATTAAGTGGCACGTATCATTCAGACACACACATTTAATGCTTACCACACTCCATAAACCTCAAGGGAAATTAAATCCTTACCAATCATAAGGTACAAAATCAATGTACTAAAACTATCAAAGGTGGTTTCACTTGTAGCCCCATCAACATCACATTTTCTGTGTTTTTTTTCTTTTATAAATTTTGCCTTTTTATACATTTTCTCTACACTTTTGTTTTGTTGTTACTACTTTGTGTTTCTAAGAGTCAACAAAAGTAATTTAGGGTTTTCCTGAGAATACATGAACATCTTCCAATAGGGTTATCCTTCGCTCAGTTTAGGAGGTGCTATCCAGTTTGCCAAGATGATGACTTTTTTCCCAGCTCACATACACAACAAACCTGTTAGTAGTAGACATATTTGCAGATGCCCATACAGCTCAGAGATTACAGCTAGGTAAAATAATTGTGCTGTCTTATACTGGATTCCCCTTTACTCTTTGAGAAAACATTTGGGTAACCCATTCTAATTTATCCAGTCATAAAATGGACACTTTACTGCATTACAGATGTGCCTAGATAGCCCAATATCCTCCAAAAGCTGAATCATTAAGGGAAATATAGTTTAGATATTAATGAAGAGTTAATCATATCTTTATCTGTAGTAGACAGACCTTGTAAGGCTTTCAGATACACTGCTCACTGCAGGAGAAATCAGCAGGCAAAAGTACAGAGAAGCTGGTTTTTTTATAATGAAGTACATTACAAAGTTGAATATGTTCACCTGGACTATTTATTTTATTCATCAAAGGTTTAGTTACATTTCATTTACTTCTTTCCAAGTTTCTGGACAAAATACAGAACAGAATCTACTGTTATCTGAAACGTATTGATTGAAACTCCTAAGGTCCATATGTTTAAGATTCAGTGGGTGGCCTATCTCAATAATTGACAGCCTTCTCTGTATGACAGTGGATACAACAATGGCTTTCTAACAACAATGGCCGTCTGCAACATTCGACAATCAGCTTTCCATTAATGGTACACGTTAAGCAAAATCTTTTACCACAAAACTATCTGCTCAGCTCCTCCTGCTCCACAACATGATGCTTTCAGAGACACCATAATGTGACAGATTCCCTTTAAGCTTCATTAAGTGCGCCCAGGCAATTTTAACAGCTGATATAAGACCTCTGAATAAAGTTGATCGCTCTACATTAGCAACCTAAAGTTTATACTTTTTTTTCTTTTTAGCTGCGGCCTACAACTGTTTACTTTTCAATTATCTTTTTATTAAGATTTTAGAGAAAATTACTCTAGAACAGAATGTAAAATGAATATATTATACAACATGCCACAATATAATATTGTATTTTGAACAATATAAATGATGGTGTAAACCTGAAAACTATCTGCATTCTGAGCAGACCCAAAGGAAAGAATGCAGGGTAGGGGAAACTCAAAGGAATAGGAAACATAAAAATTGCCCGATTCAGGTTCCCCAAGATTGGTAGGCTAAGGGAAGCAACTCTTAACTTCATTTTATATCACACACTAGTCAATTTAAATAAAAGAGTGCTCAGTTTGGACAACAAAAGGTGGTGCATAAAGATGAGCGGACCTAAAATTTAAGTTCAGGTTTGTCCCGCACAACCTGTACACATTGCGGTATTGAGGGCCAGGCAGCCAAAATGGCAAATTGACACCTCTAATCACAGCCATGGCTAGTAGCTGTGGGTGTCAGTTTGTCATATTGGCGGTACGGCCACCAATCCAGCAATATGTCTGGGTCGCTCAAGAAGCACTCGACCATAAAGTTCAGGTCGACTCAATTTCACCAAATTAAAAGGTAGAGAACAAAAAAATTATATGAAACCTGTTTTCAAAGCTAAGAACCAATCAATATAATCAATTAAGCAATTATGAAATGCTGTGGGATATTATTTATTCTAGGATACAGCCACACTTTGAAACAAGACTCAACCAATTTTTGGGATAAGGCCAACATATCTGAGTAAAACCTAGATAATACAGAACATCTCCTCTACTAGTATATACAGAAATCAAACCATATTAACCCCTTCACGCTCCGCGGCGGATATATCCGCCACGGAGCGCAGTGACTTAGCGCTCAGTGGCGGATATATCCGCCACGGCGCCTATGCCGGCTCGGCTCTGGATCAGAGCCGAACCGGCATCGGGAAACACGGGGTGCCGGCTGTAACTAATAGCCGGCACCCCAGTGTAACACCCGCGATCGGAGTTGTCTCCGATCGCGGGTGCTTAACCCTTTAGATGCCGCGGTCAGCGCGACCGCGGCATCTAACAAGCATCTGGGGTGTCTTTCCCCCACGATCGGCCCCCCCGAACCGTTTTCGGGGGGCGCCGATCGTTGCTATAGTAACTCTGGGGTCCGATCTGGACCCCAGAGTTACTAGCAAGAATTGCCAGTAAGATGGCGTCTGTGACGTCATCTTACTGGCAAAGTGCCAGCCTATGCAAGTGCATAGGCTGACACTGATAATACTCTGCAATACATGAGTATTGCAGAATATTATCATAAACAAGCAATCAGAGGATTTCTTGTTCATGTACCATGGTATAAAAGTAAAAAAGTAAAAAAAAAAGTTATTCAATAAAAAAATAAAGCCATAAATCACTAAAAATGCCCCAAACCCCCAAAACATATAAAGAGACATATAACTCAAAAAAAAAGTCTAAATCATAACACAAACCCCACATATATAGTATCACCGCGTCCGTAACAACCCGTAGAATAAAAGTAAATCATTATTGAACCCCCACGATAAACGCCGTAAAAAAAAACTGTTATAAACCCTCCAAAAATTATGATTTTTACCTTTTCAATCCCACAAAAAATGCTATAAAATGCGACCAAAAAACCATATGTACTTAGACATGATACTGGTGCAAAGTACAACATGTCCCGCAAAAAACAAGCCATCAACCAGCTCCGTAGCCAAAAACGTAACAAAGTTATGCCACTTGGAAGACGGCAATACAAAAATTATAGATTTTTCCCCACATTAGGGTTTTGTTTGACAAATTTAGTAAAACGTAAGAAAATATATTCATGTCTGGTATCCCCGTAATCGTATCAACCCATAGAATAAAGATAACATGATTATTAGTCTATACGGTGAACACCAAAAAAAAAAAAGTCAAAAATCCAGTACAGAATTGATGCTTTTCTACTCCTGCCCTCAAAAAAAGTTCCTAAATTTTCAACAATAGGTGATACCAACCCCAAAATGGTAACAATGGAAAAAGCATCTCATCCCGCAAAAAAAATGCCGTCACATGGCCCCAATAACGAAAAAGCGAAAATTTTATAGCCTTCAAAAGAGGCCAATGAGGAAAGTAAAATCCTGGCAGCTGCAGCGCCCTCCTTCCCTTCTGCGTCTCGCTGTGCGCCCATAAAACAAGTAACGGCCACATGTGGGGGGTCTTTGTACTCAGGAGAAATTGCAGAACAAATTGTATGGTGGGTTTTCTCTTTTTATATTTTGGAAATGTGTAAATTTTAGTGCTAAATGAACGTATAAGGGAACAATTTGACCATTCTAAATTTCACCTCCATTTTGATTCAATTACTATGAAGATCTCAAGGGGTTAACAATCTTCGTAAAAGCTGTTTCTGATAGTTTGAGGGGTGCAGATTTGAAAATGGGTAGATTATATAGGGGGGTTTGATGCTAAATATGTAAAATTTCATTCAAAACTGTATTTATCCCCAAAATAGTCAATTCTGAAAATCCGGAAAAGCGATATTCGATTTGTAAGCCGCGTGACATCAAAATAAATTATCCAGACATTTCAGAAATTATGAAAATGTAAAGTAGACAAATGGGAAATGTTATTCAGCAACTTATTTAGGTGGTAAATCTATCTGCCTGAAAACGCAATGATTTAGAATTTCGAAAATGGCAAATTTTTCAAAAAATTTATCATATTTTCTTTTTTTTGTAAATAAACGCAAAACTTATCTGCCAAAATTTACCACTAAAATGAAGTACAACATGTGGGGAAAAAACAATCTCAGAATCGTTTTGATAAGTAACAGCGTTCAAAAGTTATAACCATATAAAGAGACGCAAGTCAGAATCCAAAAAATCGGGCTGAGCCTTAAGCTGTAAAATGGCTGCGTCCTTAAGGGGTTAAACAAATCTGGACTGGGTTGTTTTAGCTGCTAAAACATAAATCATTTTGGATTTCTGCAGCTTTTGACCTAGGGATTTGCCACAAGAGTTTTTGTACAATTGGTATGTCTTAGTCCCAAACAGTGTGATCTTTACCCTACTGGGAGTTGAAGGGTTTTGTGTCATAGAGATGTGGCCGTTGGAGATGCCTGTAGACTCAAGATGACCAATTTCCAAAATCAATTACCAGTTTACCCGTTTTTAGATTATCAGTTGTTGTACTCAGCAATAGAGTATTTTACTGTCTGCTATGGTTAGAATAAATGATGAATGTGGTATTGGGTTGCCCCTAATAACTTCCAAACTGTAACAGCTTGTAGATTAATATGTATTCAAGTTAAGATATTTTAACACCTAGTTACTCTCAGTGACTCGAAATGTTGAATTTGAGTGATCTGTTGTTGTTATGTGTTAACACCTCTTGTTTCGAAAGATACATCTTAATATAAAAAGATCTATATGCACAACATATTTTTAAAGTCTAAGGAAGCCCTGTGTAGGATAAGCTAGAATTAACATTCTCTTGTCCACGTTGGCAGCTGTTGTGTGGGTGAGGTTTATCCGCAAAAACCTTGGATTTCGGAATCTGTTGGCGTAAAGGCTCAATATAGATGATGAATAAGAAAGGTGAAAGCAGACACCCCTGTCAAGTTAGCCTACGGCATTTTTTTAAGCAGAGTTGTCTTGCAGAGGAGGTAGAAGATATATATAATACTATAGCTTCAATTGAATGAAAAAGTTGGTGAAATTTCTCTCATTAATCTAGAAAAGTCACCTATTGTCTTTTGATGGCATGTGGTGCACATCCAAGGCATCATAATAAGCTCTATGCCTTGCCCCTATGCCATATCTATTAAATAGGCCTAGTTCTGGTTCTGCATGGAGTAAGCTTGGTTGTTCTGTTACTGTAGAGTCGGTTTGGTTGGTTCTGGGTCTATATATGTGTAGCAAGCTTTGAAGCTATGTAGCCAGCTAGGTTTTAATCTATATTCAGGTATTTGAAATGCTACAATGCTTGTTTGGATAGGTGTTCTTACCAAGCTTTAAACACTCTCTTTTCTGATTCCATTTTATTTTTGCATCTTTGTGTATAGTATATAAAGAAAAGAACTCAAATATTCAAGCACATATTTGACTTTTTTTTAACCAAATACACAGAGGTTTTCTATGGTTCAGGTTTACATGACTAAGTAGATGTGCTCCAAAAGATGTGCAGCACGAATTACATTATTATTATTATTACTCTTTACTTACAGTAAGTTTTTTCTATTTGAGTTTATATTTTTTATAGGTTTTTGTTAGTTCTAGAATGGTAATGAGTGCCAGTGACCTATAATGAGGACACTGCTGCAGTCACCAATGTCATCCTTAGAGCGAGAACATTGTAATGCTTTCTGGATTATGAACAATATGAGGGAGATTAACAGCATGCTGGGGGAATAGGAGGAGGAAGAATGCTGCCGGGAATACACAAAATCTTCACACCAGAGACAGGTGCCTTTGTGGTGCGTGCTATGCACTGGAATATAATGATTTATGATGCATATGGAGCAGCATAAGACCTCTCATACGCTTGTGTGCCAGACAAGTTTGTTGGATATTACAGTTTTAAAGAAACTACTTCAACTACTACTTGAATAAAGTTTAATCCTACATGTTTCAGTAATTTCAATAGATATCTTACCTAATGTCCCCTAGTATAATATGTGGAGTATAATTGTACACCTTTATATTATCTTTTGTTTACTTTTGCCTTTAAATACAAAATAATCTCTAAGTTCTTTAGAAATGTCTAGGTTATATGTGATATAGAATTATTGAGCAGATCTGATAGATTCGTTCTTGCAATGCTTCAACATTATACCTCTACATTATTAAAAAAAAAACACCAACCAGACTTTCCAGGATTTAGAAAAAGCAATTATGGGATTAGTTGGATGCATTAGGCAGACTTAGCTGCATAAGAAATATAAGAAAATAATTGGTCAGTACACGTGGTTGTAAATATCTTTAAAGGGGTATTCTCATTTGGGCATTTACATTTAATTGAATTCATTTGACATATGTAAATATTTCTTCAATTAGATGTTATTAAAATAAATTTTCCTGTGTGAAGATAATTTCTCATAAATGTAGTCACATGGTCCCTTAGAAACAAGACTGTGTCCTTAGATACGACCACCTCTGCTGAAGTGATTGCACAATTGTCTCTTTTTTTCATTTTCATTGTTTATGAAATGTCTGGGAGTTACTGCAGTTCCCACAGCTGTCCTGTGGTAATGAACAGTGAAGCCAAGTGGTCGGACAGGACTTAGTAGTGCATGTCTGGCCACCACTGCCAAAATGTGAGGTGGTCGTATCTGAGGAAGCCATCTCGTTTCTAAGGGACCACACGGCTACATTTATGAGAAATTATCTTCACAAAGGAAAATTTTTTGTAATAACATTCAACTGAAGAAATGTTTACATATTGCAAATGAATTGAAATAAATTTAAATGCCCATATGGGAATACCCCTTTAAGGCAAAGTTCACACCACTGTTAAGATTGACCACATTAATATTTTTAACAGAAATGTTTACAATGTCTAACGGAATGTAAACTTGCATAAATGAAAGTCAATGGGAACTTGTTTAGCATTCATCTTTGGTTTCCATTTTTGTTCTCCATAATGGTATAGACTAATAGAGACCAATAGGGGTGGTATAAATTTAGGCTAATGCTATCACATTTATGTAATTAATTTATGTTATTGCCTTAATTCACCTTCAATCCAGTTTCCCTTCTGGAAAATCCTTAAATATCAACTAGTCCTTCACCAACTATGGCACGAGGCTTTTCTTTCTGATCTGCCCTTCTCAAACTCATGCATGCTTGGTTCAAATCAAGCATGCATGTGTTGTCAATTTTCAGAAAAGTCATTAGCAGACACTTTACTTGGTGGTTTATCTCACCTGGAATCAGGTAACATCTTATCCACCATTCTATCGACAGTTGGTAGAACAGTAACAACAGTGACAAGAATGCAAATAGATAAAATTAAAGGAAATCTACCAGTTTAAACTTTATTAACCACTGATGTTGCTGGGTAAATCAAAGTGCTCTGGCTATGACACACCCCCAGAGCCCTTCTCCCTCCCTCCTCTCCCTGCAGAGGTCTTTGGAGACGGAGGGTTTCTGATAACACCCCCCTCCCAAAGCTTTATTTAAAAAATATACTGTATATACTTGAGTATAAGCCGACCCGAGTATAAGCTGAGGCCCCTAATTTTACCACAAAAAACTGTGAAAGCCTATTGACTCGAGTATAAGCCGAGGGTGGGAAATGCATTGGTCACAGCCTCTCCAGTATGTAGCCAGCCAGCCCCTGCCCCAGTGTATATAGCCTGCCAGCCCCTGCCCCAGTGTATATAGCCTGCCAGCCCCTGCCCCAGTGTATATAGCCTGCCAGCCCCTGCCCCAGTGTATATAGCCTGCCAGCCCCTGCCCCAGTGTATATAGCCTGCCAGCCCCTGTCCCAGTGTATATAGCCTGCCAGCCCCTGCCCCAGTGTATATAGCCTGCCAGCCCATGCCCCAGTGTATAAAGCCTGCCAGCCCCTGCCCCAGTGTATATAGCCTGCTAGCCCCTGCCCCAGTGTATATAGCCTGCTAGCCCCTGCCCCACTGTATATAGCGTGCCAGCCCCTGCCCCAGTGTACATAGCCTGCCAGCCCCTGCCCCAGTGTTTATAGCCTGCCAGCCCCTGCCCCAGTGTATATAGCCCCCCCCTTCCCCGTTGTGCAGCACAACAATACCGGATGGATCGCACAGAAGTTCTACGGGTGCCGCCAGAAAGGCGAGTTTTGATTTATTTTTTTGACTCGAGTATAAGCTAAGTTTGGGCTTTTCAGCACATTTTTGTGCTGAAAAACTAGGCTTATACTCGAGTATATAAGGTAATAGTTTAGTTTCTAAAGCTCCTAACATGCATATGAATGTAATATACCCACCGACCAATATCAGCAGTCACAATTTTTTTTCAGTTGACAATGCTACCATTCAGCAGTCACAAATGTTTCTCAGTTGTATATGAGTTGTAACCCACAATGCCAATACACAGGTTTTCTCAATGTGAAAAATTCTAATTATACTTTTCCCGAGAAAGAAAAAGACTATTTCATTTTAGTCACATTTCAATACATAACGGTCTCCGTGGATCATATTTTATTTGCATAAGCCTGTGGGTAATCAACAAAATATTCATTATTCATTTTCAGAGCTATTTTTTTTTTAATTATGTAAAGTGCTAAGCTGAACTTGAGTAGGTTATCATGTCTAGAATTGACTAGTGACTTGTGACAAGCAGCCGATGTCATGTAAATGAAGTACACTAATACAATCAGGTAGTACTGTAACATAACATCTGATGAACTCTTTGTGTTAATGTTCTTCTAATATTGGAACATGTACAGATGTGTCCTTTCTTACCTTTCCTTTTGACTCAACATATCCCAAGATCACCAGTTTCAGGATACTTCATCCTGAGTAGGCATGAGCCAATCATTCAAGATGTTCAAAAGATTTAGTTTGGGTCTGAAGCCAAAGTTGTTCGGATTGTTCTAGAAATTCTTTGTTATAAAAAAGTTCTATTCTTTTTGATCACTTTCTACTATTTCTTTTTAACAAACCCTAACACTAACAGGAAACATAACCATAATAAATCATGATGAAAGGCAGGTAATATACCAATATCCCGGACAAATGGATCAAAATTGATCTGTCTGAAGCAAATCGGATAAAAATTTGGATTCAACTCTGTACTGTAAAATCGTCATATTTGTAATAAAAAAAATGTAATCAATGAACTGATGCGGTCATTAATATTTACCAGGTTGAAAATTAAAGTTAAAGAGGATTTCCACTTTCAGCAAACAATTGATAAAGTTTGAGCAATGAAAAGTTATACAATTGTACAATATACTTTCTGTATCATAAGACCATGGACAGATTTCTATCCACTGGAAGTAAACAGTGGAGCTTTCTATAGAATGACAGCAAGCAGAGATCTTGAAAACTGTGTGGAATTGATAAAGTATATGGGAAGATTGTATAACTTTTTCTTACTCAAGCCATAACAATTATTTGTTAAAAAGTGGACAACCCCTTTAAAGGAAACCTACCACTTCGAATCATGCTTTAATACTGTACTTCTTATATAAAGATCTGTTTAAGAACATAAGCGATGGCACCAGCTCACCCTGAGCTGGTGCACGGTATTTGCGGCTTAGAAGCACGATTCCAAGTGGTAGGTTTCCTTTTAAGGGTAAGAGTAAGGCTAGATTCATATTTTTACATTGACCTCCGTGCATAATATTGATATATGATGCACAGAGTTCTTGTTTCCCCAATATGCAGCAGGAGTGCCGACACTGTACTGTCGGCTCTGCTGCATATCAGGCAAACAAGAACATGATGATGCATGGAGTTCAGTCCCCTGAAGAGTTATCAGTCCATGGCCCAGCACTTTTCACGTCCTTGATCATGGAAAAATGCCAGTCCAGCCTAATAGTAAGGATTTCTCATGGATTTACAGATTTCTCTGGCCCACGTCTCCATATTGTGGTGTAATATGGAAATGGGCCTTGGAGTCTTCTATATAAGACACATGTTAACCCTGACATATTTCTCTGCCCTAATCCTGCATCTACACAGACAATGCAATGTAGACAGCCCTTACTAACACCAGGTCACATACCTCGGTGGCCCTCTCTAGCTACACACATTTTCTAAACAGTAATTCTATTACTAAATATGTGTAGTTCCACATTTTATGAGATTGACATTAAATGGAAGGATTCAAAAGTAAGATAAATCAAAAAAGAGAACAAGCAAGAAGGGTTCAATTGAAGGGAATCAAGTGAAGCCACCACCACAGAACAAGAACTGCTTGGGCATTGGGTGGCAGACTCTTTAGTGCATAATAATGTACATTAAGTAGAGGAAGGAAAAAACTGCAAATTCCAGCACAAAAGCAAAAAGTTTTTTAAAATAAACAGACCTTAAAATTAATGTAGCTTACTTGTTATATCCTCCCCACTGCTCCAGTATCTAAAAGTGGATGGTACCCGCCAGTCTGGCAGTGATAAAGTTATTATATTGAAAATATATTGATAGAATAATGTAGAAACTCCTTTTATATATTTCTTACACTTTCAGACATCAAAGAGAAGGTGACAGCATCGGAACACAACGGAACGGCTCATAAATGTATTGAGTAACATATCAATTTTAATAAAGTGTAAAAACACACACATATACACACACGTACGTGGTAAATCAGGCAACATGACACACCTTTATATAAACTGCTCATGCTCTCAAATACGATGTCCTATAACCCAATTCAAAAAGGATAAAATATATTGAAGCTCAAATCACAAACATTTATTGATCCGCGTGCAATTTGTAATGTCTAAACAGTGATGGACGATACTTTAATGCGACAAGGAGATCAGCACTTGATAGATCACATGGCACTTAAATAAACATGATGTCAGGAATATTGAAACACTGGAAAACATCTTGACTGACAGAGATGTGAAAAATATTGTATAATTGTCAATGATTTACAACGGATGAGGATATTTTAAGCTTTAACAGTGCGATCCTTGATTAATGTATTATATTCTTAAATAAACCTTTATAATCATGAAATGCAGAAATAACAGAAAGTCTCGCATAATTGATTGCTCAAGTGTCAAAATTTGCCAAAAAATTCAATATGAATTAAAAACATGTTTACTAAGGCAGTGAACCGCCAGGCACAAGGGTTCTTGGCAGACCTAACCTGCTTCAATAAAAAGTGTTGTATTTCTCAGGTACAACCGGACGGGAAAGAAGCCACATAAGATAGAAAAGGTCTTATTGATGGCCAGATTTGCGTTGCGGCAGCAAAGACCCTTATGGAGAGGGAGGAGTGAGTTGCACCTGCCCCCTCCTTCTCCAAGTGGCTTCCGGCTTACAGCTCATGGCTCCTCACATAGATGTGTGAATGGAGCCTAACAAATGTTGGATACATTCTGAACTGCTCCACTGGTTACAGAATTACTTGATGCATTATAAGTCTTGGACATATATGTATTTATTTTGATGTTTTGCGACTATTTGAGAAAGTTGACTATAAGTCAACTAAAACCAATAAGATGTTGGCATGTTTTGAAATGTGGATGTAGAAAAAATGTCCAGCCAAGGTGATCCCTATAAAGAATGACCCTCACAATGCCTATTCCCCAAGCTTATACACCGTCAAATTTAGCATCCGAGTGGGAGTTCTTTATGAAAATCACACTCCCCATTGTAACTTTAACAGTATACATATCTTGTGCTTTGGTACCTTGAAAAACAATCTTTTAAAAGATCCCAAAATTGTGTCATATTTTTTTGGAAACACAGTAGATACCAGTCTTACTTTCAACTATATCTGCTTTTTCCAAGTCTACCTGAGGTCAGACCTCTCCACCAGAACCTACATGTGTAACTTGGATAATTGGCACTACTATTATATTACTTTTTGTGTATCTGATTGTGATAATAAAAGCCCCATTCATCAAATTCTACCATTTCAACGAAATAACACACAGCAAAATTCAATTTTGCAAAGATCTTGTGAAAGTGAACCTGGCATCACAGAGCCCTATGAACTAAATGACACCCTTTGTTACCAAAAGATTTCTCTCACATCCCCGGAAATTAAATTTGTTACCCTACCTGGCATCAGAGTGGGAATGTCCTGCTCAGCTGGCCCCTACCATCTACTGTTCCCCATGCCTCACTATTCAGAACTTCATGTCATGTGACCAGGGTGATGTCATCTGAGGTCCTTTACCCAGTAACATTAACATCTACCTCCCAATCTACCACCATGTATCTGATAACATAAAATCACAGCATGGTTCCATGAACTTTTCCCCATGCCTCCATGGAAGCATATTGTGATTTCATATGACATGATCACATGGGTAATGGGTAAAGGACCTTAGATGACATCACATTAAGTGCACAGCACTGTGTAAAACATTTGACACAGTATTTCCTACAGATCTGCATATGTCTGTAGTGGAATATTGGCAGATGGCCCATAATTACTAATTCCATACAACAGCATATCCTACCAGAAGGGTCTGTCAATCAGGAACAAGGAGGCAGGGCAATGAATGTCAAATGTACTATGCAGAACTCCATTAATATCATTAGGCTCACATCAGCTGAGTTGTATACAAGTTGATTTTTTTTAACATTACATGAAATGTCTAATTAAAAAAAGTAAAAAAAAAACTGCAGACAGCAAATAGTTGAAAAGGAGCCTATGAGTAGTTTTGGCCTCTCAAATCCCCTGACTGACCTAACTTGGTGATGCATGATGGCATTTTGAAATCTCTATGTGACTGACTGTGACGGAATGAGCAACAAAACAAATATTTATATAGGGGATTTTTATAATCCCCTATGGTAAATTTACCAAAGCAATTTAAGTACAAAACAAATAACATAAATGTAGATAGATCGATCCCAAGGACTACTTTCTGACATATTGTTTTAATTTACCAGTTCTTATTTCCACCTAGATAATACACATTTTCCAATGTACAGTAAAAAAAATATCTAAATAGCTGAATGAATAAATAAAAAAACACCAACACTAAGCCAAAAGCAATCTGTCTGAAGCTGTTGACATCAACATGCATGCATTTCTTTGCAATACTATTTCAGATACACGCTACTTAAATCTGCAGTAACCTTACGTGACCCGCCGTCCCCACACACACAGCTTTTTATTAACCTGCAGACAGTGCCATAAATAGACTCTCTACAACCTGCCTTTCAGTTTGTAATTTTTAGAGGATGACTGATATGACTATAATTGCTTTTTTTACAGACATATCCGTAGCCCAATAAACACAATTGACAGGGAAGGCTTTTTTATATCAGGAATATTTCTGACTCCTCTCCAGTCCGAGCCGCTATATTGAATACATTACGTGGGAAAGGTGACTCAATTAGCACGGATGCATTATTTGTGGAGAGGAAGGAGCTCACAACTTCAGTGGTCATGATTGAATTTCTCCTTCCAGCACTCAGCAGCTTCATACTTGGGAGGTTATAGTTGAAATGTGACAGACAGGTCATTAGGTGCAAAAATATTGTACCTTATAATTTTATTCCCAACTACATATCTATATATAGATAGAGAGGGATTGAGATGGAATGAGATGCACTATAAGAGTATCGAAACTGGTAGAATCTTACAACTGTAGAAATCAACCTGCTCCTGCGCCCGAAAATGACAGATATGCAGTCTAAAACGCCTTCCGACACATTTATGAAGATTTTTTTAGAGCATTTTTTTGTCCGTTTTCCGAATTGTCCAAAAAGGGGCTTGGCTTCATTAAAGGGGGTGGTTTCGAAGAAGCGAGGCACGGTCATATGGAAATAATGGTCTGTGTGCAAAAAATTAAGTAGGGAGCACCAAAATGAGTGCACAGTTTAAACCAGCTAAAAGCAGGTCTAAAAGTAGAACTCAACAGTCATACTGCAACAGATTCATCATCACAATGATGGATCTGGTGAAGAACTAGACTAGTGGTGACTATTTCTGACTTTAAATATACCATTATGGGTTGTACCTGAATGACTTTCCATATGAAGAGAGCCTTTACCCTTATCCTGGAGAAGATTGAAGTTATAGTTACAAAGACATCACTTTCACAATACACCTAACCTGCTAATCCAGCTGTTACTGGTGGTGCAAGGGCTAGGAACAGTTATGAACCCACTAATAAGGATAAAGTATATCGATCAGTCTCATAGACATTGGGGCTCATTTACTAAGGGCCCCGCGCACCGCACTTTAGTCGGACATACCGATGATTTCAATTTTGCGCCGCTGGGACAGGGATTTAAAAGGGTTTTTTGGCGCACACAAAATCAGATTTTGTGCAACACAAATCAGGGGGCATGACCGTCGGACGATCTGACGGATTTGGACAAACCATGGGATTTAACTTAAAAATTGTGTTGCGAGCCATGCACTTGCATACACTGGGAAGAAGAAGGTGAACTTCGGCAGACCTGATCGGGGAAGTGACACATGTAGGATATTGGGCGCAGAATTCATCCTCGTCGGACAGTCCAGATCGGGGATCGCGCAGGACCAGGTAAGTAAATGTGCCCCATTGAGTGCTCCATGCAGACATCTTTGCCAGTGGCTGGATTTCCTGCACTTGGACCCCCAGGTACCCTAGACTATTGACCTTCCCCATGGACAGCGGTTTTTATTCTCAGAAAACCCATTTAGGTATTGTGCAAAATAAGTCAAATACACATGAGCTATTTTCCCCAGCTTGCATTGCATCTGTAGCTTTGAGAACCATAATATGTAATTTACTGTTAGCACATGAATGCAGATAGAGTAAAATTCTCTTGTTTCATAGAATTAGCAACAATACTATTTAACACTATATCATCAGATTAGAATTAATGTAGATTCTTTGGGGTTTTTTTTTTAGCAAATTAGCTCCTAAAATTTTACTCAGCAGTTGATTTATAATTATATAGAACAGTATAAATTTATATCTATTGCTTCCTGTGTTTCCTGTAGTAAATGAGATAAATAAATGGAATGCAATGTGAAACTGCAAAAAGTCCATTCTAAATGTAACTCTGGGAAAAATCTCTTTACAAGAGGCAGATGACAGGCATTAATATTAATGAGCGCTGCTGTATTGGGAAGCGTGAGGTAAACAGACATCAGTGACAATCTCCTCGAACTCAGTGTGTACATGAGCTACAAGCTGATAGCTATCAGACACCCTATTCAGAGAGACACATTTAGGAAAGAGGCTTAATCCTAGGGAACAAATCTCACCCTGACAGGATGGTTAATATAATTCTACAATGTATTTTTTTTCCGCTGTGTTATCATAACCCATTGCTATAGCTGGACTCTGTAATATACAGCAGATTTTGTGCAGCATGTATTTCTGATATTTAGAGGCCAGACAAGATCTGTATCTTTGCACATGGCAAGTAACCACTGTAGCAATGATGCCATTTACTACAGCCTCAAGGATCCTATTTTGATACAATATTACATGATTAAAGTCTGTTACATTGAGTCTCAAGTGTTTAGGCATGATATGTTTAGGCATCATTTGTCATGCAATTCCCATTGCAAACATGGTCATAAGGTAGAGATGGAAGGTGGCATAGACAGTTGCATGTGTGGTAGTCTACACCTCCTCATAAATAAAAGAGAACCCATTCCGATTTTCTGGTTCAGTTTTACTTGTCTTCTCGGGACAGCCCAACAGTATCTTTTTAAGTAATAGACCAACACTTTAGACCCACACTGCTCATCTGTTCAGCCCATCAAAACTATGGACACAGAGCTGAATCATTTGGCTCCTTCCTCTGTGTAGTAGTCAACAGTTGTAATAGCCGTTAAAGCTACCAACTTTCAGCCACTAGAGTGGCGTATGGAGCCAACTACTTTAAGCCCCATGACTGAATTTATGTGGCAAACAGCTGACGGGTGTAGGGGCCATGTGATGCCCCACTACCCCACAAATAAGACACATAGGCCATCAATGTTGATTCATAGAAAACACCTTTAGCCTTTCCATGATGGGCTGTGTGGGGCCTTTAGCACCTACAATCCACAACCATGCTCCCCCCACCTTTCTGCTATCATCAACCTATAGAATATCAGCTGGGATTTTGTCCTTACAGAACTCAAAAACAAACTAGTGGGTGGTTTGACTTTTGTCAAGTAGCAGATGTGTATTTTAAGTTGCCAATCCTTCACATACCATAAAATAAGATGCACTGTGCAACATATTTAGAAAAAAAATGTTTTTAACCACAGTTTGGTAATTTATTATATTCAGAATTAATCTCTCACTCAAAAAATATATTCCTCAGAGGCAGGAGAAATATGTAGTTGATTGGATCAAGACAATTTTTTAATCTGCCAGAAATCTCTAGAAAGATTGTAGTCATGGATGACAAATTATTCTCCTTACTGGCCTAAACAAGGTAATTTCCATAATCACAGATTTCTTTGTTAGAACATCCCTCTACAGTCTTGTTTCTTTTCTTTCACTTAAAAGCAGGAAAGCTCAAATCCTTTCAAGAAAATTAATCTAGCACCAAGCAGATATAATTTCACTTGAAGTAGGTGAAAGGTTTGGTGCTGCAAATGGGAGCTGTTTATATGCAATAACAGTTCCCAGTTCTTGCAGGCCTCCGCTTTAATCACCATTAGTTCTCAAACACCTTGACAAAGAGATATCAGCCCACAACTGAATGCCAATGGATCATTACACTCCAGAAGGAAACAAAAGATCACCTTGGAAAATCTGTACAGTCTGTAAGTGTAATCCTGCATACTGGATGTTATTAAGCAAAAAGCTATTCATTTGACTGTAAAAAAGAATAGCAGGTTCGATTTAGAATACAGCATCTGCACCGTGGCCTCACAAACTGATTCTGCTGAATACAAGCTAACCGTACTAAGAAAGAAACCAATGCCAAATTTATATACTGACTGCAGACACTGAATGGCACCTTAGACTCCATACATGAAGTAGGACACAGCTTGAACATGGCCTTGCACATTAGGCAAACATCAACCCAACCCATCGATTCTGGCAAGACTGGAAGATCATCTAATGTATTTGAGGTTCGCCCATGAACGAGTGTAGTCAGTGAAAACTGCTTTGTGCATGGAAGGGATCTCCTAACCTGAACTTCTGATCACAGGAATTAACTGAGATGCTGAGTTCATTACGCTGATCAGAGGTTTAAGAGATTCCTTCAGTGCCCGGAGCCTAACAATCTAACATCAACTGAGACTGGAAGACGGTCTAATGTGTTTTAAGGTTCCCTGCATCAAGCAGGACACAGCTTAAAGGTGGCCTTGAACATTAGACTAATGTCAACTGAACCCATAAATTCTTAAGAGACTGTAAGACCATCTAATGTGTATTTGAGGTTCCCCACATTAAGTAGGAAACTGCTTAAAGGTGGCCCTGCACATTAGACTCACATCTACTGAGCCCCTTAATTCTGGTAAGACTAGAAGACCATCTAATGTATATTTAGCTAATACCTAGCTAATAAACTAGCAGATTAGTGGGGGGTCTCTGTGAATTGATATGTGTCTCTTGTACCCACGTTGTGCCCCAGATGAACAGAGCAGACAGTCACACATGCATTCCATCATTGATGGTGAATGAAGCAGCCAGCTCAGCCAGTGGCTGCCCTGTTCATTGGAAGTACAGCTGGGGTATAATGGAGCCCCATTGTAGTGGGGTCCCATCACTGAGACCCCCACTGATCAGCAAGTTAGGCCTTTTCCTGTGGATATAGCCTAACTTGTTGTCACTGGAGAACCCATTTACATGGTGTGTAATAAATATTTAAATGGTCTGCAACAAACATTGAAGAAATCAGTAACATAAGTGAATGCAATTGATAAAAAATATTTTCAGAGCAATATGCTTATTTCTTCGCTGGCTCTTAAGATATACCATATTTCCTTCACTTTTCACTCTGAACATTCTGTTGAATTCTATCTTGCTAGCAAGGCAAATGAAGCTCTCTGTTGAAGCCTGATTTTTGTTGAAGGTTGAACAGCATGTTGAACTTCCTTTCTTCCTAGGTGAACTAAGCTCCATCAGTGGCTGTTGACAGTAGTTTTTCCCATTTTTCAATTCAGAATAAATACACTCTCGGCTGAATTGAGAATGCGTTAGCTGGGACAGGTTAGGGGGTACATTGTACATGGACATCTCTTATAAACAGAAGCTTGTAGTCTCAACCTAACAACATAATCATTTAAGCCGACACCTGGGAGTGGGGTCTAAGTGGTACCCGGTTTTCACCAGAGCCTGCCGCAAATTGGGTTGGACTTGCTGTGGTGTGTTACCCCCGGGTCGCTCCACAGGCGAGACTTTGTCCACTGTGATGGATAAGACGAGGTGCAGAATCGTGAGGCAGAGACAGGCAGCACGGGATCACAGTCGGAAACGTAGTGGAAGGTCAGGACAGGCAGCACAGGAACAAAGTCAGGAAGGGAATCGAGGTCACAACGGGGAATCAATTAAAATGAAAAGTGCAAGGAATGCTTTCTCAATGGCATGGAGGCACAAAGATCTGGCTATTTATTAGATTGCCAGGTGGCTAGCACCAATTATCAGCGCGCTGGGCTTTTAAACCTTGAGAAGCGTGCGCGCCCCAAGAGTCAGGGACGCTCATGCTTAAATTGCAGGAGACAGCGCTGGATCACGTACAGGTTAGAGAGCCTGTCGCAATGCTGAGGGGGCACAAAGACCCAAGAGGAGGGTCACAGGAACACCCTTGACAGTATATATACATATATCCCTCTCAAAATAAGCAGTAACAGTTTACTGGGTATATCTAAAAATTCTTACAATAGCAATGTTCAAATGTAAGTTAAACAAAGAAAAAAAGATTTGCAATGATAAAATAAAAATTAATTGGAGGATTATGCATTTTTCTATGCTCCTTTAACAAAAGGGCATTCATGCGCTGATCTTACAGCCCAACTGGGGTTTCCTGGGACCATTGAGCTTGTTGTTTGTTTGCGGCATGTCGATTTCAGGAACACTGCATATTTATAACCCCTGACATAAGCATAATGCAAATTTCTTTGTTGAATATACAGTGGTATAGAGAACCGAGAGCGCCGCGGCAGCAGGGAGAGTAAGCTCCAAACACAATCAGCCGTCCCTTCTTTTATTTAGTCCACTAATGCATTATGTTACATAAGGCTATGAAAAATATTATTAAACATCTGTTCTTTTATACTGACAGCTGCTTCCAATTACAAGTAATCCTTGCAAGGTACTGGAAAACAAATGTAATCACTTCATGAATGCTGACTGTCAGCTATGGACACCTATACAGGTGGACAAAAATGACCTTAAGCTTAAATTGGCGATGGTTCTAAATCAGGTGGATAGTCTGATCAACATTTACTACTTAAGACTGTAAATGTCCTCCCACCCACACAAAAAAAAAGCTTTTATTGAATCTGAGCAAGGAGAAATCTGTAAATCTACTCCTTTCTGGCAGGGAGGAGCCAAAATAAAACTAGGCAGATGCTCCCACCATCCACCAGTTCCTACAAAGAGGAAGTCTGGAATTAAAAAGACTGGTTCTAAGGTAATAGTATCCTATTTTCTTTCAAGAATTGATCTTTACTGAAAAACTAAAAAATACAAGGAATTAAAACAAACTATCAATTATGAAAACCAGTGGTCAGAAGCTCGAATGAGCGTTGGGCCAAGATGGTGGAGACCCAGTACTGCAGACATATAGGAAAATGGAGGAAAAAGAAAAAAAACCATTGGGTGAAAAACTGCTTAACTGTTAAATCCTTGTTATTGAAATTCAAGGTAGAACATAACAAGAAAGAGGAAAAGGTAATGCGTTCCGGACCTATTCCGCGTGTTCACATAATGCATAATGACCCATCTTTATAGGTACCTTTCCTTCTTTCTTCTGATCCTTTAATAATACTTTGGAATACTATTAACAGTTATTTGTCTGATGCCGTTGTATTTTTTCTTCTTCCTCCATACTATCAATTTTACTCTCTTTTGAATTTCAATAACACGGATTTAAGGTTAGGAACATTTCAGTTTCTTATCTTTTGGTCAGTGCTCGTCTGGCTGTTCCTCATTGGGTAATGACACTAATCCAATGAAATATTGCCGACATCATTCTCAATAATAAGGGTTCACACATAATAGACCATTTAGAGGTTGGATATTCAATATGGTCCTAAATCACTCAATATTACACAAACCTTTGAGTTGACTTTGTACCTTTAGAAATCAATAAACAATTTAGGGAGAGGTTATAGAATTTTGCTTAAGGGGAAAGACTGAAATCTAGAAGGGACTCAAATGTAATGAACAAAAAATCAAAAAATCAGAGTCTGTGTATTCAAAGACTTGTAATGATCTGCAAATTACAGAAAAAATGTCTGAATACTCCCAAGAGACACAAGTCGACACATCGTTGCAGATTCACTATGGCAATGTTAAATTAGTGAAGCATAAACAGATTTATTCCAGAACTGAGAGTATTGCACTTTAGAGCAGATTGTGAGACAGACTTTACACATCTTACTGCATCCTTCTAAAAGAGTTTGGTTTTACCTTAAAGGGGTTGCCAAAGTTTATTTGTTATTCCCTCTAAACTGGGTTGAGCGGACCCAAACTTGGGCTTTAGCCAGAAATTAGGTGGTCGGGCTCACCCCCACCGGTAATATGGTAATCGATGCCAGAATCATCACGGGGATGATCTTTGGGAAAATTGCTGCCTTGATGGCAGCATTTAAGGGGGTTAACACCAGCGAACCGCTGGGTTTTCATGTTCCGCCTTGGGTTCTTGTTGCCGAAGAAAACTTTTGTTTATAGGTCATCTACACACAGTGAACCTGACAGAATCTGCTCATTACTATCTACGAACAATCTGAACAGGGAGGGTTCCTCCACCTGTCACCCAGTGATCCAAAACTTACCTCTTATCATATGGTTAGAGGTTAAAATCCAACAACTCTAATTTTAATAATGTATACACCAGAATTCTTCTTCATCCAGAATCTAATGAGCATATAGATTGTACAGGATAACAAAAGCAAAAGTCCAATACCATAAGCCAGGTTTTCCAGGTTGCAAAATAAACATACAGATGCCCCCTACTTACATACAACCCCTAGTTACAAACTGAAGCTATCTGGAAGCTTTAGTCCCAGACTGCTGTAAGGTGTCTGCAATTAAGCTATATTGATAATTCTTGTTCCCATGTTAACCCAACATTTTTAAAATCTAATTGTCACAGGAACATTGGAATTGACAATCCATACCTGTTCCATTCACCTTAAAAACAAACCTACAGAACCTCTCCTATACGTAACCCTGTGGACTATCTGTACTGGAAAATGCATATTATAACACAAATTGTTCTTTCTGCATTTACACATGGGACATCTTATATTTATCGTGCAGCACTTCTTACGTTTGACCTCCATTTAAATTGCAATATTTCCTATACACTATACAAAGTTTACAATAGCAGCCAGATCTGGCACTTCAGACTTCTGTCTGACAATCAATAAGTGCTCAGGAACTCGGCCTGTTTTCTGACCTCATCAACTTCTTATCAGTACAGAAAGAGCAAGATCTATGTAATCCAACACCTTTATTCACCTATTATACACAAAGCAACATTGCATGTGTTCCATAGGTGAATAAAGATGTTGGATTTCATGGATTCAGTTTCTCCCATTTTCTGTTTAATGTGACCTGGTCTCTGATGGCAGGTCAATGGAAGCTTTGCATTCATCATTTCTCTGGGAATTAATATTCCTATACGACTCTGCTCCTGTGAATATCTGGTCTCTTCAGTAGCTCTGAAGAGCCGTCACCAAACTGAAACTACTCCTGAGGCAACAACTTAGTAGTTTACTGTGGTGATGTTTATAATCTCTACAGTGGTTCTACAAGGGCACCAAGGAGACCCTTAAATAGCATCTTCAGGAGTGGCCCCAAGTCTTTAAGGTTTATTGACAAGTGGGTGTATGACCTTTATGTTACAGCATTGACATCCCAATACTTGTAACCTAAAATAACCAGGTATTAGATGGGGCAATGAAAGGTCCAAGAAATGCAAATTAGAAGGACTTTGCAGTCTCAGGAAATGGGAAGAGAGAATTCGGGGGGTGCATTTCTTGTTTATTTTTGTGCTGAAGGCTGATAAAATATATACTTTTACTTAAATGGAAAAATCTACATATTAAATATAAATTATTCCTAGAATACAGTTCCTTTATCTATTATTAATAAGTATCTGCATGTGTTCATTCAGAGTTACACAGTTGAATAGCCAGTCACTGCTCGAATAATATTACATCATCTTAGCACTTGAGTATTAGCCCCTTACACATTTCTCCCCTCAGAGGCCAATGAAAGTCTGGAATTTTGGCAGAAATTAAAGGTGGCACTTTCTCACTTTGAGAAAGTAAATGTTGTAGAGAAGCACAAAGTTCTATCCAATGCACAATACTTCCTTACATTTTTGTTCAGTTTTCTTAAGCGTTTTCTCAGAATTTTGAGCATGTTGATTTTTGTCTTAGAACACCAGGTCAATTCACACAGAAAGAATTAAATATAAATAGCCTATCATGAAACAATGTGTGATCAACATGTGTTTCCATAGCAATAAAATACCATCTTTATTAAAAAAGTAAGAAAAAAACATAAACATAAAAAGGGAGAAGTCTCTGTCAATTCATAATGTCCAATCTACAACTTGACAAGAACCTCAAACGATGTATGGTTTAATGATGAAATAAAAAAAATGTAAAATAAAATTTATAATATATATATATACGCACACATACACTTTATTTATTTTTATATATTTTATTTTTGTTTCTGCAGCATGGTTTTTTATTTGAATTTCATTAATAAAGGTTCTTGCCAAGTTGTAGATTGGACATTATGAATTGACTGCGACTTCTCCCTTTTTACGTTTCTTTTTTTTTTTTTTTACTTTCTTAATAAAGATATATCTATCTATATCTATATCTATATATGTATATATATATATATATATATATCTATATCTATATCTATATCTATATATATGAGCATGACTCACCCCAATGTATGTTTCCGTTTAAGTCCCAAGTGGCATATAGGGCAGGGTAGACTCGGCAGTCAATGAGGGACACCTCCCACAATATCCTATCTAAAATATCTTTTAGAAACTTTTAATATACTGCTCCATAAAAAATATAAACCCAAGTACTGGAGATATTAGAAGAAATAGTATCTTTAGTTTTAGATAAGTTCATAAATTGATACCTTTGCTAAACCCCTTCCAATTTTGAGACATGACCAACCAAATAATACTACCACAGTAATATTACCCATTAATACTACTACAATACAGTTACTAAATAAAAGTACCATAAGACCAAGATTCCAAAAATCGCTATGTGATAACCAAATGATCCCTCCAAACTGCGACCCACAGCTTTACCACAGCATAAACACATAAAATAACACCATCATGATAATGAACATACTACTCTACACCAAAAACAGTATTACCTAAAATTCCATAAAGTCGCATGAGTAATTGCATAAAGTCCCCTCTAATTATATACATTTACATGGTGGTGTAATGATGCCACAGAATCTCCTGCTATCTGTAGTGGAGAAATAAGCTGACGGTGGAGATAATAGGGGTAAAACTGCCTGGACAATGGGACAAGTGTCCTGCTGACTTGGGTTCTATTTGGGGCCTAGAGGCGCTCCTGACTGAAAACCATTGGCTGCATGATCGTTGGAGCTGCTGGAGCTCCCGGCTGAATTCCCCTTGGAATTGTGTGCAAACCCACTCTCCCTGAGATTGCAGGGCCTGATTCTGGTGTTCTAAGAGTGCCAACGATGATCCAACCTGGCTTGTACAGTAGTACAAGAAGTGATTAATCCCCCCATCATTCTTTGCAATACCCTTTTCTTCTTAGCATTAAACTCTTCCTATCTCAAAAGCAACTTGAAATCCCATCTTTTCAGGAAAGCCTACAACCAACAGAACAATGCAGACTTGATGCCACCATGCACACAGCTTCTACCCACACCTACAGTCTCCACTACCCTTCTAATAAACAATTCCATATCCCTGAACAGTCTAACTATTTTCAATGTTTATTGTACAATGGTGTTGGGGCTTTAATGATAATGATATACACAGTACATTAGATATAAAAAATTTAGGGAAAATCCATCGTGTGTTTTTTCGAATGCTCCTTGACAGCAGACTTTGTCGGTTTAAAACCGGTGATTTTCTGCTCAAACATCCACCCTTGACAAATTAAATGGGAAAGTGTCTGGCTCTGTCACGGATTGTAATGAAGAGGGAATTTATTCTTTTTCTGATATTTACCGAGCTTCTGCTGGGTATTCTCAAACTATTGAAAGAAAAGGCTACAAATCATGTTTGCAGATCTCAAACATGAATAAAAAACTGTTGGAGAAGGATAGAAAACAGGGGTGAGCAAACTAAAATAACCCAGACAGTTATATAACAATCAAAAACAATTAAAGATGGTAAAGGGATCTTGAAACATTGTTTATGTGTATGGGCACCTCGCTACTATCCCTCAACAATAATGTTAAGGGGAAGAAAGATTGAGCAAGTTAAATTTATAAAAAATATTTTACTGCCCCAGGAGAAGAGCTTCATGCAGAGACGTAATCTCCCCGTTGAAAATACATTAAAAATGATAATTTTTTGGCTTAACAACCATTTGGTGGCCAACAGCTGATGAAGGTATACAAGTACTTTAAGGAATACAAATGCCGAACCCCTATCATTTGAACTGTGAAGACCTTTCACCACCAACTCCAACTCTTGTTGCAATCCTTAAAGCCTGAATCAGTTCCTTTTGGAATGTAATCTCTATCCCACAGTTCCCTGACAATGAATGCCATTTAATTTCACACTGCTAAGCTAAGTATGCCAGCTATGGTCCCACAATTTAGCAGGCAGCCCAAGACTATTTACCTGAGAGTAAAAGGCTTGCTTCTGGGATTAGTATGGGTTAAATTCATAAAAATGCCAATTGCAATACATTGAGTAAAGCGACACCTGTTTAACAACACAAAGGGCTGGAGTTTTAAAGGTCCTCTTCAATAGATTCAAGTTGTCTAGGCCATTGCTGCTGATGATGCGAAACAAAAGCTTGCAGAACATACTTCATGCTTTGAGTGCTGTGGCATATGTACAAATAAATTGTGAAATCGAGCTACAAGATTATTTATTGATAGGATGCTATGCATTGATGTCTTGTATCTGATGGAACAAAGAATCAGGCATGATAATATGTAACATACAGACAGTTACGGACTGTTGAGGGGTGAATAATGAACTGTTTGTCTGTCTGTGTGTTTGTACGTTTTCTTCTTTTTCTCCTCATGTTGCCAGCAAACGTTTGTCTCTATCCATTATTGTTACAATAGACAAACTAGTTCAGCGGTCACTACTATTACCATTACCTGGGAAAATTAAACCAGAAAATTCGAAAGACACAGCTGTAAAGGATGCCCCAACTCCAAAAACAAAGAAGGAAGTGAGGTAATTTTTAGGGCTGGCTGGTTATTACCGCCGATTTATTCCAAGTTTTTCTGATTTAGCCACCCTTTTAAGTGATCTTACTAAGAAAACAAAAAAGAACCTTGTGGAATGGACACCGGATTGTGAAAAAAGCATTTAATACTTTAAAAGAGAAATTGTGTACTGCACCTGTATTAAATAACCCAAATTTTACTCTGCCATTTCAAGTCCAGATTGATGCCTCAGAAAGGGGTATCAAGGCTGTTCTCTGCCAAATGCAGGATGGAGAAGAACATCCAATTCTGTATATTAGCAGAAAACTGTTCCCCAAAAAACTTAACTATTCTACAATAGAAAAGGATTGTTTAGCCATAAAATGGGCCATAGAAAGTCTACGTCATTATTGGGTAAAAAATGTGTTAATTTCTGACCATCATCCTTTATTTTGGTTGAATACAATGAAGGGTAACAATGCTCGTCTAACACGATGGTACTTGGGCTTACAGCCTTACCGGTTCTTGGTACACTACAAACAAGGGAATTGTTTGTCTTCTGTGTGTTTGTACTTTTTATTCTTTTTCTCCTCCTGGTCAGCAAACCTTCATCTCTCTACTATTGTTTCAATAGACAGACCAGTTCAGCAGTCACCAATCAGCATTACCTGATCTTACAGGTGTGTGCAAAAAAAAAGCAGAGGGTGAGCTTTGGTTATATAGCTGCACCTGATTACTGCCGGGTGATGCAGAGCTGAAGCCATGTGGTTTATGTTTGTATTTCTTACTTTGGTTATATTGTAAACTCCCCTATTTTTATATTGTGTATTATACTGTGTTGTGATGTTTCTATATATTGTTTATGTAAGAAATGTATCTTTTGATGGTTGTTGTTTAAAAGATGCAACCCAGGGGTGTATCCCTTTAAGACTCAAGGGAAATAGTTCGGTATTTAATGACACCTGTGTGTACATGGATGGTCTTTAGGTCAGAGTGTCTGATCTGCTGATCTGCTGTAACAATTAACTTTAGCCGCAGCCTCCCATAGTCAACTATAATATTTTTCAAATGAGTCTACAATTAAGATTTTTTGTTAATCCTTGTCCCCATCCAATTTTGACTAGAGCTGATCCTACATACACGTTCAACTTAAGAAACAACCAACACCTAAATAAAATAGTTGACCAGTTATACAATACTAAAATTAGAAAGTTGTCAAGGTAGAGAAGGGGATGCAGAAGCTAGGCTCACTCACCTGTCACCTGCCTAACAAACATTGCAAACCCTGTAGGTTAGAGGCTTCTGGTCGACAATCGCTGAACTGACTAAGTGCACAGGAAAGAGGTCCAAACATAGGGGGACAGACAACAGATACCACAGAAAATCGAAGTCAGACAGAAGCGGGTTAAAATCCAGGATGGCGGTAGAGCACAGAAACAAATAGCAAGAGAATGGTCAAAATAACACAGCAAGGTTACACAGTATAGCAAAAGCAATAGTAAGGAAAATCGACAACAAGTGTCAAGAGACTAGTAAAACCAGCAAGGTATAATGGAACTGGGCAGATATATAAAGGAGTTCCTGGATGATGCTCCCAGCAACTGAATGGGCCAGCTGTCCTTCACTCAAGTTCATTGTTTGCTGGACATTACTGAGCTGCAGAGAAACCCGGTGTAGTTCCGTAAGTCCTAACACAGCAGCAACCTTAGCCACAGTTAACACTCACAAAACACAAAGTAAATTAACCCCACCTAAGCCGCACTCTGCGGACAGGGGAAGACTTTGGCACAGATGTTACACCAACTTTTGCTGACGTCGAGAAGCTTCTTTAGTTTTCACCTACCAGCATCTCAAGGCCACTGTTAAGGTTACAAAACTTCATTAGCTCCTATCATGTCAGCAGAGAAGTTTACAATATAAAGTAACTATGCCAAAATAACCATGTTTAATAGTTCAATTCCATGTGCAAAAGCCTCTATCTTAAGCCATAGTTTATAGAAATTACAGTTGTAGCAGTGAGCAAGGAAACTTGCTTGATTGTTCTTGAAGCAAGTTATTTTCCTGAAATAGATGACTTGTCACTTTAAACCTTAACTGGGTTAAAGGCTGCACATCAAAGAAAAATGGACATAGTAGCCTAAGTGATTCTTATCTGCCATCAATTTCGGTCTGACCATTTTGTCAAATTCCAGGCTTGTCACAATGTGTCAGCTATAACGAGGGAGCTCTGCATTTGCTACCTGCACTGATGCAGAAACGGAATTGTCTTTTGGAAGAAACAGCAAGCTATTTAGTCTAAAGAAATTGTTTACATCATGCGGTCCCCGTGAATAGATTAGGAAGACCCATTTAAATGCTTTATTGGTTTTCCAGCCAAATAGGGGAGATTTATTGCTACCAGCCACTGTTAGCCGCGGGATGTTTGTCTTAAATTTCTAAACACTTGCCTATAGGAAAAAAAATAAATGTAGTACAAAAATAATAGCAAGGGAAAGTGCACACAGCATAATAACTACTATTCTGGTAGCTAACAGTATGATGATACACATCCAGGATAGAGAATTTAAAGGGAAAGCATCAACATAGCATGAGGTTTTGTATGAGGACACACAAATCATTTTCTGTATAAGATGAACAATTGGGGTCCTAAGTGTGTCCAATTCTCTCTCAGTTCTCGTAAATGCCTCTCACAGTGCAGGATGATTGCAGTGGGGTTTTATAGTCCCTTGTAACACATTTTGAGAGGTTGTTTAATATGACAATGGCAATCTTTAGTTAAGAGGATATTTGGGTATTTTACTAATGTGAATAAATGGGCCCTATCCTTTTAATTAATTCCACAAGGTCATTAAAGCTGCCATGGCTCTCTACAGAGTACAATACTTTCTCTGATGGAAATGCCTAAGCGCTTACTCACACTCATTGGTTCTTATAATGTCTTTTCTACAAGAAAACTGTACACAGAAGCAATAATAATAACCTTTATAAAGCGCCATCACATTCCGTAGCGCTTTACAAAACATAAGGGACATATACAAATATATTATTACATTACAGAGTACAAACAGTCATATTAATGAATCAATAAGTGTGAGGGCCCTGCTCACAAGATCTTACGTGTAGTGGACATGTAGTCAATGGCCGAGAACACAACTGTTTTTGGCCCATGTGGAAATTAATTACTTTAGTTTGTTTAAAAGGAGACTTTGTAGACTATTAGAGACCACTGGAGAAGAATACAAATCACAACCAACCAAAAATTTCACATAGAAAACCCCTGATATGTTTATGTGATTTAGACCCAATATTGTTGGAAAGAAGAAGATAACCTGCCAAATGATCTGATGTGGGGGCAACACACATTGGAGTGATCTATCATGCTTGCATGTTCCAAAATTAAGATCTGTATGCTTCTTTATAATTTTGGTGCATCTCAAGTGCTCAGGGAACAAAAATAAGAAAATGTAATTTTCTGACGTGAATAATGTTAAAACCGCCACCATCCATCATTTTAGAAATATGGCAAGAACAGTGTTAACAATGAACAAGAATGAATTTTTTTTGGTGAAAAATAGGGTTTAAACAAAAATGTACATGATTACATAAAGTGAGTGTTTTTAGTCCGTTTTTATGCCGAAGAAACAAAGAAGAGGTTTATGATTTCTTCCTTTATATTTGCCTTCATTGAAAGACTTCTGTAGGGGGATGTACAGTCGTATGACATAGTGGTCATTAATGGTGATGGCTATCAATCTAATGTATTGGTGGCCCCAATCTGCCAGAGCAAGACCAGTGCTATATGGCAGCTCTTTGCCCTGGATTACAAACAGGAATAAAAGATGATGATATGAACATAAAGCAAATAATAAGACATATGGACAGGAGTTGTCCTTATGATACAAGCCCATAAATATATGCCAGGAAACAACAAAGCATCACTTTATTTCTTGCAGAGAAAGCTATTTCAGGGATGCTTTGAAGTGCTTTGTCTCTTTAGAAATAAGAAAATTAGTAATGTAAATGTACAATTATTGTCTTTTATTGTTTGAGGTTTGGGACTTTACTATACCTCGTAGTAATAATTATGTATATTCACATGCAGATTTAAAAACCTATGTATTGTATACAAGCATTCATAATAGATGCACATCTTCACTGCATGGCTGATCTATAGCTGTATTGTGGTCTGTGATTTACATTTCTGAATCTATGAATAATCTATACTGCACATAAAAACAGGATGGCTTTGCTTTTGGTATTCAATATGATGATTGGAGAAAATGGAATTAAAGCGCATGTCCCGTCCTCATAATTCTAGGGTTACGGTATTCACCTTAAAAAAAAATTGCCTCAGGTGTCAGCTTCCTGGCCTCCAAGTCCGGGTGCTGACACAGCTCCTCTTCAGCAGAGCAGTTGTGATAGGGCAGTATTACTTCTTTTATCAATGGGCAGGCACTGATCATGTAGATTACTAATGTGTGGTCATTCAATGGAAGATCAACTGCCAAGATCCCCAAGATTTGATGCATCTTCATAGACTCTGTAGTCTTCAATCCAGCAATTTCTTCTGTTTTTTTTTTTTTTGGAAGCACTATGCTGCCTCCACCTTAGTAAATTCCCTCATCAATTTATATGTTGTGTCAACCTGATAACATTATCCCCCTCAAAAATAATTAAAGTTAAGTATTTACTGGGTCACAGATCCTAGTAAATTTTTGACCCCCTGGCCAGTTGACTTTTTATTAAATTTCTTTATGGTTCCTTACACACAATCTTATGGTAGATCACTGCTCACCCCTCCCCTCTCCACATGGAGACGTGCTGCTGGTCCATTCATCCCGCACAAGATAGAGCATCTTTTTTCCGGCAGTGGAACGGTAAGGTGACACACGTCCTAGTATATGGCCACCATATACGGTCAAGTGCAAGGGGTCTTAAGGTGTTTTCCAGTTTCCACAAACAAATGTCATTGTTTCTACAATAAATAGTTTATGCAATTTTCCAATATGCTGTTATTTCATAGGAAGCTCATTGTTTACTTCATGTGGATAAATAAACGTGAGCACGGCTCATTAGTAGCAGAGATTAATAAGATTTGTGTGATATAACGAGTGTTAAATAATTATGTGTGATATCACATGGATCAGTATTTATCCACAGGAAGTAAACAAGGAAGCTTCCTGTTGTATGGCAGCAAGCAGAAATCTTTAAAACAGTGAGGAATTGATATAGACAGAATATTAGAAAATTGTACAACGAATCATCAAACAAACAATAAGATTCATTTGCTTAAAGTAGACAACCCCTTTACATTTTGAGCAGTTGCAGCGACAATTATATCCCAATATATGTCTGAAACCGATTAGTTTTCTTCAAAATACTGAAGATAATAGCAACAAAATAAATAGAGAGTCATCATTAATTGTAAGACAGCAAAAAACTTGAGGGGATGAGAGAACAGACACAGTTCTACAATTCTTCTGCCTAGAATTACACAGACTGATAGACTGTCTCTAATAAACACTAAAAATTCCATTAAAACTTGCCTATGGGTTGCCATCTAGCTTATCGAGAGCCCTAGATAGTAAATCTGTCTCGTTTTGTAACGATATAAGAGCAGGGTTATACTATTTAGAAGTTTGGACACAACTAACCACAGCAGAAGACAGACATGTCCACACACTGGTCATCGTCACCCAACTGATGCAGAAATAGATATGACTGTGTTACAACGTCTGTTTGTAGGTTTTGGTGCTAGAATACCGATCTTTCTGTCATACCATTTGTATACAATACAGGCAGTCCCCGGGTTACATACAAGATAGGGTCTGTAGGTTTGTTCTTAAGTTGAATTTGTATGTAAGTCGGAACTGTATATTTTATCATTGTAATCCCAGCCAAATTTTTTTTGGTCTCTGTGACAATTGGATTTTAAAAATGTTGGATTGTCATTAGAACCAAGATTAACAATAAAGCTTCATTGTAGACACCAGTGATAACAGTGATAACTGTCTTTATTGTAGCCTAAGGATTATATACAGAAAATTGCCAACAACCAGAGGTCCGTTTGTAACTAGGGGTCGTATGTAAGTCAGGTGTTCTTAAGTAGGGGACCGCCTGTACAAGGCTTTTAAGATTGGAATGAGTATTGGAATGAGTATTGAAAGAGACCTTGTGGGTCTGATTCATTAAGTCTCTGCTGCTACGTTTTGCAATGCATTAGCATGATTTAGCACATCACATGATGATTTTGTAAAGAGAAGTGTCTTTTGCATATTTTTGAGCACTGATTATACAGAGTGCGGTCACCCCATGGCTTGGCTGGTTTCAGTTCCCTGTGGAGACCAGTCATTCCTCGTCATGTGAAGACATCTTATAGTTTTCTCATCACTAAGATTCCATATCCCATAAAAATCACTTCTTATGTCAAAAACTGTTTAATTCCGGAACCATGACATCTACGAGTCATAATCTTAGTCAACCTGAAACCCACAACTGAAGGTAAAGGTGTCATACAGAGAAGGTTCAGAAAAGGAAATATTTTCTTTAGGAAAAATGCAGACTATTTATGTTCTATGTTTTGCCATCTTCAATATGAATTGCAGGGGAAAAAAACTATCATAGATATTCTGTAGTTATAGCAACCTAAGCTTCTAGTGCTCAGTGATTAACCTGTTACAGATGCCACCAGGTCCCTGGATACCACACAAACTCCAATATATTTATCTGTTTCCCCGGAAATCTGTGACCAGTCACAGTCAATAACTGAAGATCAAAGCAGAGTCTGAAGAGCCAAAACGTCACTAAAATATCTACAGTTCCAGTTATAAATGTGCAACAACAAGAAAATCTAAGCTGCATAATAAAAATATTTCCTACCTGAAATGACTGTTTATATTTGCTGCATATTCTTTTTTGTATCCTCTGGCACAGTGTGAACATGGACTATGCATTTACACCACTATAATTTATTTTTTTTCTGTTACACATTCAATTGTAACATCACCACCACTGTGGTTGGACTGGCCCATTGGAATACCAGAGCCCCCCTGGGAGACCATACTCAATGTGGAACAAGATAAGTTTATTTGGAAGTAAAAAGAGCAATCACTTGACACTATGATTTATTCATAAGACTGGTTTACACATATTACAGAATGTAAGACCTCCTACATTTGGACATTATAGATTGAGGGTGGACCCTCACATCACCACCTCTGGTTGGTCCATCATACTCCAGTCCAAAACTCAACACCAGCACCACTGGGTGGAATGAGAAAATATGCAGCAGTGGCTGCTCAAAATTGATGCTTATTAAAGGTTTTTTTCCTGATATTACTTAATAATAGTCATAAAACAAAAATATTTTCAATGTAAACTAGACTTCTCTTAGTGCTATAACCTTGGCCAAGTGCTGATAATCTATCACTAACCAGTCAAATCATGTCTGGTTATAGTCAATACATGAGAATTTACAGACCTGATTACTGGTATTCTGAGCAAGGTGTGGACTGTTGTACTAGCAAGGTCTTAATGGTCTTACTGTTTAGGGGACAAAAAACATTTCCACCGCACCTCTGTTTAGTTGTTAGAAAGACTTGAAAATATTCTGTGTGTTCAGCGACACCTATTTTGGGCTCTAAAGAACTGATTCAAATAACAAAAGACCAGTGATAATCGGACCCAAATCCACAATGCAGGGTTTTGGTCCCCTGAACCCAGACTACACTAAAGTTAAGATTTGTCTTCAACTTAAGCCCCCAGCTCATTCCGCCATAATTTAACACCTGAGATCAGTGTTAAATGTTTAGATGGTGATGGCAAAGCTTCCTGCAGCATCCAGACGCATACAGCACGTGGGCACCTCCATTTTGCTGAGCATCACCTTTCCATGTGACATGATTAGGGAGGCAAGATCATGTGCAAATAGGTTCTGGTTCAATAACTGAATCCAACTCCAAACAGAATTTTGCAGTTTGGGTTCGGCTGAGCCCTACTGAAGAACTAATAAAGAAGAAAACTGGCCCTAAGGAGCCCTTTACCCTGGGGTGCACCAGCCATGAGGTGAGTTGAGCATCTCGCCTCAGGCAACACCACCTGAGCCGAGATGCCGGAGCAGCATGAGGGGTGCAGTCACCTACTACAAAGCAGGTCCAGAAACTTAAAAATAGTGTATATCCACACCCAATATCAATACAGATGTATGGCGTACCAACCTACTAAAGCAAAAGACATATTTCTACTGCATGGAGGGGGGGGGCATTCTAAAGCTCACCTCGGGCAACAGAGAGTTTAGGTTAACCTTTACCACTGCACTCCCCTTCACATAATGATTGATCTCCCTCACAGAAATCACCTAGAGAAAGTAGTGATGCACCAACTGAAATAGCTCCACTAATGTTGTAGCTATGTATGAAAAGCTTCTTATGGACCCTACATAATGCTGCTTTAATGAGCCGCTTGACTACATTCAACAGTTTCAGTTCATTTGTATGTTTATTATCTTTTACTTTCCACTATTTCCGTGCCTCTGCCAAAATTATTACCTGCCAATGGACACAATCAAAAAATAAAAATCGATAAATACAAATAAAAAAAGACACAATCTGTTCTTTTATACCAAAAAAAGAGAAGCCATACAAGATGGAAAGTGTTATTTGCTTCAGCTCAGGAACAGGTATTTCCACAGAATTTACAATCACGCTGTTGCTTTCTCAGTAGCAATCCCACATAACTCCCGGTTTCATCTAACAAGACATGAGGAGGTACATTGTTAAAAGAGCTCACCCCACTGGGCAATAGCTTTTAACAACAGTAAGCTTGTGAGAAAATCTGCAGTTACATGCGATCCCCTGACTGCTGGTGTGAGCCCGAACACAGCTGGTAGTGCACAATTCTCTTTTGTTGATAGTGCCGAAATACAAGAAAAATTGCATATTTATATAAGCCCAACACTAAAAATATAACAGTTTTGCATCCAACATTGGACAACATAAACCATACAGGGAATATTCATGACATGTGTCAGACTAAAGAACTTATAGACCCAACCAGGGCTCAGCTTTCATTGCTTTGTTGCGGTCATTAAAAGGAAAACTACCTCTGGGGTAGTTGTGATTAAATTATTTATACTTACAGGTCGGGCGTCAGTACTCTGTACCAGAACATGTTTTCATTAAGCTTAAACCCCTGAGTGACCAAGCTCATTTGCGCCTTGATGACCAAGGTCTATTCTTCAAAACCAACATTTGTTACTTTATCCGCTTATAACTTTAGAAGGCTTTAACTTACCCAAGTGTTTTCAAGTTTGTTTTTCCGTTACATTTTGATCTTCAAAATACTGGGAAACTTTGCTTGATATATTTAACATTTATGAAAAAAGGTGATTTGGTAAGCAATTTGAAAAAATTAGCTATTTTCAAACTTCAAAATGTTCTGTTTTTCAAACTGATAGTCTTACTACCCAAATTAGTTACTAACATTTACCATATCCCAGCTTTGTGTTGGCGTCATTTTATAAGTATCCTTTTGTTTTATTACAACACTAGAAAGATCACAACAGCTTTCCCTCAAATTTTCATGAAAAGTTTAAATTCAATTATTTTAGTGACCATTTCATTTCTATAGCAGTTTTGGAAGTTCTGTTTATAGAAACCCCCCACATCTCACCCCGTTCTATTAACTTCACCCCTCAAACTATTCAGTCTATGCATCATTTGTGTCTGTGGTCCATTCACATTAACAGTAGAACAGGACTGTCTGAGCCACAAAGTCAAGTAGGAATAGGACACAGCTAATACACGGGAGGTAGCTTATCTACATTTAGCCTGGCAGTGAAAATTTTAAGATTTTTTTATCATGTCAATAATTTAAAGTTGTTGGGCACTTTTCAATAAATCTCTTTTATTGTCTCCTTTGAAAGCTGCAGCTTTTCCATGTACTCAATATGCTGTCCTCTGCAAACACACAGCTGCCCTCTCCATCTCCGCTCCAGGTTGGGCATGTGAATCACCCCCTCTCTTTTTCCTCACAGTCCATCAAAACCAACAGGGGGCGGGGGAGAGAGCAGGTTGAGACATGACTCTGCTGCTATAGCTCATCCTAATCAACAGAGCTCAGAGATGAAAAGGAAGAAGGACGGAGGGCCTGCACACAGTAAAAAATTAAGTAGCAGAAATTCTTAATCACTTAATGAACATTCGGGATTATCTACAAGGTAATAAAAGCAGATGAGCAGCTAATGTAATGAAGTGGCCAACTTTAACAATAAGGAATCGTCTACTGTTTCCGGATTATAATAAAGATCATTTCTGTTCTTTAAACGTATATATAAGACACAAGAATAAATTATGCAATAAAATTATAGCCATACAGGAGGTTCTCATTGTCTGAGCAGAGGGAAGGGGGGTAAATATAGTTAATAATTATCTCTCTTCTCTTGTCCAAAATTCCATTGCAATAATTCAAAGTCAAGTCTTGCCAATGCCAATACAAACCCTAACAATGAGCCTTAGGTCGTACTGTTAACTAGGAGATAATTTTTTAAAAACCAAATTATTTTCTTCAGATACTTGTAATTCTATGAAGTAGTCTATCATGTATCTGCCATAAAGCCAAAAGATTTTTTGTAATATTCTAGTTAAAGAACATCAGAAATCACTAAAAGCAAACTTATCTGGTATCCCCTGTACCCATAACAACCCTTGCAACATGTTCTTAAAAAGAGAAAAATCTAAAACATAACATGATGCAGAGGCTTCGATCAATTTGCTTTATTGACATCTGAATGATGCTCATAAAAGATCAACACCAAATGTACATCCTCCAGAACAACAGCTTAGGGGCTTTGCACTATGGCTGCCTGTTAATTATACCTGTCAGCAGGACAGCTCAATGTGAGGTAGCCGCCAGCTTATCACCTTGGTCTCTTGATCAATTAGAATCACATTGAGTCTTTTAGCATCACTAATTGGCCAAGACTGCTTTGTTTTTACAGCTTTCATGAAGACCAATGCATCTCCATGGTAACAGACTACAAAACAATGTATTCTCAGGATGTGGTTTCACCCTGTAGTCCCTGGTAAGTTAGCGAAAAATGTAAAGTAAAACGTAGAATAAGGATTGTATTCGGTAAATATTGATAGGCATCTTCTATATGGGAACTGAAGACAAAGAACTATTTTGATGTACCGGAGGAGAACAATTATGAACGGGCTGCATTATGGTAAACTTCACATGATCATGTGTTTTCTGCGGTCACAAACAAACAATTCTAAGCCAACCCTTCAATTGGAAGTCGAGCGGGAGGTGTCTGTTACTTTTGGGTTTTCATTAAGTTCTATGGGGCAGTCCGCACAGACATGGAGCAGAGGAAACAAAGGTTGTGAATATGAGCCCATATGTAGCACATGTCCAAGGACAAAGCTTGTGTGCATGAGCACTTACAGTAGATATTCTGCATCGTAAGGTCAACCGCAAAATGTTCTGCAATGCCTCTAAGTTGTCGTAACTGCTACTGCCCGTAAAATAAAAACGTTTTTAAAAATTATTTTCCAGACTCAAAATATTGGAGCATATCTAGAATAGGCCCAATAGATCCAGTACCAAACATCTCCAGAAAAGGAATGAGACAGCGCCACTCTCTGTGGAGTGGAGAAACTAAGTCACTGCAAGTGAGCTCCCTTCCTAATAAACAAGAGCTGATATGCAGTAACTGGATTTGACCACTACAATAGGAACAGAGCTGTTTGTGTACTGTTTTATTCTCTATTTACCGTCAGCAAGGAACAGCTGATCTATGAGGTACCAGGAGTTGTACCTCCACATCTGATTTCGAGTATTTATTCTATGGAAATGCATGAAATTTTTAAGCATGGAAATACCCTTCAATACCAAAAGTCTACCATGTATCTACAGGCGGTCCCCGACTTAAGAGCACCCAACTTACAGACGACCCCTAGTTACAAACGGACCTCTGGATGTTGGTAATTTAGTGTACTTTAGTCCTAGACTACAATGATCTGCTGTAACTTATCAAAGTTGTCTGCAGTTAAGATGTATTGATAATCCTGGTTCTTATGACAACCCAACAATTTTAAAATCCAATTGTCACAGAGACCAAAAAAATTTTTGGCAGAGGTTAACATTATAAAATATACAGTTCTGACTTACATACAAATTCAACTTAAGAACAAACTTACACAATGTAGCCTGTACTGTTATATCTGGTCCCAAGTAATGCCATGCTCTTGGATGGAATTTTCTAATACAAAAGAAAGTGCGGCTGAGCCGTAGTAAAGCACAGTAGACAATATCATAGCGATTCTGAGTTACTGCAAGTACTAAAATATCTGATAATAAAAGGTCACAGAGAGGATGGCGTGCATGTCCTTCTAGATGGCAATTATTCACAGGATGTTAAGACGGACATTTCCTTCATCTTCATTAGTATCATGAGTATCCTCCCATTACTGATCTCATTCATTGTCATTCTACAATCCTACCAAACATGTTATACACAAGCTACCAATGGTCTGTCTGTAACAGAATTGTCAAGACTGGAAGCTCTGAAGAATATAAAACATCTAGCGGCATACTTTCATGGACAATAAGCTGCGATAGAATAGGCAGGACTGGACAACACACACAGCAGGAGAACCTATAGAGCGCATTGATTTCAGTGCAGTGGTTACATCTTTACCTGAAGTAGTTAAAGAAAATAATCAGATGCAGCTACTGAGCAGAGTGATGTATAGATGCACACATATGTGGGAAAAAATATCATTTTTCATCTAATTTGCATTTCATTGGTATAAGGCCACTTTTACACAGTTTACCTCCACCCTAACCTATTATTATATACGGTTTATGAAGTAGGGCACTATATCCATTCTGCTCCGCTTCTTTAGTCTTATAATATTCTGTCAACAGATGCTGTAAAACACTTCACAGACTGCACTCCTCTTCCTGCTCTATAACATGCTGCCTGTACCTAAGACACTATGTACATGCTGCTCAGCTCTATCTGCTGTACCATGTGTTTCCACCAGATAGGACTGTTTATACAATCTGCCCAGCTTCTCCTGCTCTATAACAAGCTGCCAGCAGATAGGACACTACATAAATCTTGATCATGCTCAGCTCCTCCTGCACTATAATATGTTATCACCAGATAGGATACTATGCACACACAATCTGCTCAGGTTCTTCTGCTCTATAACATGCTCCCTGCAGTTAGGAAACTAGTAGAAATCTGTTCACCACCTTCTTCTCCAAAACTTGCTGTCTGCAGATAGGACACAATTTGGGTTCTGCACCTAAGTTGTGTATGTAATAAACACCAAACTATTGGTCACAGTTCCTGGGTGGGTCATGATTTAGTGAGCATTTCCATCCTATCCCCAAGTGGCTCATAAAGCTCTGCTTTAACTGTGACCTAGTACAGGACAATAGGGGAATATCCAAAACAAATCCTTTCATATACAGTAATTGGAATTCTATGTGTTCGAACCAAATCTCACCCATCCCCCGCAAAAAACGAGTCAATTATTGGAAAAAATAGTACATCCTGTATACCCTATTAGTTGCACAAATAAAGTCTTAATACAAGTGCTGGATACATAAATCACTTTTAGGTGCACATTATAAAGGGATAATTGTGGGATTGCTGGGGGTCCATATTCTTAAGAAAATCTTTGGGGTGGGGTAGGTTCATATACATTTTTAGCTGTGACTTCCTATCACAATTTCCCAACAAATATCAGATTTTTCACTTTTCCATCACGGTTTCAGGTATAGCTTCTCTTCAATCCTACCTCCTGCCCAGCTCTTCTACACGGCCCTGACGAATGCAACAAGCTTTGCTCTAAAACAACATATGTTTATTATATAAATGTCTACATAGTAATAGCCTAAAGGTAACAATATGCTGAAGGTATCCTGCCTTTCTACTGCCATTATATAACTCCAACATCTGTGCTGATTTCTAAATGACATCCATATGAGGCCCATATAAGCGAGAGAACATTACATCCAGTACAGTATAATCTATTGTCATGTTACTGTATTATCTGTGACAGCGTCTTCAATGGCGCTTGCAGTCTGCTCTCCATAGACTGTTCTCAGTACAGACAGTACAGTACAAGTTCTCAGCATTTAACCATTGAGGCTATGGATGAACACGGTGGGCATCTGCTATTGATCAGATAAGATATTGATCCTATATAGGGATTAAATCAGTTCATGTTGTTACATTGCGTTCCTTTAGATTTTAATAAGCAAATAATTATGCAGTGTATGTTACCTATAGATAGGTGCTATATCATTGTCTTGGGCATCAAGTGTGATAAAGAAAATCACTATTTAAGATGTTTCCTCCCAAATCAAAGTCTCCTACCTATGGTTTTCAATCTGCTTGGAAACTACAATTCCCAGCATTTTCTTATCCAAGATCTGAATTCTATATTAGGATATTACATGGTATAACATATGTGAATATAGACATGTAGATGAACAGGTGATACATCTGTAGGACTTTAGATAAATCTTTGCTATTACCCCTACACAGGAACATATGTTCACAGATATTCTCAATAGACCAGGGAGTTTGATTTTGGACACATGGCAGCCACATCAAAATAAATGTTGAAATGAAACAAAAATTGCGCCTGAAAAATGGGATGTGAATTAATGATAAGCGGCTTATAGTGGTGACTGTATATATTAAGGTGAAGACCTTAATTTTAGTGATGCCTTGTCTCCTTGTCTCCACATTTGCTGTAGAGAGTTACATCTATAGCATGAGCAGATTTTAACAACATAAACACCTCAAAAAACAACAAAAGTAAAGAGATAATTCCCCCTTAACTTCTTCATGCAGAAAATCTGAAGATTAGTGTTGAATGACAGCATAAACTGGTAGGCAGCACCTATAGGAACCTGACAGCCCCTTACACATAGATAATTGATCTTGCATAAATTTAAAGTGCCTCTCGTCCTCATTTATCCACTCATTGTCCACCAGGATGAAGCATTGTAAACCTAGCACTAACATACTGGTGTGTGCCCCCTCTGTCAGGATCAACTCTTCTTTAGCTTCTCTTGCCCTGGGTTTCACACAAAAGGCTTTCAAAATTATGAGGCTCTGGGCTCCATAGGTGTTAACGGAACCTGTTCCCCTGCAGATTCATTTGCATGATTTGCTTAAAAAAGAATAGATCCTGCCGGAGGGGCACACACCAGTGTGTCAATGTTCTTGGTTTACAATCCTTCATCCTGGTGGTTGATGTCCTTTAAGTAACCTGACACTTTTACAATTATAAACTTTTGTCAAAAATGATGCAGGCTGTTTGCAGATATCAGACTCAACATGCAGATATCAGACTCAACATGCTCCTAGTAAGTGCCTAAGTCAGGCAACATAGTATACTCACTCTATATTAGGCTAAAAAAATGACACAACAGAATCATATAACAGAATGCATTGGACGGCATGAGGCACGTGACTTCAAACTTTTCTGAACATTGTGTTGTGCCACATGAAAACTTTTCCATAGAGCGACAATAACAACACATCTGTGTAATGACTAACACATATTGCCTATTGGGAGTAAAATCATAAAAGTCTGTAAACGTAATAAAGAAGTTTGTTGCGTGTGTGTGCTTGGATGGACAATGCTTAATATTTAGAAATAGTAAAAGAGTAAAAAGCAGATTATTCAAGCATCGGTATTCATCATTGGAATATAGAAAGAAGTTTTTGCCTATTTCAAAATTAGGATATTTCTACTGTAAAAGAAGCACATGTGTAAGGCTTTCAGCCTGATAACTCCAATAAGTGCAGTATTTTAAGAACTGACCTTGAACCAATCCACCCTCTACCTTTGGAGCAGAAAGAGCTTTCCCAGCACTTCTGGCTGCTCTGGTGTGTAACAATGAGGGATCCTCCAATGATTTATCATGTTCTATGTTCTCAATGCCTAAGTTTCCAATAAAGGAATAATCAATCCCACATCATTAATGCAACCTTGCACTAAAAGTGCCACAGCAAGACAAACTAGAGAGCGCCACAGACTCCCTCCCTGTCCTGAGACCCAGTTAACCCTTCAGAGGCTGGCAATAAATAACTGACAAGGGACTGGTTCTGGAGCAGACAATAAATCAGAAGACTGGAGAGTGCAGGATCATGTCTTTTCTTGTGACACAGCGCCCACTAGTGGCAAAGGAAAAGTTTCCATCAGCTCTGATCCTGAGAAAGTGCAGATACAATCCCTCCTTTGTAAAACATTCTGCCAGACTGCTTCACTTCGCAGCTGTGATTTCTCAGGCTTACATATCAAATGTCCCCTCTACACAGTCTACATAAAACAGCATATAGATCTTCTATTTGGGGAGGAGTTTTTGTGCCCATGCATAGCGTTTTATATAAGTGATGATATAGGCTCCAGCCTTACCTTCCTGCACAGCTTGGAAGGGATTGTTGGGCTCGATAATCTTGATAGTGTGTCCAATTTTTTCACTTTGTAAAATGTCGTCATTGAGATTCAGATCTGACACCGCCAGCTGAAAGATTTCATTGTCCTTTGCTGCATTTTCTTCAAATATTGCACCTGTTGTGGAAAGATCCATCAGTACGTTAGACATCTAGTAATATACAGAGTGATGGCCTTCTTGAGGTGCCTTATGTGACCTTTCTATATGGAGGGCTAGCTGTCCTACTAGGAACTCATTAGTCACATCAAGTCTAGCTCAAGCCATTGACATAGAAACACAATTACAGCTTTCAGTGCACTGTAAAATATTGAGCAATCTTGTAACCTTCTCTCATTGCTACAATGTTTAATCTAAAATTAGCTGCATCAATGGGTAGATGTATAACCAGATGTAGAAGAATGCCCATCTATTCTCCCGTAGCACAATACAATGATTGCTGAGGGTATCCTGGACTGTAAATGAAATGTAATAAAGGGAATCTATTATAGTGGTGGAATTCCATGGAGCAGGTATATAAATATGCACCATGCTGTCCATTTACTCTACATTAATGCTTTGCTAATGCCTCCATGGGGACTGAGGTTTTATTGAAGTGTGGCCTCCCTGCTGCCATTTATAAGGAATAGCTTATTCACTCTCTATGTGTAAATCAGGCTGTGTGAATGGGAGAGAGGCATGGGGACAGCAGGAGGATCAGAGCGTCTAGCCCATTTCCTAAATGCTGGACACCTGGCCACACTGGCATCCCAGACCTGGATGCCAACTACATACAAGCTGTCAGTGCTCGCCTAAAGCCCTGCATTTCTCATCAGTCAAGACGTGCAGCAGGATTAAGAGAAGGTGCAAGAACCCAGCCAGGGGCCCAGAAAACTAAGAGTACTGAAAGCAGACAAGTATGAAGTGAGGACTATGAGTGTATACTGAGGATAGCTTAATTGAAGACCATTGTGTATTAATCTCCTCGTCTGTGTAGGTATATCAGACAGAAATCTTCGCAACCACTGTGTTTCAGCAGTGCCCACAACTGTGTAGTATTATTACAGCAGTGCCCACAACCGTGCAGTATTATTACAGAAGTGCCCACAACTGTGCAGTATTATTACAACAGTGCCCACAGCTGTGCAATATTATTACAGCAGTGCCCACAACTGTGCAGTATTATTAGAGCAGTTCCCACAGCTGTGCAGTATTATTACAGCAGTGCCCACAATTGTGTAGTATTATTATAGCAGTTCCCACAACTGTGCAGTATTATTACAGCAGTGTCCACAACTGTGCAGTCGTATTACAGCAGTGCCCACAGCTGTGCAGTATTATTAGAGCAGTTCCCACAGCTGTGCAGTATTATTACAGCAGTGCCCACAACTGTGCAGTATTATTAGAGCAGTTCCCACAGCTGTGCAGTATTATTACAGCAGTGCCCACAGCTGTGCAGTATTATTACAGCAGTGCCCACAACTGTGCAGTATTATTACAGCAGTGTCCACAACTGTGCAGTATTATTACAGCAGTGTCCACAACTGTGCAGTATTATTACAGCAGTGTCCACAACTGTGCAGTATTATTACAGCAGTGCCCACAACTGTGCAGTATTATTAGAGCAGTTCCCACAGCTGTGCAGTATTATTACAGCAGTGCTCAAAACTGTGCAGTATTATTACAGCAGTGTCCACAGCTCTGCAGTATTATTACAGCATTACACACAACTGTGCAGTAATATTACAGCACTGCACACAACTGTGCAGTATTATTACAGCACTGCACACAACTGTGCAGTATTATAACAGCAGTGAGCACAACTGTGCGGTATTGTTACAGTAGTGCACACAACTGTGCAGTTTCATTAAAGCAGTGTGCACACCCGTGCTCCATTACAGCAGTGAACACAGCTGTGCAATATTATAACATCAGTGCCCACAACTGTGCAGCATTATTACAGCAATGCACACCACTGTGCACTATTATTACAACAGTGAACACAACTGTGCAGTAATATTACAGTAGTGCACACAATTGTGCAGTATTATTACAGCAGTAGTGCCCACAACTGTGCAGTATTATTACAAGTGGATCTCATCAATGCATTTAGCAGGGTAGTAGTAGTATCCGTTATAAAGTATTGTTTAAAGGGACTCAGCGGTGCAAAGTATTGTGCTGTACTGGTGATATGTGACAAGGTAAGCCATCTGTAGAAGCCTCTATATTGGTATAATAGTGCTCAGACTACCTTACATACAGTGGAACCCTACTGACTACAACATTACCAGCAGCTCCTTTATCTCAGGAGTGCAGCCTTCAAACTTCATCCAATCTTATTTAATAGATCCGCAATGCTGTGTACTTGGGGAGGCCCCCTACATCTCCTCGTGGTCTCAGCATGGCAAGGCTGTATAAAAGGTGTCCTAGTCACTAATTCCTGACCTGCCTGACCCACATCCACAATCACCCCCTTTAGCCATCCCCCTGGGCACACCACTCGTCCTTATATCTTGCTTGCAGTCTTCTTGGATTAGGTATGCCATCTGCTGTAAGTGACATCAGTATTACCTTGCTACACTCATTGTGGGGCTGAGCTAAGCTGCATCTTGGACGTGCCTGTCCATTTTTGGTTAGATATAATCTGCATTTGTCTCTATCTTTTCCATCAGCCTGCAGTTTCTCTCATCCATACATAGCAGGCTACACACATGCAGCTTTCACCCCCCTCTTCCTTCTTCTATTCAATCCCAGATCACCACATCTGTTATAAAGCTGCACAGTAGATTCTTATTATTTCATTCACCCCCTACAACAGGCATGAAAGTTACCCATAGCAGGTAGGTGTCTATCCCAGCAGCCAGACCTAGATGCTCAGGCTTACAGCAGCCCTGAGCTCCTATCCATTACTGGCTGCAGTCATCTTATAAAGACGGGATCATTAGGAAGGACAATCTCTGCATGTATTGAGCCTGTGGCCTCTGCTCAGCGAACTTGGAAATCACTTCCAACCTTGTCTTTTAGCTATAGTCGCTGTCCATGGTGCTGCCATGCACTAAATACACAGGTGCACTTAAACAAGTTTGGAATGAGCTGAGAGTCAAATCGTGTGAAAGTACCATGCAGACAATGCTCTGCCTTTCTCATATCACATCAATGCAATCTATAGAATTAACCCTTAAACCCCAGGGCACACACAAGTTTGTTGCAGCAGATCTCAAAATGAGTTGGTTGCAGCCTTGTGATGATGATAAGGAGACAGATCTCCCCAACCCATCCTAGTGATCATCATCATCATTATCATTATTCCACAAGCCGGGTCCCTTCTTACCAATGTGGATGATCGAGTCCGCCCGTACTGAAATACACTGAAATATCCAGGGGAGAAAGCAGAGCATCAACACTTCCATTTCCAGCCTTTCAAACAGCACATCAGCTCGGATTTGTTGGAGGTACAGAGACAAGAATGATGAAAATGCTCTCCAGATATTGAGAAGAAAGACAAAGCAGATAGATCCTGGTGGGATTTGTATTGCAATATATACAATGTAGCTTCTTAGACAGGGAAAAGCAGAGACTTGCAGCTCCCTCCAACACTCTATGTGTGTCTGAGACCCAACAAACAGCAAACTGCGGAGGACCCCCCCCCCCTCCTTCCCTGCTACCACGTGATTGCAGAGACTCACCACTCAATATAGTCTTGGTGAAAACACTGAGAGATGGAGAGATGAGCTCAGATGGGGAACACTGGAGCATCTTAGTCTATAGATGAGACATGCATAAGCTAGAGGGCTGCCTGCCTGGACATTAGGTGCCGAGGACAAGCCATAAACACATGTGAATGCATTGGATAAAGAGTGAAAGCTGGATCTGCAGATGTTCTATTCATTCCATAAATACTGTTACATATGATAGCTAGCTCCTGGGGACTAAACAGCAACTCTGCTGAAGAGCACACAAACTTATGGATTCTTATTCAAGAAGCTGCTGCAACAGTGTGAAGTAGAAGCATCCCATGCTTCACTGGGAAAGACTGATATCCAGGAGAAAAAAACCTTTCCAAGGAACTTGTGGATTGCTACACGCCGCTGGGCTGCAGAACATATCCATGTAATTAGTTGCCTGATCGCCCAGCTCCTGTACTAATTGCCAAGGGGATAGCCTTTCAGCTAGAGCCGATCTATGCTACTGAGTCTCCATACAGCACAATTACTACATACAAGACTAATTGTTTCATTAGAATAAACGCATGGGAAGGAACAAACTATTTACCAAACATTGAAGTCTATTTACTAAACCTGAAGGTTCTGAAGCCTCCTGTGCAAGGACCTGGGGTCAGAGCAGTCATCTTTCATCTGCTTCCCTTGAGTACATAGGGTGCCTGGCTGCTAAGTTAATGTAAAGAAATTTACTTCTTCTCCCTCACAGCTGGATTTAGGATTCGGCTTTTGAAGTGATATCTTTATTGTAAAGGAGGACTCTCCGTTTCAAGCCAAGACTACATGTGAGTGTTCTAATAAGCTCCTCACATCATCATCAGGGGGGGCTCTAATTAATGCTTCCTAATCAACATCAAGCTATGATCTCTCTCATTAGCAAAATCGCATCGTGCAGCCTGGGCTTTGGAAAAGCGACTGTGGACAGGAAAAAAATCTATCTTTTTAAGATCAATTATTTACCTACTACTTACATCTGCATCCTCTGGTTCCATCACTATAGCTCTCCTGATGTCACAGAGGAAGGACTCTGTCACTTGGCCAATATTTCATGTTGCAGACAAGACTAATGTAGGTGGGATGGGAAGACTCATACATACCTCTGCCTTGTGGCCATAAAAGTTGCGTTTCATTATGCTGGCTATGAAATGGTTAATCTGCTTACTGCAAGGCACCATTCATGCAGTGCTATACCTTGTATACAGGACCACTAATTACATCTGATAGTGCTGTAACATCATGGTAAAATGTTCATTGAATGTAATGGCATAGTAATGTAGCAATGTCTGGATGCATCTTATACCTCTAGATTCATCCTTTCTACCAAGTGCTAAGCCTGTATGCTGCATTAATAAAGCCTTCATCTGATGGGCAGCAGTCTTTTCATTTCAGTACTGTTGGTTCTAGAAAGGGGGGGTGGGGATACAGAGCTAAGTATGGAAGGTCAATTACTGTACACTAATTGGTAATATGATGGCTTTAGTACCTGGGTGGTCTAATGTAATTTTATAGACCTTAGATGCATTTAGATTTTTTATCCAACTGTAATATGTAAAGAGGATTAAAAAAACCCCAAAAATATAAAAATAAGAAGGTTAGGACAGCTGAAATTCTGCTTCAGTGTTACATACATCCCATTATAACATCTGCATTCACAGTATAGTGTCGGATTTCTGGTCATTATTAATATTGCTGTGCATTGGTTGTGACATTTTCAGAGGTCATAATATCATGTAGTTTAGTGAGTAGCATCACCATGCTCTTAAAAATGTATACAGAAATTAATTTCTACAAAAGGGTCGCTTCATGACCCATTACTTAAACTGTATATAGTCTTGAAATGTGCAGTCCCTGATACAAAGCTCAAAATTCTTTACATAAGCATAGCTAAATAATTAATGCCCGGCTACCCCTATATGGTAAACACCAAGGAAAGCTAGCAAGCTTATTGCATACTGTTTGTACACAAGACCCCATAAGCTCCCTCTAGTGGTGGCAGAAGATAGGCATATAATCACTGAAGGATCTTATCGAACAATGCCATTAGAGTTTTTAGGAGGAGGGCAGCTCCATGCAGAGGCACCTATGGCACCTACTAATAATAATAATACTTTATTATCCCAAAAGGGAACTTAAAGTGTCACATCAGCAAATACATCAATTTAACAAAAACATCACATATATAAAATATATATATATATATATATATATATATATATATATATTATATATATATATACACACATATATATATATATATATATATATATATATACACACACACTAACAGATACACATCCAGAGTTAAATTGAAACTAACAAAATTAATGTTAAAAGGCAAAGTAAGGTTTAAATCCAGCGGCTCCTCTTCTATCCTACTTAGTTTAGCCCATCAAACCAAAAGTCTTACCAATGTTATCTCATCTCTCTGTGCTTAACACAAGAAGGTAAATGGATTCTTCTGCAGTGGAGTGGCTGCTACACCCTTCTCACTCTTGCTGGATGGAGATACCAAACTGCTCTCTGGGTACCAGCGTTTGTGGCAAGTTAGTGAGGTAGACAGTTGGGCGCGCTCTAGAATAGGGGTTTGATGAAAATATTACCATTCAGCTACTATAGTAAGCCTCCCTAGGTCACCCACTACTCTACTTTAGCACCTCCAATGATTCACCACTGTGATTTGGTGTACATGAAAATCATCAGGTGTGGTAATTTCATGATACACCAGAAACAAACTTGTAGACCTGCACCAGGCTGGAAAGCCTGAATCTCCACATAAGATCTCACCCTGGGGGGTCAAAATGATCACAGGTATGCTGAACAAAAATCCCAGAACCACACAGGGAGAAGGGGGGAAGTTAGTGAATGACCTGCAGAAAGCTGGGACCAACGTAACTAAGGCTGCCATAACTAACACATTACAGTTAGCTACAGTTACCATGCAGTGTCCCCTGGCTTAAAGTGCATCTGCCATTAGTTTACCTGGTGGTAGATGCTTATACTCACCTCCCTGTCCCATGCACATCTGCAGTAACCTTGGTTTTGCATCTTTTAGAGCATCTGGATTTCATAGAAATAACACATAAAGTGAACTGGCTCCACCTACACTGTGCTACCAGAGTTGGCAACATCACCGGGTCTATCTCTGAAATTCCTAAAGCAGAGTGTATAGAGGTAATGCTTTGATCATGAAAACAGCCGAGGGAGAGCCAGTGTTGTCATTGGCTCTCTTAGCACAGTGTAGTCAGAGCCAGTTCATTGAGGGGCATGCGTAGTTCACTTATCGCGGGAGCCAAGAGATACTCAACAGAGCACCACAGGCTCATTTGCATAGTTTAAAAATCTGTATTTCTACCGACTTCAGCAGTTTTAAAAGATACAAAAAATGAAGTTTACTGCACATGGGCAAATGACAGGGTGGTGAGTATAAGCATCTACCATTAGGTAATCTGATGGTAGATGTCCTTTAAGCTAGTACATACCCGGGCTCTTCTGACATCTGCTATAGAGCATTTGGATGTTCCAGAAGAGTATTGGGAAAATGTCATTTGGTCAGCAGAAACCAAAGTAGAACTGTTCTGTAGAACATGTTGTTGCTGAGTGTGCCAAGCTGCATCCAAAGAACAGCATACCTACTGTGAAGCATGGGGTTGGCAACATCATGACAAGGGGCTTTTTCTCTGCAAATGACCTGGACAACTGATCCATGTACATGAATTGAATAGGGCCATGTATTTTAAGATTTTTATTGCAAACCTCCTTCCATCAACATGGGCATAGAAGATAAAACGTAATTGGGTCTTTCAGTGTGACAATGCACACCACCAGGACAACAAAGGAGCAGCTCAGGATAAGCATTTCAAGGTCCTGGAGTGGCCTAACCAGTCTCCAGATCTCAACACCATAGAAAATCTTTGCACGGAGTTGAAATCACCATAGTGCCCAGCGACAGCCCCTGAACATCACTGCTCTGGAGGAAAGAATGAGAGAATGAGGCCAACATACAAGCAACAGTGTGTGCAAACCTTGAGCAGACTTGTTTGTCCTTTGTCATTGCCAACAAAAGATAAATACTACAAAGTAATAAGATAGAATTTTGTTATTGATCAAATACTTATTTGCAAATAAATTCTTTAGAAATCAGGCAATGTGATTTTCTGGACTTGTTTTCTTATTTTGTCTCTCATAGTTGAGGTCTATCTATGATAACAATTAGAGGAGTCATCTTTTGAAGTGGGAGAACTACACAATTGGTGACTGACTCAATTCCCCCCCCCCCCCCCCCACTGTAAGTGTGCTTGGTTTACAATCCTTGATCCTGGTGGTAGATGCACTGTTTCTGGCTAAAAAAAGACATAATATAATCACAGTCACTAATTTCCATTAGTGAGTCAATGAACCGCATTAGTGAATCATGTCTTTGATTAAATCTTACACAGTTTATTTGAGCTTTTCTTTAGTTCCCTGAAGCAAGAGTATCAAGGACCTGTAGAGCAGGTGAGAAAAGGGCATGGGACACACTACTTAAAGTGATTCTCTAGATGGTCGGCGATCCTGGTTCAAAGCCCACAATACAATGGTGACACGTGTGAGTGACATCCCACTTGCACATACTGCTGAAAAGGAACTATTAATATTTTCATGCAGCAATAGGTCTGGCACCAAGAACCAATTCCATTCGTGGTCTCACCAATCCATATTTTCACTAGCAAATGTAAAGATTTCTCTTTTTGAAAGGATTCTAAACCTAAGACATTTGCAGAAAAGCATATGTCTATACTGAACTTAAAGACATCTATTCCAGGAAACTAATGAAGCAAAGGGTATAGTATTTCCTGTTCTTTGGGGCAATAAATCATCAATAATTGGTGAGTACATTGGTTGGAATGGTACATGTGGGCACACTGATGGCCCTAAAGTTACTATTCTCATTATATTCGGTGTGCAAGATCTGCTTGTCTGTGCACAGCTGGCAACATGGCAAAGACTGTATATATCTAGTTATCTACTTTGGAAGAGGAAATAGCATAGTTATGTGTTTTACCTACCATATTCATCTATTTTACTGTGTTATATATAAATAGCAGGCAACATATTCTGCGCCAAAATACTGTCAGACAGACAGAACTGAAGCTCATTGTTGGTAGAGTCCTAAATTTCTGTGCCAAACACATAATAATTAGGTTTTAATTTTTTCTTGTTGGTAAAAGAGTATCTAAGGGTATAAGTAATGGTAATCCCAAATTATGTTTCAAATATATAGAAGACAAACTAAGAACAGAGAGCGTGGCCCCTCTAAAGAATAACCTGGGGGTCACAGTGGAGAGAGATGAGGAAAGGGCCAATCTTTTAAATGCTGCCTTCCCAACTGTCTTCACCCAGCAAAATCCACTAGCAAATGACATAATCAGGAATGATGTAAAATCTCTTTTTAATTGTACAGTTTTATCTGATGCTCACATTCCCAACTATGTCTAACTGCTGGTATCTCTGGTTCTACTGTTCACCTTCCAAACTATGGGCGCAAGTTTTCTGGTGGAGAAGGCACATAAATCTCCCCATCCCTGCCAGTTTGGAGTGTTTTCTGCCTTATGTGTCAATATGGGCATTATGGAGCAGGCAGGGTGGGCGAGGGGCAGGCAGGGTACTGGAGCAGGGAGTGAACCATTGGCGACTATAGTTGAAAGCTCCACCAGGTCAGACCTGGCCTAAACAAGTCTGGAGGAGTTTCTGTCCACATAAACTAAGAGGCCAGAGTATCTTAGTAGATCCATGATGCAGAGGGGAATTTTAAGACTGAAGTTTAAAATGTCAATCTTGATCATTTTACCCAAATGTCTTTCACTGACCACTATAAAGCCCAAGATATGGCCATTTTAATTTAAGTTTCACTTGAGCCCTGGGTAGCCTGATGATGTCACTCTCGAGGCATACATAAAATCTGATACAAAATCCCCAAATACTATAAATAAATAAGTACACCAAAACTCTATGTCATTAATCACAAAATGGAGCTTAAATGGTTTTCTTTAGCAAAATTATATGGGCTTTTTAAAAAAGGCAGGATAATCTCCAAGATGAAAACCACAGGATACTACATCTCCCGTGATCCCTCAGTTGTCAGTAACAGCTCCTCACTCTAATGCTCTGCTCCCAGTGATGATCTAGCAAACGTATTCATTTGTAACTGCCATTGCTGCACAGTGTCTCACTGAGATGGGTCTCACTGGATGCACTGCAAGCAACCAACTACAGCAGGTGCAGGGTTACGTGATGTGGATATGTGACACCTTCTGTTTTGTGTTTTCTCCACAGGGACAAAGTCACAGGAATGATTAAAGAGCTAGTAGCATTTTAATTCTTCTTTCCAGTGCAAGTCAACAGCATTTTTCTGCTAGGGAGGGCAACATAGATGCACTGCAAGCAACCAACTACAGCAATACATAATGATGATCAAATGACACGTGATATGGATAAGTGTCTCCTCCACAGGGACAAAGTCACATGACTGATTAAAGGGCTAGTAGCTTTTTAATTCTTTTTTATAGTGCATGTCCACAGCATTGTTCTGCTAAGGGGAGGTAAATTTGTGAAAAAAACAATTTAATATTTTATTTTAATGACCCATTTAAATATGAATTTAGCTCATTTCTGAAGTACCCCTATAATGATCAACCAAGACCGTCTTTCCCCGAGGCTAAGTTACATCTTTTTAAAAGTCTTTTTTTTTCAGTAATCCCGGTGTGTCAAGGCTCATGATGAAATGTGCTGGGATCTACATAAAGACGCTGACAGCACGCAAGTGCTATATTTCCTTTAACATGTTATAAAAGCATAGCAATGGCTTGACAAGAACAGAAGCAAACATTTGTTCATGCCCCTAAAAGAGGGAGGAGTCACAGAGGCATCTTTATAATTTCCACATACCAAAAAGGGGGATTTTATATAGATACCGGTTCTACCAAAACTTTTACCCTTTTATGGGTACATTGTGAACTACTACTGTTTACTCACCCAGACATTTTTATTTATAGGTGGCTACAAAGCTTTTTTGGCACTTGTTAATAAATCTCTATAAGCCCCCTACCATTATATTCGAAAAAACTGTGCCATACAAAGGGCAGTTGTGTTCATGGCACTGTGGTAATAACCTCCTGTCTATCCTGTGCAATCTGAATTTTAACACAGTGCTAGAGAAAGGCTTTTATGTAAAATATAATCCCAGTCTGATTATAATCGTCTAGTGAGCTCCATATACTATTATGACAAAGCAAAGCTATTGAAGGCTCTGTGGAATCCCAACAGACCACATTTGAGGCAGACATGTCAAACCTAGGTTATTAAAACTATATTACATGAAATTAATTTTTCATTGCATGCTCTGAGATGAATACATTTTTAATGTGAAATTTCAAAATCTATATCTTTATAGTGGAATTGTCAGAAACCCTTTAGAATGGTTCTGAAAAAAGTGGTAGCAGCGCTAAAACAATGTGACCTGTCCATGACTGCCATTTGTAAAATAAGAACAAAAAAACACAATAAGAAAAACAATAGGTTTTACAGTTATTTTAGCTATAATACAATAGAAATAATGAATCGTTTATGTTTAACCTTTTAAAAACAGCCCATTTCCCCAGTTTTTTTTTTTTTTTTTTGAACCACTGTTCTAAAGCCATGGCTTTTTTGTCTGTTTTTTTAGCTGAGAGCCGAGTAAAAAATGACGTATAGCTAGTTGGATTATTTAATAATTTATGCAACACACTGAGAATGTGGACTTTGGTTTTTCATGGCTTTCCATTTGCAGTCCAAATTACACATCCTGTTTATTGTTATTGTTCTTAGGAAAAATTAATATAGTTTTTGTTATATTTAATACTGTACCCTGAAAGATTTAAATAATTCTAAAATCTGTACAACCTTTTAATATCTTTTACATTTTTATGTGTGGTGAAATGGTAAAAAATACACTTTTTTCTTTCTGGTGTTTCCCATATGGGAACATTGTTTAGGTATTTTTAAAGATGAGACATTTTGGGATTTGGGGGTAACCAATATGTTAATGATTTTCTTCTTCTGTTTGTTCTAAGGAAAATGAGGTGATTTGAGATATTATATTTTCAATTTTTAAAATGATTTTTATAGGTTTAAACAACTTATGGGGGTCTGAACATTCATACACTATACTGCAACACTACTTTCTTAGCAAGTGAACACTCATGCTCTGCTGCTGTTAAATACAAACTACATGGCCCCTATTTGCTTTTCCATTTTTCACTCCCCACATTCACAAATCCGTAATTTTTTTATTTTTCCTTGTACAGAGCTATGTGTGGGCTTGTTTTCTGCGTATCACATTGTAATTCAAGGTGATATTATTTAATATTCCATTGTACTGGGAAGTGGGAAAACCATTCCAAATGCAGTGAAATTGGTGAAAAAATGCATATGCACCATTTACTTGTGAGCTTGGTTTTTACATCTTTAACTGTTCTCCCTAAATGACAAATCTCACTTATACTTTGGGCCATCATGATTACACGAATATCACATTAATATAGGTTTTGTTTTAATAAATCTTTAGACAATTAAAACCTTCTGTACAAAATAAAAAGGCCTTATTTCACCATCTTCTGGTGCTTATAACTTTTTGATACTTTACTGTATAGGGCTGTGCGGGATGTCATTTTTTTGCAGGACAAGCTGACATTGTCTATTCAAGGGAAAAGGGAGTAACAAACTTTAAAAAAAAAAAAAATATTTGTTTACCCTTTTTAGACCCCATAGGGTACTTTAATCCTAGGTTGTCGGATTTATCCTACGATATACTGCCATACTACAGCAGGGCAGTATATGGGGATTTTACACATCATCTGTTACAATGTGCCACTGGCACAAAGGGTTAACTTTCTGATCAATGCTAATTTTACTGGTGATCGTTTGCTGTAATATGCAGCAAACACCCAGCTTGTGTGGAAAGGGCTCAGCCCATGAGGCCTGTCCATACACCCATAACCAACGTTTGACATACAGATATGTCGTTAAGGGGTTAAGGATGGATGGAGCTGGCTCATTGGCGCTGAGCTCGCTCCATGGAGCGTTTGATATATAGATATGAGTTTAAGGGGTTGAGAATGAATGGAGCTGGCTCACTGGTGCTGAGCCCACTCCACAGACATAAACCTACAAAAGCCTTCAAACAAATAAAAAAAAATAAAAAAAACCTAATAAAAATTTAAAGGAGAGGAGTAGAAAATGCAAAAAATCCATTGGCAGCAAGGGGTTAAGTAGCCTAAATAAGTGTCAGTAAGATGAAACTAGACCATAAAAAGTTAGGCGACATTCTAATAAATTTATGAGAGGAAAACCACATATACTATTATACATTTCCTGGTGAAATTGAAGTCCTTACAGCAGAAAGTTGTAAAGCAGAGGAGGGTTAGCAGATTTCTATAAAGTTCTCTAGTAAAAGTTGCTGAAATCTCAAATTTTTTTCTGAATAGTAGTCCAGTGAAATACCTGTATTAAGCTCCTCCTACTGCGTAATGTAATAGCAGTTGGTTGGGCATTGTTTTCATTACATGTTCCTTTCAAGTCATTGCATTATGTTCATAGGCACAACTTATTGTTGTTTTTTTTTTTTAAAGTGTACATTATTTGAGGAGTTTCAATTGCCTCTATAATGGCTTAAGACATTTTTCTCAAATTTGGTGGAATTCTTTTATGACTTTTCCAGATGGGAGTGTGACTTTATGGGACATGAAAATTGCATCTTCTGGTGTACCCCAAGCCAACTAATAGAAGGTATAAAGATTGACTAGACAGTCGTAAAACAGTCTTATAATCCAATGTGTGCACAAAAAGAGCAAAACATTTATAGACATGGGGAGACATTTATCATTGCTTTTACGCCAGTATTCTGGCATAGAAGTAGTGAAAGAACCACAAATTGATGCACAGTGCAAGAATTTGCAATTTTTACAGTCACTACGCCACCAGCACGTCATTTGGACATGGAGGGAGCATAGAGGCCTGTGGTGGCTGGTAGGGTGCCGCATCATACCTGCATAACTGTGAGAAACCTGCGTTTGGACCTGGAATAGATTTGAGTTACCATTGTGCAGATGATGTGAATTGGCAGATGTGAATCTGAATCTGAATGGTATATAAATTTATTCCGTAACCAATTCTGATTTACTATGGCCTGAATCAATAGAGTCAAGATTAAAAGTGCCCTGAAAAGTTGTGTATAACATTCAGAGGTTCTTTAATCCCTTCACGCTCTGTGACGGATATATCAGCAGTAGATCTATGAATGGTGTATGAAGAGGGCTCACGGGCTGCATATCACCCACGGTCGGTGCTTGCACTGATTGTTGGTGTTAACCTCTTCTTTGCCGCCAGCAAAGTCGCCGGTGGCACTTAAAGCATTTCGGCGCACGGGCGCCGCCATGTTTCTTCCGATCGTCACTCCCCCGAACGTCATCAGGGCATGGCAATCAGTTGCCATGACAGCCTCAGGTCTTCGTCAGACCCAGGGTAGCATGGTTTCAAGAGATTTGTTACAATGAGCCAGTGGCTCATTGTAATGTATCATATGCAAAGACTCCATATACTGCAATACAGCAGTATATGGTAGGAACGATCTGACTGACTATCTAGGGTTAATGTACCCTAGAGGGTCTAAGAAATAGTGAAAGAAAAATGTAAAAAAAATATTAAGAAAAAAAATTCAAATCACCCCCCTTTCCCTAGAACTGATATAAAACATAATAAACAGTAAATCACAAACACATTAGTAAACAGTCCGATTGTGGAGCAGCACAGCAAGTATAATGGATCAAGTCCAATAGTGGGTGCACGCCTCCAACAAACCCAATCCACTGGTTTCTAAGGTCAGATATCCGAAAAAATGTAGCACTCCAGTAAGTATAAAGGTGATCTTTTTTCACCATGGCACCTTATTTTGCCATGGGTGAATAAAGATCACCTTTATACTTACTGGAGTGCTGCCTCATTACATTTTTTTGGATCACAAACAAATTAGGTATGGCCCAATCCTAAAATGCCCTGACTATCAAAATATAAAAACGGTTATAACCGGTGGTGACCTCCAAAACGCCCAAATGTCCGAAATGCAACTTTTACACCTTTTTTACATCACATAAAAATGAAATGGTAAGGTGATCAAAATGTTGCACAGTACTCAAAATGGTAGAGATGAAAACGTCAGCTCATTTAGCCAAAAATGACACGTCACACAGCTCCACAGCACCAAAATATGAAAAAGTGATTAGCGTCAGAAGATGGAAAAAAAATGTGTTTCTTTTTCGTACACATTCGTTTAATTTTGGAAAATGTAAATCACAATAAAACCTGTATAAATTTGGTATCACCGTAATCGTACCAAACCAAAGAACAAAGTATTGGTGTTATTTGGAGCGCAGAGTGAAAGTCTCGAAAACTGAGCCCACAAGAACGTGCACACATGCGTTTTTTTTTTTCTCAATTTTTCCACGTTTGGAATTTTTTTCCTGCCAGGGTCTTGTTAGGGTCTGGGTTTAAAACTTGAACTAAGCTGAGGACCTTGGAGGGATGAGCTGATTGTAGTCACCCAGTTGAACCTTTCATTATTAGTTTTTTTGGATTTTAATGGAAATTCATCTTTCAGCTAAGAATAAAAGGCATTTTGTTTCTATAGACTCTTACTGTAAATATAATAAAAGAATAAACAGCGCCAGGAGGAACAGAGAACTTGGCTACCAAACTTTAGTGGATATTGCATAGAAGATGTCATCACAAGCAGAAGAAAAGAAAATAATGTCCATTACATAATTCACAGTGACATTAATATGTTTCCTATTGAAGGAATACTTTGCTTGTTTCCGTTTCATGCAAACCTTGTAACAGCTCAAACAGGTTGGATTCTGTCATCGCAGATGTATTGCTCTTATCTACACATGCGGCTTTGGAAGATGAGAAGTAAGAAAGGGATTATAATATAATTAGCATTTAAAATGTAGTAGCTGGGGAATATATTATGAGATAAAGGGATTTTCCCAGGATCATGCTTACACTGGGTGGAATCAAGACTGTGTATTTGTTTACAATCCCAGCATTGCCCACAACTCAAAAGGCTCATGTAGCAAAGGTTTCCTCATTATCACATTTTTTGCTTGTTTCAATTATACAGAAAATAGCTACAGTGAGCTTGATCGGCAAGACAATGAAGTTAGTAGGAGCGCCGTTATAGAGCTCAAATGCAGACAGACATTCTTGTTCCTCTTTGACTGGAGAACTTCAAATGGAGGTTTTACTATATCTATTATAATGTCTGGTATCAGGGAGAAAAATCTCCAGGTGTGATAGCTGGACATGGATTAGGACAGTAAACAGGACATACAGACAAATAACACAAAAGAATAATGAGTCCAGGTCACAACAGAGATATCATAAAAGGCACAACACTGCAGATAGAAAGGGATAGTCACAAACTGAGAGCCAAAGTCAGTCATAGTGTGTTAACCGTTTATCCAGATCAAAGGGGCAGAGAGTAGAAGACGTTCTTGCGTTCAATACTTTCTTCAAGGTTCCATTAGATTACGGTCTCTGGAGTGCTTGGGAGCTGCTGTTCCCACCAACAACATAAATTAGACTTTCGAGGGATCATTACCCTTTTGTTGTCGCAACTACACAAGTGAGCAATTTTGCTATTCACCTGGACCCATTACATAAATGTTATCACGCAAGGCGCCGTCCTCCTCTGTTATTGTTTTTTTGTTTTACTTCTTTGTCAAAGAGGCAGAGACAAGTGTGTGGTGAATTCATTTAGTAGCCCAGCAATTAAACCACTGTTCACACTTCCAAAGAAAAAGAAGCACATAGAAGAGGCACATAGAAAATTTGTGTTTCCTCAGTCTCCCAGCACAAACCGAGGAAGATGGTGACATAGATGTAACACCAGGTGTGGGACAAATGGAAAAGTAGAGTATAGCTAATATATTTTTACCCAAATACTGATGTAAAATACAGCACAAAATATTGCCTATTATGACAATGCTGCTAATTGCATTATTATGTTAGAATGTTATGACAGTCTAACACATGCTGTTTTTTGATGTTGTCTGCCCAGTGTTGTAACTTACCGCTATAAATATACCTGCATACATGTGTGCGGTGTATTGCCTGGTACCCAACTTGGTCCACATTGTTTGCAGGGCCTGTAACTTTTTATATTTTCCCTGTTTGAAGAGGCCTATGCTTCTTGATGTATCCGGCGGGACACAGCGAGGTGCCATCTTAGGATAAATTCCCCCCCTTGAGGCTAGGGCTACACACTGTATATCACAAAACAGTGCCAGAAATTTAGAAAGGACATGATGTAGCAATAAAAAGTGCAAATAACAGAGAAATATAAGACACAAATTGTATTATTATTGCATTAACTGGAAAGTATGGAGAGAGAATTGGAGCTGACCTTTTCTAACCAGGTCAAAAAGAACTGGCTCATAAATCCTCTATGCAGAGTCATGTTAGGAATTGGCATACAAAATACTGACTGGCTGGTACCAACAAGATTGCATAAAATGTTCCTGATGACCTCCTCACTCTGCTGGAGCTACAATAATGAAAAGGGTACTTTTCATGTTTTCTAGGGTTGTTGAAAGCTGATTGTGGGAGGGTGTACATTAGAATGATGATGGGCACCCAATTACCTACACTCCAGCCTTTTACTTGTTACAGTTCTCAGAGTTTCCATCCTCAGCTTACTGTAAGGTTATATTACATCAATCTGGTGTTCCTGCCTACCAGCTCTCTAGAAATCGCCCAGGGTCAGAAAAAAGGGAATTCTTCAAGTGGAACACCTCACTGCCTCCTGACATGAAATGAAGGACTTCTTGGATTGTGTTCTAGAACTCCTTTGCATACATGGACATATTTGTAATAAAAATAATAATTCTTTATATAGCGCACACAGATTACGCAGCGCTGCGAAAAGCATGTCAAATTGGTCCCTGTCCCCATGGGACTCACAATCTAAACAACCTAACAGTATGTTTTGGAGTTTGGGAGGAAACCAGAGTACCCAGAGGAAACCCACGCAAACACGGAGAGAACATACACCTGGGTGGGATTCGAACCCAGGACCCCAGCACTGCAAAGCAGAACTGCTACTCATTTGGCCACTGTGCCGCCCTAGACTGAGAACAGAGACATCTTTCATGGCTGTTAAGGTTTTTTGTTTTTTATTTTTCCCTTTACCATCTACCTACCATTCCTTACCTTCCCTTAACTATTGTAGCCCCTTTCCATATGATTAACTACCCTTAAATGCTTTGAGTATGATACTAGCTAAGGTTTCTTTATAATAACATTGTGAAATATACTTTCTGTGACATTTGTCAGTTTTAAGGACATACAGTTGTACTTTTCACCAATGTCTTTATTCTTAATTCTTGGGGCACTATTGGGACTAAGGTTTTATTGTATTCTTGTTATATTGTATAAATAAAAGAATTTTAGAATATAATCACCTCAAAAAGAAATAACAGTTCATAGTATTATAGTTTATACAGTTGAAAAAGGTCCATCGAGTTCAACCATGGAAGGGAAGGGATTGGATGAGGAAGGGATTTAGGGGAAACAATTCTATATATAATACAACCGTCAATGTTATTTAGGTGCAAAAAGGCATCTAGGCCCTTCTTGATGCTCTCTGCTGCCCCTATTGTAACCAGCACTTGAGGCAGGCTATTCCACAGATTGACAGTTCCCATAGTAAAAAAGCCCTGTCGCCTGTGATTAAACCTTGTTCTTTCCAGACGGAGACAATGCCCTCTCATCTTTTAATTTGATTTAATCTGAAACAATTTACCACCATATTTTTTGTACAGACCATTCATATATTTATATAAATGAATCACTTCCCCTTTTAGTCATCTCTTTTCCACACTAAATAAATCTAGTTGTTTTAATCATTCCTCATAACTGAGACCCTTCAAACCACTTATTTTTGTGGTTCTTCGTTGTACCCTCCAGCTCCAGGGCATCCTCTTTATGGACTGGTGCCCAGAACTGGGTGGCATATTCCAGGATGGCGGTTCCATAAATGAATATCTGATCCAAAAATGGTCACATAATACCAATTACTTATTTGATTCTTAGGCTACTTGTCAGACAAACTGGGCACCATGTAAGCTTTTTCCAGATCTATACATCCATGGGCAAGAGTCCAATAATAAGGATGACCTGACACTGCAAGGGAAAGGAGAACAACTTTAGGCAAACTGCCAGAAAGAACTTGGTAAATGTAACTTTTGTAAAGGTGATCGGAGATATGCATTGTTTTTAGTTTTCAATCCAGTTTTGGTTCTTATGTTTGGATTTTTGGTTGATACTCTGCTATAAAACTTCTCTAGCACAGAAATATTTTTCTTGTAAGTATTACATGTTGAAAACCTCCCCAAAAGATTTTCTACAGCACTTGAGCTGGGAAACCGTGAAGGGCATTCCAAAGCCTTTTATGGCTTCTATTGTAACGTAAAAGTTACATCCAATTAATATTAAATACATAATAATATAAAGTTTGTAAATTATACAACATAGAAAAACATGACAAAAACCTAAAAATGCTATGGAATACATAAGCATACAGATTGTCTGCTACTGTGTCAGTTTGTTAAAGTCTTGTCCACAAAGAAATACAATCTAGAAGTGAAGGAATAAAGCAAGAAAAGCCAAAAACACAAAAAAAACAGAAAGCCAGAGTTATGATACTCATGCCCTAATATACTATAGTATAATGTAGACAGGGATGCCTCCAGTCTGTGCCAGTCACTTTCCATATACAGTTGATGCTTCAATTCCCTACCTCAACTCCCTACCTCTCTTATCTCTGTCTCGTCCATCCCTTGCTCTTCGATCTGCCAGTGATGTTGGATTATTCTCTTCCTTAATTCAAACCTCCCACTCACGTCTCCAGGACTTCACCCGAGATGCACCAATTCTCTGGAATGCCTTAACCCAGTCTATCAGACTAATACCCAACCCCCAAAGCTTCAAATGTGTTCTTAACGTCCATTTATGTAGGCAGGCCGTTCACACTTCCTAACTGCATTCAATTCTGGGTACTCTCCCTGTCTGTTATCAGGAAATGCGAGGCACCAAGCCCCAGGCTTCTCTGAAGCCCACTGACTTTGGACTCAGTAAATAAGATGGCAGCTGATGGCTGGTTCAAGAAGCAGCATTTATATTTATTAAATTATTTTTATTCCATTCCCTTATAAAAAATGGCTGGATTATTGTCACGGGTGGTCCCACGACCTACATCACGGGTCGCTGGCTCACCCGTGCCGCCCTGCCCCCGCCAGCACGCTGCCAGCGCATCTACCTGTCCCGGCTCGCTCCCCTCCGCTGTGCGCATGCGTCCCCGACTGCTAGGGCGCGCGCGGCACCTTCTCCAAATTTAAAGGGCCAGCGCGCCATTAATTGGAGCTGGCCATATTGCCCAATTCTTCTTAAGCCTGCCTCTTCCTGTAACCCTTGCCGGATCTTTGTGCCTCATAGCCTTAGAGAAAGCTTCCAAGCGATTATTCCTGCGTTCCTGTGTATTCCTGCGTTCCTGTGTATTCCTGTGTGTTCCCGCTCCTGATTCCTGTGTTACCTGAGTTCCTCCATGTTGCTGTGTTCCGTGTGCCTGTGTTCCCGCTCCCACCTGCCTGGACCTCCTGTTGCCGACCTTGGACTTGGACTTGACGTGGCATCTCTGCCGCCTGCCCTGACCTGACTACGAGACTGTCATCCGCTAAGGTACCTGTGGAACGACCTAGTGGTATCCTGCCGCAGCAAGTCCAACCCGCTTTGCGGCGGCCTCTGGTGAAAACCAGGTGCCTTGGGCTCCGGTCCCAGGTGTCGGCTATTTCCATCTCCCGCGGTGGTCCAGAGGATCCACTGATCCTGACAATTATTATACAAGCTCTTATTATACCTCATGTGTCACCCCCTCATCCTCATAGACTAAAGGCCCTTATTCTCATTGTTTCATATGACTTCTTACTCTGATGTCTTATTTTATTTGTATAGGTTTCCCAGAATCTGTAAAGCACTACAGAATATGAAGGCACTATTATTATTATAGCACACTGTAATATGGTTACATTCATCCACAATGGAACCTAAAATGAAATAAGTAATTTTGAACTTTGAATAAAAGAAGTAAAGTGCTTGATTAGGAATCTGAAGGATATGATTGAATAAATATGTCCCAGCCAACCTCACCATTTGCCACTAGTACATTGGTGTCTATAAAGAGTAGGACTCACTAATAGATTGATACTAGCCATGGACTGTCAATGGACTGGGGCCAGACCACTGTCAAGAGGCCTTACAGCATCATTCAGGGCTACCATTATGATACTGATTATTTTTACCAAAAAAACATACATCTTGTATTTAAGATATTACATGGTGTCAGACCAGGTACATTATTTGTGAGTGCTTACCATTCTGATTCCTTAGAAAAAACCTAGTAACCTCCAATTTGAGATGCCTTCCATATTACTTCTAAGGCCCACCAGAGGACCCTCAGTTTCTCTGGTGGTGCGCCAATACTTTCTTAACATTACATATTTCCATTACATTGCATTGTGATAGACACTGACAAAAGAATAAATGTTGTCATATGTTTTGGTAAGTTTTTGGAAAGGTTATTCGAAAAGCAAAAATCTGGTGAAAAATATGTCAAAGTCATGTAGAGTGCAAACTGTTAACATATACTATCTTCTATTATAAGTCATTATATAATATTGTTATCTTGAATGTTCTATAAATGGAAATAGGCAATTTATACTATAAGCAGTACTAATAGACAGAGATGTTGTTTCTGGCTCAAAGACGTCAGCTAGACATGCCTTGAAATAAATGAAAATAGACATTATTTACAGACATAGGAACACAAGTGGGCATCACACGGTAAAGTTTTCAAACAGTTCCTTTTTCAATTACCAACTTAGCAACCACAAGGATCCTCTTGACTAGGGAATAATAAGTTCAGAGGAACAACAGCAGCTTTTTCCACTGCCGCTTTCTATGCTGTGGGTTTTGTGGATAAATATCAATGTTGGGAAATAGAAATTCCTCAGACAAGAATTTCTCCAACAATATATTGATTCTTACACAACATTGGCAGAGGAAATAGTGAAAGACTTTGAATAGACTATCTAATTCTTATTTAAAATGTAATAATATTAAGTCTGATGGCTATAATGTGGTCAACTTAAAAATGCATCCAAAATGGTATCAATATGCCAGTGCTAAAGGGGTTGGCCTCATGTTATTTGTAATGTGTGTTTAAGAGTGTGGGGGGGGGGGGGGGGGCAGGATATTAGACCATTTAGCATCTATTAAAAGTTCTGCTACGCTTTCTTTATATGTTTAGTGAAGCCTCCTGCCTTTTACATGATCGGCCAGACATTTTGGTCCATAAAATTGAGGGTCATGTGATCTGTCCATGACTTTATGATAGTATTCATGAATATATTATATTGATATTATGCAATGCAGCAGTAAGCTCTACTTATCTTCTTCCACCTGGCAGCGTAAAGCTCCCATCCTCCTATCCTCCACTCCTCAATTAAGTCCCTCGCCCCTAAATTAATTTATTACTACTTTATGTTTACATTGTTTTTTATATTGGCTTTTCCAGTAAATGTGATTCTGGCGGTGTTCTCCCTCATAACACCTGCCACTACACAATCAACCTCTATTAGGGTACATTGCTTTTATTTATTCATTTATTTTTATCTGTCTACTAGTTCTATATAGTAGATTAATAACATGTATGGTAGACTGTTGACTGACATATTAGGAAATGGGATAATGAATTCCTATGATACAAATACACATTTAAACTGGAAGGTTTCAAACTTTATAATTAAAGATGTGAAAAAAGTATTTATACATGTATTTTAAACTCATTAACTCATTATTTAATATCTATGCACATCATGAACTTATATATTTATATGGCAATATGTATTCATTTCAAATTATATATATACAATGCATCACAATAAGAGGTGGGCAAATTGATTCTAACTTGGGTTAGAATTTCAGGAAAACTTTGATTTGTCACAAATCCGAAGTTTACGGTGATTCATGGGAACAGAGTTTTGTGTTTTTTTCTTCTTTATTACCAAAATGGGCGCGAGCACAACATGTTACATGGGGCAGAGAACTCTGGGAAGGAGGAAGGAGAAACTGCATGTGCTGCCTGTAGCGTCCAGCTGCTTCTACTGTACTGTGCTGTAGTGATCTTTGCTCCAAGGGTGTCCATTTTGAGGGATCTCTATACCCCAAATACCAATTCTTTTTTTGTTGCTGAAGTGAATAGGAAGAAATCAGTGTGAAATCCACGTACTTTCTGTAGTGATTTCTGCTCCAATCCCAGGGTTTCCGTTTTGGGGGATCTGTATACCCTAAATAGCAGTTCTTTTTTTGTTTCTGAAGTGAATAGGAAGAATACAGTGTAAAATCCACATATTTTCTGTAGCCATTTCTGCTCCTTTTCCTGGGTGTCAGTTCTTGGGCTTCTGTATACCACAAAATTCATTTTTTGTTAGATAAAATAGATCCATGTCAAATCAACATAGTTGATTAACAAATATGTCAGACAGAGAGGTGGCAGGTGGAGCAGCCACAGGGCGCAGCACAGTAAGAGAGTGTCGCACAGGAGTGGCTCTGTGAGGCCAGAACTGCCGCTGTCATCTAGCGGCAGTGTGTTGATAAACAACCCAAAGGTTGTCGATTGGTTGACTAAGTCATCCACTTACTTCTAGATGACATCTGACAACCCCAGACAAGGGTCTGTGGGTTCGTCAGATACAACCCTTAGTTGGCATGGGCGAGGAGCAGGTCAGCAGCGCTCACCTGTCCTGAACCAGGCTCTGTCCTGTTCACTTCCCTCAGCCAGAGATCTACAAAGTGGTCTGGGCTCAGCGCCACTATATAGCGAGGATGAATTCTTTGAAGACAGTCAGCAGCTGTCTGGCAGTGAAGAGGTGAGGCAGACATCCGCTGCTTTGTGCAGTAGGCGGGAAAGTAGAGATGTGGAGAGAGGGACGGGAAGTTATGTGGTTGAAGCCAGGGATTTATCATCATCGTCGGGAGAAGAGGGTGTCATCAAGCGGGCAGCAAGTCACTACTGTGGCCGTGAGTCAGCAGGGTGGCAGCAGTCTGAGGACGGGAGCCAAAAGGCTGTGTGGTACAGGGGCTCAGCAAGGCAGCGGCATTAGTATTCACATACTTCTGAAGGTACAGAAGCGGACCATGCTCTTGTTCAAGTTGTTGGTACAGCAGTTCCTCCCTTTCCAAGTCGTGGACTCTGCACCCTTCAGAGAACTAATGGCTTGTGCCGAACCGAGGTGGAGAGTCGCAATTTTTTTTTCCAAAAAAGCAGTACCAGCCCTTCACAAATAGGTAGAACAGAAGGTGCTGCCATTCCTTGAGCTTACCGGTTTCTTCCAAGTTGCATGGCAGCACGGACATGTGGAGCTGTAACTATGGTCAGGGCCAGTACATGTCCTTTACGGCCCACTTGGTGAATGTGCTTCCCGCCCAGCCAGACCAACAACTTGAACAAGATACACCACTTTCTCCTCCACGTTGTCAAATTGCTGCTCCTGCTCCAGTGTCCGCCTCCTCCTTCTCCACCACCAACTCAGCCTCCACATGTGCAGGGCACAGCGGTGTCACGCAGTTCTACACCTGGTTTACCTGGGCGAACAAAGTCACACAGGGGAGAAACTCCTTTGTGACATGCAACAAGAAATTTATCTGTGGCTTTTTCCGTGACAACTGAAAATTGTCAAGACGTTCCTCAAGTCTCCCACCCATCTGCAAGACATTCTAAAAATGGCCAGGAAACTGTGCATGCACTTAAGACATTCTAACAAAGCCAAGCACACCCTCCTCGATTGCAGTCAGAACAGCCTCCCCCAACATAGTCTGATATGCAATGTTTCCACCCATTAGACCGCCTGTATGAACAGAGAAAAGCCATTAATGATTTTTTGATGATGCAAGAGGACCGGAGTACTCCCCTGTGTAACTTTAATGTCAGCCACTGGCAGCTCATGCGTGGCACCTGCTGTTTGATAAGGACCTTTGAAGAGGCCATGTTATTTGTTAGTCGCCAGGACTGCGGGATGAATAACGTCATTCCACTGCTTCATGTCCTGGAACTCACGCTGCAAAATCTGTCTGGTCACGGCACTGGAGAAGTGGAAACTGCATCTCATGGCCACATGAGTCCGGTGGGAGATGAACTGGAGGAGGAGGAAATTGGAGCACAAGCAGAGTTTGGTGAAATCAGGGGTTTTTTCACTCTGGTGACAAGAGAGGAGAAGCAGGAGCATCCGGAGGAGGTAGAAGATGAGGCAGATGACCCAGAAGCACCGTGGCAGTATACAGTGGAGATGGAGGCTGGGAGTCCCTCAAAATCACTTGTGCAGATGGCCTGCAGCATTCTGCTTTGCCTAATTAGTGAAAGCTGAATAGTTAACATCCGGTGTAGGAACAAGTTTTTGCTCTCCACTATCTTGGACCCTCGCTACCAGTCAAAAATGAATGACTTTTTTTCCAGCTGCCGCGAGGTATGACGAGGCGATTCCTGACAGTCATCGCTCGCATGCTACTGCCACGCCTTCTGTGGGGATATGGGGAGTAGGGTCAGTAGCAGCTCCATCAGCAGCAGCTTAAGTCTAGAGTCCTTAATGAGCAGCTTGCTTCATCTGCCTAATGAGGAGGCTAGCCTACTTGGACAGCACTTTAACACCCCAGGTAGAGAATCCCATGGACTACTGGGCAGCTAAACTTGATGTGTGGTCGCAACTTGCGGAGTTTGCAGTAGAGAAGCTGTCCTGCCCGGCCAGTAGTGTGGCATCAGAGCAGGTGTTCAGTGCAGCGGCCATCGTTACCCCAAGGAGAACCCGCTTGTCTACCCTTAATGTGGAGAGACTGATCTTTGTCAAGATGAATTAGGCTTGTTCGGCCAGGATTTCAACACACCAATGCCGTATGCATCAGATTAGATCAGCCATGTCGCCTCCCCAAACATTGAGAAATGAGTCTGGGTTCTAACTACCTACTTCAGCCATTATTCTGATGCTGCCACCCGCCTGATGCTACACTTCTGCTGCAAGTTGCTCTATCTGCCTCCTACCATCTTTATCAGGGACTTGAATTGACCGCCACCTACACAATCTGTCATTGTGCCACTCTGTGACCTACCAGGTTGCTGGCACTTATGGGCTCCTGCTGCCGCTTCTGCTGACACCACCTCCACACTCTATCATTTTGCCACTCTTTGGCCTTCCAAGTTTCTGCCAGCTCCAGAATTTGTCATTGTGCAACTTTCTGACCTCCTGCTGCTGCCACCTCCACACTGTCATTGTGCCACTCTGTGGCCTACAGGTTGCTTCCACCTCCACACCGTCATTGTGCCACTTTTTGGCCTTCTGCTGCTGCCACAACCTCCATGCTCTGTCTAGTGCCACTCTGTGGCATACCATGTTTCTGCCACGTCCATAATTTGTCATTTTGCCACCCTCCAGCCTACTCATGCTGCTGCCAACTGACCGCTGTCTCCCTGGAACACCTTGTAATTTCCATAATGCTGATTTTTCCCTCCACCGCTCTATGACGTTGCCACTATGTTCTATTTCCCCTTCATTTCATCTGTCAGAAGTAATGAAAAGTCCTTTCAGGCTGGCACAGACGTTACCTTGTCAGGCTGTGTTCCTGCTTTGCTTATTTGGTTGACCCCTGTAAGTCTCCATGGAATTAAAGATTGAAGCGATTCTAAGACCAGGATTGTCAGGATTGGGTGAAAGAAAGAGTGAATGTACTTGGATCTATAAGCTTGTGTGATTTTTTATATGTATTTTTATGAGGGACAGTGTGAAATGCCTTTGCAAAATCCAAGAACACAATATCCACAGCTGTTCCTCCATCCAGGCATCTGCTCACCTCTTCATAGAAGCAGATCAGGTTAGTTTGACAACTTCTATTCTTAGTAAACCCATGCTGGCTGTCACTTATTATACTATTTGATGTCACATACTCCAATATAAAGTTTACTAACCCTCCAATATTTTCCCCACAATGGAAGTTAAGCTTACATGCCTGTAATTGCCTGGCAATGTTCTAGAGCCCTTTTTATATATTGGCACCACATTTGCGCCAGTCACTTAGCACCAGACATTGATTTTATTGAGCTTAGATTGGATCATGTCTACATTCAGCCAGTCTAGTATATTACAGGATGCATGACCTGCACTGGCACCACCCACATCAGAAGTTCTTTCTTCTATCGTATAAACGGAGCTAAAAAACCTTCTCTTGGTCTCCAGTCACCGATGCCCCATTTTCAGAATAAGGGGGTCCAACCTGTTCTGACCCATTTTGCATTGATATGCTTAAAAAATTTTTTGGGATTTGTGTTGCTATCTTTAGCCACCTGTCTTTCATTTTGTATTTTGGCTGATTTGATTTCCTTTTTACAGAATTTGGTAAGTTTTTTGTAAGTATTGAAAGCCTCAGGTGACCTAAAAGAATGCCGTCTTTTTATCATTAATTGCCCTTTTAACTGTAGCTGTAAGCCAAGTGGGGTGTAAACTAGCTCATTTATACTTGTTACCTATTGGAATAAATTTAGAAGTATAATGAACCAGGATAGATTTGAATTTCTCCCATTTAACATTAGTATCATCATTTGACAGTATTTGATCCCAGTCTATATCCTGTAGTGCAGCCCTGAATTTCTGAAAATTAGCCCTCTTAAAATTCAAAGTTTTTGATATCCCAACCTGTTTCTGCTTTATACAGTTTAATTATATTATGATCGCTGTTTCCCGGACACTGACATTTTGGATAATCTCCTCATTGTTAGAAATCAGAAGGTCCAACAATGTGTCACCTCTTGTGGGATCTTCTACAAGCTGCACCATAAAATTATCCTGCAGAAAGTTGATAAAATGTCTCCCCTTCATAGATGAATAAGAGCCCTGACCCCAATTTATATTTGGAAAGTTAAAGTCTCCCATTATCACTATGGTCCCCTCCTGTGCAGCCCGCTCCATCTTTTTATATAGGTGACCCTCTATTTCCTCAGAGATGTTAGGGGGTCTATATATTACACCAAAAATTATTTTCTCAAAGCTCTTCTGGCTTTGAATTTCAACCCACAAAGTTTCCACCTCACACTCAGAGACCACTGTCTCATTCACAATCGCCTTTAAGTCTTTTCTGACATACAGACATACACCACCTCCCCTCCTATTTGCCCTGTTTTTCCAAAAGAGTGTAAAACGTGGAATATTAACACCCCAATCATACAATGCATCGAGCCACGTCTCCGCTACACCAACAACATCTAACTGTTCCTCTAATACCAGAGCCTCAAGCTCGCCCATTTTGTCTGTAATACTTCTGGCATTTGTGAACATACAATTTAATTTTCCACAGTTATTTATCTGATTTAAAGATCATGCAGATACACTACAAAGAACAGAGTTGTAATCCTCTGTTCGTCTAGGTTTTCTTTGCCCTGAGTTACGTAACAAAGGTATAAACCTAACACATTTAATAAATACCAATTCTTATCCTCGCTGTATTATAAGAAGGTTTCTATAGCAACTACAATCAAGTTATAGTCCAAAGTAGCTGCATTAAAGCAGTGACTCACGGGGGATGGAATCAGCCATTGGCTGTAGTAGAAACTTAAGAATATGACACAAATACCTGTAGACACTTCATGCTCCAGGCAAAATGAAGATATTTTTGTCTGACAAAGATCCCCTGGTTTCTATTTTAATCTTTGTAGTAAAAATGCTGAAGCCCCTGCACACTGATAGCTTTGCTTCAAGCTACTATTCGAGTCTATACTGTTCAGCAGAGAATTCAGTATATTCAGGAAAACATCTGCTGTCTGCCATGTTATGTAGTAAATTACCTCAAAGTTAAAACACTGCACTTTAGTTTTCCTTCTAAAGCATGAACTGGTCAGTTACAACAATATTCATGTGTCCTGTTTTATTGATCCACAAAAGTGAGAGTTCCAATTGTTGCAGGATAGCCTTAGGTTGGATTTCCTTATGGTTTTTACCACATCCACATATACATCCATGCTCAGCACAACAAGGAAACATGTTGTCACTACATGGAACAGTGTAACAAATGCCAATGGCTACTTCTCTCCTCGAGAAATGGATGATTAACGGATCATATAATAAATCTAATAATAGACTTATATTCCAAAAATGTACCTCCTTCAAGTTCTCTGGGGACATGTACTCACACTGCTGTGCTCTTAGTTCTCCGAATTCAACTGCTTAACACCACCCTTCCTCTGCATACAAAATGATGTGCTTGTTGTTGGCTTTCCACAGGACGACATCTTAAAACACTACATAAGCTTACAATAGTTCACCACTTTGCTCATTTTACAGGGTTTTTGTCAGATCAGGATAATAAAGGGGGAGTGATCCCCAACACTTGACCCTACAAACTGTTGCTGCCTAATTGACCACTACCCTAAATGGTGGTCCCTAACTGGGCGACATTCCCCACACTAGGTAAAGTGCAGGTGAAGTGTTAAGTAGTACTAGAGGTGTCAGAAGATAAGGGCATAATGATCACAGTCACAAGGGTTGAAATTGGGCCAAGCGGCACATTGTGGGTCCAAGAGGAAGGGAAGCAATATACTGGTCAGTCAGTAATCAGCTGGTTACAGGTCAAGCCTTCTTATGTCTATGCTTCAGATGACAAATCTTAGTAAGTGTCTCTAATGCAAACCTGTTACGAGGATTTATCATTCTAACCCAATGACAGGTTCCGATAGCCTTTTTAATACTAATTCCCAATCTGCTTTTATAATTATCATTAGTGGTTTCACTTACTTTAAAAGTTGATAAAAGTATGCCTGGCTTCCTGCATATGGTCATAATCATTATCTGTAGCCCTCAATATTTCCTTCTTCTTCCTCCCCTTAAGATCCTGATGACAGGTTCACTATTTACTTTCTTTTTAAAATGCATAAAGATCTGATTATTTATGAGTATTTAATTTTTCTGTAAGGTTGATGTGCAATTTTGGGGCAATGTGCCTTTGGCAGTGGTTCCTCTTCAGCTCAGCCACTCCTGCCCATATCAATGTTGCCACTGAAAATTTGTAAGCCACAGTTTATCTGGGAAAACTACAAAACATACCTCCCCTCGTCTATAGCCCCTACTGGGGTCACCCTGCGTTTATTAATGTATGATCACTTATTTGCAGGTTTTTGCCCCTTGCATCTGTAAACACTGTATTTGTGCTTAAAATTTTGGCATAAAAAATAAAGTATAAAATGAAAATAAATCACTTTGTGCCATGCAACAAAAACTATAAAAAATAAATATAACAATAGCTGCTGTTTCTTAAACAAAAAAAAAACAAAAAAATTATCAAAAGCAAAAAGGGAAAACCAGATGGAGATGAAGAAACCTACAGCTACATATGGCGGAAGTTTGTCATATTTTTTAGTAAGCATAGGGTACACCATCAAAAACTTTTGTGGATTTGAAGGTTTTGTTTAGATTGACCTTCTGAAAAAGAAAAAGGTTATAAAAAGCTTTGAAAAAAAAAATAAATATCCCAAAAAGCTCCTAAAAAAAACCAAAAAAAAAAACCAAAAACAAATTATCCTGCAAAAAACAAGCCCTTGTATGGCTATGTGGATAAAATATTAAAAGCTTATGGTCCCTGACAAGTGATAATGAAAATGTGGCTGGAGAGTTCATACTGGGGGAGGGTTGATTTATTTTTTTTATGTGTAAATTGATAGTAGACATACAACTGTGCACTGCATAAAGCAGCTTATAATGTCTTCCCCAGCCTTCACTTTGTGCCGGCTTATCAGCTGTGCAGAACTTACACATATCCCCTTCTGAATTATGTATGCTGCCAGAATGTTGTTTTGCAAATTCTTAGTAACAGTGTGTCTAAGTCCCATAATAATTTGACATGTTATATTACTCGAGGCCATGGAGTTTGAAAAAAAAAATCGCTTGGTTAAAGTCAAGCAACTGCATAAATACATATACATTCACTGATAACAAGTTCAAAGCACTCATTACATTACCTGGTACAAATGAGTCTTTTCTCAGCCATATGTATAATTAGATTCCAGCTGCAATCTTCTCAGTGTGCATGTACCGCGCTACAGTCTCTGGCTTTGAAGTTATGTGTCCTACTGTCAGTAGCTTATAACCTTTCCTCAGATCACTTTATCATCACACGGCAAGAGCATTATTTACTTTCTACTTTCAACAATAATACATGAAATATACCTTTGTATGAAATTCTTACTGTGTCATTTGTAGACCCCATTGGTGTAGTGTAGATTTGCATCTGAAGTATGAAAAATGCCAAAAGTAAACCGACTTTTCAATAAAAGGTTTTATGGGCTATCTTCTTATCCTGCAGACACAGATTTTCTGGAACCTAAGAATCTACCTGGTCTTAAAAGGGACCTGTCACAATGTACAAAATACTCAATGGCAATTTATATCTGACTGATGCATCAGATAGCCTTACCACCAAAAGTTAGTTACCAACCAATGCTACCTGCACGTGGCTTGTGCAGTTTAATGGGATGAACAAGAGTCCTGTGGACCGTTATTAGTAACCCATGCGTCATCCATGGACGTGTACCGCTTATGTGCCATGGGCTACAACACAGGCAGGAATAGGAACTACCCTATGTTTTTTTAACATGGCCATGGAATACACTGCATTGTGCATATGCACACAGAAGAGAATAAGGACATGTGCTAGTTGTAGAAAATATGGATAGCACACGTTCCAAATTCCCAGTCATGTGCTAGGGGTTTAACTTTGACAAGGTGTCTGTTTTGTTGTAGGCATACATTTTTAGATATGTCTTTATTAGAGATGAGCGAACACACTCGTCCGAGCTTGATGCTCGTTCGAGCATTAGCGTACTCGTAACTGCGCGTTGCTCGGACGAATACTTCGCCAGCTCGAGAAAATGGCATCTCCCGCCGTTTTGATTTTTGGCGGCCAGAAACAGAGCCAATCACAAGCCAGGAGACTCTGCACTCCACTCAGCATGACGTGGTACCCTTACACGTCGATAGCAGTGGTTGGCTGGTCTGATCAGGTGACCCTGGAATAGACTAGCCCCTGCCCGCGCTGCTTGCATCATTCTCTGTCTGGATGCCGTTAGGGAGAGAGCTGCTGCTGCTGCAGGGATAGCGTTAGGGTGTTCTGTTAGAATAGTGTTAGGCAGGAGTGAGTTTACAAGAACCCAACAGGCCTTGTTAGGGCTAGAATAGCGTTATATATATTTTTTTTTTTTGTTTGCTTGTCGCTGGTCTTGCTGGCACGAGTAGTGCAGCCAGTACCATATTGTGACGAATTTGCAGGGAGACTTGCGAACTTTATATTTAGCTCTTAGTGACACACATCTCAAACACCTAAGTGGGACAATTTATTAGGGGATTGATTGAATTAGGCACAGTCTGACGATTTTTAATTTTTTTTTTTCAAAACTTAAAGTGACTTAAAATCCAGTTGTGTGCTGTCAGTGTAGGTTAGAAACTAGGCATACAAGAACCCAACCGGCTTTCTTGGGCTACAATAGCGTTATATATATATTTTGTTGATTTGCTTGTGGCCTTGCTGGCACTAGTAATGCAGCTAGTACCATATTGCGACAAATTTGCAGGGAGTCTTGCGAACGTTCTGCTTAGCTCTTAGTGACACACATATCCATCTCAAACACCTAAGTGGGACAATTTATTAGGGGTTTGATTGAATTAGGCACAGTCTGCTTTTTCTTTTCTTTTTTTACCAAAACTAAAAGTCATCAGGCACAGCACAAAATCCTGTTGTGTGCTGTCAGTGTAGGTTAGAAACTAGCCATAGCAATAGGATAGCATCGTTTTCTTAAAAAAACAAAAAACACAAAAAAACACCAAAAAAAACCACAAAACAAATTTACAGTTTACACTTTAATTTTGAAAATGTTGAACCCGAGGGCTAGGGGTAGATGACGAGGGTGTGGGCGTCCAACTACTGCAGGGGTCAGAGGCCGTGGTCCTGGGCGGGGTGAGACACCACCTGCTGATGAGGGAGCAGGGGAACGCCGCAGAGCTACACTCCCTAGGTTCATGTCTCAAGTTACTGGGACTCGTGTTAGAGCACTGTTGAGGCCAGAACAGTGAGAACAGGTGATGTCGTGGATTGCGGACAATGCCTCTAGCCATGTCACCAAAATCAGTACTCCTCCAGCTCCTCCACCTCAGCCTCCTTCACCTCAGGCACACTGCCCAAGTGCTATTACAGGGCATCACGGCGCAGACTGATCTGTGGCTGGCACCGCTGAACCTGAAGCCAGGCATGGTTGTGTGTGACAACGGCCGTAACCTGGTGGCGGCTCTGCAACTCAGCAGACTGACACACGTGCCATGCCTGGCCCATGTGTTAAATCTCATAGTTCCTCAAGACATACCCCAATCTGTCTGATTTGCTCACGAAGGTGCGCCGCATCTGTGCGCATTTCAGGAAGTCCAGAACAGATGCTGCCACTCTCAGGGCAGCGCAGCGCCGCCTCCAACTGCCCGCTATCCAGAGTTTACCAGCAGCGCAGAGCGATTGTAGACTGCCAGATGTCAACTTCCACCAGAACTGGTAGTCAGGTCAGTCAGCTTCCTCAAGTCTACAATGAGGAGTGGACGTGGATGAATGATATCTGTCAGGTCTGTTTCTCAGCGCATATCGGAGGAGGTGGAGAAGGATGAGGAGGAAGAGGAGGAGAATGTTGGCGAGACAGAAGAGGGGAGCATTGCTCAGTCCTTCACTGTTCAGCGTGTATGGGCAGAAGAAGAGGAGTTGGAGGACTTGGAGGAGGAGGAAATGGACAGTCAGGCCAGTGAGGGGAGTGAATTCTTGCGAGTTGGGACTCTGGCGCATATGGCAGATTTCATGCTAGGCTGCCTATCCCGTGACCCTCGCGTTCAAAGAATTTATTCCAGCACCGATTACTGGGTATTCACTCTCCTGGACCCACGGTACAAGCAAAATCTTTCCACTCTCATCCCTGGAGAGGAAAGGAGTGTGAGAATGCATGAATACCAGCAGGCCCTGGTGCACAAGCTGAAACAGTATTTCCCTTCTGACAGCGCTAGCGGCAGAGGGCGTACTTCTGCGGGACAAGTAGCGAGGGAGAGTAGGCGAGCAGGCAGCTTGTCCAGCACTGGCAGGGGTACGCTTTACAAGGCCTTTGCCAGTTTTATGTCACCCCAGCAAGACACTGTCACCTGTCCCCAGTCTCGGCAGAGTAGGGCTGATCTTTACAGAAAGATGGTGAGGGAGTACGTAGCTGACCATACCATCGTCCAAAAGCTGGAGATGTGGCACGAACTGGCGCTGTACACCTTGGAGGTTCTTGCCTGCCCTGCCGCTAGCGTGTTGTCTAAGCGGGTTTTCAGTGCAGCTGGTGGCATCATCACTGATAAGCGTACACGCCTGTCGACTGACAGCGCTGACAGGCACTTATCAAGATGAATAAAGCCTGGATTTCTAAGGATTTCCATTCTCCACCAGGTGAAAGAAGCTCAATCTGAATAATGTATGCACTCCTCATTTTCCTCCTTCTCCTCCTCTTTGTACACTAAAGCAGAGGAAACTGGTTATTTTTTACCAGGGCCAACTGGCTCAAGCTATAGTACTCTATGTATTTAATTTTTCTGGAGGACCACCTACCTGCTCCTCTGGTTTGAAAACTTTTTTGGACTGCCACATACAGGCACTATCCAAATTTAATTGTCTCCATAGCAGCCTCCACACGTCGTTTTTATAGCTGCCTCCACACGTAGTCTCCATTGCTACCTCCACACATCATATCCATAGCTGCCTCTCAAAGTCGTCAATATAGCTGCCTCCATACATCGTCCCCTTAGCAAACTTTGTCGTCACCCTGCTGTGTTATCCACAAAATATACTGGCAAACTTTTATCATTTACCGATATTATTTCAGCGCTTCTTGCGCATCTATTTACATTCCCTTCACCCGCCATAACCAAAACTTATAAGAACAGTACTACACTTGATCTTATCCAAAAGGTTCTTAGAAGTGCTGTTTGTAGCCCCCGCCTGCTTTGAAAATTATAATTTTTTCAAAGTAAACGCTTCTGGCCCCCGGGCCCATTTTGGGTGGGGAGGAGCCGAGAGACAGGGGCTTGGACAGGCGAAAGCTCGCCTGGCAGCGGACCGCCAGCTCCATTCCAAGATTAAACAGCCTCAGAGGCATCCATGCATACTGCCCCTGCTGTTTCCTGTCCATGTCGCCTCCACGATCCTCCACAGCGTCCACCAATGTCTCCATGCGCAACTTTCAACTGTCTATACCCCAGACGCTGGAACGCGAGAGGATATACAGCACATGATCCCCTTATCAAACGAGCCGTCAGGCAGAATTTTCAGGTGTTTCACCAGATACATAATGGAACTCAGCGCATCTGTCGCCGCCATGCTGGAGACCTGAAGTTGCAATCATAGCAGCGCAATATGAATGCCCCATACTGTCGCTCTTAACCATGGAAGTCGTCTCTATGGCTGCCTCCACATGTCGTCCCCTTATCAAACGAGCTGTGTCAGGCTCATTTTTCGGGTGTTTCACCAGATACGTTATGGAACTTGGTCACTATGTCGCCACCATGCTGTGTTATCGACTAAATATACCGTCAACCTTTTGTTCACATAGGAAATCATTTCAGCGCTTCTTGCTCACCTCCTTTGGTTCCTCTCTGCACCCATTGGTTTGAAGCCTGAGTCCATTTGGGGTAAGTCGCCATGCCACTCTCTAGCCTGCCACTGCTGCCGCTGCCTCTGCATGCCGCCCCCTATAGTGTCAGGGTCAATTATTGCATGTTTTAGATGCTATTTAGCCTCATTCGGTCACTCTGTCATGGCCATGCTGTTGCCCATAATTTTGGCATAATGGTGCGATTAAGCAGCCTCAGAGGCATCCATGCATGCTGCCCCTGCTGTTTCCTGTCCATTTCCGTGGTGTTTCCATCATTTTCTGAGGTTCCCATTGACTTCAATGGGGTTCATTATTCGAGACGAGCACCCGAGAATTTTAGTACACGCTCATCTCTAGTCTTTATTCAATAATGATATTAGAAGGCTTACTATTGGAATGGCAGATTTCCAAATTTTCCAAATAGGGAAATCAAGAAGCAATCTCTATATTGATAGGCCCAGTGACAGACACCTGAAATAATCCAAAGCGCAGATCAGTAAGGAGATAAACACTGAGAACATTTGACAAAACAAGAAAATTAAGTTCAGACTAAAATAAGTGACACTACAAAAGAGAAGGGAAATGGGGAGGAAAGGATGGTGGACAAATGCAAAGTGGATAGTGTAATAGGTCTAGCAAACCAGATGGATCAATACCTTCTCATGATACTGTATAGGTCCCAGGGGTCCCATATATCTTGAAAGGCATCAAGACTATAACTCAGATGATCTGGAGTAAGTATCTCCTACACACAAGCAAAGAAGTCAAGGAGGGACGGTTGTGACATCAGTTATCAGTATTTTGAACGGTATTTCAGGGTTTGAGGGGCTGTGCAGTTATACATTAACATAAGCTCTCTGAGATCTACACTCACCGGCCACTTTATTAGGTACACCATGCTAGTAACGGGTTGGACCCCCTTTTGCCTTCAGAACTGCCTCAATTCTTCGTGGCATAGATTCAACAAGGTGCTGGAAGCATTCCTCAGAGATTTTGGTCCATTGACATGATGGCATCACACAGTTGCCGCAGATTTGTTGGCTGCACATCCATGATGCGAATCTCCCGTTCCACCACATCCCAAAGATGCTCTATTGGATTGAGATCTAGTGACTGTGGAGGCCATTTGAGTACAGTGAACTCATTGTCATGTTCAAGAAACCAGTCTGAGATGATTCCAGCTTTATGACATGGCGCATTATCCTGCTGAAAGTAGCCATCAGATGTTGGGTACATTGTGGTCATAAAGGGATGGACATGGTCAGCAACAATAGTCAGGTAGGCTGTGGCGTTGCAACGATGCTCAATTTGTATGAAGGGGCCCAAAGAGTTCCAAGAAAATATTCCCCACACTATGAGACCGCCACCACCAGCCTGAACCGTTGATACAATCCCCAGTAGATCAGCAGTTTCTGAAATACTCAGACCAGCCCTTCTGGCACCAACAACCATGCCACGTTCAAAGGCACTCAAATTACCTTTCTTCCCCATACTGATGCTCGGTTTGAACTGCAGGAGATTGTCTTGACCATGTCTACATGCCTAAATGCACTGAGTTGCCGCCATGTGATTGGCTGATTAGAAATTAAGTGTTAACGAGCAGTTGGACAGGTGTACCTAATAAAGCGGCCAGTGAGTGTAATGTTCCGTTGGAAGGATACGTCAGTAATTACATGTCAAAAACAAGATATAACTACAGCCTAATGTGAATAGATTGATAACTTTCTTGTAGAATAGGTTGTAAAGCCATTTATGTAGCTATTTATGGACTTGCATGTGTAAAAAGGATTTTCAGGAACATAGTATGTATTGCGTTTAATTTATATAAATTTTTTATCACCATGGAGTGCAGAAAAATGCAATTCAGCCAAATTGTATTATTAATTTTTTATGCAGTTTACCGTTTATGATATCATCATTGTACAGGTCAAGACGGGTACAGCAATATGAATAGCGTGTCTGTTTTCAAGTGTTTGACTTCTTTAATTAATATAATTTATTTAAAAAAATTATTTTGGGTATTGCTTTCTCTACATATATCATAACAGCAGTCTCTGCATTTATCAGATGGTTTGTAGAGCTTGTCAAATGTATTGGTACCAAAATTTGAATAGTTTTTTTTTAAGAAAAAAAAACATGTTTGTCTCACAAGGGGACTAACTGCAATTCAGTTTTCTGCCTGATGTTTGAGGTTAAGCAGCTTGTGACCGACTGCTCCTTATTAGAGATGAGCGAGCACTAAAATGCTCGGGTACTCGTTATTCGAGACGAACTTTTCCCGATGCTCGAGTGCTCGTCTCGAATAACGAGCCCCATTGAAGTCAATGGGAGACTCGAGCATTTTTCAAGGGGACCAAGGCTCTGCACAGGGAAGCTTGGCCAAACACCTGGGAACCTCAGAAAAGGATGGAAACTCCACGGAAATGGACAGGAAACAGCAGGGGCAGCATGCATGGATGCCTCTGAGGCTGCTTAATCGCACCATTATGCCAAAATTATGGGCAACAGCATGGCCATGACAGAGTGACCGAATGAGGCTAGATAGCATCTAAAACATGCAATAATTGACCCTGACACTATAGGGGACGGCATGCAGAGGCAGCGGCAGCAGTGGCAGGCTAGAGAGTCTCATGGCGACATACCCTAAATGGACTCAGGTTTCACCAAAGGAGGTGAAATGATTTCCTATGTGAACAAAAGGTTGACGGTATATTTAGTCGATAACACAGCATGGTGGCGACATAGTGACCAAGTTCCATAACGTATCTGGTGAAACACCCTAAAAATGAGCCTGACACAGCTCTTTTGATAAGGGGACAACATGTGGAGGAAGCCATGGAGACGACTTCCATGATTAAGAGCGACAGTATGGGGCATTCATATTGCGCTGCTATGATTGCAACTTCAGGTCTCCAGCATGGCGGCGACAGATGGGCCGAGTTCCACTATGTATCTGGTGAAACACCTGAAAATTCTGCCTGACACAGCTCGTTTGATAAGGGGACGATGTATAGAGGCAGTGAACTAGTAGTAGATTAAAGGTGCTGCAGTTAAAACTATGTTAGTTGGATCTTGAGATGGAGCTGGCGCTCCGCTGCCAGGCGAGCTTTCGCCAATCCAAGCCCCTGTCTCTAGGCTACTCCCCAAACAGCACTTCTAAGAACCTTTTGTATAAGATCAAGTGTAGTAGCGTTCTTATAAGTTTAGGATATGGCGGGTGAGGGGAATGTAAACAGATGCGCAAGAAGCGCTGAAATAATATTGGTAAATGATAAAAGTTTGCCAGTATATTTTGTGGATTACACAGCAGGGTGGCGACAAAGTTAACAAGTTTGATGTGGAATGCCCTGTAATAGCTCTTGGGCGGTGTGCCTTTTATCGCCTAGGCTCAGCAGTTTGAGCACCGCCTGCTGTCGCTTAGCGACGGCACTGCTGCTGTGCCTAGAGCTACCGACTGATGACGCCATGCCCACGGATGGTAATTCGGAGGAGGAGGAGGTGGAGGAGGGGTGGGAGGAGGAGGAGGTATAGTAGGCCTTTGAGACCTGGACCGAGGTAGGCCCCGCAATCCTCGGCGTCGGCAGTATATGACCAGCCCCAGGGTCAGACTCGGTCCCAGCCTCCACCAAGTTAAGTGTAGTAGCGTTCTTATAAGTTTGGGATATGGCGGGTGAGGGGAATGTAAACAGATGCGCAAGAAGCGCTGAAATAATATCCGTAAATGGTAAAAGTTTGGCAGTATATTTTGTGGATTACACAGCAGTGTAATCAACAGATGCACAAGAAGCGCTGAAATAATATCGGTTAACCATTAGAGTTTGCCAGTATATTTTGTGGATAACATAGCAGGGTGGCGACAAAGTTAACAACTTTGATGTGGAATCCATGAAAACAACCCAAATTTCTGCCTGACACACCTCGTTTGATAAGGGGACGATGTATGGAGGCAGCTATATGGACGACTTTTGGAGGTAGCAATGGAGACAACGTGTGGAGGCTGCTATGGAGACAATTTAATTTGGATAGTGCCTGTATGTGGCAGTCCAAAAAAGTTTTTAAACCAGAGGAGCAGGTAGGTGGCCCTCTAGAAAAATGAAATAGATTGAGTGCCTGTATGTGGCAGTCAAAAAAAGTTTTCAAACCAGAGGAGCAGGTAGGTGGCCCTCCAGAAAAATGAAATAGATTGAGTGCCTGTATGTGGCAGTCCCAAAAATTGTTTAAAACAGAGGACCGGGTAGGTGGCCCTCCAGAAAAATTAAATGCATAAAGTACTATAGCTAGAGCCAGTGGGCCCTGTCAAAAAATAGCCAGTTTCCTCTGCTTTAGTGTACAAATAGGAGAAGAAGGAGGAAAATGAGGAGGAGGAGTGCATAAATTATTCAGGTTGAGCTTCCTTCACCTGGTGGAGATTGGAAATTATGAGAAATCCAGGCTTTATTTATCTTAATAAGCGTCAGCCTGTCAGCGCTGTCAGTCGACAGGCGTGTACGCTTATCGGTGATGATGCCACCAGCTGCACTGAAAACCCGCTCGGACAACACGCTAGTGGCAGGGCAGGGAAGAACCTCCAAGGCGTACAGCGCCAGTTCGTGCCACATGTCCAGCTTTGAAACCCAGTAGTTGTAGGGAGCTGTGTGATCATTTAGGACGATGGTATGGTCAGCTATGTACTCCCTCACCATCTTTCTGTAAAGATCAGCCCTACTCTGCCGAGACTGGGGACAGGTGACAGTGTCTTGCTGGGGTGACATAAAGCTGGCAAAAGCCTTGTAAAGCGTACCCTTGCCAGTGCTGGACAAGCTGCCTGGTCGCCTACTCTCCCTCGCTACTTGTCCCGCAGAACTACGCACTCTGCCGCTAGCGCTGTCAGAAGGGAAATACTGTTTCAGCTTGTGCACCAGGGCCTGCTGGTATTCATACATTCTCACACTCCTTTCCTCTCCAGGGATGAGAGTGGAAAGATTTTGCTTGTACCGTGGGTCCAGGAGATTGAATACCCAGTAATCGGTGCTGGAATAAATTCTTTGAACGCGAGGGTCACGGGATAGGCAGCCTAGCATGAAATCTGCCATATGCGCCAGAGTCCCAACGCACAAGAATTCACTCCCCTCACTGGCCTGACACCCATTTCCTCCTCCTCCAACTCCTCTTCTTCTGCCCATACACGCTGAACAGTGAAGGACTGAACAATGGTCCCCTCTTGTGTCTCGCCAACATTCTCCTCCTCTTCCTCCTCATCCTCCTCCACCTCCTCCGATATGCGCTGAGAAACAGACCTGAGGGTGCTTTGGCTATAAACAAGGGAATCTTCTTCCCCAGTCTCTTGTGACGAGCGCAAAGCTTCCGACTTCATGCTGATCAGAGTTTTTCAACAGGCCAAGCAGCGGGATGGTGAGGCTGATGATGGCGGCATCGCCACTGACCATCTGTGTTGACTCCTCAAAGTTACTCAGCACCTGACAGATATCAGACATCCACGTCCACTCCTCATTGTAGACTTGAGGAAGCTGACTGACCTGACTACCAGTTCTGGTGGAAGTTGAAATCTGGCAGTCTACAATCGCTCTGCGCTGCTGGTAAACTCTGGATAACATGGTTAATGTTGAATTCCACCTTGTGGGCACGTCGCACAACAGTCGGTGAGCGGGCAGTTGGAGGCGGCGCTGCGCTGCCCTGAGAGTGGCAGCATCTGTGCTGGACTTCCTGAAATGCGCACAGATGCGGCGCACCTTCGTGAGCAAATCAGACAGATTGGGGTATGTCTTGAGGAAACGCTGAACTATCAGATTTAACACATGGGCCAGGCATGGCACATGTGTCAGTCTGCCGAGTTGCAGAGCCGCCACCAGGTTACGGCGTTGTCACACACAACCATGCCTGGCTTCAAGTTCAGCGGTGCCAGCCACAGATCAGTCTGCGCCGTGATGCCCTGTAATAGTTCTTGGGCGGTGTGCCTTTTATCGCCTAGGCTCAGCAGTTTGAGCACCGCCTGCTGTTGCTTAGCGACGGCACTGCTGCTGTGCCTAGAGCTAGCGACTGATGGCGCCATGCCCACGGATGGTAGTTCGGAGGAGGAGGTGGAGGAGGGGTGGGAGGAGGAGGAGGCATAGTAGGCCTGAAACACCTGGACCGAGGTAGGCCCCGCAATCCTCGGCGTCGGCAGTATATGACCAGCCACAGGGTCAGACTCGGTCCCAGCCTCCACCAAGTTAACCCAATGTGCCGTCAGCGATATATAGTGGCCCTGCCCGGCAGCACTCGTCCACGTGTCCGTGGTCAGGTGGACCTTGTCAGAAACTGCGTTGGTCAGGGCACGGATGACGTTGTCTGACACGTGCTGGTGCAGGGCTGGGACGGCACATCGGGAAAAGTAGTGGCGGCTGGGGACCGAATACCGAGGGGCGGTCGCTGCCATGAGGTTGCGAAAGGCCTCGGTCTCTACTAGCCTATAGGGCAGCATCTCCAGGCTAAGCAATCTGGAGATGTGGACATTAAGGGCTTGGGCGTGCGGGCGGGTTGCACTATATTTCCTTTTCCGCTCCAGCGTCTGGGGTATGGAGAGCTGAACGCTGGTGGATGCTGTGGAGGATCGTGGAGGCTACGATGGGGTTTTTGTGGCAGGGTCCTGGGCAGGGGGCTGACTATCAGCTGACACAGGGGAAGGAGCAGTGGTGTGCACGGCCGGAGGTGAACGGGCTTGGTGCCACTGAGTGGGGTGTTTAGCATTCATATGCCTGCGCATACTGGTGGTAGTTAAGCTAGTAGTGGAACCCCTGCTGATCCTGGTTTGGCAAAGGTTGCACACCACAGTCCGTCGGTCATCCGGTGTTTCCTTAAAGAACCTCCAGACTTCTGAAAATCTAGCCCTCGCCGCGGGACCCCTCGCCACGGGAGCTTCACTACGTGACACATTTGGCGCTGATGCACCAGCTCTGGCCCTGCCTCTCCGTCTGGCCCCACCACTGCCTCTTCCAACCTGTTCTGGTCGAGGACTCTCCTCCGTCTCAGAAGCATTGTGTTCACCCGGCCTCTCAACCCAGCTTGGGTCTGTCACCTCATCATCCTCCGATCCCTCAGTCTGCTCCCCCCTCGGATTCCTGCCCTGACAACAACTTCACCACTGTCTGACAACCGTGTCTCCTCATCGTCGGACACCTCTTTACACACTTCTTCCACTACGTCAAGAAGGTCATCATCACCCACAGACTGCGACTGGTGGAAAACCTGGGCATCGGAAAATTGCTCAGCAGCAACCGGACAAGTGGTTTGTGACTGTGGGAAGGGTCCAGAAAACAGTTCATCAGAGTATGCCGGTTCAAATGCCAAATTTTCCTGGGAGGGGGCAGACTGGGGGGGAGGAGGCTGAGGTGCAGGAGCTGGAGGAGTGCCGATTTCGGTGACATGGGTGGACTGCGTGGAAGACTGACTGGTGGACAAATTGCTCGAAGCATTGTCGGCAATCCACAACATCACCTGTTCGCACTGTTTTAGCCTCAACAGTGCTCTACCACGAGTCCCAGTAACTTCAGACATGAACCTAGGGAGTGTAGCTCTGCGGCGTTCCCCTGCTCCCTCATCAGCAGGTGGTGTCTCACCCCGCCCAGGAACACGGCCTCTGACCCCTGCAGTAGTTGGACGCCCACGTCCCCGCCCTCATCCTCTACCCCTATCCCTCGGGTTAAACATTTTGAAAATGAAAGTTATAACTTTCATTTTTTTTTTACTTTTTTTTGTGTTTTTTTTTTTTTTTTGTGTTTTTTAGTTTTTAAAACCAAATAATGCTATCCTATTGCTATGGCTATTTTCTAGCCAAGTATGAAAGCACACTGCTATGCCAGATGAGATGACGCTGAGTTATGAAAAAATAAACGTAAAATAAAAAGTAAATGGCAGACTGTGCCTAATTTCAATCCAACCCCTAATAAATTGTCCCACTTCGGTCTTTGCGATGGATATGTGCGTCACTAAGCGCTAAACACAACGGTCGCAAGTCTCACTGCAAATTCCTCACAATATGGTAGTAGATGCACTACAGCAAGGCCAGCCACCAGCAGATCAACCAGAAATAAAATATATAACGCTATTGTAGGCCTAAGTAAGCCGTTTGGATTCTCCTATGGCTATTTTCTAGCCAAGTATGAAAGCACACTGCGATGCCAGATGAGATGACGCTGAGTTATGAAAAAATAAACGTAAAATAAAAAGAAACTGGCAGACTGTGCCTAATTGAAATCAAACCCCTAATAAATTGTCCCACTTCGGTCTTTGCGTTGGATATGTGCGTCACTAAGCGCTAAACACAACGATCGCAAGTCTCACTGCAAATTCCTCACAATATGGTAGTAGATGCACTACAGCAAGGCCAGCCACCAGCAGATCAACCAGAAATAAAATATATAACGCTATTGTAGGCCTAAGTAAGCCGTTTGGATTCTCCTATGGCTATTTTCTAGCCAAGTATGAAAGCACACTGCGATGCCAGATGAGATGACGCTGAGTTATGAAAAAATAAACGTAAAATAAAAAGAAACTGGCAGACTGTGCCTAATTGAAATCAAACCCCTAATAAATTGTCCCACTTTGGTCTTTGCGTTGGATATGTGCGTCACTAAGCGCTAAACACAACGATCGCAAGTCTCACTGCAAATTCCTCACAATATGGTAGTAGATGCACTGCAGCAAGGCCAGCCACCAGCAGATCAACCAGAAATAAAATATATAACGCTATTGTAGGCCTAAGTAAGCTGTTTGGATTCTCCTATGGCTATTTTCTAGCCAAGTATGAAAGCACACTGCTATGCCAGATGAGATGACGCTGAGTTATGAAAAAATAAACGTAAAATAAAAAGTAAATGGCAGACTGTGCCTAATTTCAATCCAACCCCTAATAAATTGTCCCACTTCGGTCTTTGCGATGGATATGTGCGTCACTAAGCGCTAAACACAACGGTCGCAAGTCTCACTGCAAATTCCTCACAATATGGTAGTAGATGCACTACAGCAAGGCCAGCCACCAGCAGATCAACCAGAAATAAAATATATAACGCTATTGTAGGCCTAAGTAAGCCGTTTGGATTCTCCTATGGCTATTTTCTAGCCAGGTATGAAAGCACACTGCGATGCCAGATGAGATGACGCTGAGTTATGAAAAAATAAACGTAAAATAAAAAGAAACTGGCAGACTGTGCCTAATTGAAATCAAACCCCTAATAAATTGTCCCACTTTGGTGTTTGAGGTGGATATGTGTGTCACTAAGAGCTAAACACAACGGTAGCAAGTCCCCCTGCAAATTCCTCACAATATGGTACTAGCTGCAAATAAAAAAAAAAAAAGTATAACGTTATTGTAGCCCTAAGAAGGGCTGTTGGGTTCTTGTAGAATCACTCCTGCCTAACACTATTCTAATAGAACAGCCTAACACTTTCCCTGACCAGCAGCAGCTCTCTCCCTAGTGGCATCCAGACACAGAATGATCCGAGCAGCGCAGGCAGGGGCTAGTCTATTCCAGGGTCACCTGATCTGGCCAGCCAACCACTGCTATCGACGTGTAAGGGTACCACGTCATGCTGGGTGGAGTGCAGAGTCTCCTGGCTTGTGATTGGCTCTGTTTCTGGCCGCCAAAAAGCAAAACGGCGGTAGATGTCATTTTCTCGAGCGGGCGAAGTATTCGTCCGAGCAACGAGCAGTTTCGAGTACGCTAATGCTCGAAGCTCGGACGAGTATGTTTGCTCATCTCTACTCCTTATTCATTAATGTCACAGCCCTTTCCTGAAATGCATTTTTGTTTTTAACTCATAGCCTTCCAAATGTCCCAACTTTTTATTTTTGATTTACTCAGCCATAAGGTTTGTTTTCTGTGGAACAAATTGTACTTCTAGACCAGTGAAGGTGAACCTTTCCGAATGCCCAAACTACAACTAAAACCCACTTGTTTATCACAAAGTGCCATCACGGCAGTAACTTATGCTTCTCTGCCACATCTTTCAATTACGTGGTCCTGAGGATGAACAGTTGAAATAAGGAGGAAACATCTGAATTATTATTGTAGCTTCCCTCCAGGGTTCCACTGAAAAGAACAAAATATGGACCATGATGCAGGAGCTCCAATGATCCATATTGGATACATATGTAGACCCTGAAGCTGAGCTCCAGCCCTCTCTATTCCTCCTGCTGCTCCAGGAAGCAAACAATGTTTCGATATTTAAATGCTGCCATTTTCCCAGGGATAGTCTCTCCCAAGACTGGGCGTCTAACTGCAGCCGATGGCTGCATTTAGAAGGTGAATAAGGTGTTAAATAGAGATGAGCGAACACTAAAATGCTCGGGTACTCGTTATTCGAGACGAACTTTTCCCGATGCTCGAGTGCTCGTCTCGAATAACGAACCCCATTGAAGTCAATGGGAGACTCGAGCATTTTTCAAGGGGACCAAGGCTCTGCACAGGGAAGCTTGGCCAAACACCTGGGAACCTCAGAAAAGGATGGAAACACCACGGAAATGGACAGGAAACAGCAGGGGCAGCATGCATGGATGCCTCTGAGGCTGCTTAATCGCACCATTATGCCGAAATTATGGGCAACAGCATGGCCATGACAGAGTGACAGAATGAAGCTAGATAGCATGTAAAACATCCAATAATTGACCCTGACACTATAGGGGACGGCATGCAGAGGCAGAGGCAGCGGCAGCAGGCTAGAGAGTGGCATGGCGACATACCCTAATTGGACTCAGGCTTCAAACCAATGGGTGTCAGAGAGGAACCAAAGGAGGTGAGCAAGAAGCGCTCAAATAATATCGGTACATGATAAAAGTTTGCCAGTATATTTTGTGGATTACACAGCAGGGTGGCGACAAAGTTAACATGGAAGCCATGAAAACAACCCAAAATTCTGCCTGACACAGCTCGTTTGATAAGGGGACCATGTATGCTTACAGTTCATGCCAGTCGCTGCACTGGCTGCCAGTCTCCTTTCGAATACAGTTTAAAATAATAATAACCCTCATCCATAAAGCTCTGTATAATGCTGCACCCCCCTACCTCTCCTCTCTTATCTCAGTCTATCGCCCAACCCGTGCTCTTAGATCCGCCAGTGATCTTAGATTAACCTCTACCCTAGTGCGGACCTCCCACTCGCGTCTCCAAGACTTCTCTAGAGCTGCACCAATTCTATGGAATGCTTTGCCCTGGACTATCAGACTAATACCTAACCTCCAAAGTTTCAAACGTGCTCTTAAAACCCATTTCTTTAGGCAAGCCTATAACACTCATTAACTGCATGAAGTTTTAACTCTTCTACTAACCCGTCCTGTGTCGTCCTCCCATCTGTTATCCAGCAACCAACAGGCACCAGACTTCTCTGCAGTCCCATTCACCCTGGACCTGGTATATAAGATGACGGCTGAGTGGTTCAAGCGACAGCAATTCCATTTATTATATTTTTTTCTATTCCCTAAGAAGAATGGCTTGACCATTAAATATTCTTTTACCTCGTGTTACCCCATCATCTTCATAAACCGTAAGCTCTGGCGAGCAGGGACCTCACTCCTGTTGTTCCATACAAATGTTGTGCTCTGTTACATTACATTTGTATTTGTTTCCTATGATTTGTAAAGCGCTACAGAATATGATGACGCTATATAAATAAAGATTATTATTATTATTATTATGGAGGCAGTGAACTAGTAGTAGATTAAAGGTGCTGCAACTATGTTAGTTGGATCTTGGTATGGAGCTGGCGCTCTGCAGCCAGGCGAGCTTTTGCCAATCCAAGCCCCTGTCTCTAGGCTACTCCCCAAACAGCACTTCTAAGAACCTTTTGTATAAGATCAAGTGTAGTAGCGTTCTTATAAGTTTAGGATATGGCGGGTGAGGGGAATGTAAACAGATGCGCAAGAAGCGCTGAAATAATATCCCTAAATGGTAAAAGTTTGCAAGTATATTTTGTGGATTACACAGCAGGGTGGCGACAAAGTTAACAACTTTGATGTGGAATGCCCTGTAATAGCTCTTGGGCGGTGTGCCTTTTATCGCCTAGGCTCAGCAGTTTCAGCACCGCCTGCTGTCGCTTAGCGACGGCACTGTTGCTGTGCCTAGAGCTACCGACTGATGGCGCCATGCCCACGGATGGTAATTCGGAGGAGGAGGAGGTGGAGGAGGGGTGGGAGGAGGAGGAGGTATAGTAGGCCTTTGAGACCTGGACCGAGGTAGGCCCCGCAATTCTCTGCGTCGGCAGTATATGACCAGCCCCAGGGTCAGACTCGGTCCCAGCCTGCACCAAGTTAAGTGTAGTAGCATTCTTATAAGTTTGGGATATGGCGGGTGAGGGGAATGTAAACAGATGCGCAAGAAGCGCATGATGCGCATGGAGCTGGCGCTCCGCTGCCAGGCGAGCTTTCGCCAATTCAAGCCCCTGTCTCTAGGCTACTCCCCAAACAGCACTTCTAAGAACCTTTTGTATAAGATCAAGTGTAGTAGCGTTCTTATAAGTTTAGGATATGCCGGGTGAGGGGAATGTAAACAGATGCGCAAGAAGCGCATGATGCGCATGGAGCTGGCGCTCCGCTGCCAGGCGAGCTTTCGCCAATTCAAGCCCCTGTCTCTAGGCTACTCCCCAAACAGCACTTCTAAGAACCTTTTGTATAAGATCAAGTGTAGTAGCGTTCTTATAAGTTTAGGATATGCCGGGTGAGGGGAATGTAAACAGATGCGCAAGAAGCGCATGATGCGCATGGAGCTGGCGCTCCGCTGCCAGGCGAGCTTTCGCCAATTCAAGCCCCTGTCTCTAGGCTACTCCCCAAACAGCACTTCTAAGAACCTTTTGTATAAGATCAAGTGTAGTAGCGTTCTTATAAGTTTAGGATATGCCGGGTGAGGGGAATGTAAACAGATGCGCAAGAAGCGCTGAAATAATATCCCTAAATGGTAAAAGTTTGCCAGTATATTTTGTGGATAACACAGCAGGGTGGCGACAAAGTTAACAACTTTGATGTGGAATCCATGAAAACAACCCAAATTTCTGCCTGACACACCTCGTTTGATAAAGGGACGATGTATGGAGGCAGCTATATGGACGACTTTTGGAGGTAGCAATGGAGACAACGTGTGGAGGCTGCTATGGAGACAATTTAATTTGGATAGTGCCTGTATGTGGCAGTCCCAAACATTTTTCAAACCAGAGGAGCAGGTAGGTGGCCCTCCAGTAAAATGGAATAGATTGAGTGCCTGTATGTGGCAGTCCCAAAAATGTTTCAAACCAGAGGAGCAGGTAGGTGGCCCTGCAGTAAAATGGAATAGATTGAGTGCCTGTATGTGGCAGTCCCAAAAATTTTTCAAACCAGAGGAGCAGGTAGGTGGCCCTCCAGTAAAATGGAATAGATTGAGTGCCTGTATGTGGCAGTCCCAAAAATGTTTCAAACCAGAGGAGCAGGTAGGTGGCCCTGCAGTAAAATGGAATAGATTGAGTGCCTGTATGTGGCAGTCCCAAAAATTTTTCAAACCAGAGGAGCAGGTAGGTGGCCCTCCAGTAAAATGGAATAGATTGAGTGCCTGTATGTGGCAGTCCCAAAAATGTTTCAAACCAGAGGAGCAGGTAGGTGGCCCTGCAGTAAAATCGAATAGATTGAGTGCCTGTATGTGGCACTCACAAAAATTGTTTCAAACAGAGGACCGGGTAGGTGGCCCTCCAGAAAAATTAAATGCATGAAGTACTATAGCAAGAGCCAGTGGGCCCTGTCAAAAAATAGCCATTTTCCTCTGCTTTACTGTGCAAAGAGGAGGAGAAGGAGGAAAATGAGGAGGAGGAGGAGTGGATCAATTATTCAGGTTGAGCTTCCTTCACCTGGTGGAGATTGGAAATTCTGAGAAATCCAGCCTTTATTCATTTTAATAAGCGTCAGCCTGTCAGCGCTGTCAGTCGACAGGCGTGTACGCTTATCGGTGATGATGCCACCAGCTGCACTGAAAACCCGCTCGGACAAGACGCTAGCGGCAGGGCAGGCAAGAACCTCCAAGGCGTACAGCGCCAGTTCGTGCCACATGTCCAGCTTTGAAACCCAGTAGTTGTAGGGAGCTGTGTGATCATTTAGGACGATGGTATGGTCAGCTACGTACTCCCTCACCATCTTTCTGTAAAGATCAGCCCTACTCTGCCGAGACTGGGGACAGGTGACAGTGTCTTGCTGGGGTGACATAAAGCTGGCAAAAGCCTTGTAAAGCGTACCCTTGCCAGTGCTGGACAAGCTGCCTGCTCGCCTACTCTCCCTCGCTACTTGTCCCGCAGAACTACGCACTCTGCCGCTAGCACTGTCAGAAGGGAAATACTGTTTCAGCTTGTGCACCAGGGCCTGCTGGTATTCATGCATTCTCACACTCCTTTCCTCTGCAGGGATGAGAGTGGAAAGATTTTGCTTGTACCGTGGGTCCAGGAGAGTGAACACCCAGTAATCGGTGCTGGAATAAATTCTTTGAACGCGAGGGTCACGGGATAGGCAGCCTAGCATGAAATCTGCCATATGCGCCAGAGTACCAACGCGTAAGAATTCACTCCCCTCACTGGCCTGACTGTCCATTTCCTCCTCCTCCAACTCCTCTTCTTCTGCCCATACACGCTGAACAGTAAAGGACTCAACAATGGTCCCCTCTTGTGTCTCACCAACATTCTCCTCCTCTTCCTCCTCATCCTCCTCCACCTCCACCTCCTCCGATATGCGCTGAGAAACAGACCTGAGGGTGCTTTGGCTATCAACAAGGGAATATTCTTCCCCTGTCTCTTGTGACGAGCGCAAAGCTTCCGACTTCATGCTGACCAGAGAGTTTTTCAACAGGCCAAGCAGCGGGATGGTGAGGCTGATGATGGCGGCATCGCCACTGACCATCTGTGTTGACTCCTCAAAGTTACTCAGCACCTGACAGATATCAGACATCCACGTCCACTCCTCATTGTAGACTTGAGGAAGCTGACTGACCTGACTACCAGTTCTGGTGGAAGTTGACATCTGGCAGTCTACAATCGCTCTGCGCTGCTGGTAAACTCTGGATAACATGGTCAGTGTTGAATTCCACCTCGTGGGCACGTCGCACAACAGTCGGTGAGCGGGCAGTTGGAGGCGGCGCTGCGCTGCCCTGAGAGTGGCAGCATCTGGGCTGGACTTCCTGAAATGCGCACAGATGCGGCGCACCTTCGTGAGCAAATCAGACAGATTGGGGTATGTCTTGAGGAAACGCTGAACTATCAGATTTAACACATGGGCCAGGCATGGCACATGTGTCAGTCTGCCGAGTTGCAGAGCCGCCACCAGGTTACGGCCGTTGTCACACACAACCATTCCCGGCTTGAGGTTCAGCGGTGCCAGCCACAGATCAGTCTGCGCCGTGATGCCCTGTAATAGCTCTTGGGCGGTGTGCCTTTTGTCGCCTAGGCTCAGCAGTTTGAGCACCGCCTGCTGTCGCTTAGCGACGGCACTGCTGCTGTGCCTAGAGCTACCGACTGATGGCGCCGTGCCCACGGATGGTAGTTCGGAGGAGGAGGTGGAGGAGGGGTGGGAGGAGGAGGAGGCATAGTAGGCCTGAAACACCTGGACCGAGGTAGGCCCCGCAATCCTCGGCGTCGGCAGTATATGAGCAGCCCCAGTGTCAGACTCGGTCCCAGCCTCCACCAAGTTAACCCAATGTGCCGTCAGCGATATATAGTGGCCCTGCCCGGCAGCACTCGTCCACGTGTCCGTGGTCAGGTGGACCTTGTCAGAAACGGCGTTGGTCAGGGCACGGATGATGTTGTCTGACACGTGCTGGTGCAGGGCTGGGACGGCACATCGGGAAAAGTAGTGGCGGCTGGGGACCGAATACCGAGGGGCGGCCGCCGCCATGAGGTTGCGAAAGGCCTCGGTCTCTACTAGCCTATAGGGCAGCATCTCCAGGCTAAGCAATCTGGAGATGTGCACATTAAGGGCTTGGGCGTGCGGGTGGGTTGCACTATATTTGCGTTTCCGCTCCAGCGTCTGGGGTATGGAGAGCTGAACGCTGGTGGATGCTGTGGAGGATCGTGGAGGCGACGATGGGGTTTTTGTGGCAGGGTCCTGGGCAGGGGGCTGACTATCAGCTGACACAGGGGAAGGAGCAGTGGTGTGCACGGCCGGAGGTGAACGGGCTTGTTGCCACTGAGTGGGGTGTTTAGCATTCATATGCCTGCGCATACTGGTGGTAGTTAAGCTAGTAGTGGTGGAACCCCTGCTGAGCCTGGTTTGGCAAATGTTGCACACCACAGTCCGTCGGTCATCCGGTGTTTCCTTAAAGAACCTCCAGACTTCTGAAGATCTAGCCCTCGCCGCAGGAGCCCTCGCCACGGGAGCTTCACTAGTTGACACATTTGGCGCTGATGCACCAGCTCTGGCCCTGCCTCTCCGTCTGGCCCCACCACTGCCTCTTCCAACCTGTTCTGGTCGAGGACTCTCCTCCGTCTCAGAAGCACTGTGTTCACCCGGCCTCTCAACCCAGCTTGGGTCTGTCACCTCATCATCCTCCGATCCCTCAGTCTGCTCCCCCCTCGGACTTCCTGCCCTGACAACAACTTCCCCACTGTCTGACAACCGTGTCTCCTCATCGTCGGACACCTCTTTACACACTTCCACTACGTCAAGAAGGTCATCATCACCCACAGACTGTGACTGTTGGAAAACCTGGGCATCGGAAAATTGCTCAGCAGCAACCGGACAAGTGGTTTGTGACTGTGGGAAGGGTCCAGAAAACAGTTCCTCAGAGTATGCCGGTTCAAATGCCAAATTTTCCTGGGAGGGGGCAGACTGGGGGGGAGGAGGCTGAGGTGCAGGAGCTGGAGGAGTGGCGATTTCGGTGACATGGGTGGACTGCGTGGAAGACTGACTGGTGGTGGACAAATTGCTCGAAGCATTGTCAGCAATCCACGACATCACCTGTTCGCACTGTTCTGGCCTCAACAGTGCTCTACCACGAGTCCCAGTAACTTCAGACATGAACCTAGGGAGTGTAACTCTGCGGCGTTCCCCTGCTCCCTCATCAGCAGGTGGTGTCTCACCCCGCCCAGGACCACGGCCTCTGACCCCTGCAGTAGTTGGACGCCCACGTCCCCGCCCTCGTCCTCTACCCCTAGCCCTCGGGTTAAACATTTTTAAAATGAGAGTTATAACTTTATTTTTTTTTTTACTTTTTTTTGTTTATTTTTGTGTTTTTTTTTTTTTTTGTGTTTTTTGTTTTTTTTTTGAGTTTTTAAAACCAAACAATGCTATCCTATTGCTATGGCTATTTTCTAGCCAAGTATCAAAGCACACTACTATGCCAGATGAGATGACACTGAGTTAGTGCCTAATTGAAATCCAACCCCTACTAAATTTTCCCACTTCGGTCTTTGCTATGGATATGTGCGTCACTAAGCGCAGAACACAGCGGTCGCAAGTCTCACTACAAATTGCTCAGAATTGGCTAGTACATGCACTGCAGAAAGTACAGCCACCAGCAGATCAACCAGAAATCAAATATATAGAACGCTACTGTATGCGTAAGTAAGCTCTTTGTATTCTCCTATGGCTATTTTCTAGCCAAGTATCAAAGCACACTACTATGCCAGATGAGATGACACTGAGTTAGTGCCTAATTGAAATCCAACCCCTACTAAATTTTCCCACTTCGGTCTTTGCTATGGATATGTGCGTCACTAAGCGCAGAACACAGCGGTCGCAAGTCTCACTACAAATTGCTCAGAATTGGCTAGTACATGCACTGCAGAAAGTACAGCCACCAGCAGATCAACCAGAAATCAAATATATAGAACGCTACTGTATGCGTAAGTAAGCTCTTTGTATTCTCCTATGGCTATTTTCTAGCCAAGTATCAAAGCACACTACTATGCCAGATGAGATGACACTGAGTTAGTGCCTAATTGAAATCCAACCCCTACTAAATTTTCCCACTTCGGTCTTTGCTATGGATATGTGTGTCACTAAGCGCAGAACACAGCGGTCGCAAGTCTCACTACAAATTGCTCAGAATTGTCTAGTACATGCACTGCAGAAAGTACAGCCACCAGCAGATCAACCAGAAATCAAATATATAGAACGCTACTGTATGCGTAAGTAAGCTCTTTGTATTCTCCTATGGCTATTTTCTAGCCAAGTATCAAAGCACACTACTATGCCAGATGAGATGACACTGAGTTAGTGCCTAATTGAAATCCAACCCCTACTAAATTTTCCCACTTCGGTCTTTGCTACGGATATGTGTGCCACTAAGAGCTAAACACAACGGTAGCAAGTCCCCCTGCTAATTCCTCACAAAATGGTACTAGATGCAAATTAAAATAAAAAAAGTAGAACGTTATTGTAGCCCTAAGAAGGGCTGTTGGGTTCTTTGAGAATCACTCCTGCCTAACAGTAAGCTAATAGAACACCCTAACGCTTTCCCTGACCAGCAGCAGCTCTCTTCCTAGCGGCATCCAGACACAGAATGATCCGAGCAGCGCGGGCAGCGGCTAGTCTATCCCAGGGTCACCTGATCTGGCCAGCCAACCACTGCTATCGACGTGTAAGGGTACCACGTCATGCTGGGTGGAGTGCAGAGTCTCCTGGCTTGTGATTGGCTCTGTTTCTGGCCGCCAAAAAGCAAAACGGCGGGAGCTGCCATTTTCTCGAGCGGGCGAAGTATTCGTCCGAGTAACGAGCAGTTTCGAGTACCCTAATGCTCGACCGAGCATCAAGCTCGGACGAGCATGTTCGCTCATCTCTAGTGTTAAATAATTAGGATGTTATCGTCTACAGAACTTTACCTTTCATTCAGATGCTGGTTAAGGGGGCTTCCCTGCAAGGTAGCCAAGAGGTAATGTTTTCCATGTATTTGTATATTTTTAAGGCTCAATCAATGGCTTTAAGTTTCCACATATCTACAGTGGCGGCCTTTATAGCATTAATTATGGCTTACTTCCCTGACCTTCATTCATGGCACACTCCTTTCTTACACTGCAGAGACTTGATTGCTTTAAACAGTGTGAAACAAGTGTCTGCTGTAAGCTAATTACTTGATGGGGGCACATTTACTAAGGTGCTTGTGCCAGTTTACTGTTGGACTTTGCACATTCTTTTGATGCAAATTTTGTCACTGAAGGAGGCGTTCCGGTGCAATCCGGTAACATTCGGAGACCGACACAAGTGTATTGCACAACCTTGTTAAAGGTGCACCAAAAAAAGTTGATGTACTCTGTCGGGGCAGTGCATGGAGCGCAAGATTCAAGAAATCCAGAATCTGGAGCCCTCTGCACACTACACTGCATGTAGTTCAGCCCAGTGGAAGCCTGCCAACCGGTGGCAAAGTTAAAATGCTGTGTCAAATGTTGCACCAAATTTGAGTAATTAGGACCATTAGATATGTCACATTATGTAAGTATTAGGATATGTAAATCTGTCCCATGACATTTTCACTTCACGTGCCTATATACAGTTTGTTCAGTAAGATTGCTGCACGATGTTTTCATTTTGGCACATTTGTAATTAATTTGCCTTGTATTAGTATCCAACATCTACAAACAATACTACAAGTATCCACCCAACCTTAGAAATAATTAAATGGCTTGAAGGTTTTGCTTGAATTTATGCGTAAAGGGGTTTGTCCATGAAAGAAAGTTCTCAAGTTTTAATCCCCTAATGAATCCCTCATTCACTCTTCTACTCACTAAACTCTCTCCTCTACAATCTATTCTTAATGCAGCAGCCAGGCCTGTCTTTCAGACCAAACACTACACAGATGCCTCCAGTCTGTGCCAGTTACTGCACTGGCTGCCTGTCTCCTTCCAAATTCAGTTTAAAATAATAACCCTCATCCACAAAGCCCTGCATAATGCTACACTTCCCCATCTCTCTTCTCTCATCTCAGTCTATCGCCCTGCCTGTGGTCTTTGATCTGCCAGTGATATTAGACTGATCTCTACCCTAATTCGAACCTCTCATGCACGTCTCAAGGACTTCTCCCGAGTTGCACCAATTCTCTGGAACACCCTTCCCCTAACTCAGACTAATATCCCACCTCCAAAGTTTCATACATGCCCTTAAAACCTATATTTTTAGGAAAGCCTATCATACTCGCTTACTGCATAAAACGTCAAATCTCTCTTTACTAATCCATCCTATGTCCTCCGCCCATTGCTTATCCAGCAAACACCGGACATATACCAAGCTCTAGACTTCCACCTTGGACCTTGTATACAAGATTGAGGCTGATGACTGGTTCAAGCAGCATCATTTTTTATTAATTTATTTTATACTGTTCCCTTATAATTAATGGCTGGCCCATCATACAAGCTATAACAGCTCTTGTGTCACCCCCTTCACTCTCATAGACTGTAAGCTCTTCCGAGCAGGCCTACTCACTTCTGTTGTTCCATATGAATCTTTGCACTCTGTAATGTAATATTATATTTGTATACATCCTATGATTTGTAAAGCGCTGCAGAATTTGATGGTGCTACATAAATAAAGATTTGTTGTTATTGCTATGTTTACAAAATGAAGATCATTTTAACCTCCTTACTTTCAAATCTTACTCAGTTTTATTGGTGTTTTACCTCCTATACCTCCTATAACCTATAAGTGCAAAATTCCAGACACTCTCAGCTCTGTTAACTCACCTATAACACACACACAGTCAGCCCGCTATATGCCTTCCTTCCAGATAAAGACTGTATCTGTCTGTAGCTTGTAGAGCAAGTCTTGCAGGCAGGAAGTACCTATGTATGAGTTGGTTTTGTAATATAGGTCGGGAGGGCAAGAGGCAGAGAGCACTGCAGTGTGCCGACAAGAGAAGCTATTCATGAAAGGAATCCAACTAGAGATGAGCGAACATGCTCGTCCGAGCTTGATGCTCGGTCGAGCATTAGGGTACTCGAAACTGCTCGTTACTCGGACGAATACTTCGCCCGCTCGAGAAAATGGCAGCTCCCGCCGTTTTGCTTTTTGGCGGCCAGAAACAGAGCCAATCACAAGCCAGGAGACTCTGCACTCCACCCAGCATGACGTGGTACCCTTACACGTCGATAGCAGTGGTTGGCTGGCCAGATCAGGTGACCCTGGGATAGACTAGCCGCTGGCCGCGCTGCTCGGATCATTCTGTCTCTGGATGCCGCTAGGGAGAGAGCTGCTGCTGGTCAGGGAAAGCGTTAGGGTGTTCTATTAGCTTACTGTTAGGCAGGAGTGATTCTCAAAGAACCCAACAGCCCTTCTTAGGGCTACAATAACGTTCTACTTTTTTTATTTTAATTTGCATCTTTTACCATTTTGTGAGGAATTAGCAGGGGGACTTGCTACCGTTGTGTTTAGCTCTTAGTGGCACACATATCCATAGCAAAGACCGAAGTGGGAAAATTCAGTAGGGGTTGGATTTCTATTAGGCAATAACTCAGTGTCATCTCATCTGGCATAGTAGTGTGCTTCCTTTGATATTTGGCTAGAAAATAGCCATAGGAGAATACAAACAGCTTCTTGAAGCCTACAGTAGCGTTCTATATATTTGATTTCTGGTTGATCTGCTGGTGGCTGTAGTTTCTGCAGTGCATGTACTTGCCAATTCTGAGCAATTTGTAGTGAGACTTGCGACCGCTGTGTTCTGCGCTTAGTGGCGCACATATCCATAGCAAAGGCCGAAGTGGCAAAATTCAGTAGGGGTTGGATTTCTATTAGGCAATAACTCAGTGTCATCTCATCTGGCATAGTAGTGTGCTTCCTTTGATACTTGGCTAGAAAATAGCCATAGGAGAATACAAACAGCTTCTTGAAGCCTACAGTAGCGTTCTATATATTTGATTTCTGGTTGATCTGCTGGTGGCTGTAGTTTCTGCAGTGCATGTACTTGCCAATTCTGAGCAATTTGTAGTGAGACTTGCGACCGCTGTGTTCTGCGCTTAGTGGCGCACATATCCATAGCAAAGGCCGAAGTGGCAAAATTCAGTAGGGGTTGGATTTCTATTAGGCAATAACTCAGTGTCATCTCATCTGGCATAGTAGTGTGCTTCCTTTGATACTTGGCTAGAAAATAGCCATAGGAGAATACAAACAGCTTCTTGAAGCCTACAGTAGCGTTCTATATATTTGATTTCTGGTTGATCTGCTGGTGGCTGTAGTTTCTGCAGTGCATGTACTTGCCAATTCTGAGCAATTTGTAGTGAGACTTGCGACCGCTGTGTTCTGCGCTTAGTGGCGCACATATCCATAGCAAAGGCCGAAGTGGGAAAATTCAGTAGGGGTTGGATTTCTATTAGGCAATAACTCAGTGTCATCTCATCTGGCATAGTAGTGTGCTTCCTTTGATACTTGGCTAGAAAATAGCCAGAGGAGAATACAAACAGCTTCTTGAAGCCTACAGTAGCGTTCTATATATTTGATTTCTGGTTGATCTGCTGGTGGCTGTAGTTTCTGCAGTGCATGTACTTGCCAATTCTGAGCAATTTGTAGTGAGACTTGCGACCGCTGTGTTCTGCGCTTAGTGGCGCACATATCCATAGCAAAGGCCGAAGTGGCAAAATTCAGTAGGGGTTGGATTTCTATTAGGCAATAACTCAGTGTCATCTCATCTGGCATAGTAGTGTGCTTCCTTTGATACTTGGCTAGAAAATAGCCATAGGAGAATACAAACAGCTTCTTGAAGCCTACAGTAGCGTTCTATATATTTGATTTCTGGTTGATCTGCTGGTGGCTGTAGTTTCTGCAGTGCATGTACTTGCCAATTCTGAGCAATTTGTAGTGAGACTTGCGACCGCTGTGTTCTGCGCTTAGTGGCGCACATATCCATAGCAAAGGCCGAAGTGGCAAAATTCAGTAGGGGTTGGATTTCTATTAGGCAATAACTCAGTGTCATCTCATCTGGCATAGTAGTGTGCTTCCTTTGATACTTGGCTAGAAAATAGCCATAGCAATAGGATAGGATTGTTTGGTTTTAAAAACTCAAAAAAAAACAAAAAACACAAAAAAAAAAAAAAAACACAAAAAAACACCAAAAAAAACAAAAAGAAGTAAAAAAAAAAAAAAAAGTTATAACTCTCATTTTAAAAATGTTTAACCCGAGGGCTAGGGGTAGAGGACGAGGGCGGGGACGTGGGCGTCCAACTACTGCAGGGGTCAGAGGCCGTGGTCCTGGGCGGGGTGAGACACCACCTGCTGATGAGGGAGCAGGGGAACGCCGCAGAGCTACACTCCCTAGGTTCATGTCTGAAGTTACTGGGACTCGTGGTAGAGCACTGTTGAGGCCAGAACAGTGCGAACAGGTGATGTCGTGGATTGCTGACAATGCTTCGAGCAATTTGTCCACCACCAGTCAGTCTTCCACGCAGTCCACCCATGTCACCGAAATCCCCACTCCTCCAGCTCCTGCACCTCAGCCTCCTCCCCCCCAGTCTGCCCCCTCCCAGGAAAATTTGGCATTTGAACCGGCATACTCTGAGGAACTGTTTTCTGGACCCTTCCCACAGTCACAAACCACTTGTCCGGTTGCTGCTGAGCAATTTTCCGATGCCCAGGTTTTCCACCAGTCACAGTCTGTGGGTGATGATGACCTTCTTGACGTAGTGGAAGTGTGTAAAGAGGTGTCCGACGATGAGGAGACACGGTTGTCAGACAGTGGGGAAGTTGTTGTCAGGGCAGGAAGTCCGAGGGGGGAGCAGACTGAGGGATCGGAGGATGATGAGGTGACAGACCCAAGCTGGGTTGAGAGGCCGGGTGAACACAGTGCTTCTGAGACGGAGGAGAGTCCTCGACCTGAACAGGTTGGAAGAGGCAGTGGTGGGGCCAGACGGAGAGGCAGGGCCAGAGCTGGTGCATCAGCGCCACTGTCAACTAGTGAAGCTCCCGTGGTGAGGGCTCTTGCGGCGAGGGCTAGATCTTCAGAAGTGTGGAGGTTCTTTAAGGAAACACCGGATAACCGACGGACTGTGGTGTGCAACATTTGCCAAACCAGGCTCAGCAGGGGTTCCACCACTACTAGCTTAACTACCACCAGTATGCGCAGGCATATGAATGCTAAGCACCCCACTCAGTGGCAACAAGCCCGTTCACCTCCGGCCGTGCACACCACTGCTCCTTCCCCTGTGTCAGCTGCTAGTCAGCCCCCTGCCCAGGACCCTGGCACAAAAACCCCATCGTCGCCTCCACGATCCTCCACAGCATCCACCAGCGTTCAGCTCTCCATACCCCAGACGCTGGAGCGGAAACGCAAATATAGTGCAACCCACCCGCACGCCCAAGCCCTTAATGTGCACATCTCCAGATTGCTTAGCCTGGAGATGCTGCCCTATAGGCTAGTAGAGACCGAGGCCTTTCGCAACCTCATGGCGGCGGCCGCCCCTCGGTATTCGGTCCCCAGCCGCCACTACTTTTCCCGATGTGCCGTCCCAGCCCTGCACCAGCACGTGTCAGACAACATCATCCGTGCCCTGACCAACGCCGTTTCTGACAAGGTCCACCTGACCACGGACACGTGGACGAGTGCTGCCGGGCAGGGCCACTATATATCGCTGACGGCACATTGGGTTAACTTGGTGGAGGCTGGGACCGAGTCTGACCCTGGGGCTGCTCATATACTGCCGACGCCGAGGATTGCGGGGCCTACCTCGGTCCAGGTGTTTCAGGCCTACTATGCCTCCTCCTCCTCCCACCCCTCCTCCACCTCCTCCTCCGAACTACCATCCGTGGGCACGGCGCCATCAGTCGGTAGCTCTAGGCACAGCAGCAGTGCCGTCGCTAAGCGACAGCAGGCGGTGCTCAAACTGCTGAGCCTAGGCGACAAAAGGCACACCGCCCAAGAGCTATTACAGGGCATCACGGCGCAGACTGATCTGTGGCTGGCACCGCTGAACCTCAAGCCGGGAATGGTTGTGTGTGACAACGGCCGTAACCTGGTGGCGGCTCTGCAACTCGGCAGACTGACACATGTGCCATGCCTGGCCCATGTGTTAAATCTGATAGTGCAGCGTTTCCTCAAGACATACCCCAATCTGTCTGATTTGCTCACAAAGGTGCGCCGCATCTGTGCGCATTTCAGGAAGTCCAGCCCAGATGCTGCCACTCTCAGGGCAGCGCAGCGCCGCCTCCAACTGCCCGCTCACCGACTGTTGTGCGACGTGCCCACGAGGTGGAATTCAACACTGACCATGTTATCCAGAGTTTACCAGCAGCGCAGAGCGATTGTAGACTGCCAGATGTCAACTTCCACCAGAACTGGTAGTCAGGTCAGTCAGCTTCCTCAAGTCTACAATGAGGAGTGGACGTGGATGTCTGATATCTGTCAGGTGCTGAGTAACTTTGAGGAGTCAACACAGATGGTCAGTGGCGATGCCGCCATCATCAGCCTCACCATCCCGCTGCTTGGCCTGTTGAAAAACTCTCTGGTCAGCATGAAGTCGGAAGCTTTGCGCTCGTCACAAGAGACGGGGGAAGAATATTCCCTTGTTGATAGCCAAAGCACCCTGAGGTCTGTTTCTCAGCGCATATCGGAGGAGGTGGAGGTGGAGGAGGATGAGGAGGAAGAGGAGGAGAATGTTGGCGAGACACAAGAGGGGACCATTGTTGAGTCCTTCACTGTTCAGCGTGTATGGGCAGAAGAAGAGGAGTTGGAGGAGTTGGAGGAGGAGGAAATGGACAGTCAGGCCAGTGAGGGGAGTGAATTCTTACGCGTTGGTACTCTGGCGCATATGGCAGATTTCATGCTAGGCTGCCTATCCCGTGACCCTCGCGTTCAAAGAATTTATTCCAGCACCGATTACTGGGTGTTCACTCTCCTGGACCCACGGTACAAGCAAAATCTTCCCACTCTCATCCCTGGAGAGGAAAGGAGTGTGAGAATGCATGAATACCAGCAGGCCCTGGTGCACAAGCTGAAACAGTATTTCCCTTCTGACAGCGCTAGCGGCAGAGTGCGTAGTTCTGCGGGACAAGTAGCGAGGGAGAGTAGGCGAGCAGGCAGCTTGTCCAGCACTGGCAAGGGTACGCTTTACAAGGCTTTTGCCAGCTTTATGTCACCCCAGCAAGACACTGTCACCTGTCCCCAGTCTCGGCAGAGTAGGGCTGATCTTTACAGAAAGATGGTGAGGGAGTACGTAGCTGACCATACCATCGTCCTAAATGATCACACAGCTCCCTACAACTACTGGGTTTCAAAGCTGGACATGTGGCACGAACTGGCGCTGTACGCCTTGGAGGTTCTTGCCTGCCCTGCCGCTAGCGTCTTGTCCGAGCGGGTTTTCAGTGCAGCTGGTGGCATCATCACCGATAAGCGTACACGCCTGTCGACTGACAGCGCTGACAGGCTGACGCTTATTAAAATGAATAAAGGCTGGATTTCTCAGAATTTCCAATCTCCACCAGGTGAAGGAAGCTCAACCTGAATAATTGATCCACTCCTCCTCCTCCTCCTCATTTTCCTCCTTCTCCTCCTCTTTGTACAGTAAAGCAGAGGAAAATGGCTATTTTTTGACAGGGCCCACTGGCTCTTGCTATAGTACTTCATGCATTTAATTTTTCTGGAGGGCCACCTACCCGGTCCTCTGTTTGAAACAATTTTTGTGAGTGCCACATACAGGCACTCAATCTATTCCATTTTTCTGGAGGGCCACCTACCCGGTCCTCTGTTTTAAAAAATTTTTGGGACTGCCACATACAGGCACTCAATCTATTCCATTTTACTGGAGGGCCACCTACCTGCTCCTCTGGTTTGAACAATTTTTGGGACTGCCACATACAGGCACTCAATCTATTCCATTTTACTGCAGGGCCACCTACCTGCTCCTCTGGTTTGAACAATTTTTGGGACTGCCACATACAGGCACTCAATCTATTCCATTTTACTGGAGGGCCACCTACCTGCTCCTCTGGTTTGAAACATTTTTGGGACTGCCACATACAGGCACTCAATCTATCCCATTTTACTGGAGGGCCACCTACCTGCTCCTCTGGTTTGAAAAATGTTTGGGACTGCCACATACAGGCACTATCCAAATTAAATTGTCTCCATAGCAGCCTCCACACGTTGTCTCCATTGCTACCTCCAAAAGTCGTCCATATAGCTGCCTCCATACATCGTCCCTTTATCAAACGAGGTGTGTCAGGCAGAAATTTGGGTTGTTTTCATGGATTCCACATCAAAGTTGTTAACTTTGTCGCCACCCTGCTATGTTATCCACAAAATATACTGGCAAACTTTTACCATTTAGGGATATTATTTCAGCGCTTCTTGCGCATCTGTTTACATTCCCCTCACCCGCCATATCCTAAACTTATAAGAACGCTACTACACTTGATCTTATACAAAAGGTTCTTAGAAGTGCTGTTTGGGGAGTAGCCTAGAGACAGGGGCTTGGATTGGCGAAAGCTCGCCTGGCAGCGGAACGCCAGCTCCATGCGCATCATGCGCTTCTTGCGCATCTGTTTACATTCCCCTCACCCGCCATATCCCAAACTTATAAGAACGCTACTACACTTAACTTGGTGCAGGCTGGGACCGAGTCTGACCCTGGGGCTGGTCATATACTGCCGACGCAGAGAATTGCGGGGCCTACCTCGGTCCAGGTCTCAAAGGCCTACTATACCTCCTCCCACCCCTCCTCCACCTCCTCCTCCTCCGAATTACCATCCGTGGGCATGGCGCCATCAGTCGGTAGCTCTAGGCACAGCAGCAGTGCCGTCGCTAAGCGACAGCAGGCGGTGCTGAAACTGCTGAGCCTAGGCGATAAAAGGCACACCGCCCAAGAGCTATTACAGGGCATTCCACATCAAAGTTGTTAACTTTGTCGCCACCCTGCTGTGTAATCCCCAAAATATACTTGCAAACTTTTACCATTTAGGGATATTATTTCAGCGCTTCTTGCGCATCTGTTTACATTCCCCTCACCCGCCATATCCTAAACTTATAAGAACGCTACTACACTTGATCTTATACAAAAGGTTCTTAGAAGTGCTGTTTGGGGAGTAGCCTATAGACAGGGGCTTGGATTGGCGAAAGCTCGCCTGGCAGCGGAGCGCCAGCTCCATGCCAAGATCCAACTAACATAGTTTTAACTGCAGCACCTTTAATCTACTACTAGTTCACTGCCTCCATACATGGTCCCCTTATCAAACGAGCTGTGTCAGGCAGAATTTTGGGTTGTTTTCATGGCTTCCATGTTAACTTTGTCGCCACCCTGCTGTGTAATCCACAAAATATACTGGCAAACTTTTATCATGTACCGATATTATTTGAGCGCTTCTTGCTCACCTCCTTTGGTTCCTCTCTGCCACCCATTGGTTTGAAGCCTGAGTCCATTTAGGGTATGTCGCCATGACACTCTCTAGCCTGCTGCCGCTGCCTCTGCATGCCGTCCCCTATAGTGTCAGGGTCAATTATTGGATGTTTTAGATGCTATCTAGCTTCATTCTGTCACTCTGTCATGGCCATGCTGTTGCCCATAATTTTGGCATAATGGTGCGATTATGCAGCCTCAGAGGCATCCATGCATGCTGCCCCTGCTGTTTCCTGTCCATTTCCGTGGTGTTTCCATCCTTTTCTGAGGTTCCCAGGTGTTTGGCCAAGCTTCCCTGTGCAGAGCCTTGGTCCCCTTGAAAAATGCTCGAGTCTCCCATTGACTTCAATGGGGTTCGTTATTCGAGACGAGCACTCGAGCATCGGGAAAAGTTCGTCTCGAATAACGAGTACCCGAGCATTTTAGTGTTCGCTCATCTCTAAATCCAACCATAGTCAGAAGATTTACTGTCATATCCAGGGGCAACCATAAATGTATACTGATAGAGACAGGTTGAAATTTTATCTGTGAAATGCTGTATTTTTGTTAATAACATTGCATTAGAAATTAGAGAATTTGTTGTTTTGTCATCCCAAGTACATTTAGGAATCCTGTGTATGTGGTAATACCCATTTAAGTAATGAAGGGTAGTTGTAACATTAAGAATACATTTCTTCTTTCAAAAATTCCAAATTATGCATCAAAGAGGCTTCCAGTTAGACAGTTATTTATAGCAATACTGTATACAGCTATATACAGTTCACACTTAGACTAGACAGTTTTTATATCCCAGGAGCTTGTGAAAATGTAAATATATTCTTCTAGAAGACGCCTGCATCTTAATCCAGCCACCAACCGAAAAACTTTGGGCAGCACCCACTCAACCCAATTCTGCCTAGGGTTCAACCTCCCCCACCCCACCCCTCCTTCTCTTATGCCTAACTCTACTTTCCCAATGAGTTCCTTTTTTGAACATACAACATGTTGGGGAGGAGGATGGGTGACTGCTGTTCACCCCTCCCCTCTCCATCGAGAAGCAAGCGGTTGGTTCCATAACATCGTGAAATATAGGACTTGTCCTTCATTTTGCTGTGCACGGTCATGTAGCGGTGAGACAATGGGGCACATGTATCATAGTTTCAGCTAGGCAAATTGTCTTTTTTTTTCCAACTTTTCTCGTTTTAGCAAGTTTTTTTGCGACTTTTGTTTGCGCTCTTCAAGTGCACCTCGGTCTGCACCTTTTGCAGGTGCCTCATGTATCTTAACTTAACAGATGTTCCGTGCGACTTTTCACTTTTTTGCACCTTTTTTGCGCCTTTTTAGGCGCAAATCTGCTCCTGGTCCAGGGCAGGTGCAAAGGATGTTTTTTTTTCCAAGGACCCGATTTTAACATGTAAATTGGAATTATTTCACATGCTTTAAATGTTTAACATTTTGCACAGTAACTTCTTTGTCAAAATTCTTACATTTTTGCATTTTTTCAAAATTGGTTACTTCTAAGGGTGAGGTCACACGTAGCGGTTTAATTGCGTTTTTAATGCATTTTGAAACTAATTACAATAGCTTAGGAGAGGTGAGTTGTCCATTACTGTTAACATTTGTGTTTACAAAATGCAATATAAACGCTGTATTAATGCATGCGTTAACATTGCGTTTACTATGCGTTTTGTAAATTCAAATGTTAAAAGTAATGAAATAAGGCAAAATGCATTAAAAATTAAACATGTTAAATCCCAAATTAACAGTAGTGTCCACTCATGCATATAACCCCCTTACGTGGCTTATGTCCATGTGGATTTGAGACATTTGCAACAAAAAGTCAGTAAAAAGACAGGATCATACATAAGGTGCAAAAACTAGCCGGCAAAAGTCTCTAAAATTCAGCTCAGAGAGACCAAACTGTGATACATGTGCCCCAATATGTGCCCACTGCAGAGTGACCCGACACCATAGATGTTAATGGGGACTGATATGCAGCTGTAAATGGTGTGGCTTCATATTGGTCCCCATTACGTTTATGTGAATGAGCCTTAGAGTGGTTACTGGAGTCTCTATACCCCTTCATGTTTGACTGTCCCATCATTTAAGAAGGGTAAATATGTCACTAGACTAATGCTGCATATTTTATTGTCAGTATGCTGTTTAATTGATGTATGTTGCGAAAATAACACCCCAATGCTAATAACCACTGTGCTCCGGAGCTGCAGGCTCGCCTGTCTGGCTCCAATTGTACACAGATTGGATAAAAAGTAATTACAGATTTGTTTCCATTATATGGAATTTTTACTTATCCAAATGGGGACCTATCTTTTTGGATCCAAAACAAAGATGGTGTTTGTAAGTTTTCAGGGCATTTTAATTTTAAACAGGTTTATTTAACGGGATCGAATCTCATCGCGGATTTCATTGCAAATTTCAGGAAGTTTACTCATTTCCAGTTACTCTTCAAACAATAATCCCTGAAGGCCTTTACTCCAAATTAAGCTTTGTTCTTGTGGGTTATATTCTTATACAGTTATATGACCTTTTTCAGCCATGAAAACTGACACAACTTCAGTTTTCTTGATCTGTACTCCAATGAAATGTAATTGAAAGGTTAGATTTAAATTTCCTCGAAATGAATCAAGATGAAATGAGTGGTTGGCCATGATTCTATTTATATTAGTGCCTTGTTATTTATATTTCCTAGTACTCCATTATGCCATTTCTTCCGTAATACAGTCACTGTGTAGTCACATTCAAAGTATTATATTTTCAGCAGATTTCTATGCTTAGCTTGTCACACCACCATTATGGTTTCTGTTGTAAGTGCATATACTTCAGTGCTTACAACAAAGCAAACACAAGGCATGATGAAGATGATGTGAATTTTTAAGGGAAATCTAGCATGAGAAGCAAAATGAGGGATACATTGACTAGCAAGAAAGAGTTTTAGGTTCAGATAAAGAGCGAGATCAGCAGGGAATGAGATCATCATGAAGCAGAGGCTGAAAGGTTGCAAGCTAAAGCAAAGAGAAAGACATTGAAGACACAGATGACAACTTGAAAAGTTTTTGGAAGTGAACATCAGAAACAGTACCTGCCGTGCAAAGCCCTTTCATTGCATTAAATTATTAAGGATAAAAAAAAAATGAAAACAGTGAGCATGAAAAGAAGCAGTGGGCTCAGCTGGTGACAGGTTCCCACTCTCGTAGACTACTGGATTCCATTAATTTTTTATTTGCTTTGTAACAAATCGTGAAATGTTAAGAACCATCCAATCCCTTTATGTTTGCTGTGATCCATCTGTACTGCTAAAAACCTACATCATTGTCTATCCTGCCGCAGCAAGTTAGATCTCTTGGTAGTAAAAAGAAACCCAGGACCTTGGACATCGATTCAGGACCATGTAGCAACTGACAATACAGCGCATACCTTCCTCGTGTACTCCGATGAGGACAAATGCCATCCACTCGCACACACAACAATACTATTCCCATCCATAGACTTCCTCAATGAAAATTAATCTGGTGATAAAGATTTATTTTTTATTTCTCTGCTCTAAAGTGTCATGCCATGTAGCATTGTATTATTTCTATGTCCTTAGTATGCTTTTTGTTCTACATACTGTGCTTATTATTTAGTACATGTTTATAGTAGAACTCAATTTATCATTTTATTTTTTTTTTTAATCTATAAATTCTATTTTTTTGTGTTTACGTATTTAAAACACAACTGTGTGTAGCAGATAAAGGCTCCACCGACATGTATTCGGGTTCTGCATCCATAAGTTGTCCCAAAAAGCATTCATTAGTTATTGTATAGGCTTTGGTTATAATGCTTTATGTATGGCGATGTTCTTTCAGGTGAGGACCAGTCACTTCCCTGAGAACATCTGCCTTACCACATTTGTCTTTAAATTTTAAAGGGGTTTCTCACTTTCAGCAAATAATTGATATTCTTTTTGTAATGTAAAGTTATACAGTTTTCCAGTATACTTTCTGAATGAATTGTTCAATGTGTTTTAGATCTCAGCATGCTGTCATTACACAGGAAGCTTCATTGTTTACTTCCTGCAGATAAACACTGACCTGAGGACACATGATGTCACACAGATGCACGGCTCATAATAACACACGGCTCTGATTGCCCTCTGTGATACTAATGACTTGTGCACCTGTGTGACATCACATGACCATGGATCACCGTTTATCCACAGGAAGTAAACAACAAAGCTTCCTATAGGATGATAGCAAGTAGAGATCTATAAAACTGTCAGGAATTGATAATGAAAATATATAGGACAATTGTATAACGTTTTATAACATCAAGGGTTGTCCACTTTCAGCAAATATTTTTTTTTAAGTATCAAGACATAATAAAAACACATAGAAGGTCATGAGATCAGATGAATACAACTGTAGATGATGAAAATGTTTCTCTCATCCACAATCAGAAGAGATACATTTTTATCTTTCTGTTGACAGGATAGGTTTATGGTTTTTACATGCTTTGGTTACATCCGAGTAAGTAAGCAGTGTTATCGAGTGGTCCTGCACATTGAGTGTTTTTTAGTGAAATGTATTAAAGGTTGTTTTGGAATTTCTTATACACAGTTCAAAAAATAAAAGGAAAACAGTAAAATACCATATCCTAGTTCTCAACAAATGAAATATTACAGTCGCAATTATTGATTCATTTCATAGTGGACTGCATTTAGAAAAATAAATCAACTATAAAAGATTTGAAAAAAAAATAAATAAAAAAAATAATATATATATATATATATATATATATATATATATATATATATATATATATATATATATATCTATCTGGGAGGGGAAGCTATGAAAACAATAATCATCTTATACTCATCTTCCTGTTTTTCCATGGTGCCGTATGTCACTGCTGGACCTCTTATGTCAGTGGTACCCTCCTGACCACTGGAGCACAGTTTCTATGGCACTAGTTTCAAGCAAAAGCAGGCATGCGCCACTGGTCTAGATAACCCCTTTAATATCCCGTGGATATCAAAGTGGAAAATCAAATTTCAGGCTGATCCAACCTCAATGAAAAGACATTGAAATAAGGCTTACTACTATGTGTGGCCACCACTTGTCTGTATGACCTCCCTACAATGCTAGGACATGCTTATGATGAGACATGGAGCAAGACAGGATGGAGCAAGACAAGATGTCCCAGATGTGCTTGATTGCATTCAGATCTGGGGAATAGGCAGACCAGTGCATACCATCAATGCCTTCTGTATCCAGGAACTGCTCCCACACTCCAGCCACATGAAGAGTTCCAATATTGAATCTTAGTGTTCTCTGACAAACACCTTTTGTCTTGCTTGGTGTTGAGCACTTGTGGATAATTGGCCCTCATCCCACTTTCATAGATGCATTATTTTGAGCTCCGTATATTTGTATAGTTGTTTTATTATTTGGATTTACTAATGATTTGTAGCCGGCAACTGTACAATAAGTGTATGTTTAATGTGTCAGCCCATTGAAATTGTGTAACCAGGTTTACAATCTACACAACATTTAGAAATTATTTTCAATTCAATGGAAACCATTTCAAACTGTTTAGTAATTGGACAGTTTGTAGCTGTCTACGTAAAAGGTGGAACAGTTGGTACTAATGGCAATGAAGAAGAAATCTAATTTGCTTATTTGCTAAATACTCAAACCATATGTCTTCGCCTTATGCTTATATAAAATAACAAATAATCTTGCCTTATTTGGTTACTTGGACACTAACCATAATTTATACAGATTAAGTTAACATTAATACATTTCTGGCCAGAAAATATTTAAGGACTAGAAAGGTTGTGTGCAAATACTTAAAGGGAACCTTTCATCAGAAATTAGATTAATAACTACTACTACCAGCTAGTTTTTGTTTCTTTCAAGGTCCACTGTGATGGCATAATCCAGAAAATCAACTTTGAGATGATGTGTAAAATGGTTGTATAAAGTCAAGGAGGCGGAGAGTTTAACACTGAAGTCAAAGTGGGGAGCTCTGAACACCTCCTCCTCTGTGACATCAGATTTCAGGTTATCTGGATTAGTGGTGTCTTTGGATGCAGGAACTTCAATTACAGCGAAGGGGGCTTTCTGAGAAAGAGAGAACTTGACATCAGCGTTAAAATCAACACCTTTGTGTTTTTATACAACCCATATACATCTCACTCTAAAAGCTTGTTTTCTGGATGATGCCGCCATACTTGATCATGAAATAAACACAGGCTAGAAGGTTGTTCAAGAAAGTTCAGCTTCTTGGCAACATACTGGTAGCCATTTATTAGATTAATTTCTGCTGACAGGTTCCTCTTACAGTACAGCTGTAGAAGGGACAGAAGAAGGAGTATTGTGGGGGTGGAGCCTCACCACGCTGCATGGCAGACGTTCGTTGTTGAGCTGCCACTACACAGGCTAAGCTCCACTGAAATCTAGCAACCCACAACAGCTAAAATGGTCCGTACGTAGAGGGAATACCCGGTGGATTATCAGGGAATGCAGAGATTGAGGAAAAATGCGAGTAGAATGATTTGTCCCGGGAGGGGAGGGGAACCAGAACTTCATGAGAGTCATCCAGGAAATATGCACAGCTAAAGAACGTAATATACCACTGGTCCTTCTCGGCCCTGATGCCGAGAAGGCATATGACAGAAATTATTGAAAATATATGGAAGTGTCTTTAGAACAGATGGGGTTCCCACTGGCTTTCATCCAGGCTATTGTGACACTGTACGCTGAACTAGGTGCCAGAATTAGGATCAATGGATCGCCAGCGGTGCCCACTCTCGCCTTCCGTCTTTATTCTCACTGTAACTTTGCTACAGGCCCGCAGAAGACATCCCGACATCAGGGGTTAAACAATAGGAGGACGTACAAACCTTAAAGCTGCATTTGCAGATTATCTTCTTTTAATGATCACAAACCCCGCACAAGTTTGTAAGCACAACATGGCATTGCTAGAGGAATTTGGGAGGCTATCAAATTTCAAAATTAACTACAATAAATCTGAGTCAATGAATGTGTCAGCTTCCCAACATGTAATAGCTGAGTTAAAGAGTTCTACCCCTTTTAATTGGCAAAATAACCCTCAAACTTATCTAGGGATTCACGTAACAGCAAACCTGAAGGACCTATTCAAGGAAAACTACACACGAGTCCTCAACAAAATTAACAACTAATGACATTAGTAATACCCTACATTTCATGGATGGGGAGGTAGAATTCATTAAAAACATTTATCGTACCTAAATTCCCATACCTCTTGCAGATGGTCCCGATAGCTATACACACATTGTTCTTCCGCAAAGTCAAAGCATTGTTTATTTCATTCCTTTGGAATGGGAAAAGGACGAGATTGACTTATAATAAGTTAAAGACTTAGACCTGCCATACACACCTACCATAGGGAAATAAACCTTAAGAGATGGGTTCAATTGCTTAACCCAGTTTGCTCCCATTTGGGTTGTGAAATGGAACTATCATTGCTTGCCCACACCTCTATAGCCAAGTTATGGCTTATAGACACTCTAACACCATGCAATAATCTGCTCACTAAAGGGGTGTTACAAGTTCTGAAGTCTGTTAAAAGTTCACACACTCTCCTCAACACTGCCCCCACCATCCATGCCATGTCAGTGGTTACCATTGCTTCTCAGGCCCACAAACATGCATCACTCAGCTATGTGGAAACAATTGGGGGACCTAACCATTAAACACAGAATGAAACCAGAGGAACTACAACAGCTAGGGGAAATTAATACAGCTCTCTTTAACTTTTTGTACCAGGAAGATCTCAAACAATCACACAAGGATCTCACTAAGAGGCATAAGACTACCAACCTGGATGGAACAATGGTTTCAAAAGAATAATATGCCTAAATCTCCATGTTTTATATGTTTCTTTTGACAGAGAATAGCGGAGTCACAGCAGGTTATTTGAAACAATGGAAAGCAGATTTAGAGATGACATTCTCGGAAACACAGATTAGAACCATACACAAAAACTCACATGGCTTCTCCAAATGTATTCGCATACAGGAGAATTCATACAAAACCATAACCAGATAGTAAACACCCCCTCCGTCTTGAAAAGGAAACGTCTAACGTCAGAGGACAAATGCTGGAGATGTAATAAGGAAGGAGCCACCTTGAAGAACATATTATGGTCATGTGATAAAATTACCAATTTCTGGCAAAAGGTAGAAAGAACAATCTCCACCATTACCAGGAAACCCATCCAACTCACTCCGGCAACAGTACTCCTGTGGCTATCAAATATATTTTAGAATCCTAATAAAGGTGACCTTTTGCACATTGCTAGTTCAAGCTCCTAAAACGACAATTCCCTTAAAATGGTTGCAAACCGACCCACCCACACTCGCAGAATGGAGGAGCTAGCCAGCTGAGAAATAAGGCAGCATGAGAGACATGTCACACTATGGGCTCCGTGGCTAAATCTTCCCTGACATTGGCTGTCCACACGTGGAGTACATCATTTGTGGACAAATGGGAAATAGAGACTGAAGAGTAGTTAGGGGATTGGGGATCTCAACTGATATTTGCATGCTTTATGAATTAAAATGTATATATTTATACTTACCTATCGTATGATGACAAAAAATTACTTAGTGGAATTTGGGACCTTAAGTCCAAACAAGTTACCTTCTGTGAATAGTTATAAGAATTATTCTTGTTTATGCTATATGTTGTAAGCATTTTGTAAACTAAGCATTGTGTAAGATGTGTCTCAAAACACAAGGCTCTATATGAATGTAAATGAGTATGACATTTTTGACTATTTGTTATAATATCCTAAAAACCAATAAAAACAATTTAAACAAAAAAAAAGGAGTATTGTAATTTTCTACTCAATTTGGCGATATCTACCTTCTTTATGGTTATAATAAACATTTAATATTTTAAGGAATTCTCGAAGATTAAAAAAATCTCTCTCTCGTCTCAGTGGTCATGTGACATTAATATGTATGTGTAATGGACAGCATAAATATTAACGGTAGCCAACAAGAAGTATATGAAGATTACTCTAGTCACGGTGCCTGGATCTATGAGTAACTGTCCCTGGTTTATCCTGATGGCATTTAATGGTAGATTTATTTTACGTAAAAGTGAGATGCAAGTTAAATAAGGCAGATTTTATATTGCATGGTACAAGTATGCTCATGTATAAAAATAATTTCAACAATTTGTTAGTAATGGTGACAGTTTACCTTTAAAACCAGCCATATGTTTATTTGAGAAAAATACCAGGGTTTTCACAGTAACATAATGGATTTATAAGAAGACTTTTTATATTTCAGAAAATGAATTCCCCATGGAAATTTGGCTTATTTTGATATAACAAGCTTGAGACCAAAGTCTAATAGTAAAGCATTCGCTAACCAGTGCTTAACAATTTATGCCATTTTGTAAGAAAATGAAAAGGTTATATCTGGTGTTTTCCTTCCACTGACAGCCTTGATTGAAAAGCATCACACCCATATGTCTCTTGCAACCCGTTCTCTGGTGCTCTAAGATTCCCTCTTCAATCACCTTCCAGACTGGGACTTTGAATCCTCATACATACAGCTCTTCCTAATCAGTACCCTTTGCCTAATATAGTTTATTATTTAGCTAGCTCTTGTTCACAGCGCTTTTTGTATTCTGATAGCTTTGACTCTTTGCCTGTATTCTGACTATCCGCTTTGCTATGCAATATTGTACTGCATTTGTCATCTTAGCTTTCACCTGTTTTTGACGATAATTTCTCTCTGTTCATTTGTCTCTTTGTCAAGGATTTGGCATTGGTAGGTAAGGCTGACTAGATTTTTACCAACTACCTTGTAGGAAGGGACTTAAGTCCCCCTGCATAACAGAAAAGAAATACAATAGCTTCACCCTAACATTTACTGTTACATGACTGTGTCTAGCTCATTAATCAATTACATGCACATCCCCTGTGCATGAATTGTTCACAGATCAAATATAGCACAAAACTAAGAAGTCCAGCAATAAAATATGAATTTGGTAAGCAGTCACATGGCCCTTGGAATGGGCATTTGTTTACATTAGAAAACATATTATGGAGATCAACAAAGAATAAACATGTAGCTGTAAGTAAGACTCGCTCTGTTTGGATACAATACAAGTCACTCAAAGTAGATTCTGTGAGCAGTTTAACACAAAGAACTGAAAGATCCTCTGGATGAAAGATGAGACAAGAGCCCTTGCAGGATCAGCAAAACTGGATTAAGAATTAACTTTTCACAGTCCTGCTTCTACTAACTCCAGAGCTCCTGTCTAATAATTTATACTGTTTTATAGCCTAATCTGCTGTTGAATTGCCTTTAAAGATAAATGTCACAAACCTGTCTAGCAAACAGCGTGACAACAACAAGATTTGGCGCAAGCTGTCAGTGGTAAGTGGTGGCAAACAAACCCAGCAATGTCCCTGCAGACTAGGGCCCTGCCTACAGCATATAATATCACCCTGATAAGGGCGAACCTGCTATCAGAAATGTGCGAACAGACTGAGAAAGACCCTGCAAGGTGAAAGGGGAACTTACTTCATCTGGCATCTGAGTCAGGGAAAACAGACTCGTACTGGGGAAAGACACAGAGGGACAAACAACAGATAATAGTGAAGTCTGACATAACCAGGTCCAATCCAAGATGGCAGACCACATGTAGCTGAGGTCAGATACACAGAATAACAAAAAAAAAAGAAAATAAAGAAACAGCACTAGATATAAGCAAAGAAAAGACTGAAATAACCAGCACCCTCTGATGGAACTCAGGAGAATATAAAGGGAGTAATGGACACTGCCCCCATCACTGATTGAGTATGTTTTGTTTACAGTTGTGACTTTAGTGATAAACGGTGGAATCAAACTCACACCCCGTTTCTGTAAGGAAATATCCTCAAGGCAACCCTGGGTGCAGTTTTCATGCACAGCAGCCTGGAATCAGACCCCATTCAGAGCAACAGAAAAAACTAATAGGATAGTGTGAATAGGAAAAAAAACGCTTTCACATGAAACAGACAAAAAAATTATCATGAAAAATATCTCACCACTATTCTGCTTATTTTTGACCATAATAATTTGGGATCATCTCCTTAATTCATAAAATATATTATTTTAAAAAGATTTATATAGATTACAATTTATTTATTTATGGTTTCATTATTTCAGCAAGTTTTAAGGCATTCAAAATCTGTTCAGTGAACGCTATTAGAACCTGAACTTATGGTGTACCAAGGAGATGAGACAATTATGCTCTTCCTGGAGGGTTGACCCTTTCTAGACATGTTGTTGATGTCATTATTAGCACAAATTATTGTTGTCTAGAGGCAATGTATTGGCTGTGCTGATTATGTATGATGGCATAAGGGGTTACAACCCTAGCCTGAAACACGTAAAAGCACATGTAGAACATGTGTTCAGCAATACTCTGTTTGTGATAGTAATTGACAAAAGGTATTTTTTTGGAGTGTTAAAGAGAATCTGCCGTTCATATTAACTCACCCAAAATAAATACTTAATTAAAATCCATGACTAAAAGCATAAATTGCAGTTTTAAAGGTATTAGATGCAGAATCAAGCAGCATACCAAAGTCAGCTGCCTCAAGGCAGGGTGACCCCTGAGGAAGTCACCCTGTAGTGACGATACGCGTGGGGTTCTCCACCCTCCTGGCTCTCTGTCTACCTTCATTACCCTGAACACTCGTTTTCATGCGGTTGATTTAGCTGGGTATTGTATCAGTAGGGTAGATGTTCTACACCTTCATACGTATTTTTTCACCATAGGTTATTTTGTCTGCTTTACTGTGCAAGTGTTGACACTCCAATATATTGTATTGGTGGGCAGTTTGTATCAGGGGGGTTTGGGTCGTTCGTGGACCCGTGAGAGCTGGGTACATAATATTGTTGTACCCTTTTAGTGTTTTTATTGTATTTTTGTCTTGTCTTGATTTGTTGATTATTTAATAAAAATTACATTTGTACATTGGTCCAGTATATGCATCCATCTTTTCTGGGGTTTATTACACACTTTCAGTAATGCCCGCTACTGTACATACCCTCCCTAACATTTGGTTCTGCCAATAACAACATTACTGAGGGTGTATACAGCTACAGAAACACAGGAGAAATCCCTACGTGTTACATACAGTGACTGCTGGTGACATGTCCACTTCACTATGAGACATCACCACATGTCCTTCATTGTCCCTATATCTTGGTTCTCTGAAGGTGCTGTCACATGTTGCAGTTCAAAATGCAATCGCAATCAGTTTTGAGGTGGTTTTAGGTGCAGTTTTGTTATTTTAAGTGAACAACATTTGTGGAACAGGTTTCCCCTTCAAACTCAAATTCACCCATTCAGATCAGATCTTTCACCTAAAACTACCTCAAAACTGATTGTAACTGCAACATGTGACTTCACCCTGACATTGTTATCCTACGGCTGCTCTAACACTCTCCAAAAATACTGTAAGGCTGCGCTCACACGTTTGCATTTCAACAAATACAAGAGACCAGGCGCCCGTTATCCATTACATAACCATCACCGGAAATTCATGTGTGAGCAAAAAGAGGCCCCACCCTACTGCCACGTGTGAACATGCCCCAAGAAATGTCTCCCCCACACAGCCCCCCAGTTATGTCCCCCACACACAGCCCCCCTGTAATGTCCCCCACACAGCCCCCCCTGCAATGTCCCCATTTATGTCCCCACAGACAGCCCCCCTGTAATGTCCCCCAGTAATGTCCCCACAGACAGCCCCCCTGTAAAGTCCCCCAGGAATGTCCCCACACACAGTCCCCCTGTAATGTCCCCATACACAGCCCCCCTATAATGTCCCCCAGTAATGTCCCCACACACAGTCCCCCTGAAATGTCCCCCAGTAATGTCCCCACAGACAGCCCCCCTGTAATGTCCCCCAGGAATGTCCCCACACACAGTCCCCCTGTAATGTCCCCATACACAGCCCCCCTATAATGTCCCCCAGTAATGTCCCCACACACAGTCCCCCTGAAATGTCCCCCAGTAATGTCCCCACACACAGCCCCCCTGAAATGTCCCCCAGTAATGTCCCCTAACACAATCCTTCTGTAGTGTCCCCCAGTAATGTCCCCACACACAGTCCCCCTGTAATGTCCCCACACACAGTCCCCCTGTAAAGTCCCCACACACAGTCCCCCTGTAATGTCCCCACACACAGTGCCCCTGTAATGTCCCCACACACAGTGCCCCTGTAATGTCCCCACACACAGTGCCCCTGTAATGTCCCCACACACAGTCCCCCTGTAATGTCCCCATACACAGCCCCCCTATAATGTCCCCCAGTAATGTCCCCACACACAGCCCCCCTGAAATGTCCCCCAGTAATGTCCCCTAACACAATCCTTCTGTAGTGTCCCCCTGTAATGTCCCCACACACAGTCCCCCTGTAATGTCCCCACACACAGTCCCCCTGTAATGTCCCCACACACAGTCCCCCTGTAATGTCCCCACACACAGTCCCCCTGTAATGTCCCCACACACAGTCCCCCTGTAATGTCCCCACACACAGTGCCCCTGTAATGTCCCCACACACAGTCCCCCTGTAATGTCCCCACACACAGTCCCCCTGTAATGTCCCCACACACAGTCCCCCTGTAATGTCCCCACACACAGTGCCCCTGTAATGTCCCCACACACAGTGCCCCTGTAATGTCCCCACACACAGTCCCCCTGTAATGTCCCCACACACAGTCCCCCTGTAATGTCCCCATAGACAGCACCCCTGTAATGTCCCCATAGACAGCACCCCTGTAATGTCCCCATACACAACACCCCTGTAAAGTTCCCTAGTAATGTCCCCACACACAGCCCCCCTGTAATGTCCCCAGTAATGTCCCCATACACAGCCCCCCTATAATGTCCCCCAGGAATGTCCCCACACACAGTCCCCCTGAAATGTCCCCCAGTAATGTCCCCACACACAGCCCCTCTGAAATGTCCCCCAGTAATGTGCCCACACACAGCCCCTCTGAAATGTCCCCCAGTAATGTCCCCTAACACAATCCTTCTGTAGTGTCCCCCAGTAATGTCGCTACACACAGCCCCCCTGTAATGTGCCCATAATAATCTCCCTCTCACCTGACTCGTGCAGCTCCATGCTCTGCTTCCCCCTGCAGGTCATGTGATCGTGGCATCATCACAGGTCCTGTAGGGAAAGCAGTGTACACTGTGCACTCGTTCTCATCATGATCTATGTCCAGAGGACACGGATCGTGATAAGAGAGAGGAGGATGCCCGGGCAGTGGGACAAATGTTCTGCTGGCCCAGGGAGATTCGGGGCACCAGCCAAAAGCCAATCTTTTGACCTAGTGATGCCCCTGTACAAGTGCCCTTCGCAGCCCGCTCGCAAACACTTGTCCTCGCTCCCGCTCTTGCTCCAGCATCCCAGCGATTTCAAAAGGCCAGCGCACCGCACCGGCATAAAAGCCGGTCTCTCCCACCATTCCCCGCTGAAGCTTCATGCTTATGCCATTGAGAAAGATTGTGTCTCTGCCTTGTGCCCGTGTTTGGATTTCCCGTTGTGACCCTGGTTATGTACTTGACGTTGATCCTGTACTGCCCGTTAGCAGTAAAGCCCCAAGGCTGTCATGGCGATAGATTGCCGCTCTCTGATGACGTCATGAGGAGCAACGATCTGGGGCAGGATGGCGGCATCCATGTTAGCATCGAGGGTGTTACCGGTAAGCCTTTGCTGCATATTGTGAGCCCTCTCCATGCATTGGGACCCCGCTAAATGTAAACTGCTTGTACACAGATTTAAAAAGTGTCTGCCCCACAATTGTGTCACACGCCACAGCTTTGGGCGCCTGCACTATTCTTCATGCGACACACTTTTCTGCACTGAAAAGGGCATTACGGTGCTCAAGTAGGAACGTGCACCACACCGACAGAAATATGGCCCATTGACTGTGGTAATCTTCATATATTGCTATCCATGGCCTTTCTAAAATCAACTTTCAAAATTATGCTGTGAACTATATTTATACATACCTCCCAACTTTTCATGAAGAGAAAGAGGGACAAAATCCCTAGGCTACACCCCTAGCAGCACAATACACTGCCAATACACTGAAAGTGTCTTTCATAGAATTATATTGGCAGGTGGGGGCCTCCTTTTTGCCTCTATCTGCAATTGTTTGAAATGTACCAAAAAAATTATATGAAAACATCTTGCTATGTGCACTACGCATGCATCTTTTCCTGCTGCGTTTGCAGTGCACCTAAAAACGTATGCATCTGGTGAGTCCAGCCTAATAGGTTATTTAGACTCTACCATTATTCTGAATGAGAAAATGGGGGCCAAAGAAAAAAAACAAACAATCGAAAGAGCATATTGCCTCCTTTCTGCAGGTAATCTTGCCCGTCCCCTTACACCGACTGCTGTATCACTGTCCCTTGAAGTGCACTACCTGGGTTCCAAGGGTTCAATTAAATATACGTAGTCCATGGCAGCTACAACAATGTGCCCATAAGAGTATGGAACTCTCTGGGAAACTGCTCAGCTCTCTCCTCCTTACCCTAATGCCAGCTCTTCTTAAACGGAGATCTTCAGTGGAGCTGGAGGGCAGGGTCTTGTGAAAAGTAGAGTGGGAGGGACAGCCCGATGCTGGTCTCCTTTTCTCATGCCAAAACAGTGTAACTTGAGGCGGGGGGCTGGGTAAATCTGTTACTGTTGGAGGAAAGTAACAGGAAGGGGCAGCTTGCCCTTCCTCCTGGCCCCATTACCTGCACAGTGAATATGCACTTGTTGGGACCAGGAGAAGGGAATCAGAGATGTCACAGCAGGACAAACACCCAACCTCCCGTGACAGCAGTGAAAAATGGAGACTGTGCCACTGGATCCGGTATGGTTGGGAGATATGTCTTTACAGACGGTTACTCAGACTGTCTCGCTCCTCCCCTGCTCCCTCACTGCACTGAGAGCACAACAGGAAGTGTTCACTGCACAAGTGCTGAGGGAGCATGGGTAGGCAGTAAAACAGCCTGTAATAGCCCTCAGGCCTATTAGCATAATTTTAACTGTTGATTTTAAAAGGAAGGGGGACATGAACAACAAATATAAGAAGATTTCCACAGTCACGGTGCCTGGATCCATGAGGAAGTCACCTAGGTTCAGCAGTCATTTCATTCTCCTCGCAGGCAGGGTCATAATAAAAGGTAACACTTCTATTTTAAGACAAAGGCTAATAACAGGTTGAAACATTATCAGTAGTCTCAGTTCAGTGTCACCCACTCCTAGTACAGGATGCATAGTATGAATATAAAATTATCATACAATTCCATGCAGCTGTATAACATCCTATGCCCATAGCTTTAAAGAATATACATATAGCAATGCCTCAAATGATATTTATTTTTAGTTATTCACCATGAAGGTTTTTGATTTGCATGCTTCCAATTTAAAAGAGAAGTATAACCTAAGGCACCAGAAGATTTATGAAGAGATAAAGAACCAGCAACCTGGTACATTAGACATGTTTGACTTTTAAACCATGACATCTTCAAGAAGGCCAAGTCATGATGGAACGACATATCTTCTGTCAACACAACTTGAATTTGGGTAGCTTGGTTTTCCATTGCTTAGCTTGTGTGGATATTGTCACTGACACTTATGTCAAACTGCTGGATAATCTAGTTTCCATCTGATGGAAAGTCCATCCAGATCAAAATGTTTCTTTTCAAAATTTCTGATGCACAGCAATTGTTAAACCTCAGGTTTTGCCGTTAAAAAGAACTTGTCAACAGCTTTTATGGCACTAAACTACCAGTGGAATCAGGTTGGGTTTGAAATATCCTTACTAGTCCTACCTCTTATGTTAAATCTCCACACCTATAAAATATCAGCTCCAAAATCACATGCAAATGGGTAGAGAAGAGCCATTTTTACATTTCTAGTTGCCCAATCACAGGAATAAAAAGCAGGACTACCCTCCACATGCTGGACAAAGAGGCAGTATCCTCTGAAATGCGTCTAGCGATTTGCATGCAGTATTGAAAAACTGTACAATTCCTCAATTGTACGGGCCAATCTATCTATGCTAGTAACTCATCTAAAGCTGGGAACGTGCTTCATATTGCTGCTGGAGATCCACATTACCGTTAGTACCTATTTGGAATAAATACCTGGCAGGAATCAGGTTCTTTAAGCACTTGTGGCACACTGTTTGCATCTATTTTGTATGTGTAACTACACTCATTACGCATGTGCAAGTAAGTTCTCCTTGCTCGTACACAATACTCTCCAGGACACCGGAACGCTGCACAAAAAGTGAGTCTACAAGACCCAGGAATTAGCAAGTACACTTACCTTCTGTCTACTTCAACAAGTAAGTGACTTTACTCACATATAATCATTGCACAACTAGGAACAGTTACTTTTACCTCTGTTGGATAAACATCCAGACCTATATACCATTGGTTCCAATGAAATCTATGTAATACTGCAAGCCCAAAATATTAATCTGTCCTATGCCTACAAGGGACTATTCAGTTTCAAACAGTCCTACAAACTATGAAGTCCTACATACTATACTAAAAAGTATGACCACTATTTTGTGCAACATTTTTTTTTTCCAGTAAAATCGGCCAGACTTTTATTTGTTATACCCACATTTTTTAAAATATTGTTAGATGTGCTGCAATTATGCCGCTACATTTTAATTAGTGTATTTTATTTTATTTTTTATTTAGCAATTTACATATCTAATATATAAAGCAGAGTCTATGTGTATTATATGTATATATGTCCGCTAAAGGAATCTGTACCGTCGCGTTTACAATCACCAAATTTTGCACAGCCGCTCTCTGTGACCCAGTGCTTTTCAAAATACACTTATTAACCACCACTTTTATAGAGGGAATGGGGTAAAAATTACCAACAATAGCAGTATGTCACACATCTAAGAAGATACTGATATACAAGAAATAAAGAAAGAGATGTGTATGAAAGACATATGAAACTTTATTTAGAATAACATAAAAACACTTAAAAACCCAAAATGTGGGTACATATCACAAGAACTCCCCAGGTAGACACATGATAGATGACAAGAGGGAATATCACACATAATTATAACCAGGTAAGTAGCGTTCCAAAAAATACATGATCAATATGTAAACATTTACAAATATATCCAGGACCAGGAATTAATAAAAAGTAACATACAAGTGTATAATATTTAACATAAGGTCCGATATAGGTAAAGTGCAATGAAATAAAGTGCAGAGACTACATTACCGCAAATGAGAAGTCTGGGGAGGAGAAGGTGCCCCACACGTATCGCCCGGCAGGGGATACTGGCACATGCTGAGCGATATGTTTATATGTACCGGCCGTGTCGTCTCGGCCCAGCCCACCCGTCCCCTCTTCACGCTGATACAATATCCGGTCATGCGCTGATACAGTATCCGGTCATGCGCAACGCAGACCAGAAGTATGATCATGCGTTTCATACGGCCGGAAATGCCTGAAAAAACAGAGAATATGCGTTCCACTGTGCCCAAAGTCGGTAAAATCCACACTAGATTGTATATATCTGCAAACACATGAAAAAAATGTGATAAAACATAATGAAGAAAGAGAAATATAGTAGAAAGTGCTAATACTAACAAATGATTATATGTCTTTATGTTATTATCAAAGATGAAGACTAGAGATGAGCGAACACTAAAATGCTCGGGTACTCGTTATTCGAGACGAACTTTTCCCGATGCTCGAGTGCTCGTCTCGAATAACGAACCCCATTGAAGTCAATGGGAGACTCGAGCATTTTTCAAGGGGACCAAGGCTCTGCACAGGGAAGCTTGGCCAAACACCTGGGAACCTCAGAAAAGGATGGAAACACCACGGAAATGGACAGGAAACAGCAGGGGCAGCATGCATGGATGCCTCTGAGGCTGCATAATTGCACCATTATGCCAAAATTATGGGCAACAGCATGGCCATGACAGAGTGACAGAATGAAGCTAGATAGCATCTAAAACATCCAATAATTGACCCTGACACTATAGGGGACGGCATGCAGAGGCAGCGGCAGCAGGCTAGAGAGTGTCATGGCGACATACCCTAAATGGACTCAGGCTTCAAACCAATGGGTGGCAGAGAGGAACCAAAGGAGGTGAGCAAGAAGCGCTCAAATAATATCGGTACATGATAAAAGTTTGCCAGTATATTTTGTGGATTACACAGCAGGGTGGCGACAAAGTTAACATGGAAGCCATGAAAACAACCCAAAATTCTGCCTGACACAGCTCGTTTGATAAGGGGACGATGTATGGAGGCAGTGAACTAGTAGTAGATTAAAGGTGCTGCAGTTAAAACTATGTTAGTTGGATCTTGGTAATTCGGAGGAGGAGGAGGTGGAGGAGGGGTGGGAGGAGGTATAGTAGGCCTTTGAGACCTGGACCGAGGTAGGCCCCGCAATTCTCTGCGTCGGCAGTATATGACCAGCCCCAGGGTCAGACTCGGTCCCAGCCTGCACCAAGTTAAGTGTAGTAGCGTTCTTATAAGTTTGGGATATGGCGGGTGAGGGGAATGTAAACAGATGCGCAAGAAGCGCATGATGCGCATGGAGCTGGCGTTCCGCTGCCAGGCGAGCTTTCGCCAATCCAAGCCCCTGTCTCTAGGCTACTCCCCAAACAGCACTTCTAAGAACCTTTTGTATAAGATCAAGTGTAGTAGCGTTCTTATAAGTTTAGGATATGCCGGGTGAGGGGAATGTAAACAGATGCGCAAGAAGCGCTGAAATAATATCCCTAAATGGTAAAAGTTTGCAAGTATATTTTGGGGATTACACAGCAGGGTGGCGACAAAGTTAACAACTTTGATGTGGAATGCCCTGTAATAGCTCTTGGGCGGTGTGCCTTTTATCGCCTAGGCTCAGCAGTTTCAGCACCGCCTGCTGTCGCTTAGCGACGGCACTGCTGCTGTGCCTAGAGCTACCGACTGATGGCGCCATGCCCACGGATGGTAATTCGGAGGAGGAGGAGGTGGAGGAGGGGTGGGAGGAGGTATAGTAGGCCTTTGAGACCTGGACCGAGGTAGGCCCCGCAATTCTCTGCGTCGGCAGTATATGACCAGCCCCAGGGTCAGACTCGGTCCCAGCCTGCACCAAGTTAAGTGTAGTAGCGTTCTCATAAGTTTGGGATATGGCGGGTGAGGGGAATGTAAACAGATGCGCAAGAAGCGCATGATGCGCATGGAGCTGGCGTTCCGCTGCCAGGCGAGCTTTCGCCAATCCAAGCCCCTGTCTCTAGGCTACTCCCCAAACAGCACTTCTAAGAACCTTTTGTATAAGATCAAGTGTAGTAGCGTTCTTATAAGTTTAGGATATGCCGGGTGAGGGGAATGTAAACAGATGCGCAAGAAGCGCTGAAATAATATCCCTAAATGGTAAAAGTTTGCCAGTATATTTTGTGGATAACACAGCAGGGTGGCGACAAAGTTAACAACTTTGATGTGGAATCCATGAAAACAACCCAAATTTCTGCCTGACACACCTCGTTTGATAAAGGGACGATGTATGGAGGCAGCTATATGGACGACTTTTGGAGGTAGCAATGGAGACAACGTGTGGAGGCTGCTATGGAGACAATTTAATTTGGATAGTGCCTGTATGTGGCAGTCCCAAACATTTTTCAAACCAGAGGAGCAGGTAGGTGGCCCTCCAGTAAAATGGGATAGATTGAGTGCCTGTATGTGGCAGTCCCAAAAATGTTTCAAACCAGAGGTGCAGGTAGGTGGCCCTGCAGTAAAATGGAATAGATTGAGTGCCTGTATGTGGCAGTCCCAAAAATTGTTCAAACCAGAGGAGCAGGTAGGTGGCCCTGCAGTAAAATGGAATAGATTGAGTGCCTGTATGTGGCAGTCCCAAAAATTGTTCAAACCAGAGGAGCAGGTAGGTGGCCCTGCAGTAAAATGGAATAGATTGAGTGCCTGTATGTGGCAGTCCCAAAAATTGTTCAAACCAGAGGTGCAGGTAGGTGGCCCTGCAGTAAAATGGAATAGATTGAGTGCCTGTATGTGGCAGTCCCAAAAATGTTTCAAACCAGAGGAGCAGGTAGGTGGCCCTCCAGTAAAATGGGATAGATTGAGTGCCTGTATGTGGCAGTCCCAAAAATGTTTCAAACCAGAGGAGCAGGTAGGTGGCCCTCCAGTAAAATGGAATAGATTGAGTGCCTGTATGTGGCAGTCCCAAAAATTGTTCAAACCAGAGGAGCAGGTAGGTGGCCCTGCAGTAAAATGGAATAGATTGAGTGCCTGTATGTGGCAGTCCCAAAAATTGTTCAAACCAGAGGAGCAGGTAGGTGGCCCTGCAGTAAAATGGAATAGATTGAGTGCCTGTATGTGGCAGTCCCAAAAATGTTTCAAACCAGAGGAGCAGGTAGGTGGCCCTCCAGTAAAATGGGATAGATTGAGTGCCTGTATGTGGCAGTCCCAAAAATGTTTCAAACCAGAGGAGCAGGTAGGTGGCCCTCCAGTAAAATGGAATAGATTGAGTGCCTGTATGTGGCAGTCCCAAAAATTGTTCAAACCAGAGGAGCAGGTAGGTGGCCCTGCAGTAAAATGGAATAGATTGAGTGCCTGTATGTGGCAGTCCCAAAAATTGTTCAAACCAGAGGAGCAGGTAGGTGGCCCTGCAGTAAAATGGAATAGATTGAGTGCCTGTATGTGGCAGTCCCAAAAATGTTTCAAACCAGAGGAGCAGGTAGGTGGCCCTGCAGTAAAATGGAATAGATTGAGTGCCTGTATGTGGCAGTCCCAAAAATTGTTCAAACCAGAGGAGCAGGTAGGTGGCCCTGCAGTAAAATGGAATAGATTGAGTGCCTGTATGTGGCAGTCCCAAAAATGTTTCAAACCAGAGGAGCAGGTAGGTGGCCCTCCAGTAAAATGGAATAGATTGAGTGCCTGTATGTGGCAGTCCCAAAAATTGTTCAAACCAGAGGAGCAGGTAGGTGGCCCTGCAGTAAAATGGAATAGATTGAGTGCCTGTATGTGGCAGTCCCAAAAATTTTTTAAAACAGAGGACCGGGTAGGTGGCCCTCCAGAAAAATGGAATAGATTGAGTGCCTGTATGTGGCACTCACAAAAATTGTTTCAAACAGAGGACCGGGTAGGTGGCCCTCCAGAAAAATTAAATGCATGAAGTACTATAGCAAGAGCCAGTGGGCCCTGTCAAAAAATAGCCATTTTCCTCTGCTTTACTGTACAAAGAGGAGGAGAAGGAGGAAAATGAGGAGGAGGAGGAGGAGTGGATCAATTATTCAGGTTGAGCTTCCTTCACCTGGTGGAGATTGGAAATTCTGAGAAATCCAGCCTTTATTCATTTTAATAAGCGTCAGCCTGTCAGCGCTGTCAGTCGACAGGCGTGTACGCTTATCGGTGATGATGCCACCAGCTGCACTGAAAACCCGCTCGGACAAGACGCTAGCGGCAGGGCAGGCAAGAACCTCCAAGGCGTACAGCGCCAGTTCGTGCCACATGTCCAGCTTTGAAACCCAGTAGTTGTAGGGAGCTGTGTGATCATTTAGGACGATGGTATGGTCAGCTACGTACTCCCTCACCATCTTTCTGTAAAGATCAGCCCTACTCTGCCGAGACTGGGGACAGGTGACAGTGTCTTGCTGGGGTGACATAAAGCTGGCAAAAGCCTTGTAAAGCGTACCCTTGCCAGTGCTGGACAAGCTGCCTGCTCGCCTACTCTCCCTCGCTACTTGTCCCGCAGAACTACGCACTCTGCCGCTAGCGCTGTCAGAAGGGAAATACTGTTTCAGCTTGTGCACCAGGGCCTGCTGGTATTCATGCATTCTCACACTCCTTTCCTCTCCAGGGATGAGAGTGGGAAGATTTTGCTTGTACCGTGGGTCCAGGAGAGTGAACACCCAGTAATCGGTGCTGGAATAAATTCTTTGAACGCGAGGGTCACGGGATAGGCAGCCTAGCATGAAATCTGCCATATGCGCCAGAGTACCAACGCGTAAGAATTCACTCCCCTCACTGGCCTGACTGTCCATTTCCTCCTCCTCCAACTCCTCCAACTCCTCTTCTTCTGCCCATACACGCTGAACAGTGAAGGACTCAACAATGGTCCCCTCTTGTGTCTCGCCAACATTCTCCTCCTCTTCCTCCTCATCCTCCTCCACCTCCACCTCCTCCGATATGCGCTGAGAAACAGACCTCAGGGTGCTTTGGCTATCAACAAGGGAATATTCTTCCCCCGTCTCTTGTGACGAGCGCAAAGCTTCCGACTTCATGCTGACCAGAGAGTTTTTCAACAGGCCAAGCAGCGGGATGGTGAGGCTGATGATGGCGGCATCGCCACTGACCATCTGTGTTGACTCCTCAAAGTTACTCAGCACCTGACAGATATCAGACATCCACGTCCACTCCTCATTGTAGACTTGAGGAAGCTGACTGACCTGACTACCAGTTCTGGTGGAAGTTGACATCTGGCAGTCTACAATCGCTCTGCGCTGCTGGTAAACTCTGGATAACATGGTCAGTGTTGAATTCCACCTCGTGGGCACGTCGCACAACAGTCGGTGAGCGGGCAGTTGGAGGCGGCGCTGCGCTGCCCTGAGAGTGGCAGCATCTGGGCTGGACTTCCTGAAATGCGCACAGATGCGGCGCACCTTCGTGAGCAAATCAGACAGATTGGGGTATGTCTTGAGGAAACGCTGCACTATCAGATTTAACACATGGGCCAGGCATGGCACATGTGTCAGTCTGCCGAGTTGCAGAGCCGCCACCAGGTTACGGCCGTTGTCACACACAACCATTCCCGGCTTGAGGTTCAGCGGTGCCAGCCACAGATCAGTCTGCGCCGTGATGCCCTGTAATAGCTCTTGGGCGGTGTGCCTTTTGTCGCCTAGGCTCAGCAGTTTGAGCACCGCCTGCTGTCGCTTAGCGACGCCACTGCTGCTGTGCCTAGAGCTACCGACTGATGGTGCCGTGCCCACGGATGGTAGTTCGGAGGAGGAGGTGGAGGAGGGGTGGGAGGAGGAGGAGGCATAGTAGGCCTGAAACACCTGGACCGAGGTAGGCCCCGCAATCCTTGGCGTCGGCAGTATATGAGCAGCCCCAGGGTCAGACTCGGTCCCAGCCTCCACCAAGTTAACCCAATGTGCCGTCAGCGATATATAGTGGCCCTGCCCGGCAGCACTCGTCCACGTGTCCGTGGTCAGGTGGACCTTGTCAGAAACGGCGTTGGTCAGGGCACGGATGATGTTGTCTGACACGTGCTGGTGCAGGGCTGGGACGGCACATCGGGAAAAGTAGTGGCGGCTGGGGACCGAATACCGAGGGGCGGCCGCCGCCATGAGGTTGCGAAAGGCCTCGGTCTCTACTAGCCTATAGGGCAGCATCTCCAGGCTAAGCAATCTGGAGATGTGCACATTAAGGGCTTGGGCGTGCGGGTGGGTTGCACTATATTTGCGTTTCCGCTCCAGCGTCTGGGGTATGGAGAGCTGAACGCTGGTGGATGCTGTGGAGGATCGTGGAGGCGACGATGGGGTTTTTGTGGCAGGGTCCTGGGCAGGGGGCTGACTAGCAGCTGACACAGGGGAAGGAGCAGTGGTGTGCACGGCCGGAGGTGAACGGGCTTGTTGCCACTGAGTGGGGTGCTTAGCATTCATATGCCTGCGCATACTGGTGGTAGTTAAGCTAGTAGTGGTGGAACCCCTGCTGAGCCTGGTTTGGCAAATGTTGCACACCACAGTCCGTCGGTCATCCGGTGTTTCCTTAAAGAACCTCCACACTTCTGAAGATCTAGCCCTCGCCGCAAGAGCCCTCACCACGGGAGCTTCACTAGTTGACAGTGGCGCTGATGCACCAGCTCTGGACCTGCCTCTCCGTCTGGCCCCACCACTGCCTCTTCCAACCTGTTCAGGTCGAGGACTCTCCTCCGTCTCAGAAGCACTGTGTTCACCCGGCCTCTCAACCCAGCTTGGGTCTGTCACCTCATCATCCTCCGATCCCTCAGTCTGCTCCCCCCTCGGACTTCCTGCCCTGACAACAACTTCCCCACTGTCTGACAACCGTGTCTCCTCATCGTCGGACACCTCTTTACACACTTCCACTACGTCAAGAAGGTCATCATCACCCACAGACTGTGACTGGTGGAAAACCTGGGCATCGGAAAATTGCTCAGCAGCAACCGGACAAGTGGTTTGTGACTGTGGGAAGGGTCCAGAAAACAGTTCCTCAGAGTATGCCGGTTCAAATGCCAAATTTTCCTGGGAGGGGGCAGACTGGGGGGGAGGAGGCTGAGGTGCAGGAGCTGGAGGAGTGGCGATTTCGGTGACATGGGTGGACTGCGTGGAAGACTGACTGGTGGTGGACAAATTGCTCGAAGCATTGTCAGCAATCCACGACATCACCTGTTCGCACTGTTCTGGCCTCAACAGTGCTCTACCACGAGTCCCAGTAACTTCAGACATGAACCTAGGGAGTGTAGCTCTGCGGCGTTCCCCTGCTCCCTCATCAGCAGGTGGTGTCTCACCCCGCCCAGGACCACGGCCTCTGACCCCTGCAGTAGTTGGACGCCCACGTCCCCGCCCTCGTCCTCTACCCCTAGCCCTCGGGTTAAACATTTTTAAAATGAGAGTTATAACTTTATTTTTTTTTTTACTTTTTTTTGTTTTTTTTTGTGTTTTTTTTTTTTTTTTTGTGTTTTTTGTTTTTTTTTGAGTTTTTAAAACCAAACAATGCTATCCTATTGCTATGGCTATTTTCTAGCCAAGTATCAAAGGAAGCACAGTACTATGCCAGATGAGATGACACTGAGTTATTGCCTAATAGAAATCCAACCCCTACTGAATTTTGCCACTTCGGCCTTTGCTATGGATATGTGCGCCACTAAGCGCAGAACACAGCGGTCGCAAGTCCCACTACAAATTGCTCAGAATTGGCAAGTACATGCACTGCAGAAACTACAGCCACCAGCAGATCAACCAGAAATCAAATATATAGAACGCTACTGTAGGCTTCAAGATCAAGAAGCTGTTTGTATTCTCCTATGGCTATTTTCTAGCCAAGTATCAAAGGAAGCACAGTACTATGCCGGATGAGATGACACTGAGTTATTGCCTAATAGAAATCCAACCCCTACTGAATTTTGCCACTTCGGCCTTTGCTATGGATATGTGCGCCACTAAGCGCAGAACACAGCGGTCGCAAGTCCCACTACAAATTGCTCAGAATTGGCAAGTACATGCACTGCAGAAACTACAGCCACCAGCAGATCAACCAGAAATCAAATATATAGAACGCTACTGTAGGCTTCAAGAAGCTGTTTGTATTCTCCTATGGCTATTTTCTAGCCAAGTATCAAAGGAAGCACAGTACTATGCCAGATGAGATGACACTGAGTTATTGCCTAATAGAAATCCAACCCCTACTGAATTTTGCCACTTCGGCCTTTGCTATGGATATGTGCGCCACTAAGCGCAGAACACAGCGGTCGCAAGTCTCACTACAAATTGCTCAGAATTGGCAAGTACATGCACTGCAGAAACTACAGCCACCAGCAGATCAACCAGAAATCAAATATATAGAACGCTACTGTAGGCTTCAAGAAGCTGTTTGTATTCTCCTATGGCTATTTTCTAGCCAAGTATCAAAGGAAGCACAGTACTATGCCAGATGAGATGACACTGAGTTATTGCCTAATAGAAATCCAACCCCTACTTAATTTTGCCACTTCAGCCTTTGCTATGGATATGTGCGCCACTAAGCGCAGAACACAGCGGTCGCAAGTCTCACTACAAATTGCTCAGAATTGGCAAGTACATGCACTGCAGAAACTACAGCCACCAGCAGATCAACCAGAAATCAAATATATAGAACGCTACTGTAGGCTTCAAGAAGCTGTTTGTATTCTCCTATGGCTATTTTCTAGCCAAGTATCAAAGGAAGCACAGTACTATGCCAGATGAGATGACACTGAGTTATTGCCTAATAGAAATCCAACCCCTACTTAATTTTGCCACTTCAGCCTTTGCTATGGATATGTGCGCCACTAAGCGCAGAACACAGCGGTCGCAAGTCTCACTACAAATTGCTCAGAATTGGCAAGTACATGCACTGCAGAAACTACAGCCACCAGCAGATCAACCAGAAATCAAATATATAGAACGCTACTGTAGGCTTCAAGAAGCTGTTTGTATTCTCCTATGGCTATTTTCTAGCCAAGTATCAAAGGAAGCACAGTACTATGCCAGATGAGATGACACTGAGTTATTGTCTAATAGAAATCCAACCCCTACTGAATTTTGCCACTTCAGCCTTTGCTATGGATATGTGCGCCACTAAGCGCAGAACACAGCGGTCGCAAGTCTCACTACAAATTGCTCAGAATTGGCAAGTACATGCACTGCAGAAACTACAGCCACCAGCAGATCAACCAGAAATCAAATATATAGAACGCTACTGTAGGCTTCAAGAAGCTGTTTGTATTCTCCTATGGCTATTTTCTAGCCAAGTATCAAAGGAAGCACACTACTATGCCAGATGAGATGACACTGAGTTATTGCCTAATAGAAATCCAACCCCTACTGAATTTTCCCACTTCGGTCTTTGCTATGGATATGTGTGCCACTAAGAGCTAAACACAACGGTAGCAAGTCCCCCTGCTAATTCCTCACAAAATGGTAAAAGATGCAAATTAAAATAAAAAAAGTAGAACGTTATTGTAGCCCTAAGAAGGGCTGTTGGGTTCTTTGAGAATCACTCCTGCCTAACAGTAAGCTAATAGAACACCCTAACGCTTTCCCTGAGCAGCAGCAGCTCTCTCCCTAGCGGCATCCAGAGACAGAATGATCCGAGCAGCGCGGCCAGCGGCTAGTCTATCCCAGGGTCACCTGATCTGGCCAGCCAACCACTGCTATCGACGTGTAAGGGTACCACGTCATGCTGGGTGGAGTGCAGAGTCTCCTGGCTTGTGATTGGCTCTGTTTCTGGCCGCCAAAAAGCAAAACGGCGGGAGCTGCCATTTTCTCGAGCGGGCGAAGTATTCGTCCGAGTAACGAGCAGTTTCGAGTACCCTAATGCTCGACCGAGCATCAAGCTCGGACGAGCATGTTCGCTCATCTCTAATGAAGACCAACCAATAATAAGTAGTGTTTGTAGTGAGTTATATATTGGGGCGATTGTGTAGCAGGTATTGACGGAAATACAAAAATATAGGAGCATTTTCTAGTAGATATGTTCCAAAAACGGCGAAGAACATTATTGCAATGTAGTCAACAGTGTACATATACAAACGACGAAGATGCCTACATAACGGCGGAGGACATTATCAAAATATAATCGGCAGTGTATACACATAAAACAATGAAGATGCAAATCTAACGACGAAGTAAATTATTAAGATATAGTCGACAATATGCATATAGTGACAAAAATTCATCAGTGCAACGATTAAAAATACTCCAGGCATGATAAAGTAAGCCAAGTAGATTAATAAAGTAAAGTGTCTACGTCCATTATCCACAACGCATTATCACGATAAGTATCCAGTGATATAGAAGTGACGAATATATAAAGAACGATAAGGTAAGTATACCACTACATATTTGAAACGATCGGCGATCAAAGCAAAAATTAAAAGTAATAACCCAAGTTATGAAGAAAAAACAAAAAAGAGAGATAGGTATATGAATAGTATATTAATAATCACGGAAAAACCCTGAAAAAGGAATGGATGTTTCTTCATAAGTAGGAGATGATAGTTTCAACTCCTAATAAAACTAACCACATACCATATGGAAGCAAGGAATGTTAGAGGGCGCAAAAGGAACATCCAAGGAAGTTTATGCTGCAAAGTGTAGCATGAAAAGTGACTGAAAACAGTAAAATATGAATAATATTTAAACACGCTTAATTGATACAAACTGCCTGAGTAAATGACTAGCTAAATACAATGTAGTGACAAATACCGGAGCTACAGTCAAGAATGACGTGTAGATGATGTGCATATAAAGTGCACAGTGCAGAGGGATAATAGACAAAGTGCATAAATAGTAATAATTATATATACATATATAAGTGCATAATAGTAATAGTTATATATACATATGTATAATCTTATACACATGTATAGTAGAGCCAAATTTGCACAAAACTATTTTAAAATATGATCGAACAGGCACTAACAGGCAACGTCGGAAGCGGCGTGAGGACTAGGACAGGCTGGGCCACAAAGGGACGGCCGGTACACACAGAAAGAGTAATACAATACACGATGTATAGAAAGGTAAATATATAGAAAGTGTACATAAAATTAATAGACGATCACATTTATGTAATATAACAGAACCCAAGAATCTCTAAGGGGACGGATACAGATGAGGTATAGATGGAATACATATTAACAATAATAGATCCGCAGAAAAACGACAAATAAAATGAAATAAAATATAAACGGGTTATACTTTAAGAATTAGCAGCATCAGGTTCCAGAAATAGGGGTCACCCCGAAGGTCACAAGTGGACTCGAATCGCAAAAACATGCTTGAATCTAAGTAGATTGTAATGGAATGTCCTTTCCAGACCATGTATAGCCAATAGAATCTTGATGAATATAGAGTTTTTTCACCAAATTTTAGCGAGATCTGTGACTTGAAGAGAAGGAAAAAAAAAAAAAAAAAAAAGTGAATGTAAAATAACAAAAAAACAAAAACAAAGACAGGTGCTGCTTGTAAGGGACCCAGTAAAAGAGACACTAAGTAAGGGGACCAAGAGTGCTGAAAAGAAAATATTAATACCAAAAAGTGTGTGTTATACTAGTGTAGTGACTAGAGATGAGCGAGCACTAAAATGCTCGGGTACTCGTTATTCGAGACAAACTTTTCCCGATGCTCGAGTGCTCGTCTCGAATAACGAGCCCCATTGAAGTCAATGGGAGACTCGAGCATTTTTCAAGGGGACCAAGGCTCTGCACAGGGAAGCTTGGCCAAACACCTGGGAACCTCAGAAAAGGATGGAAACACCACGGAAATGGACAGGAAACAGCAGGGGCAGCATGCATGGATGCCTCTGAGGCTGCTTAATCGCACCATTATGCCAAAATTATGGGCAACAGCATGGCCATGACAGAGTGACAGAATGAAGCTAGATAGCATCTAAAACATCCAATAATTGACCCTGACACTATAGGGGACTTCATGCAGAGGCAGCGGCAGGCTAGAGAGTGGCATGGCGACATACCCTAAATGGACTCAGGCTTCAAACCAATGGGTGGCAGAGAGGAACCAAAGGAGGTGAGCAAGAAGCGCTCAAATAATATCGGTACATGATAAAAGTTTGCCAGTATATTTTGTGGATTACACAGCAGGGTGGCGACAAAGTTAACATGGAAGCCATGAAAACAACCCAAAATTCTGCCTGACACAGCTCGTTTGATAAGGGGACCATGTATGGAGGCAGTGAACTAGTAGTAGATTAAAGGTGCTGCAGTTAAAACTATGTTAGTTGGATCTTGTCATGGAGCTGGCGCTCCGCTGCCAGGCGAGCTTTCGCCAATCCAAGCCCGTGTCTCTAGGCTACTCCCCAAACAGCACTTCTAAGAACCTTTTGTATAAGATCAAGTGTAGTAGCGTTCTTATAAGTTTAGGATATGGCGGGTGAGGGGAATGTAAACAGAAGTGCAAGAAGCGCTGAAATAATATTGGTAAATGATAAAAGTTTGCCAGTATATTTTGTGGATAACACAGCTGGGTGGCGACAAAGTTAACAACTTTGATGTGGAATCCATGAAAACAACCCAAATTTCTGCCTGACACACCTCGTTTGATAAAGGGACGATGTATGGAGGCAGCTATATGGACGACTTTTGGAGGTAGCAATGGAGACAACGTGTGGAGGCTGCTATGGAGACAATTCAATTTGGATAGTGCCTGTATGTGGCAGTCCAAAAAAGTTTTCAAACCAGAGGAGCAGGTAGGTGGCCCTCCAGAAAAATGGAATAGATTGAGTGCCTGTATGTGGCAGTCCAAAAAAGTTTTCAAACCAGAGGAGCAGGTAGGTGGCCCTCCAGAAAAATGGAATAGATTGAGTGCCTGTATGTGGCAGTCCAAAAAAGTTTTCAAACCAGAGGAGCAGGTAGGTGGCCCTCCAGAAAAATGGAATAGATTGAGTGCCTGTATCAGGCAGTCCAAAAAAGTTTTCAAACCAGAGGAGCAGGTAGGTGGCCCTCCAGAAAAATTGAATAGATTGAGTGCCTGTATGTGGCACTCCCAAAAATTGTTTAAAACAGAGGACCGAGTCGGTGGCCCTCCAGAAAAATTAAATGCATAAAGTACTATAGCTAGAGCCAGTGGGCCCTGTCACAAAATAGCCAGTTTCCTCTGCTTTACTGTACAAAGAGGAGGAGAAGGAGGAAAATGAGGAGGAGGAGGAGTGGATAAATTATTCAGGTTGAGCTTCCTTCACCTGGTGGAGATTGGAAATTATGAGAAATCCAGGCTTTATTCATCTTAATAAGCGTCAGCCTGTCAGCGCTGTCAGTCGACAGGCGTGTACGCTTATCGGTGATGATGCCACCAGCTGCACTGAAAACCCGCTCGGACAAGACACTAGCGGCAGGGCAGGCAAGAACCTCCAAGGCGTACAGCGCCAGTTCGTGCCACATGTCCAGCTTTGAAACCCAGTAGTTGTAGGGAGCTGCGTGATCATTTAGGACGATGGTATGGTCAGCTACGTACTCCCTCACCATCTTTCTGTAAAGATCAGCCCTACTCTGCCGAGACTGGGGACAGGTGACAGTGTCTTGCTGGGGTGACATAAAGCTGGCAAAAGCCTTGTAAAGCGTACCCTTGCCAGTGCTGGACAAGCTGCCTGCTCGCCTACTCTCCCTCGCTACTTGTCCCGCAGAACTACGCACTCTGCCGCTAGCGCTGTCAGAAGGGAAATACTGTTTCAGCTTGTGCACCAGGGCCTGCTGGTATTCATGCATTCTCACACTCCTTTCCTCTCCAGGGATGAGAGTGGAAAGATTTTGCTTGTACCGTGGGTCCAGGAGAGTGAACACCCAGTAATCGGTGCTGGAATAAATTCTTTGAACGCGAGGGTCACGGGATAGGCAGCCTAGCATGAAATCTGCCATATGCGCCAGAGTACCAACGCGTAAGAATTCACTCCCCTCACTGGCCTGACTGTCCATTTCCTCCTCCTCCAACTCCTCCAACTCCTCTTCTTCTGCCCATACACGCTGAACAGTGAAGGACTCAACAATGGTCCCCTCTTGTGTCTCGCCAACATTCTCCTCCTCTTCCTCCTCATCCTCCTCCACCTCCTCCGATATGCGCTGAGAAACAGACCTAAGGGTGCTTTGGCTATCAACAAGGGAATCTTCTTCCCCCGTCTCTTGTGACGAGCGCAAAGCTTCCGACTTCATGCTGATCAGAGATTTTTTCAACAGGCCAAGCAGCGGGATAGTGAGGCTGATGATGGCGGCATCGCCACTGACCATCTGTGTTGACTCCTCAAAGTTACTCAGCACCTGACAGATATCAGACATCCACGTCCACTCCTCATTGTAGACTTGAGGAAGCTGACTGACCAGACTACCAGTTCTGGTGGAAGTTGACATCTGGCAGTCTACAATCGCTCGGCGCTGCTGGTAAACTCTGGATAACATGGTCAGTGTTGAATTCCACCTCGTGGGCACGTCGCACAACAGTCGGTGAGCGGGCAGTTGGAGGCGGCGTGGCGCTGCGCTGCCCTGAGAGTGGCAGCATCTGTGCTGGACTTCCTGAAATGCGCACAGATGCGGCACACCTTCGTGAGCAAATCAGACAGATTGGGGTATGTCTTGAGGAAACGCTGAACTATCAGATTTAACACATGGGCCAGGCATGGCACATGTGTCAGTCTGCCGAGTTGCAGAGCCGCCACCAGGTTACGGCCGTTGTCACACACAACCATGCCTGGCTTCAGGTTCAGCGGTGCCAGCCACAGATCAGTCTGCGCCGTGATGCCCTGTAATAGTTCTTGGGCGGTGTGCCTTTTATCGCCTAGGCTCAGCAGTTTGAGCACCGCCTGCTGTCGCTTAGCGACGGCACTGCTGCTGTGCCTAGAGCTACCGACTGATGGCGCCATGCCCACGGATGGTAGTTCGGAGGAGGAGGTGGAGGAGGGGTGGGAGGAGGAGGAGGAGGCATAGAAGGCCTGAAACACCTGGACCGAGGTAGGCCCCGCAATCCTTGGCGTCGGCAGTATATGACCAGCCGCAGGGTCAGACTCGGTCCCAGCCTCCACCAAGTTAACCCAATGTGCCGTCAGCGATATATAGTGGCCCTGCCCGGCAGCACTCGTCCACGTGTCCGTGGTCAGGTGGACCTTGTCAGAAACGGCGTTGGTCAGGGCACGGATGATGTTGTCTGACACGTGCTGGTGCAGGGCTGGGACGGCACATCGGGAAAAGTAGTGGCGGCTGGGGACCGAATACCGAGGGGCGGCCGCCGCCATGAGGTTGCGAAAGGCCTCGGTCTCTACTAGCCTATAGGGCAGCATCTCCAGGCTGAGCAATCTGTAGATGTGGACATTAAGGGCTTGGGCGTGCGGGTGGGTTGCACTATATTTCCGTTTCCGCTCCAGCGTCTGGGGTATGGAGAGCTGAACGCTGGTGGATGCTGTGGAGGATCGTGGAGGCGACGATGGGGTTTTTGTGGCAGGGTCCTGGGCAGGGGGCTGACTATCAGCTGACACAGGGGAAGGAGCAGTGGTGTGCACGGCCGGAGGTGAACGGGCTTGTTGCCACTGAGTGGGGTGTTTAGCATTCATATGCCTGCGCATACTGGTGGTAGTTAAGCTATTAGTGGTGGAACCCCTGCTGATCCTGGTTTGGCAAATGTTGCACACCACAGTCCGTCGGTCATCCAGTGTTTCCTTAAAGAACCTCCAGACTGAAAATCTAGCCCTCGCCGCAGGAGCCCTCGCCACGGGAGCTTCACTAGTTGACACATTTGGCGCTGATGCACCAGGTCTGGCCCTGCCTCTCCGTCTGGCCCCACCACTGCCTCTTCCAACCTGTTCTGGTCGAGGACTCTCCTCCGTCTCAGAAGCACTGTGTTCACCCGGCCTATCAACCCAGCTTGGGTCTGTCACCTCATCATCCTCCGATCCCTCAGTCTGCTCCCCCCTCGGACTTCCTGCCCTGACAACAACTTCCCCACTGTCTGACAACCGTGTCTCCTCATCGTCAGACACCTCTTTATACACTTCTTCCACTACGTCAAGAAGGTCATCATCACCCACAGACTGCGACTGGTGGAAAACCTGGGCATCGGAAAATTGCTCAGCAGCAACCGGACAAGTGGTTTGTGACTGTGGGAAGGGTCCAGAAAACAGTTCCTCAGAGTATGCCGGTTCAAATGCCAAATTTTCCTGGGAGGGGGCAGACTGGGGGGGAGGAGGCTGAGGTGCAGGAGCTGAAGGAGTGCCGATTTCGGTGACATGGGTGGACTGCATGGAAGACTGACTGGTGGACAAATTGCTCGAAGCATTGTCGGCAATCCACGACATCACCTGTTCGCACTGTTCTGGCCTCAACAGTGCTCTACCACGAGTCCCAGTAACTTCAGACATGAACCTAGGGAGTGTAGCTCTGCGGCGTTCCCCTGCTTCCTCATCAGCAGGTGGTGTCTCACCCCGCCCAGGACCACGGCCTCTGATTCCTGCAGTAGTTGGACGCCCACGTCCCCGCCCTCGTCCTCTACCCCTAGCCCTCGGGTTAAACATTTTGAAAATGAAAGTTATAACTTTAATTTTTTTTTAACTTTTTTTTGTGTTTTTTAGTTTTTTTTTGTGTTTTTTAGTTTTTAAAACCAAACAATGCTATCCTATTGCTATGGCTATTTTCTAGCCAAGTATGAAAGCACACTGCTATGCCAGATGAGATGACGCTGAGTTATGAAAAAATAAACGTAAAATAAAAAGGAAATGGCAGACTGTGCCTAATTGAAATCCAACCCCTAATATATTTTCCCACTTCGGTCTTTGCAATGGATATGTGCGTCACTAAGCGCTAAACACAGCGGTCGCAAGTCTCACTCCAAATTCCTGACAATTGGCTAGTATATGCACTGCAGCAAGGACAGACACCAGCAGATCAACCAGAAATAAAATATATATAACGCTATTGTAGGCGTAAGTAAGCCGTTTGGATTCTCCTTTGGCTATTTTCTAGCCAAGTATGAAAGCACACTGATGAGATGACGCTGAGTTATGAAAAAATAAACGTAAAATAAAATGAAACTGCCAGACTGTGCCTAATTGAAATCCAACCCCTAATAAATTTTCCCACTTCGGTCTTTGCGATGGATATGTGCGTCACTAAGCGCAAAACACAGTGGTCGCAAGTCTCACTACAAATTGCTCACAATTTGCTAGTAGATGCACTGCAACAAGTACAGCCACCAGCAGATCAACCAGAAATCAAATATATATAACGCTACTGTAGGCGTAAGTAAGCCGTTTGGATTCTCCTATGGCTATTTTCTAGCCAAGTATGAAAGCACAATGCTATGCCAGATGAGATGACGCTGAGTTATTAAAAAAATAAACGTAAAATAAAAAAGGAAATGGCAGACTGTGCCTAATTGAAATCCAACCCCTAATAAATTTTCCCACTTCGGTCTTTGCGATGGATATGTGCGTCACTAAGCGCAAAACACAGCGGTCGCAAGTCTCACTACAAATTGCTCACAATTTGCTAGTAGATGCACTGCAGCAAGTACAGCCACCAGCAGATCAACCAGAAATCAAATATATATAATGCTACTGTAGGCGTAAGTAAGCCGTTTGGATTCTCCTATGGCTATTTTCTAGCCAAGTATGAAAGCACACTACTATGCCAGATGAGATGACGCTGAGTTATTAAAAAAATAAACGTAAAATAAAAAAGGAAATGGCAGACTGTGCCTAATTGAAATCCAACCCCTAATAAATTTTCCCACTTCGGTCTTTGCGATGGATATGTGCGTCACTAAGCGCAAAACACAGCGGTCGCAAGTCTCACTACAAATTGCTCACAATTTGCTAGTAGATGCACTGCAGCAAGTACAGCCACCAGCAGATCAACCAGAAATCAAATATATATAACGCTACTGTAGGCGTAAGTAAGCCGTTTGGATTCTCCTATGGCTATTTTCTAGCCAAGTATGAAAGCACACTACTATGCAAGATGAGATGACACTGAGTTATTAAAAAAATAAACGTAAAATAAAAAGTAAATGGCAGACTGTGCCTAATTGAAATCAAACCCCTAATAAATTTTCCCACTTTGGTGTTTGAGGTGGATATGTGTGTCACTAAGAGCTAAACACAACGGTAGCAAGTCCCCCTGCTAATTCCTCACAATATGGTACCAGCTGCAAATAAAAAAAAAAAAGTATAACGTTATTGTAGCCCTAAGAAGGGCTGTTGGGTTCTTGTAGAATCACTCCTGCCTAACAGTAAGCTAATAGAACACCCTAACGCTTTCCCTGACCAGCAGCAGCTCTCTCCCTAGCGGCATCCAGACACAGAATGATCCGAGCAGCGCGGGCAGCGGCTAGTCTATCCCAGGGTCACCTGATCTGGCCAGCCAACCACTGCTATCGACGTGTAAGGGTACCACGTTATGCTGGGTGGAGGGCAGAGTCTCCTGGCTTGTGATTGGCTCTGTTTCTGGCCGCCAAAAAGCAAAACGGCGGGAGCTGCCATTTTCTCGAGCGGGCGAAGTATTCGTCCGAGCAACGAGCAGTTTCGAGTACGCTAATGCTCGACCGAGCATCAAGCTCGGACGAGTATGTTCGCTCATCTCTAGTAGTGACACATGTGTGACTGAATTAAAATGTATAGAGGTGAAAAAACCGAAATAGACAATATGGAGAGATAAATTCAAAAGTAACATATTCAGCCCAAGACAGACAAGTACTAATATCCATAGATCAAGAAAGCTAGGTTTTATAGTGGCCTGTAAAAAGTAACTCCTCATTAAGTCCTTTGGGAGCAATGGTGTCCAATGTGTATATCCACCTTGATTCATTGCATAGCAGTAAGAGAGTAATGTCTCCTCCCCTGTTGTTAAGTGTGACCTTTTCTAATCCAACGATCCGGAGGCCACGTGGGCACCCCCCATGATGCTGTAAAAAATGAAGGGCAACTGAGGTTAGTTTCTTACCATTTTGTTGGTCAGAATGGGCCGTACGGATTGTAGAGAGATGTTGTTGGCATCTTTTCCGAAGTTCCTGAGACGTCTGCCCACATACAGTTTGCGGCAAGGACAGACAAGGATGTAAATAACTCCTCTTGTTTTGCAATTGATGTAGCTCCTGATTTTACACTTTTTATTGCACACTGGGTCCTCAAAGAACGTGCTACGTAGGATGAAAGGGCAAATAGAGCATTCCCCAAACGGAAATGAACCAATTAGGTGCGTTCCACGTCCAAAAGAGGTCAGTGGGCGCTGAAAATGACTGTTGGTTAAGGCATCTTTTAGATTCCTCGAGCGTCTGGCTATAACCTGTGGCTTTTCAGTAAGGAAAGGAGTGAGTCTATTATCACTTTTAAGGATACACCAGTTCTTCTCCAAGATTCTGTATATATCCGTCCATTGATTATTGTACGTCGTTATCAGCTTTGGTCTGGGATCCGACGGTCGTGTCTTAGTCTGGAGTAATTGTTGACGTCCACTGTTCTTGGCCCGGAGGAAGCCTTTGGAAATTACCTTGCGGGGGTACCCTCTGTTTTTAAACTGAGAGGTTAGCTCATATGCATGTTGTTTAAAATCATTTTCATTACTGCAATTTCGTTTAACACGGAGGAATTGTCCTGTGGGTATTCCATTTTTGAGATGGGCCGGGTGGAAACTAGAAAAGTGTAATAAACTGTTAGAAGCCGTTGTCTTGCGGTAAAGAGAAGTAGTAAGTTTGGGATGTTCGTACCTGCTTTTAATGTCCAGAAAATCAACTGCTGCGTCCGAGATGTGTGCAGATAATCTGATGTTCCAGGGGTTGGTATTGAGCTGGCAGATGAAATCATTGCAATCTTCATAGTTACCTGTCCACAAGAGGAGAATGTCGTCAATGTAACGGTACCACCCCGCTACCTAGATCTTAAAGGCATCGAGGTGGTAGACATTCTCCTCCCACCACCCCATGAATAGATTCGCATATGATGGGGCACATTTTGCCCCCATTGCCGTACCTGAAACTTGTTTATAAAACACCCGGTCGAAGAGAAAGTAATTCTGGTGTAGGACAAGATGCAACAGGTCCAACAGAAAGGAGTCGTGCCTCCTATCTGTTGACCACTGTTTGTCGAGAAAGTAAGCGACCGCATCAATGCCTACCTGGTGTCCAATGATTGTATACAAGGCTTCTATGTCAAGAGTAACCAGCAGGACAGGGGTTGAAGTTTCGAAGTCATCTATTCTCTGTTTTTTCAGGCATTTCCGGCCGTATGAAACGCATGACCATACTTCGGGTCTGCGTTGCGCATGACTGGATACTGTATCAGCGCATGATCGGATATTGTATCAGCGTGAAGAGGGGGCGGGTGGGCTGGGCCGAGACGACACGGCCGGTACATATAAACATATCGCTCAGCATGTGTAAGTATCCCCTGACGAAGCCCGCAAGCCGGGTGATACGCGTGGGGCACCTTCTCCTCCCCAGACTTCTCATTTGCGGTAATGTAGTCTCTGCACTTTATCTATATCGGACCTTTTGTTAAATATTATACACTTGTATGTTACTTTTTATTAATTCCTGGTCCTGGATATATTTGTAAATGTTTACATATTGATCATGTATTTTTTGGAACGCTACTTACCTGGTTATAATTATGTGTGATATTCCCTCTTGTCATCTATCATGTGTCTACCTGGGGAGTTCTTGTGATATGTACCCACTTATTAACCACCATATACAGGAGCCATTGTCTGCTGCTGCTGTGGCAGTTTGAAGCTGTGCCGTGATTGGTTGCTTTATTGCCACGTTTATAAAAGCTCTGAGCTGTGATTGCTTACTGTAGGTAATGAGTATAATACAGCTTAGGTGTGAGGTAAGATAGATAGGGATACGGAGATATTTGGGGGAGATTTAATCAGAAATGACTGGGGTAAAACTGTCCCAGTTGCCCGTGGACAACAATCAGAGATCAGCTGCAATTTTATAAACAGCTGTGCAAAAATGAAACTTAAGCTCTGATTGGTTGCCATGGACAACAAGAGCAGTTCTGCTCTGACACTTAGAAAAGTGAGATTTAGAGACACAGAGTCACTGGAATGAGTGTGTCAGACACGGTCACTGAAAGAGACTGCCAGAGAGAAATAGGAAAGATATCTCATAAAATAGGTCTATTTGTGAATGGTGTCATAGTAGCCCTTTTGGAACCTGAAAGATCACTGTAAAATGTTAGCGTGTTTCTCCAGCAGTTTAGAAATGATTCTTATTACAAATACTGGGAAAACCTATTACCTCGATTAAAAGCCTGGGGTGAATTGGTCATGGCCTTCCCAGTATATAGCCAGCAAGAATATGCCCCCAAGTATAGAATCAGCAGCCCCCCAGTATATAGCCAGTTGCTGTCCCCTGCTATATAGCCAGCACCTGCCCCATAGTATATAGCTAGTAGCCCCCTGTCACCAGTATATAGCCAGCAGCCCATGTCCCCCAGTATTTAGCCAACCCCCTGTTCCCTAGTATATAGCCAGCCCCCTAGTTTATAGCCAGCAGCCCCCTTGTATATAGCTAGTGCCTGCGCCACCAGTATATAGCCAGTGCCCCCAGTTTATAGCCAGTGCCTGCACCCCCAGTATATAGTCACAAGCCCCCTTGTATATAGCCAGTGCCTGCGCCCCCAGTATATAGTCACAAGCCCCCTTGTATATAGCCAGTGCTTTTCCCCTTGTATATAACCAGCAGCCCCTTTGTCTGTAGCTAGTACCTGTCCCTTTGTATATAGCCAGTGCCTGCCTCTCAGTATATAGCTAGTGCTTGCCCCCTAGTATATAGCCAGTGACATCCCACGCAGGTCTTCTATCTTCAGTTATGGCTTCGTCTTCGATTGATCTTCACATATGCCATGACATTAGCTGCTTGCTGACATCATAGTATGTGCCGATGGCAGCGCACACACTATGATGTTCGCAAGTTGCTCACGACATGGTATGTGCAATGCGGAAGAGGACCTGTGGGGGGTGTCGGAAAGGTGAGTATAGAGTTTTTCTTTCCAGAGACTCGAGTATAACCGGAGTTAAGGTTCTTCAGCACATTTTTTGTGCTGAAAAACTTGTCTTACACGTGAGCATATATGCTATAGTATCTGTAACTCATCAGCCCAGTGTAAACTCATTATAGTGCAAGAGGCAAGGTGTATTTGAAATTGATATAAATCTACAATCCCCCTTTTTATTCTATGCATTGGGAACTTCCCGTGCTAGTGGGTGTCCCATTTTGTGGAAGATATAAGCAATTGGATCAAATGCGGTAATCAAAATATCTCCAATATATGGGATAAAGATCATTTAATAGCTTTTTCGGATATATGCTTTGAATTCAATATGCCAAAAACCAACTTATGTAAATATCTAAATCAATTTATCTCAGCCATAGCTGATCATATAAAAGATCCTAAAACATTTTCTTTAATTTCACAAAAAGTACAAAGGATCACAATGACAAATAAAGCTATCGGAGATAACACATCTTCATCATCACCATTACCATGTCTAAGCAAGCAAAAAGACATAAACCTAGCAGTAGATGAAGACGCTTGGAATTCTGTTTTCAAATTACCATCAGCTTTGTCTAAATGAGCCCCCTACAGACGAGAAGTATAATACTATATTGGTGGTACTAGACTCATATAAGCTATTCAAAATCTATCACAATTACTTCGCTAACTGCTGGGGATGCCAGCAGAGAGGTATTCTCCATATTTTGGGGGATGTACTAAAAGTTTTTTGCAGTCAGAAGCTATTGTACTATCTACCGAAGGTTCCATTTACATTGACCCTAGCTCTGGTTTTACTAGGTTTAGGTATGATTTAGTGTGATTACTCATCTTATGAGAGAACCATAATATTTCCTATCACTCGCTTTGCAATACTTCAATAATTCCTGCTTTTATAGAACTAGGAGACTTAATTATTTATGTGTGTTAGAAAGCTCTTTCGCTTTCACAGAGGGTTCACAAAAAAGGTTTGGTGTACAATGAGACCTGTGGTTATCATCCATATATTATAAGGCCTTGGTTCACTTCAACACACGAGTGAAATAAAGTGAAGAATTAAGGAAAGCCTAGATATGTACTTATTTGAGATACCAATCTTTTTTTAGACAGCAGTTGTATCTTTACCTGAAATGTCCTGCCTAGCTGTATTATGCTCCCCATGTTTTATGTGTTGTAACTTACCATTGCTATTTTATATGTCACTAATGAAGATTGTATGTTGGAAATTTTGCATAAAGTTAAAAAAAAAAAAAGATAAAGAACACAATTTTTAGTAGATCCAACACTTTCCTATACAATATTTTGTAGGAAAAGGATTTAAAACATTAAATGGTAGTAGACATCAGTGATCTGTTTAGATCCCCACAGGGACCAATCTCGATGGGTGCAAATACTGATAGAAGCAGATCATCTGTATACAATTGCTCAAAGGATTTACATTTGAGCATAAATTGTCTAAAGTATTAACACTTTTGCCCCCCAAGGATACTAAACCTCTATTTAGGCAACACTTGGAGTGAGATCTTGATCTACAAATGAGCGTACAAAGATGGCAGCACTGCTGCAAAATGGTCGTGAGGGTTAGTCATCAGGTGACATTGGTCAAGACCTCCATTAAAAATTATCCATTTGACATACCTATTTCCTTCTAGAATTCATACATCTTTCTCATCTTCCTCCCCCCCACTCCTATATAGGTTGTGGTGTAACAGGAATGGTATTACACATATGGTGGACTTGTCCCAGAATCCACTCCTTTTGGAATACCATTATCTTCCTGATATCAACAGTGATGTGAACCCCTATAGCTCTTGCCCCCACTACTTTGCCACTAGCAGACAAATTAGCTGGACTCAAGAACCAGGCCCACAAGCTGAGTCAGTTCATATGCATGGCTGCTAGAATCCATGTGGTGGCTAATTTGAAATCGCCACTCCTCTCAGTACCCAATGTCAAGGCCAGGATCTCTAATCTCAGCCATTAGGGAGGACAAGATGGATGCTTTTGCCAAAGCATGGCAACCCTAGATTGACTATATAGAATTGCCTACCCCAATGGCTATTTTGTCCCCTTAGATTAAATAGTAATTGATGTTAAGAACCCTCTCCACATTTCTAAAACCTTAACTTTTCTTTTGGAAAATAATAATTTAGGGATTTGTTTATAACTTCTCTTGTAGAGCCTGTATCTGACAGAGCTTAAAGGGGTGTTCCCATTTCAGTAAATAAATGTTATTATTTGAATAATGAAAAGCTATACAGATTTCCAATATACTATTTGTATCAATCCCTCATAGTTTCATAGACCTCTGCTGTGCTTCTATAGAAACCTTCAGGGTCTTACAGGTGTGCAGCTCGCTATAATGCACCAATCTGATTATTTTCTATGATACTAACGAGCCGTGCACCTGAGTGACCATGGTTAGATTTCTATCCGCTAAAAGCTTTGTATGGAATGACAGCAAGCAGAGATCTAGAAACTGGGGAATTGATACGGAAAGTATATTGGAAAATTGTATAATTTTCCATCATTTAAGCAGTAATGGGACGAAATGGGAATACCCCTTTAACAAGCATACAAAACTCCCGATTCCCTCTAAATGCAATAGTGTATCATAAACAAACCAAAAGTCTTAATACCTATGTCACGGGTGCTCCCGCGACCCATCTCCCGGGTGCACCCGTGCTTCACCCCACAGCTCCAGTACCGCTTCCCCGGCGAGTCCCTTACCTCACCACATTCCCACGATGTGTCCAGCTGCACGGCAAGTGCGTCCCCGCATCCTAGGGCACGAGCGTGCCGCCTTCAGTAAATTTAAAGGGCCAGCACGCCATTAATTGGCGCTGGCCATTTTCAGGAAATTACTTAAGCCTGCCTTTCCCTGCCGGATCTTTGTGCCTCACACCCTGAGAGAAAGCTCTATAGCGATTTTCCTGTGTTCCAGTGTCTCCTGCGTTCCAGTGTCTCTTGCGTTCCTGTGCTTCCTGCGTTCCTGTGCTTCCTGCGTTCCTGAGTCTCCTGTGTTCCTCAGTCTCCTGCGTTCCTGAGTCTCCTGCGTTCCTGAGTCCCTCTGTGTTCCTGTGTCTACCTGAGCCCCTCAGTGTTCCTGTGTACCAGTGTTCCTCCGTGCTGCTGTTCCTGTGTACCAGTGTTCCTTTGTGCTGCTGTCCTGTGTTGTGTGTTTCCGTATCCATCTGCTTGGACCTTCTGTTGCTGACCCCGGATTGGACTCTGACGTTGCATCTCTGCCGCCTGTCCTGACCCTGTGCTTGGACCTGACCTCGAGATTGTCTGCCACTCCTGTACCTCAACCTTGGCCGCCACAGCAGACAAGCCACGCCTGCGGAACAACCTGGTGGTACCACTCCGCGGCTTGTCTATCCCGCTTTGCGGCAGGCCCTGGTGAAAACCGGGTACCACTGACTGTGGTCCCAGGTAGTGGCTTGTGCCATCGTCTGCAGTGGTCCAGAGGATCCGCAACCCTCAAGCCTGACAGTCTATAAGACTTACGCTAATGGTTATGAACAGCAAAACTACTTGTGCTGTTTCATTATCCACTAACTATTAACTTTGTCGTGCCAGTTGTCCTGAAGCTTATACATAAGCACAGGATCAGCTGTTGCAGGTTTTTTTTTTGCTTATAGAGTATACACTGTATATTTCATTCTAGTATATGTTATGCCAAGTATCTTGCATGTTGTGTGAGTTTCTGTGATAATTTTTTTTCTGACGTGTTTGTGAACCATATTTGTTTTTTTATATGTCATCACCAGTCTTCTCTATAACATGTCTACTGTTCGGGTTATGATCGGTTATTACAAGTGCACAGTTCTGATCACATTTTGGTAATATCCTATTTTCTCGCATTATCGGTTACCTCTTCTCTTACAACATGTTTCAGATTATTGCTTTGACTAATTAGTTTGTCCCTGTTGTAAATCCTGGGGTACCTGAGTAATGGAAAACACAGTTTGTAACGAAAAATGAAATTGCTATAGGTGAAGTCCAGGTCAAGTGCCTAAATGGCATCATTACTGGAATGGTTTGTCAACTGATGTGATTGAGCAAGGATAAAGAGAAGAAGAATGCTAGCCATGCCATGAAGTAGCAGACATACTGTAGACCAGCAGGAGACTACTATCTCTGTGACAAGGCTCACACAGCTTCAACAGGATTAGATAAGGTTCCAAACAATTTTTTTGCAGGGTCACAGTAATGTCAAATGCTTCTCAGTTTGATACCAGCCTTACAAGCCACTCACCGTTCCAAATCATATTTGTATAATAATCACCCATAACTTTTTTGAAACTGAAGTAAAAGCCACGATCAGCATGTTCCTTTTTAATTGCCTTTTGATTTTTTTCTAACTGAAATACATTTTTATAATTGCACAACCCACCTCATGCATTAGAGAAGACTTTCTCTGCAAGTACAATTATTCATAATTTCATATAAAACTTCTTTCTAAAATAAGTTTAATGATAATTGCAATGCCTGTTAAGTTTAATGGTTTGTATCTTTGCGGCTTCCTTATAAGCTACTTAACTAACTAAATCATTAAATATGAGTTTTTGATGTTGTTAACTAGTTGTTAGTGAACTTATTTTTTCCCCACTGGTATACTGGAGCCATATGGAGACAGTGGCTGTTCTATCTAATTGCCTCTGGGACATAGATTCAGTTGGATCATTTTCAAGAGTCATACATGTGCACAACAAGGTGAGAATCCAAATTTTAAGACAGCAGGACCTTTACTTCCTATGAGGAAACCTCTCCTAGGTTTTACTGCAGTGTCTCCTATTGTTCTATATATTGTTTTGCATAGAAAGTTGTATATCATGTTTAAGGAGTAAAGAAATTGTCTCATATTTCAATATGTGATGTATGATCACATCTTACCTCCTCCCAAAGGAAGATATTCAGACACTTAAAGTTGGCAATGTACTTAAGATCTCTGCAAGAAATCACAATGTCAGTTTATTATTGTGGAATTTTAGTACAATTAGAGCGTCTGATAACCTCTAAAAACTTAATTTCATGGTTTTAAATAATTAATCCAACCATAAAAAGAGTGTGAGGGTACAACTTACAAAGCATCGCTATATAGGCTTATTTTTATAACGTTAAAATAAACCTATTAACAGTTTGTTTGTTGATTGTATATTTTTGTTAATCCCAAATACCAAAATAATTCTAATGCACTTTGTGCTATTTTGACTGTATTGACTGTATTCACAATTCTGTAGTCTCTAGCATCCTTCGCCAGTACAGTATTTTCATTTGGTCTTCTTGGCACTCTCGAATGTGAAGATAAGGTTACATATACATGACCATATTCGGCGCCATGATTTCAGTGCCAAATTGTGCAATGAGAACAGAGTGTCTTTGCCAAGGTTTCGGCCCAGGTGAAGAACCTAGTCAGACACCCCTGAGCTCTTGAAGCATTTAATATGATAATATAAATATAAATTATATAATATATATGAATATAATACTGTACTGCCTTTACACCAGTATTTTTTCACACATGAAATTACTTAAATTTATTCAGTCAAAATTTACTTTAAGCTTTAGTATAGTAGTATTCTTTACTATAAGCTTTAATGTAAACCACAGCATACAAGGTATAGCAAGTATTCAGATTATTTACCCAAAACTTTGGTAAAGCACCTTTGGAAGCAATTACATCCTCAAGTTTTTCTGGTTATGAAGCTTTTATAATGTTTGTACACATCGATTTAGAATTTTTTTTTTTTTGCTATTCTTCTCTGTAGAACCTCAGATTCTAAAAAGTTCCCGCTCTGTTTTATCAGTCTTAAGGTGCTATGGGAAACTCAAAGTCAGTTTGCTGCTGTAATGTAAATTTCCAAGTGGCCCTTTTAATTCTTAAATGGAAGAATAAAACACCAGTACTCTTTTCATATCTCTCCAGCACACCAAACTAATTATCTGACAGAGAAGGGTCATTCTATCTCCAAGATAGGGGAAACTTCCATAAGGCACTTCATCAATCTGAGCTTTATGGCAGGGTGGCCAAAAAGATTTTCCCAGGAAAATGCCTGGAGTTTGCAAAAAAAAAGGACCCTAAAATGTATATTTTTTCAATTGTACTGATTGAGAGCCAAGGTAGGGTTCTAGAAAAAATATCCATCTCAATGCAGCTCCCCATCCACATAGGCAAAGTGCCACTGGAGGAAATTAGGCATTGCCCATCACACAGTCTGCAAAGTGTTGATAGAAAACTGAATTCAGCATCAAATATTCTTTGTAAAAAAATATAATTCAGACTGTAGATCTGGAGCATAAACTAGACCGCTAAGTAATACAAAAGACAGTTGAACAACAAAATTTGGATCAGGTCCTCCAATTCCCTCAGTACTGTCCTCTTCCTGTGCATTATACTTATACTACATATAAGCTACACAGACATATACACACATACACTATGCATTACACATATGTACATAAAAGCGTTACATATAGGGTACACATACATAACATTTCTGCCACACAGACTAAATATATGTTGAATACACACCATATTTATTAACATTTATTGTGCACCTTCAAGCACAGTCAATTTGTAAATCAGTTGAAGCGGCTGCCTCTTCTCTCTGTGCTAGCCTAGTCCATCTTGGTACTTGACCTAGTCGGCTCCTCACAAGTGAAAATTCTCTCTATCAGGTTTTCAATCTCATTATGACTTCTCATGGCCATGACGTGTTGCTGCAGAATTTGCCACAGACGCATCTCCATATCCTTGCAGCACATCTCCACACTGCACCCCTAAAAATACCACTGTCAGTTTCAGCATAGTGTCCCACTGATAACAACCCTGGTACCTTTACAGCAAAAAATTTTGAAACTCCAATTGGGGCAAAAAAAAAATTTGTCTGGGACTACAATTATAAAATATACATTTTCGACTTGCATACAAATTCAACTTAAAGGGAACCTATCACCAGGAGACCCATTTTTAGCACTCCCCCCAGTCCCCACAGAGCATAGTACATATACTGCCAAAGTGTTTTTGTATAAAAAATAGGTTTTACAGAAAAAAAGATATGTTATATTGTACCTTCCATTAGCATCTTCTGTGTGACTAGGCACTCATCCACTGGGAGTGGCTGGAAAGGAGCAGTCCCCCCCCACACCCTTGGGAAACAGCTTCTCCATATGTCCTTTTCAAGTATATGAATAACTCCCCACACTTGGGATTGGCTGTAGAGGAGCAGGGGGCATTGCTAAGCCAAGTGATGGGTGTTTTCATATATTTGAAAAGGACATATGGAGAAGCTCTTTCCCAAGGGTGGGGGGGGGGGAACTGCACCTTTCCAGACACTCCCAGTAGGCAACTGCCTAGTCACACAGCAGATGCTAATGTTTTTCTGTAAAACCTATTTTTTATACAAAAGCACTTTGGCAGTGTATGTACTATGCTCTGTGGGGACTGGGGGAGTGCTAAAAATAGGTCTCCTGGTGACACGTTCCCTTTAAGAACAAACCTATGGAACCTATCTTGTACGTAACCCGGGGACTGTCTGTAAATAAGCAAAGATTTCTAACATCCTGTTTCCACTTTGCCATTATAGGGTATTAAGTGTGAAATGACTGGGGAGAACTTAAGATTTTTTTTTAATTCAGCACAAGTCAGCAACATAGAAAAAAATGTGAAAAAATGAAAGCGGACAAAGACTTTAAAGAAGCATTTTTTAAAAAAAAACCTGGGAGCACAGGTATTTCACAGAAGCCTGAACTTTTCCTTGCCTTTTATTAGCATAAGAATAGTTGGGATCAGACTGCTCAGAATTATTCTCTCCACAAATGAATGAAGCTGGAACTCTTATACCAGCTATGCTATTGCTTCACTGTTTTATCGAAGACATAATAAAGATGCTACAGTTATTACAGTTCTACTTATCTCTGTGGTCCAACTCCTTGACAGACTTCATTATAGTTAATACTTTAACATGTTTCTTAGTAACATCGGATAGAATTCTATGAATAATAAAAAACATTGCCCCCATAGGATGCAATAAAGAGCCTTCGGCAGAAGCCCCCATCGGTCTATTGAGTCAGCGGAAATCTCTTCCCTTCCATGGAAGAATAGTAGAGAATCCTGACCTTCGCACCCCATAGTTTGTTATTCGTCTCTAGATATACAGAGAATACATGTGCATTTTAATCTTGTCCCTTGATGAATCACGATTTCCATATATTTATGTATTTATTTCTTTTAGCAGCTATCTTTGCTCAGAGTATCCAAAATAAATTAGTTATGTGATGAATAATAATGAATCATTGCAGAGGTGCTCAGAGAGAGGAACTGCATTAGCTTGGGTTATTGCTTGGCTAACAATGCCATCTACTGGCGAACACATAAAGGTAAACCGAGTGCATCATGGTAACGCACAAACCTACATCAGAAATCTAGATTTATGTGCCGTTGACTGCTCCACAATTAGCTATGCATCACCCGAAATTCATTTGGCTAATCCAAGGGCAACCTTTACATTACTGTACATGAGTGCCAATATGTTTGCACATGAATTTTCTGCTCTACGCCTTCAGAAACATCTGAAAAATGCATTGTGCTCTAATGCACTGCTATTGATTCTCCAACACTCATCTGTTCTTTTTAGACCAAGATCCCTCCTATTGAGGAAATGTAATGGTGATAGGCCGACCATGAAATACACACATTTCCACAACACAATAGACCCTCTCTCACAGTACATCTATAAATGAAAATAAATTGATGGCTGGATATGGAATAAAACAAGCTGATAGTGTTAACCATTCAGTTGGAGTTCAGCTTACCAGCAAATACTGGAACAAACAAATACAGGAACATGGACCGGCTTTGTAGAAATATTTTATTTTATTGTGTAATGCTTAGAAAGTATATCATAAATATAATTACTTTTAGTGGTCATAGTTGTAGCAGTAGGACAAGTATTAGTAGTAGTCAGTGGTGTAACAACAGCCATAGCAGTCGAGGCCAACGTTGCACAAGCTCCCGGGATTCACAGTGGAACCAAATGTCCTGTCTGTGCAAGCCGGTCATGCACACACCGGACCACAGAGTCGCCCACCCGCTGACATTGCTGCCAGCAGAACCACCAACCTTCCATTACAGCCACCTACCTGCCCAAACATCCGGCTGTCCACACACAACCACCTGCCTTAACAACTCATCTGCAGACCATCTGCCCACACATTGAAAATGCAAGTACCTTCAAAAGTATCTGTGATTATACAGTGGGTACAGAAAATGTTACATTTTTCATTCTTTGTTTCATTGAAGATCTTTTTTTAATGTACATCCTGCACACCATCATGACAGAAAAAGCCCCAGAACTGTAGATACTTTTGCTAATTTATTAAATAAGGAAACTTGAGATATCACATGGTCATAAGTATTCGGACCCTTTGCTGTGACATATTTAATTCACATGCTGTCCATTTCCTTCTGATCTTCTTTGAGATGGTTCTACTCTTTCATTGGAGCCCAGCTGCGTTTAATTGCATTGATTGGACTTGATAAGGAACTGCCCATGGTGCTCAGAGACAGAATTGTGCCAAGGCACAGATAAAGCCAAGGTTACAAAATAATGTCTGCAGCACTCAAGGTTCCTAAGAGCACAGTTACCTTCATTATCATTAAATGGAAGAAGTTTGGGGTGACCAAAACTCTTCCACTGCCTGGCCGTCTAGCTAAACTAAGCAATAATGAGAGAAGAGCCTTGGTGAAAGAGGTAAAGAAGATCACGAAGATCACTGTGTCTGAACTGCAGAGATGCAGTATGGAGATTTGAGAAAGTTTCACAATCCACTATCACTGCATTCCTCAGTCAGGGATTTTTTGACAGAGTGTGAAGACAGAAGCCTCTCCTCAGTGCAAGACATAGGAAAGCCGCATACAGTTGGAGGCTCCCACACTATGAGACATAAGATTTTCTAGTCTGACGAGAAGAATATTGAAATTTTTGGTACTGGAACCTGGCACTGCTCATCACCCGTCAAATGCAATCCCAACAATAAAACATGATGGTGGCAGCATCATGCTATGGGAGAGTTTTTCAGCTGCAGGGACAGGACAACTGGTTGCAATTGAAAAAAAGATTAAGAGGCCATGTACAGGGATTTCCTGGATGAAAACCTCTTCCAGAGAGCTCTGGACCTCAGACTGGGCCTAAGACTCTGGACCTAAGATTGGCCAGGAGGTTCATCTTCAAACACAAGACAATGACAGCTAAAATAACAAAGCAGTGTCTTCTGAACAACAATGTGACTATCCTTGACTGGCCCAGCCATAGACCTGACCTAAATTGAGCATCTCTGGAAAGACTTGAGGGAACCATCACCATCCAACTTGAGGGAACTAGAGAGTATCTGCAAGGAAGAGGCACAGGATCCCCGAATACAGGTGTAAAAAACTTGTTGCATCATTCCCAAGATGACTCCTGGCTTTACTAGCTCAAAAGCTGCTTCTACTCAAAGGGGCTGAATACTTATGACTATGTGATATTTCAGTTTAGCTTGTTTAATAAATTGGCAAAAATATCTAAAATTTCTGTGTTTTTTTGTGTACATCAATGAGCAAAAGAAAATAACTTTTTTGATCTTACCAATTGGCTGCAACGAAACAAAGAGTGAAAAATTTTAAAGGGGTCTGGATAATTTCCATACCGACAGTATATCTGTTTATGTTTATGCTTTATTGGGTGTATATGGTGTGTATGTGTGTATATGGTGCATGTATATGCAGTATACATTTGTGTATATATGGTGTGTTTATACGGCATGTGTGTGTGTATACTGTATATGTATGCATTTATATAATGTATATGTACTATACAGTATAAAAATGTATAAAATGTGTGTGATTGCATAAATGTGTTTTTACAATATATATATATATATATATATATATATATATATATATATATATATATATATATATATATAGTTAAGGGGAAGGGGGGTCCATACAGAAGTCTGCTATGAGGCCAAGTAACTCCTATTTACGGCCTGGTAGTACCCGAGGCACCATGAAGCCCCAGTTTGAAACTGTTTTATTAATCATATTTTTCTGTTGAACAGTTACCCATCTGACACATTTTTGATTCTTTGGATGCATCTTTTGCACCCAAGATTAGCCATATTCACATATTCCTATGATAGTATGCAAACAGGAAATAAGTTGTTTCAAATTTACACCTCATTAACCCCTTCCAGATCAAGTTTTTTTATTTTTTTTGTTTCCATTTTTCAATCCTTTAATTTTTTATTTATTTGTTTACAGTACTATATGAGGGATTTTTTTTATCTGCAAGAGGAATTGTATTTTCTAATGCCACTGTCAGAACATTTTTCCTACAGCGGTATGAATGGGATCATATTTCAGTTGCTGAGCCAGTTGCTGCTGGGGGCGGTGTCTCTGGTACTTTATTTGCCAAGTTCTGATTGCAGGTTGATGGTTTTGCAATCTTTTTACTCTTGTCTATTGCTATTGCTTTTCTGTGTATCCAACCTCTTCTGTGTTTAATCAACTATTCTCACTATTCAACTGCCTCACCGCAATCTTGGATTTGACCCGCTTCTGTCTGACTTTGCATGTCTGTCTATTATCTGTTGTTTGTCCTTCTGTGTCTTGTCTATTCTGTCTCTGACTTTGGTTACTTGTTCGCTCCACCATTCAGCAGCTGCTGGGCTACATAAGTTTTACCTTTCAGCCCGCAGCGTCTCTCGGGGTCCATAAGCAGAATCCGGATAGTGGGTTCTCCCTTATCAAGGCAGTTTATCTGCTATAGGCAAAGCCCTAGTCTGCAAGGATGTTCCAGGATCAGTTCACCACCACTTACCAAGTCATACGCCAAGTCTGCTTGTGGTTGCGTTGTTTTCTGGATAGGTTCTTATGGTAATCGGATGGTTGTTGTTGCGGCGCACACTGGTAGGAATTCAGGGAAATCTTCAAAACAAGCTTTATATTGGGGTCTCGTTTCCACAACACGTTTGGGAGGGAGAGACTGTGGGTATTGTAAATTTAGCCAAAAGCTGTTTACAATACCCGAGCCCACAGTCTCCTCCCACTTGAAAAATGAATCCCTAGAGATTCCGAAATGTGAACGAGACCCCAATAAAAAGCTTGTTGTGTAGATTTTTCTGAATTCCTCTGACTACCAGTGTGCGCCGCAATGACAACCATCCGATTAACCTATGCATTTGATCCTGACCGATGTGGCTATTGTGCTCTGCTCGTCTATGGGCAGCACCAATTGGTATTCTGTTTAAGTGTCCTACTAGTGTTGAGCCTGGTACTAGCACAACTCTCTCTGGGGAGCCTTATTCTAACTGCCTCACCTAAACCTGTTTTTAGTCCACAAAATACTACTCCATGAGCGTTTTCTGGCCTTGTTCTCCTTTTCTATACACTGGATAGGTTCTTCACAGCCATCATTTATTGATGATTCCAGATTGCCATGTATTGGGAATCTGGAAAAAAATCCAAAATGTGGTAGAATTGCCAAAAAACACAGCTTTCAATGCACAGCCGAGGCGACAATTTTATTATTTGGTTCAGTACAATTACATAATTACCAAATATATATAGTTTAGTTATGTCTTAATACCTTAAAAAAAAATTCTAAAACTTTACATAAAAAAAATAATGTCTTATGTCTCCCTATTATGACACCCGCAACATTTTTATACTTCAGTGTACGGAGATGAATAAGTTATTATTGTTTGCGGGATTGAATAATATTTTCATTGATACCATTTAGAAAACGGCATCCCATGAACTGTGCATTACAGCCAGCATCCCCTTAAGCCTTAGGCTATATTTACACTGCAGTTGCCCGCCCGTACCGTACAGTAGCGGGCAATGGCAGTGCACGGGGAGAGGAGGTGGAGGTGAGCGCAGCTCACCCCCGTCCCTCTCCATAGGAAGTTATGGCGCACGGCGCCTTACTACAGGTAAAGATCGGACAGGTCCTATCTTTTTCCCGGGTACGGAGCAGTACCGTACCGCTCCCCTAGGGCGCCGTGCACCCATTGCCGTCTATGGAGGACGTATATCGGCCGTATATATGTCGGCCGTATATGTACGTCCTCCATACGGTAGTGTGAATGTAGTCTTACTGATTTATAACTGAAGATCTCCTTTTTTCTGAATGAGATGGTTAGCTTGTAACATGCAAAGTCCTGTAATAAATGTAATTTTTATTGTTTTCATATCGAGAAAACAATTTGGGCAGTCCCCACCCAGGTTCTGAGCACAAGCTTTCTTATTAAATACATGACTTTTGTAGATGTAACAAGCTTTGATCCAACAAATTGAAGAGACCTGGGGTGGATCCTGCACATACATATCCTCGGTATAGGCCATCAATGTTACATTAAACAAAACATGTAGAGGCATATGAGGAAGACCTGAGGGAACTCAGTTGAAGTTTTAAGATATTTAAGCAATAATGGATTAGATTTCATTTTAGATTTTGAAAACTACCCTAAGGATACCATGAATGTAAGACTGTATAATGTCATCTGGCACTCCATTGGGGTAATCCTCAGATCTAAATATGTGCTACACAGTAGGGATTAACATTTGTTAGTTGTAATAACCTTGACATCGCAGAAGAAGTCATGTGAAACAGATGATCTGGTAGAAGATATACCTTTAAGGCAATATTTTGAAGAGGTCATTAAAAGATTGAAATGCACGGAAACTCATCTACCAGAGGTTTACTTGCCCTTTAATCCAAGCTACTATATTTATGCTTGACACTTATTTCTTGACACTTTAGGAAATTCTTAGATGGACAAATTAGACATCCAAACCTACTAATTTTTGATAGATTGGTCAACAACTGCACAGCACAACTGAATCTTAACAATGAGATCTCTCCTCAATATATACCAGAAAACTTTGTTCCCAATGATACCTTACCCTCTGTTTCTCTGTGCCATACATTGCCTATTTCGCTTTAAATAAATGCCAGATAACCCTTTAATAAGAGTCAGTCTGTGGTGCCTTGGGCCGACCAGTCAAAATTGAATCTAAGGGGGGCGTGGCCTGGCTACTGGTCTGTATGGACGCGTGAAGAGTTAGCTCCCGCTCTGACCGTTTTGAAAGCGACTACCCACCGCACAAAACCCCGTCAAAATAGCTACAGAGGTTCCTCAACATCTCGGGAACATGACAAAGAGGAGAAAGAACATCTCAAAACCCCGTAAGCTCACGGAATTCTACTTTCCTACTCCTTCGGAGCAAATCCAAGATGGCGCAGACGAGATTTCCCCCCGCAGAAAGACCCAGCAAACGGCAGGGGAAAGAGAGGAGGAAGCTCACCATGGTAGACGATCCTACTCAGCCCCGGTATCTCCGGCTTCTGGTGTGTGTGAGGAAGAGGAACAGGGGACCGGGGAGCCTCGGAGCCGAGGCAGAGATAAGCTGCGACGCAGCAACTCAACAATATGGCCGCCGCCACCTTCTCCCTCCGTACAGGTCTCCTTCAACAGACCCTAAGCCGCAGAAGAGGAACAGAGGAAAGGGCCGGCAGAGGAGGAAACTCCTGTGAGCACTTCCCCTACTCATCGGGATGCCTTGGAGCAACTTCCAACAACTGACAAGGTACTAACTGAATCAGCAATGAAAAACATGATGTTAGCATGGCGCCAGTCTTTTCAATGTGATATCCATAAAATGCTGACTCCCATTAAAGCAGACATTGAGGCAATGGAACAAAGAACACATCAGACAGAAGAAAAGATGGGAGAGATGGTCCGGTCACACAACGAGCTCATAGATGCTCACTATAATCTAGAGGAGGAGGTTAATAGACTCCAAGAAAAAATAGCTGACATAGAAGATCGGTCCCGCCGAAATAATGTTAAATTTCGAGGTATTCCGGAACTAGTGCCTCAGAGTGAGCTGACCCCGTATATACAAAAATGAATGCAAACTATGCTGCCTGAGTGTAGCTCACAAGATCTGTGCATCGATCGTGCCCACAGGCTGCCGAGGCCGAAACACTTGGACGAAACCGTTCCTAGGGATGTATTAGCTCGCATTCATTTCTATACAACTAAAGAAAGATTGATGTTGGCGGTGAAAAAGAAGAGAATTCTCCCACAGCCGTTTCATGACATTACCTTGTACACCGATCTCTCAGCAGCTACACTCCGGCTTAGGAAGCAGCTCCAGCCTATAACAGCTAAACTCAGAGAACTACAGATCCCGTACAAATGGGGATTCCCAACCAAATTGGTGATCATCCGAAATGGAACAACGTCACTGATCAAGACTCCGGAGGAAGGTTTGAAGCTACTGGAAAAATGGGGACTTCCCTCTGACAACTCGCCTCAACGCCAGAGAGCCTCACCGCCAAGAGTGGAGGAAGACTGGCACACAGCAGGGGTGACTGAAAAGAGAAGAAAATGAAGTGGAGGAGCGGATTTGGCCCTTACCAACCGAGCCACTAATTATCAGACTGGTAACTACCTACACAAACTGTTGATTACCCCCCAAATGTGCGGCAGAATGGCTGCAGTGTTTTTTTCTCTCTTAAATTTCAGGTGGACCTGTTGTCTACCATGTTTGTTACTTAGATCTAATGCGGGCTTTAAGTTCTTATGTATCAAAGGGTATGGAGGTAGCGTCAAGGTTCAGAGGGCTCCTCAGGAGCACTCACCTGTACATGTCTTAACTCATAAAGCAGTTACGCCCAAAGTAACATGGGCATAAAAGTGTTATCCATGAACACCAAAGGACTTAATAGTCCTTACAAAAGAGCACAGATATGGAAGGACGCCCACAGTTTATCATGTGACATAATCTATATGCAGGAGACGCATTTAAAGCAATCAGACGCAAGTAGACTCAAAAACCCTAGCTTCCCCCATATTTATCAATCCCACTACCACACTAAGAGTAGAGGGGTAGCGATAGCCATTAAAGCATCAGTGGCATACCAAGAAGTCAAAGTGCTGAAAGACGTAGCAGGCAGATATGTAGTGGTCATATGCATGCTTAATAATGAACCTTATACACTAGCTTCTGTATATGCTCCCAATAAGCGCCAAATACATTTCTTCCGCAAAGTTAAGCGAATATTACAGAAACATGCCCAGGGGGACACCATCCTAGGAGGTGATTTTAACAGTGTTCCAGACCCAGAGTTAGACTGCTCCTCTGCATCAACGAGACGCACGCAACAATTAAGCAAGGAAATATGGCAGGCAGACTACTATGATATGTGGAGAGCACAACATAGCACAGAGAAGGATTACACGTTCCATTCTAGTGTTCACAATTCATACTCTAGAATCGACCTACTTCTAGTCAACAGATCCATGATCACAAAGGTGACAGACACAACTATTGAAACTATCACGTGGTCTGACCACGCAGCCATAACCCTTACTTTCTCAGACGCGCATGATCAGACACCCAATTTCATCTGGAGGTGCAATAATTATATATTAAATCATCCAAAATATAGACATATATTTGAGAGGGATTTAAAAGAGTATTTTAAATTTAACCCCTCTTCGGTTAAAGATCCTATATTACTATGGAATGCGCACAAGACCTATATAAGAGGCACTTTTATCAAGTTGGGTATACAGGACAGGAAACAGAGGACAAAAGAGATTAGGAAGATTATGGACGAAATAAGCAGGCTAGAAAATGAAAATAAAAAGGCCCCTGCACAAATTTTGGCAGCAGCCCTAATCAAACAAAGGGAAAAACTGAGACTCCTACTAATGCATATATATGATAAAAGATTGCAAAAGTCGGGAGCCTTGTACTATGCTGAGGGAGACAAAGCTGGTAAACTGCTAGCAAAGCGCTTTAAGTCCAAACAGCTGAAAGCCAAAATCGCGTATCTCTACACAGCAGATAACAAAGGAAAGCTCATCACACCCAGGGACATAGCCAACAGGTTCAGAAATTATTACGCAGACCTGTATAACTTGCGAGAAGACCCCTTTACGTACCAGCCTACACAGGAAGAAATCAAAACTTTTTTTAAAAACTTGAGGCTGAAGGCCCTACACTCAGATCAATTAGAAGAACTGTCACAACCTATCAGTAGTGACGAGGTTGCTAAGGCCCTTAAGGAGCTTCCATCCAATAAGGCCCCGATGGAATTATAGGAGAATACTACAAGCTGTATACTAGGGCACTGTCAGAACATATGGCTTTCAACCAGATGATTACCGAGGGAGCAATACCCAGGGAAAATCAGGAGGCGCTGATAGTGACAATCCCCAAACCCGGTAAACCAACAGATACTCCCCAGAACTTCAGGCCTATTTCACTGCTGAACGCAGACACTAAGGTCTATGCCAAAGTTTTGGCAACGCGGCTTATGAAATACTTACCTGGTCTGATTAGTAATAATCAAGTGGGATTCGTCAAAGGTAGGCAGGCGTCAGACAACACCAGGAGGGTTATCGATTTAGTACATTACGTGGAACGCCATCATATACCCTCCGTGCTGCTGGCGCTGGACGCTGAGAAGGCGTTTGACCGCATACACTGGTCATATGCCTTCTCGGTACTCCAGGAGATGGGCTTTGGGGGAAACATAGGAAAAGCAATCAGAGCTTTATACTCAGCCCCATCGGCCAGAGTGTTTGCCAATGGGGTTTTATCGGACCATTTTGAAATCACAAACGGGAACCGACAGGGATGCCCCCTGTCCCCGCTGATCTTTGCTTTATCATTAGAACCTCTGGCGTGGGCATTACAGAACTCTCCATCAATTAGGGGAGTGAGAGTGGGAGAAATAGACCATATTATCTCACTTTATGCAGACGACATCATACTCTCCCTAACACAACCGGAGGCCTCACTAGAGGCAACAATGGACATACTACAGAACTTCGGGAGAATTTCTTACTACAAGCTTAATAAGTCGAAAACTCAAGCACTACCCATATTTATAAAGTCTGAGGTACTCTTTCACCTAAAAAACAAATACTCCTTTGATTGGAGATCACATAGCTTGCAATATCTAGGGATACAGGTAACTCATCCTTCCTCGACACTATATACGGAGAACTACGAGGTCCTCTTGGACGCCATACAAAGGGAGGCAAAAACAATGCTAAATATGGAAGTTTCATGGGTGGGAAGAGTGGCGGCATACAAAATGTTACTATTACCAAGGCTGTTATACTTATTCCGTACTCTCCCGATCGCCCTTCCGGAGAGGTTTTTCGCCAGAGCCCAAAAAATAATGAATTCCTACATTTGGAAGGGGAATAGACCACGGATAGCGAAAGCAATAGTAACCAAACACAAAAAAGCAGGAGGGTTGGGGGTCCCAGACATTAAAGGATACTATAGGGCTGTAATACTACAACAAGCGGCATACTGGATGCAAACTAGCAGCATTCTGCCATGGATGCAAATAGAAGCAACATTACTGGGCACTTCAGACTTAAAAGCTACACTACTTGCCAGCCTGTGGTGTCCAATCGCGGCAGTAAATTCTCTGCCTCTGACATGTAATCTAATTAACACTTGGACACATATACAGAGGGCAGAGACAATGAAGAAAGATACGCTACATAGGTCAGGGATTACGCTGGGTATGGTGGAATGCATGATAGCAGACATTGACTTCCAGAAGCGGAAAGAGGCGGGTATTAATACAGTCGCCCAACTCATGAAGGGAGATCATATCCAAGATTTTCCAGAAATCCAGAAGCGGTTCCACTTACAAAACTCAGCACTATTTAACTATCTCAGACTAAAACATCTCTTGGATGCGATCAAGGGATCTACCCCCTCGTATGACAAACAGATGTGGCAATTACTCCAACTCCCCAAGAAGGGCTTACGCCCTATATACGCACACCTAACCGCATATAAAAAATTTCATAAAAATTATGCACTTAGACTTTGGGAGAAGGATCTGGGTACTAGCATCACGCCGAGGGAATGGGCCAGAGCAAATAATTTGACCCATAACTCCTTGAAAAGCACATCACATGTTGAGAACGCGACCAAAATGATGCTGAGATGGTACTACACACCTGACAGAGTTCATGTATCTTATCCCAACACCCCTCCTACATGCTGGAGAGGATGTGGAAGGAAAGGCACAATCCTGCACACCTTTTGGGACTGCCCCAACATAACCCCTTTCTGGGCAGAAGTTTACACTGTCCTGACCCAAGTTTTGGGACGAGACATAGGTCAATTACCTGGACAAGCACTGCTGAGCTTGGGGCTACAGGAATTTTCCTGGCCACAAAGGTTACTACTTTGTAAGATCTTTACAATTACCAGAATAATCATAGCTAAATACTGGAAAACCCCAAACTGTCCACCCACATCAGAATGGCTAGCGAAAGTTGACACAATTTATAAATACGAAAAGTCGCTGTCATATGGCTTTTTAAAAAAACAGCCAATAGACAAAATATGGAAACCGTGGGAAACATATAGAAAAATGTAGGGAATCAAAGACACGGACATACAAGGGCTCTGGCGGGGAACCCTCCCGCCCCGCGTGCGGGGAAACGCATTACAGGAGAGGCCTTAATACACTTTAAGATAACACCATACCCGGGACAAAATATTGCCTACACAAATGAATACCCGCTTTTCTGTTTCTGTTACGTTTTCTGTTTTGTTTTCTTTCCTTGTTGGATTTATTTAAGGTAAATATCTGTTTCCCTTTTGTTTAGTTACTGTACATAGAAGTATGATGTACTTAAACATTGTACCCCAATCACACACTGGAGCTACCAAGCTGTGAGAAGTATGAAATAAGCAAGATAGAAGGGAAAGCTTATTCAGAGAGAACTGACACAGTATTTATGTTAACACCAATACATGACATTGCAACTAAACTAGATCAGAGATTGGTGGCGTAACCAAATATGATATGTTGATGTTGATGCAAAAATGCTCTTGTATTGATTGGAATGATTAATTCAACTTTTTCTTTTATGTTAAATATGGAAAATTTTCAATAAAAACTATTTGAACAATAAAATTGAATCTAAGGTTCCACCATTCTGCTAGAACACAGAAGTGCTGAATCCCGGAATTTCTATGCACAAATGGAGCGAGTCAGTAAAAGAATATTCTACTATTCTCTCTCCAACTCTCTTGATTTGCACACAGAGGCTGCAGGAGTGATGTTATATAAATATTCAACATTGATGAACATATAAACATTTGCAGGCCATGTTAACAGGCCTATGGACTGCACAAATTGCAATATACAGAAATATTTTGCAAGGACTACGTGCCTGCTGGCTGAACTGCAGTGCAGTAAGAAAGACAGGGACATATTTCTGTATGATGTTAGAGCTCCTACCCTGCGGAATGTTTGCAGTCTGTGGGATTGGATTTACATATGGAAGGCAGACTTGTCTCACTGACACTGGAAACAACACTTCATGGGCTTAGAGCCGTCTCATAATCTAGATAAAACAAACAATGACTACAGAACTGTTCAAAGACCGGGATAAGCAGCTTCTGGTATCTGACTGGGGACATGGGTCCAGAAGTGCTGTGACTAATTGCTGCAAAATGTACTTCCAATTGTCTTCAGCTCCGGGCCACACATCCTCACACTACGCCCCCAAAATTGCCACAGTCAAAGCCTGTATTATACTGTCCTTCAATGTGCTCCAAAATAACAATATAAATGACTTAACTGTGCTCCACAGATACCCCTGCATTTATCTTGAATGATAAAACCTTTTAATGTATGGCATTATACACTCAGCGGCCACTTTATTAGGTACACCTGTCCAACTGCTTGTTAACACTTAATTTCTAATCAGCCAATCACATCGCGGCAACTCAGTGCATTTAGGCATGTAGACATGGTCAAGACAATCTCCTGCAGTTCAAACCGAGCATCAGTATGGGGAAAAAAGGTGATTTGAGTGCCTTTGAACGTGGCATGGTTGTTGGTGCCAGAAGGGCTGGTCTGAGTATTTCAGAAACTGCTGATCTACTGGGATTTTCACGCACAACCATCTCTAGGGTTTACAGAGAATGGTCCGAAAAAGAAAAAACATCCAGTGAGCGGCAGTTCTGTGGGCGGAAATGCCTTGTTGATGCCATAGGTCAGAGGAGAATGGTTCGAGCTAATAGAAAGGCAACAGTGACTCAAATCGCCCCCCGTTACAACCAAGGTAGGCAGAAGAGCATCTCTGAACGCACAGTACGTCGAACTTTGAGGCAGATGGGCTTCAGCAGCAGAAGACCACACTGGGTGCCACTCCTTTCAGCTAAGAACAGGAAACTGAGGCTACAATTTGCACAAGCTCATTGAAATTGGACAGTAGAAGATTGGAAAAACCATTTCTGCTGCGACATTCGGATGGTAGGGTCAGAATTTGGCGTCAACAACATGAAAGCATGGATCCATCCTGCTTTGTATCAACGGTTCAGGCTGGTGGTGGTGGTGTCATGGTGTGGGGAATATTTTCTTGGCACTCTTTGGGCCCCTTGGTACCAATTGAACATCGTTGCAACGCCACAGCCTACCTGAATATTGTTGCTGACCATGTCCATCCCTTTATGACCACAATGTACCCAAGATCTGATGGCTACTTTCAGCAGGATAATGCGCCATGTCATAAAGCTGGAATCATCTCAGACTGGTTTCTTGAACATGACAATGAGTTCACTGTACTCAAATGGCCTCCACAGTCACCAGATCTCAATCCAATAGAGCATCTTTGGGATGTGGTGGAACGGGAGATTCGCATCATGGATGTGCAGCCGACAAATTTGAGGCAACTGTGTGATGCCATCATGTCAATATGGACCAAAATCTCGGAGGAATGCTTCCAGCACCTTGTTGAATCTATGCCACGAAGAATCGAGGCAGTTCTGAAGGCAAAAGGAGGTCCAGCCCGTTACTAGCATGGTGTACCTAATAAAGTGGCCGGTGAGTGTATACTATAGCCCTGCATAAATACTGAACCCCTGTTGAATTATATTATGTGTTGTACCACCAATTAATTATATGTAATGTGCATTCTTTTTTAAATCTATTGAGCATTTTTTAATTTTACAATCACACAACAAAAACAAAACAATACCCCCCTCCCCTGGAGAATGGTACAGCTTAAATAGGCATTTACATGTGGATATTATGACAAATGACGTACATGTAATGCGCATTCTAATCATCTTTATATAATTTGCTTTATAGAATATTTTCTGTAATTATTCTGTATTACATCAGTACCCTCCAATCCAAATTTCCCAATCAATTTTTAAACATTGTGCTCTAATTATATTTAAACATATAGGGACCCCTCATCTATTAGCATATTTTTATCCTCTCATGTATTATAAACATATAGCGGCCCTTCACTTATAGTAAATAGGGGCCCCTTTATTAACAGTATTAACATATAGTGGCTTCCTCATTTAAAACATATAGTGGCCCCTTCAAAGAATATAGTGGCCCAATCATTTATTTGTATAAACTCACCCCTCATTTATTAGAACAAAGACCTGTAGTGGTTTACAAAATGATGTATTCACATATAGTAAATTACCTCCCTGCCCCTGAATTGAGGCTAGTGAACAAAATGAAAGAAAATGTGAAGGAAAATGTGCTCAGAGGGCATCGAGGAATCACCCTTGCCATGACATGCTCACAGTGTACAACTTTTGACCACTGTTGCTATAGTAATGGTCCACGTGTGGCCGCAGGACAAATGTGCACCATAATATCATAGTTTAGGGGTCCCCTTGGTAGTTGGGCTCAGTAGCAGCTGCTCTGCCTGCTACCCTGGTAGTTATGCCTATTGTAAGAGTGTGAACCTAAAGAGCAATGGAGACCAACCCACAACCAGGGTTGAAAAGGACCTTGACCACTTTCATCCCTGGCTAACTCCAGGGGGAGAGCTCACAGCAAGCCAGTGCTGTGTGTCCTGCAGCCAGCAGGAGGACTTTGGACCAGTTGGAGACAGACAGGTGGTCTTTCCCAAGAGGACTGGAATCCAGAAAGAACATTGTTTAATTGAGCTCACTGAGAGCGCTGAGGAGGAACCCCAGCAGTGTTCCTTGAACCTAGAAGGCAGCTAGTGTTTAAGAAGTGAGTGCCCTAAGTAGAGGCTAAGCTGTTGGTTATTTTTGTTCCTGTAATAGTTTTAAAACTGAATAAAGCTGTTTCTTTTGGATTGCTCAGCACCACAAAAGTTGCCTGTGAGGTCCAGAAGCTTCTACCTTTGATGCTAAGTTACCCCCAAACCCCACATATGGTGGAGGATGCAGGCAGGTTGCTAGCAACAACTGCATGACAAAACCTGTGGAAATTTAAAAGGTTAGAAGTCTGTGTCCTGGGAGAAAGCAGCTACACTGCTGCAAGGTGCATACAAGACAATGGAGTAGCTTTTGGAGCAGCTGATGCAGTCTAATCTCAGACAGGATCAACAACAAACTGTACACTCCATGTTACAGAAGCAGCAAAGCATGAATGCTGTACTGGCAGCTAACCTGGCTACAATAAAAATGGCATCTAAAGGTCCTTTTCAACCCTGGTTGTGGGTTGCTCTCCAGCACTCTCTAGGTTCACACTCTTAAACTATGTTAATGGTTCTTTACAGTTTTATGTCTTAGTTTAGCTATACTCCGTTTGAGTAACTTTTTCTTCACCAAAATTGGAAAGTGAAGCAGAGCTCACGAAATTACAAATTAAGTTATCATTTAGATGAAAAATATCCTAGTTTCTGTTTACAGCTTTTTCAATTCATTTGCAAATGTATGTTATCGGGACAAGATAAAAAAAATATACACATGAAGAAAAATATGGCTGTAGTAAAAAAAAAAAAAGAAAAAAAATTCATTTTTACTTTTTTTGGGATTAAAGTTAAAAAACTGCGGGAAAAGATTTTTTTGCAGTGTAGAGGGGTATTTTTTTATTTTATTGGGAAATATTAATGTTGATTTTTATAATTTGATTAATATTTTGTTTCTGAGGGTTTTTTTTTTCTTTACTTTATATGTCCCCAATGAGGTCATAAAAGACATTTCCACAGTTTTTTTTTCTACCCAACTTACAGACGACGCCTAGTTACAAATGTTCCTTTTGGATGCTGGTAATTTACTGTACTTTAGTCTTAGCCTACAATAAACAGCTATAACAGTTATCAAAGGTGTCTGCAATTAAGATTTATTGTTAATCCTGGTTCTTATGACAATCCTATATTTTTTAAATCCAATTGTCACAGAGACCAAAAAAATATTGGCTTGCGTTAAAATTAGAGATTTTTCAGAGAAAATTTGATTTGACCCAACTCAATTTATGTCGAATCACGTTAACAAAAGGTATTTTCTGGCTGCAGAGAGATTGTAGGGTGTTGTAGAACACTGTGCCATGCTTAAATATGCATATGCAACTGCCAGAGCCCACAGAGTTGCACAATGATACAGTGTGGAGGTGGCGTCAGCAGCAGCAGGAGCCCACAGAGTAGCAAAATCATACAGTGTGGAGGTGGCATCAGCAGAAGCAGCAGCCAGAGCCCACAGAGTTGCACAATGATACAGTGTGGAGGTAGCGTCAGCAGCAGCAGAAGCCCACAGAGTAGCACACAATGATACAGTGTGGAGGTAACGGCAACCTGGTAAGCCACAGTGTGGCACAATCATACAGTTCAGAGGTAGCGTCAGCAGCAGCAGGACCCCACAGAGTTGCACAATGATACAATGTGAAGAAGGCATTAGCAGCAGGAGCCCACAGAGTGGCACAATGATAGAGTGAGGAGGTGGCGGACAATTCCAGTCCCTGGTACAGATAGTAGAAGGCAGATGGAGCAACTGCTAGCAGATGTGTGGCATCCGGCAGGTAGCAGCATCAGAATAGTGGCTGAGGCAGGTAGTTAGAATCCAGACTCATTTCTCAACATTTGAGGGAGGCGTCATGGCTGATCTTATCTGATGCACAAGGCATTGGCGAGTTGGAATCCGGGCCGATCCAACCCCTTTTTTTCTTGACAAAAGTCAGTCTCTCCACATTACGGATGGACAAGCTGGTACTCCTTGGGGTAACTATGACCCCCGCTGCACTGAACACCCGCTCTGATGCCACAATACAATACAATACAATACAAACTCCGCAAGTTGTGGCCACGCATCAAGTTTAGCTGCCCAGTAGTCCATGGGATCCTTTACCTGAGGTGGTAAAGTGCTATCCAAGTAGGCCACCACCTGCTGGTGGTGCAGGGTCAGCTCCATGTCCTGCTGCCGTTGTTGGCGGCTACCCTCCTCGCTAGGCGGGTGAAGGAAATTGCTCATTAAGGAATCCAGACTTAAGCTGCTGCTGATGGAGCTGATACTGCTCCTACCTCCACCCCCCCAGCAGCCGTGGAAGTAGTACATGAGCAATGACTGCCAGGAATCCCCCGTCAGACCTGACATAGGATGGACAATGGCGCACATAGGCAGTGGCCAACTGTCTGCACAGTATTTTTTCTATAGTACGCCAGTTGTTCCTACCACTCAGCAGCTGGAAAAAAAGTCACCCATTTTTGCCCGGTAGCGAGGGTCCAAGAGGGTGGAGAGACACTATTTGGCTGTCACCAGTTAGGCAAAGCAGCATGCTGCAGGCCATCTGCGCAAGTGACTGAGAGACTCCCGGCCTCCATCTCTACTGTATACTGCCACGGTGCATCTGGGTCATCTGCTTCGTCTCTTACCTCCTCCAGATGCTCCTGCTCCTCCTCTAGTCACCTGAGTGGAAAAACCTCCTCCAGTTGAGCCCCCACCGGACTCATGTGGCCATGAGATGTAGTCGCCACTTCTCCAGTGCCCTAAGCAGACAGCTTTTGCAGCATGAGTTCTAGGATATGAAGCAGTGGAATTACGTTATTCATCCCGCAGTCCTGGCGACTGACAAATAAAGTGGCCTCTTCAACTGAATCATTTATGGCTTTTCTCTGTTCATACAGGCGTTTTAACATATGGAGGCTGGAATTACATCGGGTGGAAACATCCCATATCAGACTAAGTTGGGGTAGGCCGTTCTGACACTGCAACTAGAGGAGGGTGTGCTTGGCTTTGTAAGAATGGCTGAAGTGCATCCACAGTTTCCTGACCATTTTTAGAATGTCTTGAGGATGGGTGGAAGACTTAAGGAATGTGTTGACAACCAGATTGAACCCGTGCACCATGCAGGGCGCATGGGCCATCCCTCCTCAGTGCAGCGCGGACACCTTGCTCCTCCCATTGTCTGTCATCATGGTTCCTATTTTCAGTGGTCACGTAGAAAGCCACAGATTGATTTCTTCTTGCATGATGTGGAGCACAGGCAAACCAGGTGTAGAACTGCGTGACACCGCTGTGCCCTGCACATGTGGTATGATGGAGCAGCACTTGTGGAGGTGGTGGTGGAGAAAGAGGCAGAGGAGGCGGACACTGGCGCAGGAGTAGTAGTTTGACAACGTGGAGGAGAAAATATTGTCTCTTGTGGAAGTTGTTCGTGTGGCTGGGTGGGAAGCACATTGGGCTGTAAAGGACATGTACTGGCCCTGACCGTAGTTACAGCTAAAACACATCCGTGCTGCCGTGCAACATGGAAGAAACTGATAAGCTCAAGGACTGGCCAACATTCTGTTGTACATATTGGTGAAGGGCTGGCAGTGCCTTTTTGGAAAAAAAATTGCGGCTTGGAACTCTCCACCTCGGTTCGGCACAAGCCATTAGTTCGGCACAAGCCATGACTTGGAAAGGGCGGGACTGCAGTACCAACAAATTGGACAAGAGCATGGATGCTCTGCACCTTAGGATGGCTGGACACATACAGTTGTCTCGTTGTCACTCAACGACTGCTGGCACCATGCGTAGCGAGGAGCATCTGGACCGGAGATTATGTCAAAGACAATCAGCTCCCTTCGGCAGAGGTGCTGGAGCCTTGACTGTCTGAAATGGCATGTGTGCCAGTAGGTTCTACTGTTGCTGTGGCAGCAGGATGGAGCTCCACATGAGTTCCATGTTTCTCCCAGGCCATTGTATGGTGACGCTGCATGTGTTGACGCAGGGCCGTGGTGCCAACGTTGGCTCCCGGGCCACACTTTACTTTCTGCGTGCAGATTCTACATATACACACGCTCGGCTCCTCTGGCGTATTTACAAAAAAACTGCCAAACCGCCAAGGTGGTGATTTTACTGCCAACACTCTGCGGCTGAGAGACTACTAATGCCACTGCCTCGCTGAACCCCTGTACCACTACCATTTGTCTCCAGTGTTCAAACTGCTGCCACCCTGCTGACTCACGGCCACAGTAGCGACTGGCTGCCTGCTCCGCTGCCTGACGCGCAAGCTGACACTCTCCTCGCCCCAAGGATGATGAATCCCTTGCTACACCCGGGTTCCCAAGTGCGATCGGCTACATCATCGTCAATTTGCGTTTCCCTGTCACTGCTACTCTCCTCAACGGTCGCTGACCTGCTCCTGGGCCATGCCAAATAATTGTTGTATCTGACAAACCCATGGACTCTTGCCTGGGGTTGTCAGATGTTCTATTTGAGGAATTGGGTGACCCAGTCAACCAAACAACAACCTTCGCGTTGTTGATCAACACACTGCTGCTAGATGACAACGGCAGTTCTGGTCTCACAGAGTCACCCCTGCTGTGACCTCCCCTTACTGTGCTGCGACCTCTGCCTGCTCCACCTGCCAGTGGTTAATCAACTACGTGCATTTGACACTTATTTGTTGCTCTCGACTTTAGCAACAAAAAAGTATTGGAATTTGCGTTATACAGATACCCCACAATGGACACCATGGGATTGGGGCAGAAAGAGCTACAGAAAGTATGTGGATTTCTCACGGATTTCTTCCTATTCACTACAGAAACAAAAAAACTGCTTTTTGGGGTATACAGATCCCCCAAAATGAACACCCTGGGATTGGAGTAGAAATCACTACAGAAAGTATTTGGATTTCACACTGATTTCTTACTATTCACTTCAGCAACAAAAAAGAACTGCTATTTGTGGTATACCGAAGTCCAAGAACTGACAACCCGGGATTGAAGCAGAAATAACTACAGAAGGTATGTGGATTTCACACTGATTTCTTCCTTTTCACTTCAGCAGCAAAAAATACTGCTATTTGGGGTATACAGATCCCCCAAAATGGAAACCCTTGGAGCAAAAATCACTACAACACAGTACAGTAGAAGCAGCTGGACGCTACAGGCAGCACATACAGTGTGTAGTGCCGGGATTTAAAAATGGCTGCATCTTTTTATAGTCTGTGTGACATCACATAAGCCTGCCATTCGCTGATAGGCTTACATGTCTGCAGTTGTGATTGAGGGTGTTCCTTTCTCCTTGCCAGAGTTCTCTGCTCCATGTAACATGTTGTACTCACGCCCATTTTGGTAATAAAGGAGAAAAAAAAAAACTTCATTAACACGAATCACCGTAAACTTAGGCTTCGCGTTGAATTGAATTTTTCCTGAAATTCTAACCGAAGTTAGAATCGTTAGAATCGATTCGCACATCTCTAAGGAAATGAAGAATGCAAGGCTTCAAAAGAGTGCCAAGACTAATCTGTAACAGTAATGCAAGTGATTCACTGTCAACTTCATATTGCATATCAGATATAATTGCAATAGGGGTGCCTTATGTGGAGACATACCCCATGTGTATTGTGAAATATTTGTAACATTGTTGCTTTTTATTATAAATTATAAAAAAAGAGACTTCTTCATACCAAATAAAAGAAAAAAAGTAAATTAAAAAAAAAAAAAAATCAGTGGTGGCGAACCTATGGCACAGGTGCCAGAGGTGGCACTCAGAGCCCTCCATATGGGCACCCTTGCATCACACCAGGGCAGGGTTCACCAGACAGGACCCAAGGCATCTTGCAGTCCCAGGCAGCCCAAGATCCTAAAAGTAAGCTACATTGGCATCCAAACTACTTCTTCTTTCTACCCTATTGGTGTCGTCACATGCCTATACAGTTTAAACATGTGAAAGATCGGGGAGTAATTAGTTACTGCATAAATTGTTGCACTGGCACTTTGCAAAAAAAACGTGGGTTTTGGTTGTAGTTTGGGCACTCGGTGTATAAAAGGTTTGCCATCACTGGTATATATGATGTGTATAGACTATGTGCATATACATGAGGTGTATAGGGTTACTTTACTTTATCTGTGTGTACATGCTGTATATATTCTGTGTTTGTAATTGATCTGTTCAGGCTACTGTACAGAATGTGTGTTTACATACTGTTTATGTGCATGTATATGATATTTATACAGTACAGACCAAAAGTTTGGACACACCTACCCATTCAACGAGTTTTTTCTGTATTTAATGACTATAAAAATTGTAGATTCACACTGTAGGCATCATAGCTGTAAATTAACACATGTAGAATTATATACTTAACAAAAAAGTGTGAAACAACTGAAAATATGTCTTATATTCTAGGTTCTTTAAAGTAGCCACCTTTTGCTTTGATTACTGCTAAGCACACTCTTGGCATTTTCTTGATGAGATACAATAGGTAGTCACTAGAGATGAGCGAGCACTAAAATGCTCCAGTGCCCCTTACCAGAGTCGAACTTTGTCCGTTGAAGTCAATGGGAGACTCGAGGATTTTTCAAGGGGACCAAGGCTCTGCACAGGGAAGCTTGGCCAAACACCTGGAAACCTCAGAAAATTATGTAAACACCACGGAAATGGACAGGAAACAGCAGGGGCAGCATGCATGGATGCCTCTGAGGCTGCTTAATTCCACCATTATGCCAAAATTATGGGCAACAGCATGGCCATGACAGAGTGACCGAATGAGGCGAGATAGCATCTAAAACACCCAATAATTGACCCTGACACTATAGGGCAGCGGTGGCGAACCTATGGCACTGGTGCCAGAGGTGGCACTCAGAGCTCTTTCTGTGGGCACCCAGGCCTTCACCCCAATTTAGAGTTTGCCAGATAGGACTCCAGGCTTTCCCCTGTGATCCAATACAGCCCAGGACGTGCCAAGCTCTGTGCTATATTTAAAGCAACATCCTTGGGTGGCAGGACTACAGGAGGAGCAAGAAGGTGTGGATAGAGAGGGATTATCTTTGGTGCTCCTGCTCTGGGTTACCTGATCCTTCCTCTTCAGGGGACCTTGGTGGGAAGCTACAATCCAAATTTCTCCATCATCTTTCAATTGTATTGGTGAACTCAGGACGCCAATACAATTAAAACCTGTGATACAGCAGGTTCCAATAAGTTACTGCTTAAATTGTCATGTTGGCACTTCGAGACATATAAGTGGGTTTTGGTTGTAGCTTGGGCACTCTGTCTTCAATAGGTTCGCCATCACTGCTATAGGGGATGGTATGCGGAGGCAGTGGCAGGCTAGAGAATGGCATGGTGACATACCCCAAATGGACTCAGGCTTCAAACCAATTAAAAAAATTCCTTTTGGCGAGGATAACGTGTAGCAATGTACGTATCAGTATTTTGCCTGGTTATGGCGGCAGAGAGGAACCAAAGGAGGTGAGCAAGAAGCAATGAAATGATTTCCTATGTGAACAAAAGGTTGACGGTATATTTAGTCGATAACACAGCATGGTGGCGACATAGTGACCAAGTTCCATAACACATCTGGTGACACACCCGAAAAATGAGCCTGACACAGCTCGTTTGATAAGGGGACGACATGTGGACACAGCTATGGAGACGACGTGCCGAGGCTGCTATGGAGACGACGTGCCGAGGCTGCTATGGAGACGACGTGCCGAGGCTGCTATGGAGACGACGTGCCGAGGCTGCTATGGAGACGACGTGCCGAGGCTGCTATGGAGACGACGTGCCGAGGCTGCTATGGAGACGACGTGCCGAGGCTGCTATGGAGACGACGTGCCGAGGCTGCTATGGAGACGACATGTGGAGGCATGTGGGGGGGAACTCGCACTCAGACATACAGCTGTGCATCCATTATCAAAATGAGTGACCCATATAAAACACCAGAAAATCACAGCCGGTAAACCACCCGAAAATGTAGCCTGACACAGCTCGTTGCTCGTTGAGAGTGGCAGCATCTGTGCTGGACTTTCTGAAATGCGTGTGAGCAAATCAGACAGATTGGGGTATGTCGAGGAACCGCTGAACTATGAGATTTAACACATGGGCCAGGCATGGCACATGTGTCAGTCTGCCGAGTTGCAGAGCCGCCACCAGGTTACCGCCGTTGCCACACACAACCATGCCTGGCTTCAGGTTCAGCGGTGCCAGCCACAGATCGGTCTGCGCCGTGATGCCTTGTAATAGCTCTTGGGCGGTGTGCCTTTTATCGCCTAGGCTCAGCAGTTTGAGCACCGCCTGCTGTCGTTTAGCGACGGCACTGCTGCTGTGCCTAGAGCTACCGACTGATGGAGCCATGCCCACGGACGGTAATCCAGAGGAGGAGGTGGAGGAGGGGTGGGAGGAGGAGGAGGCATAGTAGGCCTTTGAGACCCTCGGCGTCGGCAGTATATGACCAGCCCCAGGGTCAGACTCGGTCCCAGCCTCCACCAAGTTAACCCAATGTGCCGTCAGCGATATATAGTGGCCCTGCCCGGCAGCACTTGTCCACATGTCCGTGGTCAGGTGGACCTCGTCAGACCGAACACCGAGGGGCGGCCGCCACCATGAGGTTTCAAAAGGCCTCGGTCTCTACCAGCCTATAGGGCAGCAGTTTGGAGATGTGGACATTGAGGGCTTGGGCGTGTGGGTGGGTTGTACTATACTTCCTTTTGCGCTCCAGCGTCTGGGGTATGGAGAGCTGAACGCTGGTGAATGCTGTGGAGGATCGTGGAGGCAAAGATGGGGTTTTCGCACGGGAGGTTTTTGGGCTGGGGTCCTGGGCAGGGGGCTGACTAGCAGATGACACAGAGGAAGGAGCAGTGGTGTGCCCGGCCGGAGGTGAACGGGCTTGTTGCCATTGAGTGGGGTGTTTAGCATTCATATGCCTGCGCATACTGGTGGTAGTTAAGCTGGAAGTGGTGGAACCCCTGCTGATCCTGGTTTGGCACAGGTTGCATACCACAGTCCGTCGGTCATTCAGTGTTTCTTTAAAGAACCTCCAGACTTCTGAAAATCTAGCCCTCGCCACGGGAGCTTGACTACGGAAAACATTTGGCGCTGTTGCACCAGCTCTGGCCCTGCCTCTCCGTCTGGCCCCACCACTGCCTCTTCCAACCTGTTCTGGTATAGGACTCGTCTCACAAGCACTGTGTTCAACCGGGCCTATCAACCCAGCTTGGGTCTGTCACCTCATCATCCTCCGATCCCTCAGTCTGCTCCCCCCTCGGACTTCCTGCCCCGACAACAACTTCACCACTGTCTGACAACCGTGTTTCCTCATCGTCCGACACCTCTTTACACACTTCTTCCACTATGTCAATAATGTCATCATCACCCACAGACTGCAACCGGTGGAAAACCTGGGCATCGGAAAATTGCTCAGCAGCAACTGGACAAGTGGTTTGTGACTCTGGGAAGAGTCCAGAAAACAGTTCCTCAGAGTATGCCGGTTCAAATGCCAAATTTTGCTGGGAGGGGGAATACTGGGGGGAAGGAGGCTGAGGTGGAGGAGCTGGAGGAGTGCTGATTTCGGTGACATGGGTGGACTGCGTGGAAGACTGACTGGTGGACAAATGGCTAGAAGCATTGTCCGCAATCCACGACATCCACCTCAACAGTGCTCTACCATGAGTCTCAGTAACTTGAGACATGAGGAACCTAGGGAGTGTAGCTCTGCGGTGTTCCCCTGCTCCCTCATCAGCAGGTGGTGTCTCGCCCTGCCCAGGACCACGGCCGCTGACCCCTGCAGTAGTTGGATGCCCACGTCCACGCCCTCGTCCTCTACCCCTAGCCCTCGGGTTAAACATTTTCAAAATTAAAGTGTAAACTGTAAATTTTTTTTGTTTTTTCTTTTTTTGTGTTTTTTTTTTTTTTAAACAAAACGATGCTATCCTATTGCTATGGCTAGTTTCTAACTGACAGCACACAACTGGATTTTGTGCTGTGCCTGATGACACTGAGTTATAAAAAGAAATAAACATAAAAAAAAATAAATCAGCGGACTGTGCCTAATTCAAATCAAACCCCTAATAAATTGTCCCACTTCGGTGTTTGAGGTGGATATGTGTGTCACTAAGAGCTAAACACAATGGTCGCAAGTCCCCCTGCAAATTCCTCACAATATGGTACTAGCTGCACTACTAATGCCAGCAAGCCCAGCCACAAGCAAACCAAAAAAAAGTAAAATATAACGCTATTGTAGGCCTAAGTAAGCCGTTGGGGTTCTCCTATGGCTATTTTCTAGCCTACACTGAAAGCACACTGCTTTGCCAGATTACTTTGAGTTATAAAAGTAAATAAACGTAAAAAAAAAATAAATCAGCAGACTGTGCCTAATTCAAATCAAACCCCTAATAAATTGTCCCACTTCGGTGTTTGAGGTGGATATATGTGTCACTAAGAGCTAAACACAACGGTCGCAAGTCTCCCAGCAAATTCCTCACAATATGGTACTAGCTGCACTACTAGTGGCAGCAAGCCCAGCCACAAGCAAAAAAAAAAAAAAAATAACGTTATTGTAGCCCTAAGAAGGGCTGTTTGGTTCTTGTAGAATCACTCCTACATAACACTATTCTAATAGAACACCCTAACGCTTTCCCTAACCAGCAGCAGCTCTCTACCTAACGGCATCCAGACACAGAATGATCCGAGCAGCGCGGGCAAGGGCTAGTCTATTCCAGGGTCACCTGATCAGGCCAGCCAACCACTGCTATCGGTGGTAAGGGTACCACATCATGCTGGGTGGAGTGCAGAGTCTCCTGGCTTGTGATTGGCTCTGTTTCTGGCTGCCAAAAATCACAACTGCTGGAGATGCCATTTTCTCGAGCTGGCGAAATACTCGTCCAAGCAACAAGCAGTTTCGAGTACGCTAATGCTCAAACGAGCATCAAGCTTGGACGAGTGTGTTCGCTCATCTCTAGTTATAACCAATTATCGTGACACAGGGCAGATTTGAAAAATCGAGTCTGGTCATTGAGCTGAAAACTAGTGTAAGGGGTAAAATACAGAAAACTCTTTGAATGAGATAGTGTGTGCAAACTTTCTGTATTGTCTGTACTGTATATTCTGAGTTCGCGTATATGTGTATTAATGTGTGTGACTGCATGCATGTGTGTATAAATATGTTTTTTTTATGTTTTAGAGGAATGCAGGAATATGTTATGCTGTCCAGTCTCTAGTTACACCCATGGATAAGGAGGACAGTCATTTCCTCAATTTCTCCCTGTGAATACAGTGTGACCCTAGAAGCAGTGTCGGACTGATGTACCTTGGGCCCACCAGAGAAAATTTTGGGGGGGGCCCACCCTTCATGTAATAAGAAAGACTACTCCTAATTGAAGTGTAAATCACGTTCTATCAAACATAAGATACAGAGGCAGAATCGAGGTCCATACATAACTGCAGCATTCAGCCAAGGTTGCAGTCAAATATGCGTCCCCACAATGGCAGTGTGAATGCACACTTACTGTGTCCAATCATCTCTGGGAAAACATCTTATTATATTACAGTGAACTGCGGCTGTAGCTCCATGTATGGCTGTGTACTGCGGCTGTAGCTCCATGTATGGCTGTGTACTGCGGCTGTAGCTCCATGTATGGCTGTGTACTGCGGCTGTAGCTCCATGTATGGCTGTGTACTGCGGCTGTAGCTCCATGTATGGCTGTGTACTGCGGCTGTAGCTCCATGTATGGCTGTGTACTGCGGCTGTAGCTCCATGTATGGCTGTGTACTGCGGCTGTAGCTCCATGTATGGCTGTGTACTGCGGCTGTAGCTCCATGTATGGCTGTGTACTGCGGCTGTAGCTCCATGTATGGCTGTGTACTGCGGCTGTAGCTCCATGTATGGCTGTGTACTGCGGCTGTAGCTCCATGTATGGCTGTGTACTGCGGCTGTAGCTCCATGTATGGCTGTGTACTGCGGCTGTAGCTCCATGTATGGCTGTGTACTGCGGCTGTAGCTCCATGTATGGCTGTGTACTGCGGCTGTAGCTCCATGTATGGCTGTGTACTGCGGCTGTAGCTCCATGTATGGCTGTGTACTGCGGCTGTAGCCCCATGTATGGCTGTGTACTGCGGCTGTAGCCCCATGTATGGCTGTGTACTGCGGCTGTAGCCCCATGTATGGCTGTGTACTGCGGCTGTAGCCCCATGTATGGCTGTGTACTGCGGCTGTAGCTCCATGTATGGCTGTGTACTGCGGCTGTAGCTCCATGTATGACTGTGCACTGCGGCTGTAGCTCCATGTATGACTGTGCACTGCGGCTGTAGCTCCATGTATGGCTGTGTACTGCGGCTGTAGCTCCATGTATGGCTGTGTACTGCGGCTGTAGCTCCATGTATGGCTGTGTACTGCGGCTGTAGCTCCATGTATGGCTGTGTACAGTGGCTGTAGCTCCATGTATGGCTGTGTACTGCGGCTGTAGCTCCATGTATGACTGTGCACTGCGGCTGTAGCTCCATGTATAGCTGTGTACTGCGGCTGTAGCGCCATGTATGACTGTGCACTGCGGCTGTAGCTCCATGTATGGCTGTACTGCAGCTGTAGCCCCATGTATGGCTGTGTACTGCGGCTGTAGCTCCATGTATGGCTGTGTACTGCGGCTGTAGCTCCATGTATGGCTGTGTACAGTGGCTGTAGCTCCATGTATGGCTGTGTACTGCGCCTGTAGCTCCATGTATGGCTGTGTACTGCGCCTGTAGCTCCATGTATGGCTGTGTACTGCGGCTGTAGCTCCATGTATGGCTGTGTACTGCGGCTGTAGCTCCATGTATGGCTGTGTACTGCGCCTGTAGCTCCATGTATGGCTGTGTACTGCGGCTGTAGCTCCATGTATGGCTGTGTACTGCGGCTGTAGCTCCATGTATAACTGTGTACAGTGGCTGTAGCTCCATGTATGGCTGTGTACTGCGGCTGTAGCTCCATGTATGGCTGTGTACTGCGGCTGTATAAAGACTATATACTATAGAGACAGGGCCTTCCACCCCCCCCCCCAGGATAGAAATAGGGCCTCATCCCCCACCCCGGGATAGAAATAGGGCCTCATCCCCCACCCCGGGATAGAAATAGGGCCTCATCCCCCACCCCGGGATAGAAATAGGGCCTCATCCCCCACCCCAGGATAGAAATAGGGCCTCATCCCCCACCCCAGGATAGAAATAGGGCCTCATCCCCCACCCCAGGATAGAAATAGGGCCTCATCCCCACCCCAGGATAGCAATAGGGCCTCATCCCCCACCCCAGGATAGAAATAGGGCCTCATCCCCCACCCCGGGATAGCAATAGGGCCTCATCCCCCACCCCGGGATAGAAATAGGGCCTCATCCCCCACCCCGGGATAGGAATAGGGCCTCATCCCCCACCCCGGGATAGAAATAGGGCCTCATCCCCCACCCCGGGATAGAAATAGGGCCTCATCCCCCCACCCCAGGATAGAAATAGGGCCTCATCCCCCCACCCCAGGATAGAAATAGGGCCTCATCCCCCCACCCCAGGATAGAAATAGGGCCTCATCCCCCACCCCAGGATAGAAATAGGGCCTCATCCCCCACCCCAGGATAGAAATAGGGCCTCATCCCTCACCTCAGGATAGAAATAGGGCCTCATCCCCCCACCCCAGGATAGAAATAGGGCCTACCCCCACCCCAGTACCGACAGACATACACACACAGAGGGCCTTACCGTGTGCAGCAGCCGCGGGAACACGCCATCTCAGGTGCAGGCGAGCACAGGAGCAGGAAGCAGGCATCGGGCGCCGGGACCACGCGGCCACCGCCGGGAGCTCCGGGGCCGCGCAGGGGTGAGAGCTCCGGGGCCGCGCAGGGGTGAGAGCTCCGGGGCCGCGCAGGGGTGAGAGCTCCGGGGCCGCGCAGGGGTGAGAGCTCCGGGGCCGCGCAGGGGTGAGAGCTCCGGGGCCGCGCAGGGGTGAGAGCTCCGGGGCCGCGCAGGGGTGAGAGCTCCGGGGCCGCGCAGGGGTGAGAGCTCCGGGGCCGCGCAGGGGTGAGAGCTCCGGGGCCGCGCAGGGGTGAGAGCTCCGGGGTCCCGCAGGGGTGAGAGCTCCGGGGTCCCGCAGGGGTGAGAGCTCCGGGGCCGCGCAGGGGTGAGAGCGCCGGGGCCGCGCAGGGGTGAGAGCGCCGGGGCCGCGCAGGGGTGAGAGCTCCGGGGCCGCGCAGGGGTGAGAGCGCCGGGGCCGCGCAGGGGTGAGAGCGCCGGGGCCGCGCAGGGGTGAGAGCGCCGGGGCCGCGCAGGGGTGAGAGCGCCGGGGCCGCGCAGGGGTGAGAGCGCCGGGGCCGCGCAGGGGTGAGAGCGCCGGGGCCGCGCAGGGGTGAGAGCGCCGGGGCCGCGCAGGGGTGAGAGCGCCGGGGCCGCGCAGGGGTGAGAGCGCCGGGCCGCGCAGGGGTGAGAGGGCCGGGGCCGCGCAGGGGTGAGAGCGCAGGGGCCGCGCAGGGGTGAAAGCGCAGGGGCCGCGCCGTCATGGGAGAGTTGGGAACCTGACAGCATCGGAGCACCGGGACCCGGCAGGCGTCAGGGCCCACCGAAGGATTCTCCGGTACTCCGGTGGGCCAGTCCGACGCTGCCTAGAAGTCTAACTTCTGTGTTCCGGCCCACTGCACACTCAATAGGAACCTGTTGTTCGACAACTTTTCCTATTTGGGCTTTGTGTATAAAATATCAGGCAGTGTTCCTAGTTGGTACCTATGTAAATGGACAGCACTAGTAACAAACTGCTAGTAGTACTTATCTGGGTATCTGGCTAGCGGGAAGGAAAACTGGGCATTTGCTAGGGGCTCCCTGCATGTGAACTTATGTGGGCAGATGATGCATTGCTCCTTTAATTGCCCTTGATTGAATGCCCGGATGAAGATGCTTATCATCTATCTCCTGTCTATATATCTGTGTGCTAGTTATCCATCTCCTATAATTACTGTATTTCATATCTATATATCTGTCTATCTAACCAATTATCTCCTAGCTTTCTGTATATCTATGTATCTCTATATCTACCATCACACATCTATTATCTATCCATCAATCACTCTTTTCTACTGTATCTATCTATCTATCTATCTATCTATCATCTAGCCATCTGTTAGGTCGACCAAGTTGTGATAATGTTGCACAGTTTATAAAGATACACTTGTATTTATAGAATATATTAGCAGTTGATTGTATATTAGAATCATCTATTAAGAGCCAAATTTTCAATGCGTGAACTGGCCCTCAACCATTTCTGTCCCACAACTAATGTGAATAAAACAGCAACTAAATTGCTTATTTTGGGAGGAAGTCTAAAAAAATTGCAGTTATTTTTAGTAAAGTCAAAATGTCAGGAAAGCCAAAACTTGCAAAAGAGATGTCTAGATTGTGAATTAAATACCCCAGAAGGTCCCAACTTGTTATCCAAAGTTGCCTAATGGTCTTACTGACTTATTAATTTCTTATTAATTTCTAGTGAACACATAATTAGATATTGTAGATAGATAAAGAACATAAACAAAAAGCTAATGTAAATCCTGACTTTTGAGACCTACAATATATTCATTATTGTAACCATGATCATTCCCCTTTACTTTGAGAAGTGATTCATGCTAATCAAGCTGAGAAGATCACGGTGTGTAGGGAGCGCAATACAGAGATCGCTGAAAATGTATTCCACTGTTCGCAGACGGCAGCTGTACAAATGAACACATTACGACCTGCATTCTATTATAATTCCCCTCATATTACTTCTCATTAACTCTGCGGTAACACACATTGACTAAAGAAGTTCAAATCAGAATGTGCAACCTGGGTTAGAAACCAGGATTGTAGTTCTTGAACCTCTCAGTTTTGCAATATGGGAGACAGTTTTATGGTTGACAAGGCATATACAAAAACTACAAAATCCCATCCACGCCAGTTTTGAGGTTTTTACACCAAGCAAAATACTTTGGGGAGGGATTGAGGCAACAGAGGCTTGAACTGTGGTATTTATTATAGTTTATCAATCACCAATGGAGAATATAGCTTTTTTTTTCAAAAGTTGATTTACAGTAGTGAGTGACATTGAAAGTGCTGTAGCTAGAGATGGGTGAATAGTTTCTAACGAAGTGGAATTCGTTTAAAATTTCAGGAAAACTTTAGTTTGTGCACAAATCCGAAATGTACGGTTATTTGTGAGAACAATTTTTTTTCCCTTTATTAACAAAGTGTCAAATCAACATTGTTGCTGGAGTGATTTTTTTCTAAAAAGTCCAGGGTGTCAGTTTTTGGGGTTCTGTATTACCCAAATTTCTATTCCTTTTTGTTGCTAAAGTAGATATCAAGAAATCTGTGTCAAATCAACATAGTTGATTAACCACTATGTCAGACAGAGAGGCTTCAGTCTTACACCACTTGAGAAAGGAGTCCTCGCTACTCCAAAACGCGTTGTGATCCGAGATTATCAATAAATGCTTTTCTTTATATAAGAAAAGCAGGTTGGAACGGCACCGTGTGAAAAGTCGGGTGCAGGTCTTCTCAGCGGGTCTGACGTGACCCGTTAGATATAATCAAAGAAAGTACAGGAACCCTAATGCAAGCAATAAAATTAAGCTGACAGCTATTGGTCAAACAATCTTCATTACAAATCTATAAGATAAAATTCATTGCTGCCACAGTCATTATGGCTCTATAGAGGTAATGTAAAGTACAAAAGGTCAGGATCATTAAAAATGGTCTTTTCTTGGAAAGCATTGATCAAGATTGAATATTGCAAGAGTGAAAGCCCAAGAGATGATGGAAAACTATGCCTTTCTGGATTAATACATAGCAAATTCTGGAACTTCACTAATAGGATTGCAGTAGAATTTACTCTACCGAGTGACATTTTTTAATTACAATTTGTTATAATTTTGTGCAAAATTAAATAACATTAAAACAATGAACAGAGAGTACGTGAATACTATTTAAGGCAAAAAAGTGAAGAAATGAAAAGAAACGTGTCAAATTGAAAATGAAAACAAGTTCCATAAAAACGTTTGCCGATTCTGGACTAGTGAGTCCAGTGGCCGATCACATTAACTTCTCTCTTTCACTCAAAAGCATTAGGAAAAAGAAGAAGGACAATGCAGGCGCCACATGTGTGAGATGTGTTTTCGGTGTGCGAGTTTTTATAGCAAGATTAGTTTCACTCACCTTTTTTGGTTGTACGTCCGGTACAACACGTTAAAAGACGTTATGAAATATTAATAGGAGTCTGGCAGCCTTCCTGGTCTCCGTAGCAGTAGGCGTCTATGGAGCATGCATCATCGGGTAATGTTGGTTTTTTCAGGAGGTTATTTCGGCGCCAAATACTCACAAGTATTATATGATAAACTTAGAGTTCCTTTAAGACGCGTTTTGAGCCCGAACCGGGCTCTTCATCAGTTACAAAAGGTATACAGTGCATAGGTAAAGCGGGCTTATAAGCATCACTTGGCGGGAAGATGACCCCCAGCTGACATCAGAGTGATGTCACTATGTAAACATATACATTGTAGTAATTGTATTCATTCATAAAATTGACTCGTCTTGAGTCATTGTTACTAAAAGTAATAATAATAATAATCATCCTAATATATAAATAAATAAGCGACCTAATTAAAATGCATATTAAAGATGACATAATAGAAAAATCCATAATAAGATAAATTAAATAGAATAAATTAACGTATACATAATTAGTAAGATGTAAATATACACATATAAAACCAATAGATATCGGACCTTATGCCTTTACTATATAGAGAGGGAATTATAACCTTGTTGATCCGGCGCAGAGATCTAATCGCAATCCTCCGAGTCAACCAGACTACAGAAGCCGGGAAGGACCAAAAAGCGAGTTGTCAGTCTCGAAAGGAGAATTTAATGAATCATGGTGAGCTGTGGATGTGTTGCGCTGGAGTGCCGGAATTGCGGTATGTATGGATGCTAAGATTGTTGGGGATAATGGAGGGAGAAGATATATATATCTTCTATGGTATGTATGGATGCTAAGATTGATGGGGATAATGGAGGGAGAAGATATATATATCTTCTCCCTCCATTATCCCCATCAATCTTAGCATCCATACATACCGCAATTCCGGCACTCCAGCGCAACACATCCACAGCTCACCATGATTCATTAAATTCTCCTTTCGAGACTGACAACTCGCTTTTTGGTCCTTCCCGGCTTCTGTAGTCTGGTTGACTCGGAGGATCGCGATTAGATCTCTGCGCCGGATCAACAAGGTTATAATTCCCTCTCTATATAGTAAAGGCATAAGGTCCGATATCTATTGGTTTTATATGTGTATATATACATCTTACTAATTATGTATACGTTAATTTATTCTATTTATCTTATTATGGATTTTTCTATTATGTCATCTTTAATATGCATTTTAATAAGGTCGCTTATTTATTTATATATTAGGATGATGAATATTATTATTATTACTTTTAGTAACAATGACTCAAGACGAGTCAATTTTATGAATGAATACAATTACTACAATGTATATGTTTACATAGTGACATCACTCTGATGTCAGCTGGGGGTCATCTTCCCGCCAAGTGATGCTTATAAGCCCGCTTTACCTATGCACTGTATACCTTTTGTAACTGATGAAGAGCCCGGTTCGGGCTCAAAACGCGTCTTAAAGGAACTCTAAGTTTATCATATAATACTTGTGAGTATTTGGCGCCGAAATAACCTCCTGAAAAAACCAACATTACCCGACTCAAAAGCATTAGAAATAGACTTCTATACATCTCATATCTATGAAAACCACAAATTTATCTCTGTTCTTGCTTGCCTACAAGTACACCTTCTTATTACAATTCAACCTCATCCCCCACATCCATAAAGCTCTCCCCAGTGTTGCATCTCCATCCCCTCCTCCCTCATATCAGCTTATCACGTATCCAAGCTCTTTGATCTGCCAGTAATCGAAGACTAATCTCTTCTTTAATACAGAACCTCCCATGCTGCAACAGTTCGCTGGAATGCCCTACCCCACACATGCCCAGACTAATATTAAAATAATAAATTTCTAATTTGCCAGAAAAATCTCTAAAAATCAGCACTGACCTTTGGATAGTAAATACTAATTCTCATTAAAACTTCTGTTGCCATATCTGTAAAAATAAAAAAAATGTGTCATTCAGCATTGTATTCTGTGTCAGATTTAAGGAGCTTCTGGCAAAATATAGTCAGGGATGCTGATGGTGGTGACAGAGATGCTGGGATGTAAATATAAGATAGTTCAATAAAACATCAAAGTGTCTTAGTACTGCTACTGCTGTTCCGATGCTTCCCTCGCTCTATGTTTACTCAGCTGCAGCAATAACTTCACATCAGTGAGAGTCTACTTAGCTGGTAGTGTATAAACCCCTTCATGATCGGCCAATGTAAAATACCATTGTCCAGATATGAAGTGTGTATGAAGAGGACTCCTGGAAGAAAACCCTCTCCATACAGAGCCAGTGTCTGCGGTGTTATGCACAGGATATGTTTCCAGCAAAAAAGTTTTTCATCAATACCACACCAGGTGAATGAAACCTGAGGGTCCAGGACTGAACCCTGTGCTCTCGCAATACAATAGAAAACACAGCAACAAGGATAGGAGACCTACTCAACAAAAATAAAGTTAAAACCATTAAAATGTTTATTAATTATATATTAAAAGACAAAGTTATAATCACCCGAATGCGTGGGCATATATTTGCAAAAGAAATATCTCAAATATCTCAAGTAGCACATAAGCCATGCGGTATTATACCATATGCAAACTATAAAAAAAAACATTTGTCTTGCCACTCCTGGCAGTCAGTGTTCAAGAGGGTAGGGAGTTGTGGTGGTTACTCACAGGATAACAAGCCCAGGTTGCTTGCCATTCCAATCATAGTCCTCTAGGCCTAGATCTTGCAGCCAGATCTTGTTGCAGTGAGCTCTGCAGATTTTTGAGGCAGATAACCTTTAACCCCTTCACGACTTGGCCTTTTTTAGTTTTTTCACTTCCATTTTTCACTCTCCACCTTCAAAAATCTATAACTTTTTTATTTTTCCACATAAAGAGCTCTGTTATGGCTTATTTTCTGCGTAACAAATTGCACTTCGTAATGACGGTATTCAATATTCCATGGCGCGTACTGGGAAGCGGGAAAAAAATTCCAAATGCTGTGAAAATGGTGAAAAAACACATTTGCGACACTTTCTTGTGGGCTTGGATTTTACAGCTTTCACTGTGTGCCACAAATGACAGGTCTAATTTATTCTTTGGGTCAATACGATCACGTGGATACCAAATTTGTATAGGTTTTATAATGTTTTCATACATTTAAAAAAATTAAAACCTCCTGTACAAAAATTTTTTTTTGGATTTTGCCATCTTCTGGTGGCAATAACTTTTTCATACTTTGGTGTACGGAGCTGTGGGTGGTGTCGTTTTTTGTGACTTTTGATGGCGTTTTCATTGCTATCATTTTTAGGACTGTGCAACCTTTTGATCACTTTTTATAAATTTTTTTATATTTTCCAAAATGGCAAAAAAATGTAATTTTTGACTTTGGACGCTATTTTCCGTTACGAGGTTAAACGCAGTGAAAAACCGTAATTATATTTTGATAGATCGGGCATTTTCGGACGTGGCAATACCTAATGTGTTTATGATTTTTACTATTTATTAATATTAATATCAGTTCTAGGGAAAGGGGGGTGATTTGAATTATTAGGTTGTTTTATTATAATTTTTTTTTTTTTAAACCTTTTTTTACTTTTACTATTTTTCAGACTCCCTAGGGTACTTTAACCCTAGGTAGTCTGATCGATCCTACCATATACTGCCATACTGCAATATGGCAGTATATGGGGATTTTACTCCTCATTCATTACAATGTGCTGATAGCACATTGTAATGAATGGGTTAAAACGAGACTGCTTCGGGCCTTCGTGAGACCCGAAGCTGTCATGGCAACGGATCACCGCTCCCCGTGACGTCATCGGGGAGCGGTGATCCGCGGCAAGATGGCGGCGCCCATGCGGCGCCATCATTTTGGAGCCTCCGGCAGCATTGCCGGCGGCGATCACCAGGAAAGCACCCGCGATCGGTGCTAGCACCGATCGCGGGTGTTACCGGTAAGCCTTTGCTGCAATATGCAGCAAAGACTTACCGGCTATGGAGAGGGCTCGGCCCGCGAGCCCTCTCCATGTACCGGGACCCGGCGCGCGGGAATCAGAAAAGCGAGAGTGTGAGCTTGGCGGCGAGTGTGCATTGATCCCAAGTGTGTGCAGTGTCTTAAGTGTGACTTAGATTTAAGGGACTTAAGTTTGAGGGGCTTTAACAGGTAACTGCTGTGTTTTGTGTTACTTTGACTGTAGATTCTTCTTTCTGTGCATATTTCTATTGTAATCTCCATTAGAATAATGGCCTCCATAAGTGGCACTGCTAAACGGTGTACATCCTGTGCCATGGATGCTTTCCTTGAACAGCCGTTCGAGGGGGAATACTGCTGTGTGGGGTGTGTGAAAATTGCTCATCTGGAAGCCCAGATTCTGCATCTAAATGAGCAAGTTTCAAGGCTGCGGGCAATTGATAATATGGAACGAAGTTTGCTGCTCCTGGAGCACAAACTCTCTGGGGTGGGTGTGGGGAGGGAAGTATGGAAGTGCAGAGTGAGGGGGCAGCTAGTTGGGTAACATGTAGAAGGCGGGGTAGAGGGAAGAGTTGTAGGGAGTCTAGTCCTGATCTGGTGCACCCCATTAAGTTTGCCAGGCTGGCGGATGAGGGGGATATCAGCTCTGGGGTAGCAATGCTGCAGAAAGACATGGCCGCCAGCAACCAGGGGAATGTCTGCTCCAGTAAGAAGGGTAATGGGAGCACAGGCAAAGTCAGACAGGTGCTGGTAGTGGGAGATTCGATTATTAGGGGAACACACAGGGCAATCTGTCACAAAGACCGTGCATACCAAACAGTGTGTTGTTTGCCGGGTGCTCGGGTTCGGCATGTTGCGGATCGGGTTGACGGATTACTGGGAGGGGCTGGTGAGGAACCAGCGGTCATGGTCCACATTGGCACTAATGACAAAGTAAGAGGTAGGTGGAAGGTCCTTAAAAATGATTTCAGAGATTTAGGCCATAAGCTCAGGGCAAGGACCTCAAAGGTAATTTTCTTCGAAATACTGCCTGTACTACGTGCCACACCAGAAAGGCAGCGGGAGATCAAGGAGGTAAATAAGTGGCTCAAAAGTTCGTGTAGGAAGGAGGGTTGTGGGTTCATGGAGAACTGGACTGACTTTTCTGTCGGCTACAGGCTCTACAGTAGGGATGGGCTGCACCTAAATGGGGAGGGGGCCGCTGTTTTAGGGGAAAAAATGGCTAGAAGGTTGGAGGAGTGTTTAAACTAGTAAAATAGTGATCATAATATCATTGATTTTGTATTACGCTTTACTAAGCACGTTAGTGAAGGGGCAACCAACACTCTAAACTTCAGGAGGGCAAATTTTCATCAACTAAGGGAAGACCTTAAAGGCATAGACTGGGATAATGCTCTTAAAGACAAAAGCCCCCCAAAAAATGGGACTTTTTCTCATATATTCTGAAAAAGTCCTGTGAGAAACACATACCTTATGGGAAAAAGCATAAAAGGAACAAGAAAAAGCCTATGTGGCTAACTAGTCTTGTAAGGAAAGCAATAAGCGAGAAAGATAAAGCGTTTAAGGTGCTAAAACGTGAAGGTAGCGATGAGGCATTACAGGATTATAGAGAGAAAAATAAATCCTGTAAAAAGCAGATAAAGGCCGCAAAAATAGAGACTGAGAGAAATATTGCCAGGGAGAGCAAAAATAATCCAAAATTATTTTTCAAGTATATAAATGATAAGAAACTAAAAACAGAGAGTGTGGGTCCCCTTAGAAATAACATGGGGGTCATGGTGGAAGGAGATGAGGAAAGGGCCAATCTACTGAATGTCGCCTTCTCAACTGTCTTTACCCAGGAAAATCCCCTGGTGAAAGACACAATGAGGAATAATGTAAATTCTTTTTATAATGTCATCAGTTTAACCCAGGAAGAGGTACGGCGCCGCCTCTCAACCACTAAGATAGATAAATCACCTGGGCCAGATGGCATACACCCCCGGGTTCAGCATGAATTATGTACGGTGATAGACAAACCGTTATTTTTAATATTTGAAGATTCACTGAGGACTGGTTATGTTCCACAGGAATGGCGCATAGCAAATGTGGTACCAATATACAAAAAAGGATCAAATAGTGATCCTGGAAACTACAGACCCGTGAGTCTAACTGCTGTGGTGGGGAAAATATTTGAGGGGTTTATTAGAGATGCTACCCTGGAGTATCTCACTGTGCAACCTTATAACCCAGCGTCAGCATGGATTTATGAGAGATCGGTCCTGTCAGACTAATCTGATTGGTTTCTACGAGGAGGTAAGTTCAAGACTGGATCTGGGGGACGCTGTAGATGTTGTATATTTGGACTTTTCAAAGGCATTTGACACCGTGCCACATAAAAGGATGGTATATAAAATGAGACTGCTGGGAATAGGAGAAAATCTGTGTATTTGGGTAAGTAATTGGCTTAGTGATAGAAAACAGAGGGTGGTCATTAATGGCACATTCTCAGATTGGGTTGATGTTACCAGTGGAGTGCCACAGGGGTCAGTATTGGGGCCACTTCTTTTTAATATTTTTATTAATGACATTGTAGTGGGTTTACACAGTCAAGTTTCAATATTTGCAGATGATACTAAGCTGTGTAAAGTAATAAATACTGAGGTCGATAGTTTAGCATTACAGAGGGATTTGTGGAAGCTTGAGGGATGGGCAGAGGAATGGTTGATGAGGTTTAATGTAGATAAATGTAAAGTTATGCACTTGGGCCATGGAAACAAAAAGTATAATTATGTTCTAAACGGTCAATTACTTAGTAAAACTGAAGCTGAAAAGGACTTGGGGGTATTGGTGGGTGGTAAACTTAATTTTAGTGACCAGAGCCAGGCGGCTGCTGCTAAAGCAAATAAAATAATGGGATGGATCAAGAGAGGAATAGATTCTCATGATAAAGACATAGTTTTGCCCTGGTCAGACCACACATGGAATATTGTGTACAGTTTTGGGCACCAGTGTATAAAAAGGATATAGTAGAGCTGGGACGGGTGCAGAGGAGAGCAACCAGGATTATTAGGGGAATTGGGGGATAAGAATACAATGACAGATTACAAAATTTGGGATTATTCAGTTTAGAAAAAAGACGGCTGCGGGGAGACCTTATTACAATGTACAAATACCTGAACGGACAGTACAAGGATCTCTCCAAAGATCTTTTTATACCTCGACCTGTGACCAGGACAAGGGGGCATCCTCTACGCCTAGAGGAGAGGCGATTTTACCATCACCACAGACAAAGGTTCTTTACTGTAAGAGCAGAGAGACTATGGAACTCTCTGCAGCAGGAGGTTGTTATGGCGGACACTATGTACATGTTCAAGAGAGGCCTGGATGACTTTCTGGAGAGAAAAAATATCACGGGTTATGGGGATAAAACATTTATTTAATTCTTAAAGGTTGGACTTGATGGACTTGCGTCTCCTTCAAGCCTTATATACTATGATTAGAGATGAGCGAACACTAAAATGCTCGGGTACTCGTTATTCGAGACGAACTTTTCCCGATGCTCGAGTGCTCGTCTCGAATAACGAACCCCATTGAAGTCAATGGGAGACTCGAGCATTTTTCAAGGGGACCAAGGCTCTGCACAGGGAAGCTTGGCCAAACACCTGGGAACCTCAGAAAAGGATGGAAACACCACGGAAATGGACAGGAAACAGCAGGGGCAGCATGCATGGATGCCTCTGAGGCTGCATAATCGCAACATTATGCCAAAATTATGGGCAACAGCATGGCCATGACAGAGTGACAGAATGAAGCTAGATAGCATCTAAAACATCCAATAATTGACCCTGACACTATAGGGGACGGCATGCAGAGGCAGCGGCAGCAGGCTAGAGAGTGTCATGGCGACATACCCTAAATGGACTCAGGCTTCAAACCAATGGGTGGCAGAGAGGAACCAAAGGAGGTGAGCAAGAAGCGCTCAAATAATATCGGTACATGATAAAAGTTTGCCAGTATATTTTGTGGATTACACAGCAGGGTGGCGACAAAGTTAACATGGAAGCCATGAAAACAACCCAAAATTCTGCCTGACACAGCTCGTTTGATAAGGGGACCATGTATGGAGGCAGTGAACTAGTAGTAGATTAAAGGTGCTGCAGTTAAAACTATGTTAGTTGGATCTTGGCATGGAGCTGGCGCTCCGCTGCCAGGCGAGCCTTCGCCAATCCAAGCCCCTGTCTATAGGCTACTCCCCAAACAGCACTTCTAAGAACCTTTTGTATAAGATCAAGTGTAGTAGCGTTCTTATAAGTTTAGGATATGGCGGGTGAGGGGAATGTAAACAGATGCGCAAGAAGCGCTGAAATAATATCCCTAAATGGTAAAAGTTTGCAAGTATATTTTGGGGATTACACAGCAGGGTGGCGACAAAGTTAACAACTTTGATGTGGAATGCCCTGTAATAGCTCTTGGGCGGTGTGCCTTTTATCGCCTAGGCTCAGCAGTTTCAGCACCGCCTGCTGTCGCTTAGCGACGGCACTGCTGCTGTGCCTAGAGCTACCGACTGATGGCGCCATGCCTACGGATGGTAATTCGGAGGAGGAGGAGGTGGAGGAGGGGTGGGAGGAGGTATAGTAGGCCTTTGAGACCTGGACCGAGGTAGGCCCCGCAATTCTCTGCGTCGGCAGTATATGACCAGCCCCAGGGTCAGACTCGGTCCCAGCCTGCACCAAGTTAAGTGTAGTAGCGTTCTTATAAGTTTGGGATATGGCGGGTGAGGGGAATGTAAACAGATGCGCAAGAAGCGCATGATGCGCATGGAGCTGGCGTTCCGCTGCCAGGCGAGCTTTCGCCAATCCAAGCCCCTGTCTCTAGGCTACTCCCCAAACAGCACTTCTAAGAACCTTTTGTATAAGATCAAGTGTAGTAGCGTTCTTATAAGTTTAGGATATGGCGGGTGAGGGGAATGTAAACAGATGCGCAAGAAGCGCTGAAATAATATCCCTAAATGGTAAAAGTTTGCAAGTATATTTTGGGGATTACACAGCAGGGTGGCGACAAAGTTAACAACTTTGATGTGGAATGCCCTGTAATAGCTCTTGGGCGGTGTGCCTTTTATCGCCTAGGCTCAGCAGTTTCAGCACCGCCTGCTGTCGCTTAGCGACGGCACTGCTGCTGTGCCTAGAGCTACCGACTGATGGCGCCATGCCCACGGATGGTAATTCGGAGGAGGAGGAGGTGGAGGAGGGGTGGGAGGAGGTATAGTAGGCCTTTGAGACCTGGACCGAGGTAGGCCCCGCAATTCTCTGCGTCGGCAGTATATGACCAGCCCCAGGGTCAGACTCGGTCCCAGCCTGCACCAAGTTAAGTGTAGTAGCGTTCTTATAAGTTTGGGATATGGCGGGTGAGGGGAATGTAAACAGATGCGCAAGAAGCGCATGATGCGCATGGAGCTGGCGTTCCGCTGCCAGGCGAGCTTTCGCCAATCCAAGCCCCTGTCTCTAGGCTACTCCCCAAACAGCACTTCTAAGAACCTTTTGTATAAGATCAAGTGTAGTAGCGTTCTTATAAGTTTAGGATATGCCGGGTGAGGGGAATGTAAACAGATGCGCAAGAAGCGCTGAAATAATATCCCTAAATGGTAAAAGTTTGCAAGTATATTTTGGGGATTACACAGCAGGGTGGCGACAAAGTTAACAACTTTGATGTGGAATGCCCTGTAATAGCTCTTGGGCGGTGTGCCTTTTATCGCCTAGGCTCAGCAGTTTCAGCACCGCCTGCTGTCGCTTAGCGACGGCACTGCTGCTGTGCCAAGAGCTACCGACTGATGGCGCCATGCCCACGGATGGTAATTCGGAGGAGGAGGAGGTGGAGGAGGGGTGGGAGGAGGTATAGTAGGCCTTTGAGACCTGGACCGAGGTAGGCCCCGCAATTCTCTGCGTCGGCAGTATATGACCAGCCCCAGGGTCAGACTCGGTCCCAGCCTGCACCAAGTTAAGTGTAGTAGCGTTCTTATAAGTTTGGGATATGGCGGGTGAGGGGAATGTAAACAGATGCGCAAGAAGCGCATGATGCGCATGGAGCTGGCGTTCCGCTGCCAGGCGAGCTTTCGCCAATCCAAGCCCCTGTCTCTAGGCTACTCCCCAAACAGCACTTCTAAGAACCTTTTGTATAAGATCAAGTGTAGTAGCGTTCTTATAAGTTTTGGATATGCCGGGTGAGGGGAATGTAAACAGATGCGCAAGAAGCGCTGAAATAATATCCCTAAATGGTAAAAGTTTGCCAGTATATTTTGTGGATAACACAGCAGGGTGGCGACAAAGTTAACAACTTTGATGTGGAATCCATGAAAACAACCCAAATTTCTGCCTGACACACCTCGTTTGATAAAGGGACGATGTATGGAGGCAGCTATATGGACGACTTTTGGAGGTAGCAATGGAGACAACGTGTGGAGGCTGCTATGGAGACAATTTAATTTGGATAGTGCCTGTATGTGGCAGTCCCAAACATTTTTCAAACCAGAGGAGCAGGTAGGTGGCCCTCCAGTAAAATGGGATAGATTGAGTGCCTGTATGTGGCAGTCCCAAAAATGTTTCAAACCAGAGGAGCAGGTAGGTGGCCCTCCAGTAAAATGGAATAGATTGAGTGCCTGTATGTGGCAGTCCCAAAAATTGTTCAAACCAGAGGAGCAGGTAGGTGGCCCTGCAGTAAAATGGAATAGATTGAGTGCCTGTATGTGGCAGTCCCAAAAATGTTTCAAACCAGAGGAGCAGGTAGGTGGCCCTCCAGTAAAATGGAATAGATTGAGTGCCTGTATGTGGCAGTCCCAAAAATTGTTCAAACCAGAGGAGCAGGTAGGTGGCCCTGCAGTAAAATGGAATAGATTGAGTGCCTGTATGTGGCAGTCCCAAAAATTGTTCAAACCAGAGGAGCAGGTAGGTGGCCCTCCAGTAAAATGGAATAGATTGAGTGCCTGTATGTGGCAGTCCCAAAAATTTTTTAAAACAGAGGACCGGGTAGGTGGCCCTCCAGAAAAATGGAATAGATTGAGTGCCTGTATGTGGCACTCACAAAAATTGTTTCAAACAGAGGACCGGGTAGGTGGCCCTCCAGAAAAATTAAATGCATGAAGTACTATAGCAAGAGCCAGTGGGCCCTGTCAAAAAATAGCCATTTTCCTCTGCTTTACTGTACAAAGAGGAGGAGAAGGAGGAAAATGAGGAGGAGGAGGAGGAGTGGATCAATTATTCAGGTTGAGCTTCCTTCACCTGGTGGAGATTGGAAATTCTGAGAAATCCAGCCTTTATTCATTTTAATAAGCGTCAGCCTGTCAGCGTTGTCAGTCGACAGGCGTGTACGCTTATCGGTGATGATGCCACCAGCTGCACTGAAAACCCGCTCGGACAAGACGCTAGCGGCAGGGCAGGCAAGAACCTCCAAGGCGTACAGCGCCAGTTCGTGCCACATGTCCAGCTTTGAAACCCAGTAGTTGTAGGGAGCTGTGTGATCATTTAGGACGATGGTATGGTCAGCTACGTACTCCCTCACCATCTTTCTGTAAAGATCAGCCCTACTCTGCCGAGACTGGGGACAGGTGACAGTGTCTTGCTGGGGTGACATAAAGCTGGCAAAAGCCTTGTAAAGCGTACCCTTGCCAGTGCTGGACAAGCTGCCTGCTCGCCTACTCTCCCTCGCTACTTGTCCCGCAGAACTACGCACTCTGCCGCTAGCGCTGTCAGAAGGGAAATACTGTTTCAGCTTGTGCACCAGGGCCTGCTGGTATTCATGCATTCTCACACTCCTTTCCTCTCCAGGGATGAGAGTGGGAAGATTTTGCTTGTACCGTGGGTCCAGGAGAGTGAACACCCAGTAATCGGTGCTGGAATAAATTCTTTGAACGCGAGGGTCACGGGATAGGCAGCCTAGCATGAAATCTGCCATATGCGCCAGAGTACCAACGCGTAAGAATTCACTCCCCTCACTGGCCTGACTGTCCATTTCCTCCTCCTCCAACTCCTCCAACTCCTCTTCTTCTGCCCATACACGCTGAACAGTGAAGGACTCAACAATGGTCCCCTCTTGTGTCTCGCCAACATTCTCCTCCTCTTCCTCCTCATCCTCCTCCACCTCCACCTCCTCCGATATGCGCTGAGAAACAGACCTCAGGGTGCTTTGGCTATCAACAAGGGAATATTCTTCCCCCGTCTCTTGTGACGAGCGCAAAGCTTCCGACTTCATGCTGACCAGAGAGTTTTTCAACAGGCCAAGCAGCGGGATGGTGAGGCTGATGATGGCGGCATCGCCACTGACCATCTGTGTTGACTCCTCAAAGTTACTCAGCACCTGACAGATATCAGACATCCACGTCCACTCCTCATTGTAGACTTGAGGAAGCTGACTGACCTGACTACCAGTTCTGGTGGAAGTTGACATCTGGCAGTCTACAATCGCTCTGCGCTGCTGGTAAACTCTGGATAACATGGTCAGTGTTGAATTCCACCTCGTGGGCACGTCGCACAACAGTCGGTGAGCGGGCAGTTGGAGGCGGCGCTGCGCTGCCCTGAGAGTGGCAGCATCTGGGCTGGACTTCCTGAAATGCGCACAGATGCGGCGCACCTTCGTGAGCAAATCAGACAGATTGGGGTATGTCTTGAGGAAACGCTGCACTATCAGATTTAACACATGGGCCAGGCATGGCACATGTGTCAGTCTGCCGAGTTGCAGAGCCGCCACCAGGTTACGGCCGTTGTCACACACAACCATTCCCGGCTTGAGGTTCAGCGGTGCCAGCCACAGATCAGTCTGCGCCGTGATGCCCTGTAATAGCTCTTGGGCGGTGTGCCTTTTGTCGCCTAGGCTCAGCAGTTTGAGCACCGCCTGCTGTCGCTTAGCGACGGCACTGCTGCTGTGCCTAGAGCTACCGACTGATGGCGCCGTGCCCACGGATGGTAGTTCGGAGGAGGAGGTGGAGGAGGGGTGGGAGGAGGAGGAGGCATAGTAGGCCTGAAACACCTGGACCGAGGTAGGCCCCGCAATCCTCGGCGTCGGCAGTATATGAGCAGCCCCAGGGTCAGACTCGGTCCCAGCCTCCACCAAGTTAACCCAATGTGCCGTCAGCGATATATAGTGGCCCTGCCCGGCAGCACTCGTCCACGTGTCCGTGGTCAGGTGGACCTTGTCAGAAACGGCGTTTGTCAGGGCACGGATGATGTTGTCTGACACGTGCTGGTGCAGGGCTGGGACGGCACATCGGGAAAAGTAGTGGCGGCTGGGGACCGAATACCGAGGGGCGGCCGCCGCCATGAGGTTGCGAAAGGCCTCGGTCTCTACTAGCCTATAGGGCAGCATCTCCAGGCTAAGCAATCTGGAGATGTGCACATTAAGGGCTTGGGCGTGCGGGTGGGTTGCACTATATTTGCGTTTCCGCTCCAGCGTCTGGGGTATGGAGAGCTGAACGCTGGTGGATGCTGTGGAGGATCGTGGAGGCGACGATGGGGTTTTTGTGGCAGGGTCCTGGGCAGGGGGCTGACTAGCAGCTGACACAGGGGAAGGAGCAGTGGTGTGCACGGCCGGAGGTGAACGGGCTTGTTGCCACTGAGTGGGGTGCTTAGCATTCATATGCCTGCGCATACTGGTGGTAGTTAAGCTAGTAGTGGTGGAACCCCTGCTGAGCCTGGTTTGGCAAATGTTGCACACCACAGTCCGTCGGTCATCCGGTGTTTCCTTAAAGAACCTCCACACTTCTGAAGATCTAGCCCTCGCCGCAAGAGCCCTCACCACGGGAGCTTCACTAGTTGACAGTGGCGCTGATGCACCAGCTCTGGCCCTGCCTCTCCGTCTGGCCCCACCACTGCCTCTTCCAACCTGTTCAGGTCGAGGACTCTCCTCCGTCTCAGAAGCAGTGTGTTCACCCGGCCTCTCAACCCAGCTTGGGTCTGTCACCTCATCATCCTCCGATCCCTCAGTCTGCTCCCCCCTCGGACTTCCTGCCCTGACAACAACTTCCCCACTGTCTGACAACCGTGTCTCCTCATCGTCGGACACCTCTTTACACACTTCCACTACGTCAAGAAGGTCATCATCACCCACAGACTGTGACTGGTGGAAAACCTGGGCATCGGAAAATTGCTCAGCAGCAACCGGACAAGTGGTTTGTGACTGTGGGAAGGGTCCAGAAAACAGTTCCTCAGAGTATGCCGGTTCAAATGCCAAATTTTCCTGGGAGGGGGCAGACTGGGGGGGAGGAGGCTGAGGTGCAGGAGCTGGAGGAGTGGCGATTTCGGTGACATGGGTGGACTGCGTGGAAGACTGACTGGTGGTGGACAAATTGCTCGAAGCATTGTCAGCAATCCACGACATCACCTGTTCGCACTGTTCTGGCCTCAACAGTGCTCTACCACGAGTCCCAGTAACTTCAGACATGAACCTAGGGAGTGTAGCTCTGCGGCGTTCCCCTGCTCCCTCATCAGCAGGTGGTGTCTCACCCCGCCCAGGACCACGGCCTCTGACCCCTGCAGTAGTTGGACGCCCACGTCCCCGCCCTCGTCCTCTACCCCTAGCCCTCGGGTTAAACATTTTTAAAATGAGAGTTATAACTTTATTTTTTTTTTTACTTTTTTTTGTTTTTTTTTGTGTTTTTTTTTTTTTTTTTGTGTTTTTTGTTTTTTTTTGAGTTTTTAAAACCAAACAATGCTATCCTATTGCTATGGCTATTTTCTAGCCAAGTATCAAAGGAAGCACAGTACTATGCCGGATGAGATGACACTGAGTTATTGCCTAATAGAAATCCAACCCCTACTGAATTTTGCCACTTCGGCCTTTGCTATGGATATGTGCGCCACTAAGCGCAGAACACAGCGGTCGCAAGTCCCACTACAAATTGCTCAGAATTGGCAAGTACATGCACTGCAGAAACTACAGCCACCAGCAGATCAACCAGAAATCAAATATATAGAACGCTACTGTAGGCTTCAAGATCAAGAAGCTGTTTGTATTCTCCTATGGCTATTTTCTAGCCAAGTATCAAAGGAAGCACAGTACTATGCCGGATGAGATGACACTGAGTTATTGCCTAATAGAAATCCAACCCCTACTGAATTTTGCCACTTCGGCCTTTGCTATGGATATGTGCGCCACTAAGCGCAGAACACAGCGGTCGCAAGTCCCACTACAAATTGCTCAGAATTGGCAAGTACATGCACTGCAGAAACTACAGCCACCAGCAGATCAACCAGAAATCAAATATATAGAACGCTACTGTAGGCTTCAAGATCAAGAAGCTGTTTGTATTCTCCTATGGCTATTTTCTAGCCAAGTATCAAAGGAAGCACAGTACTATGCCGGATGAGATGACACTGAGTTATTGCCTAATAGAAATCCAACCCCTACTGAATTTTGCCACTTCGGCCTTTGCTATGGATATGTGCGCCACTAAGCGCAGAACACAGCGGTCGCAAGTCCCACTACAAATTGCTCAGAATTGGCAAGTACATGCACTGCAGAAACTACAGCCACCAGCAGATCAACCAGAAATCAAATATATAGAACGCTACTGTAGGCTTCAAGAAGCTGTTTGTATTCTCCTATGGCTATTTTCTAGCCAAGTATCAAAGGAAGCACAGTACTATGCCAGATGAGATGACACTGAGTTATTGCCTAATAGAAATCCAACCCCTACTGAATTTTGCCACTTCGGCCTTTGCTATGGATATGTGCGCCACTAAGCGCAGAACACAGCGGTCGCAAGTCTCACTACAAATTGCTCAGAATTGGCAAGTACATGCACTGCAGAAACTACAGCCACCAGCAGATCAACCAGAAATCAAATATATAGAACGCTACTGTAGGCTTCAAGAAGCTGTTTGTATTCTCCTATGGCTATTTTCTAGCCAAGTATCAAAGGAAGCACAGTACTATGCCAGATGAGATGACACTGAGTTATTGCCTAATAGAAATCCAACCCCTACTGAATTTTGCCACTTCAGCCTTTGCTATGGATATGTGCGCCACTAAGCGCAGAACACAGCGGTCGCAAGTCTCACTACAAATTGCTCAGAATTGGCAAGTACATGCACTGCAGAAACTACAGCCACCAGCAGATCAACCAGAAATCAAATATATAGAACGCTACTGTAGGCTTCAAGAAGCTGTTTGTATTCTCCTATGGCTATTTTCTAGCCAAGTATCAAAGGAAGCACAGTACTATGCCAGATGAGATGACACTGAGTTATTGCCTAATAGAAATCCAACCCCTACTGAATTTTGCCACTTCGGCCTTTGCTATGGATATGTGCGCCACTAAGCGCAGAACACAGCGGTCGCAAGTCTCACTACAAATTGCTCAGAATTGGCAAGTACATGCACTGCAGAAACTACAGCCACCAGCAGATCAACCAGAAATCAAATATATAGAACGCTACTGTAGGCTTCAAGAAGCTGTTTGTATTCTCCTATGGCTATTTTCTAGCCAAGTATCAAAGGAAGCACAGTACTATGCCAGATGAGATGACACTGAGTTATTGCCTAATAGAAATCCAACCCCTACTGAATTTTGCCACTTCAGCCTTTGCTATGGATATGTGCGCCACTAAGCGCAGAACACAGCGGTCGCAAGTCTCACTACAAATTGCTCAGAATTGGCAAGTACATGCACTGCAGAAACTACAGCCACCAGCAGATCAACCAGAAATCAAATATATAGAACGCTACTGTAGGCTTCAAGAAGCTGTTTGTATTCTCCTATGGCTATTTTCTAGCCAAGTATCAAAGGAAGCACAGTACTACGCCAGATGAGATGACACTGAGTTATTGCCTAATAGAAATCCAACCCCTACTTAATTTTGCCACTTCAGCCTTTGCTATGGATATGTGCGCCACTAAGCGCAGAACACAGCGGTCGCAAGTCTCACTACAAATTGCTCAGAATTGGCAAGTACATGCACTGCAGAAACTACAGCCACCAGCAGATCAACCAGAAATCAAATATATAGAACGCTACTGTAGGCTTCAAGAAGCTGTTTGTATTCTCCTATGGCTATTTTCTAGCCAAGTATCAAAGGAAGCACAGTACTATGCCAGATGAGATGACACTGAGTTATTGCCTAATAGAAATCCAACCCCTACTGAATTTTGCCACTTCAGCCTTTGCTATGGATATGTGCGCCACTAAGCGCAGAACACAGCGGTCGCAAGTCTCACTACAAATTGCTCAGAATTGGCAAGTACATGCACTGCAGAAACTACAGCCACCAGCAGATCAACCAGAAATCAAATATATAGAACGCTACTGTAGGCTTCAAGAAGCTGTTTGTATTCTCCTATGGCTATTTTCTAGCCAAGTATCAAAGGAAGCACAGTACTATGCCAGATGAGATGACACTGAGTTATTGCCTAATAGAAATCCAACCCCTACTGAATTTTGCCACTTCAGCCTTTGCTATGGATATGTGCGCCACTAAGCGCAGAACACAGCGGTCGCAAGTCTCACTACAAATTGCTCAGAATTGGCAAGTACATGCACTGCAGAAACTACAGCCACCAGCAGATCAACCAGAAATCAAATATATAGAACGCTACTGTAGGCTTCAAGAAGCTGTTTGTATTCTCCTATGGCTATTTTCTAGCCAAGTATCAAAGGAAGCACACTACTATGCCAGATGAGATGACACTGAGTTATTGCCTAATAGAAATCCAACCCCTACTGAATTTTCCCACTTCGGTCTTTGCTATGGATATGTGTGCCACTAAGAGCTAAACACAACGGTAGCAAGTCCCCCTGCTAATTCCTCACAAAATGGTAAAAGATGCAAATTAAAATAAAAAAAGTAGAACGTTATTGTAGCCCTAAGAAGGGCTGTTGGGTTCTTTGAGAATCACTCCTGCCTAACAGTAAGCTAATAGAACACCCTAACGCTTTCCCTGAGCAGCAGCAGCTCTCTCCCTAGCGGCATCCAGAGACAGAATGATCCGAGCAGCGCGGCCAGCGGCTAGTCTATCCCAGGGTCACCTGATCTGGCCAGCCAACCACTGCTATCGACGTGTAAGGGTACCACGTCATGCTGGGTGGAGTGCAGAGTCTCCTGGCTTGTGATTGGCTCTGTTTCTGGCCGCCAAAAAGCAAAACGGCGGGAGCTGCCATTTTCTCGAGCGGGCGAAGTATTCGTCCGAGTAACGAGCAGTTTCGAGTACCCTAATGCTCGACCGAGCATCAAGCTCGGACGAGCATGTTCGCTCATCTCTAGTTATAACATTTAATGGTTTTAACTTTAATATTTTTTGAGTAGCTCTCCTATCCTTGTTGCTGTGTTGTCTGTGTTATGCACAGGAGTGTAACTAAAGGGGTAGTAGCCGCAGCAGCTGCTACAGGGTCTGTAGTGTCAGAGCCACCTCATCTGCCACACTATAGAATGGAAGATGTGCACCATTATATACATTTTATACTGCACATTGTACAGCATAATATTTATATAACAGTGCAAATCTTTAAGAGAACACAGCTAAAGCAGCAGTTCAGATAAGAAATGTCAAGTGAGGGGGCACCAGGATAAGGAATCTCATCTCTACTTCCTGCCGTCTACTTCCCCCATATGTTCAGCAAATACAGGTCTGCATGAAGCCATATCTTTGACCTCTTACTCCCCCTTTGGGATTAGAATACTGCAGGACTTTATATACAGTGCCTACAAGTAGTATTCAACCCCCTGCAGATTTAGCAGGTTTGATAAGAAGCAAATAAGTTAGAGCCTTCAAACTTCAAACAAGAGCAGGATTTATTAACAGATGCATAAATCTTACAAACCAAAACGTTATGTTGCTTAGTTATATTTTAATAAATTTTAAACATAAAAGTATGGGTCAATTATTATTCAACCCCTAGGTTTAATATCTTGTGGAATAACCCTTGTTTGCAATTACAGCTAATAATCGTCTTTTATAAGACCTGATCAGGCCGGCACAGGTCTTTGGAGTTATCTTGGCCCACTCCTCCATGCAGATCTTCCCCAAGTTATCTAGGTTCTTTCGGTGTCTCATGTGGACTTTAATCTTGAGCTCCTTCCACGAGTTTTCAATTGGGTTAAGGTCAGGAGACTGACTAGGCCACTGCAACACCTTGATTTTTTCCTTCTTGAACCAGGCCTTGGTTTTCTTGGCTGTGTGCTTTGGGTCGTTGTCTTGTTGGAAGATGAAATGACGTCGCATCTTAAGATCCTTGATGGAGGAGCGGAGGTTCTTGGCCAAAATCTCCAAGTAGGCCGTGCTATCCATCTTCCCATGGATGCGGACCAGATTGCCAGGCCCCTTGGCTGAGAAGCCGCCCCACAGCATGATGCTGCCACCACCATGCTTGACTGTAGGGATGGTATTCTTGGGGTCGTATGCAGTGCCATCCAGTCTCCAAACGTCACGTGTGTGGTTGGCACCAAAGATCTCGATCTTGGTCTCATCAGACCAGAGAACCTTGAACCAGTCTGTCTCAGAGTCCTCCAAGTGATCATGAGCAAAATGTAAACAAGCCTTGACATGACGCTTTGAAAGTACGTGCTCGTCTGGAACGGAGACCATTGCAGTGGAGTACGTTACTTATGGTATTGACTGAACCAATGTCACCACTGCCATGAGATCTTCCCGGAGCTCCTTCCTTGTTGTCCTTGGGTTAGCCTTGACTCTTCGGACAAGCCTGGCCTCGGCACGGGAGGAAACTTTCAAAGGCTGTCCAGGCCGTGGAAGGCTAACAGTAGTTCCATAAGCCTTCCACTTCCGGATGATGCTCCCAACAGTGGAGACAGGTAGGCCCAGCTCCTTGGAAAGGGTTTTGTACCCCTTGCCAGCCTTGTGACCCTCCATGATCTTGTCTCTAACAGCCTTGGAATGCTCCTTTGTCTTTCCCATGTTGACCATGTATTCACACGTTTGGGGAGGGTCTTAAATAGTCAGAAAAGGCTGTAAAAACAGATAATTAATCCAAACATGTGAAGCTCATTGTTCTTTGTGCCTGAACTACTTCTTAATACTTTAGGGGAACCAAACAGAATTCTGGTGGTTTGAGGGGTTGAATAATAATTGACCCATACTTTGTTTAAAATTTATTAAAAATTAACTAAGCAACATAACTTTTTGGTTTGTAAGATTTATGCATCTGTTAATAAATCCTGCTCTTGTTTGAAGTTTGAAGGCTCTAACTTATTTGCATCTTATCAAACCTGCTAAAGCTGCAGGGGGTTGAATACTACTTGTAGGCACTGTATATAGGTCTATGATGCATAAATGTATGGATGTGTATATGTGACATATATATGCTGTATGTGGGTGGATATGACGTGTATATATGTGCATATATGCTGTATGGATATGATACTGTATGTGTGTATATGGTGTGTATATGCTGCATATGGTATATGATGTGTATATACTGTATGTTTAGACAATATGTACTGTATAAATATCATATACAATATATACACACATTTTTGTCTGTACTGTATATATACTGGATGTACAAATCTATATATGACTGCATAAATGTATATGTAAGAGACATATATATACACATTTTTAAGTAGAAGGGGACCCCATTCATAACTCTGCTATGGGTCCAGTCTCTCCTAGTTATGCCAGGATTATGCAGCAGGCAACTTCTGCAAATGTGGAGATCCAAGATTGGTAATGTCAAAAATGTAAAAAAAAAAATAAAAAAAAATTCTATTACCACCATTCCATAAAATTCATATATAAACAAATAAATAACAAACATGTAAACATATTTGGTATCTCTATGCCCCGAACCGTCCAAACTATAACGCAGTTAAACCATGAGTCAAGGAGTTAAATTCCTGTGTAAAGTCAAGTCGATGTTATGTGCAGATTGTTGTTCATGGAGCTTTCTCGCAGTAAAAGCCATTTTATGAGTAGACACTATACATTAATTCTGGGCTCTTCTAAAGTATAATTTAGCCCCAATCCTCTACAAAATGTATAGCAAGCAAGATGCAGACTTAAGGCAGGAAATATAGCCCTTTACCGGGTATCTGCTGCTCAGCTGCTGTGGTTACCATGAGAAAGTATCTCTTAGGAGAAGAACTGCAAGAAATATGCTTATCCTACGGCCGCTTCGCACTGAAAAGACAACTCCTTTTTAGGCACAATATTAATGGTGTAGCGGATCTTTTTGTTAGCTTTCACCACATTAATAAATCCCCCTGCGTCTCTCTTTCGGCTTCCATTGTTCTGTGAATATGATATGCATAAAACTCCTTGCTCCTATTCTCGAGGAGGGGAGGGGGTCAATTCAACCTTTTATCCCTGTTCATTAAAATATGCTTTATCTGAGATGTGCGCTGTGATACCGCGCAGTACATGATTATGTTTGCAGCTGCTCTGTCTCAAGTACTTGGAGATGTTTTGCAGAGTAAACTTGTTTTCATATGAATGCACAGATGCTGGGCCAGATGCAATGTGCTAATGACTGCAGCATCTGCCTTCACCCGCATACATGGCCATCACACAGCACATAGGCCTTCCACGGCCGCTAACACTATATCACATGATTACGCTAATTATATAGTGGTGCATCGAGTTTTAGTTTATAGAAATGTAGCATATAATTAGGATGGAAAACAATCCATTTGCATATTAGGGAAGCGTGTTATGTGCTATATTTCTATTACTAGAATCTCTCCCTATACAATTTTGAGTTATTTCTATTGCAGAGGAGGGCAATCAAGGAAAGCTACAGGCCTTACCCCTACCCTTCCTCACACTATCAGACACCAGAGAGATCAGCTGCTAAGAAAGTAGACTGTAATGAACCTGCCATGACTATGTTCTGGTGGTCTCAGCCATTTCCTGTAAGTGACCTCTACCATTCTCTCTTCTTGGAGTCAAGTCATCTTGGCACAGAAAAAAATATATATGTATACATACCTAAAGTAGAAACCAGAAGTCTACAAACACTATATAAAGAGAAAAATAGTTTTGTTTTTTTTTTCCAAAATGAAATCAGAATAACCTTTCCCATTTAAAGTCGATTACAATTAACTAGATCCTTTATATTTACCAATTGCCAATATAATGAAAGAATTGTTTGAGGCAATTTTATTACTTTCTGCAAAGTCAAAAGTTTACATGTAGTTCATTACTTCTTGGTACCATTGCCCTTAAACTGTATGACTTTGGTCAGACATTTTGGATATCTTTCCACAAGCCTCTCACAATTAGTAATTTGGGCCCATTCCCCCTAACAGAACTGTTGTAGCTGAGCTATGTGTGTAGGCGGCCTCGCTTACACCTGCATTTTTAGCTTCGCCCAAACATTTTCAATAGGACTGAGATCAGGACTTTGTACATTGACTTTCTTATCTTTAAGCCACTTTGTAACCAGTTTGGCAGTAGCTTTGGGTCAGTGTCCATTTGAGAGATCTATTTGCGCCCAAGTTTAAACTTCCTGATTGAGGTCTTTATTTATTGCTTAAGTTCTGCCACATAATGTTCCTTCCTCATAATGCATCTATTTCATGAAATGCACCAGACCTTTCTACAGAAATACAACCTATAAAATCTAGACATGCGCTTTCCTAAGGGTTTAAACTATAAGCAGGACTTGATGTACTTTTACTAGATTTATAATTATAATGCTTTCTGTTACCGACCTGTTTCTTCCCTTAGGCATTGTTCACGCCCTTGGAAGGGGTGTATTCTTTCACTTTACTGGAAACTTGCTCAGGCTCCTCACTAGTGACTACTTAAATCTCTGTGCAAGTTAGTTGGGTTAGGTATGAGTAAGGACTAGGTTGCCATAGTCCGAAATGCGTCACCACAAGCCCCGTGTCTCCATGTCTGTTTTCCTTCCCGTTTTTTAAGGAGATGAATACAATTTTACGTTTTAAACAGTTTCTACATTTACTATGCTGGAATCCTTCCTACGTTTTTTGCCTACAACCTATAACATGATGCTGCTGTCCCTGTGTCTCACAGTTGGGATGGTGATCTCAGCCTTGCAAGCTTCTCACTTTTTCCTCCAAACATAATGTTGGTTATTATAACCAAACTGTTCAATTTTAGCTTCATCACATCCTAGGACAGGTCTCCAAAAATGAAGGTCTTTGTCCCTGTGTACATTTTTTTGTCTTTGTGTTTCTTTTGGAGTAATGGCATCTTCCTGACGGAGAGGCCTTTCTGCCCACGTGGTGCTGCCACCACCATATTTCACTGTTGGAATTGTATTTGGCAGGTGATGATCAGTGCCTGGTTTTGTGTTGACTTTGTGGAACTTTCTCCCAGCTCCCTACTGCATTGCTGGAGCTCAGACACTTGTTGTGAACATCACACTCACATTCTCAATACCCGCCCCTGGTATTTGGGGTCATTGTCTCAGTCGGAGGTCCAGAGCATTCTGGAAGAATATCCTCCCTGGTACCTGCCCCTGTTATCTGGTCAAAAAGGAACCAAATAAATAACTGGTAAAGCACTAATTGAGAGCACCAAAAAATACTGAAAATTGTAGCATTAGCAGTGCGATGTCATAATACAAATATGAATATACTCTATACGGTTTAGAATAACAAGATAACCACAGCGTTTATACGCGTCCCTATGGATCGACCCCCCCTCCCGGATGAGCTCTTTGGGCGATTTCTTTCGGCAGCAGCCCCAAGGTCCGGCGTGTACCCCTGTAAATATACAGGGGTACAGACGTTACAGGTAAGCAGGGAACCAGCAGAATATACATCGACAGTCTTATGCACTGGTGATAACATAGATACAGTGGTCTTACCAGCTCAGACACTGTGTGTCATTCATTGATGTTAATTCCACTAGTACAACAAGTTATGCTTTGTATTACCTTGCACGTAAAGATGGCCGGGAGCCTCAGGATACATCCAGACACGTTCCTGAGTATAGTAGGACAGATAGTTGGATATAAACAACACCTATTCCTGTCCCTAACCCCAGGGTGTGAAAGCTCCTGCCCTTACAAGGGCAGTACCAAGTTTTGCCCTGTTCTAATCACCCTTAGGGAGGGGGGATGCTGGGTGATTTAGCAAATCTAAATCAATATTGAAAACACCTGGCAAACGACGAAAAAAATAAACATGAAAAACTTCATCAAGCAATCAAAAAAGTTATGTGCCCTAATAACATAGAACTGAAAAGCCCTTAAATCTGTAAAACCAGCTAAGTAAAATTGAGCAAAGATAAGAAAAACTATATAAATGAGGTATTCATAGTGAACTCGAGAATAAAATAACATAAATAATATTTTTATGTTATGTCTAGAGAGCAAAAAAAAAGGGGTAAAAATCCAAAATAAAAAAATGGAATTATCATAATTATTATATCTCTCCTCGCAAATAAGCCCTCACATGTGTACATTACCAAAAAATTTTATATCCTGTACGATGTGACAATACAAATCTGATCTGGATGGTGCGGCTTTCATCTTTGCAGAGCATTTCATCATTTTATTCATTATGAAAGTGGCATTTTTGGCCTAAATTAATGTATTTTCAAACAAAATTTAAAAGTTTCTAAATTGCACTTCATTTTGTTTTAACCCATGTGAAACACTTGAAAAGGGAAAATAGACTTAATATAAGTTGTTTTACATTTGTTGAGGGGTGTAGTTTCTTAAGTCGGGTATAATATGGGGTTTACTATTATTTAGGCCTCTCAAAGTTGTCCCTCAAAATGTGAATTATGGTGTTTTTCATGAAAATGGGAAAAATCTTTAAATTCTAAGCCAAATGACATCTTAAAAAAATGAGAGGACACTTAAGAAACCATGTCATCATAAAGCAAAGATTCCAGAAAATGTTAGTCATCTAGCTTTTTAGGTAGTTTATCTGACTGGAAAGCAGAATATTTCATACTTTGAAAATGAAGATTTTTTCCAAACTTCTGCCAAATTTTACAACTAACAAAGTACAATGTGCCATGAAAAAACAAACAGTCTCAAAATCATTTGTATATGTTAAAGCCTTGAGAAGTTATAACCAATTATCGTGACAGCTGTCAGTTTCTAATTATCGAATCTGGTCATTAAGCTGAAAAAAAGCGTTGGCAATAAGGGGTTAATACAATCTTAGGCCTCATGTATACAAATGGCTCGGCCAGGGCATATCATAAGTCCGATTGGAGAGGTGGAGAATTGGCGCTCCTCACCCCTCCCCTTTCCATAGGGAGCTGTGTGCCCCCATTGTATTTCAGGCGAAAAGATAGAGCATGCTTTTTCTGCCAATGGCACAGTACGGTGAAACACAAGCGTGCTTACCATACCATGTCATGCGCAATGCACTTCTATGGCGGCCATACGCAAGCTGTCTTGCCTACGGCCGCCATATACATTGGTGCGCATGGGGCCCTAGATCAATAGCAAACAAGAACAGCTCTACCATGTCATTAGTTAACAGAACTAGGCCAAATGCAAAAGCTTTGTGTGAAAATTGAAGTATACTTTAAAATCTTTCAAATGGGTAAAGAGAGAAACTAGCAGTCAGGTGCCACTTATCAATGTTCTTAATTTATTGATCATCAGGAAGTGTGACCACGTCTATAAAACTTTTGGACAAGTCTTCAGTTTTAAGTGACTGAGGCATTTAGCTTCTGGGAAAATGGATCATTACTTTGCTTTTCTAAAGGCTGTTGGTTAGAGAACAACTGTGCCAAATATCTAATAGCGAGGGTGTGAAGCAGCATAGCACAAACCCCCGTTATTATAGAAACACATTTTATCTGCCTTGACAGCTCTGATATTTCGTAAGTATTTTCAGTTAAGCAATTCATGTACATCTGTAGCGCTTAAACTGTCACTTACGAGATCAACTTCTGGTAAGTAGTTTTACATCCAGATAAAAATCATGCTGATCAAACTACTGAATTGCTAAACACATTTTCATCAGCAGAAAGCTGGAAGAAGAATCCAAGTATCCTAGTAACAATGCTGAGGCAGCTGCAGCCGCTTCACACTCACAAGTAGAAGAAAAATTATACAGCCAGTTACAGTGTGACACCTTTGAGTTTCCTACTTGAGAGATTAATGGAAAGATAATGGTACATCAAGTGCAGATCTGCTCCCTACTTTTCTATATTCTTTGACAGGAACCTCAATATTTTAAATAAATGAATTATTTCTATCGCTGGAAATGATAATTTTAGCAAAAGGATTTTAACATGTGCATCCAAATCTTCACACGGAAATACTCATACTTTCAGCTCAATTGGTGAGATTTTCATTCACATGTGCAACAGAGATTAATAATGTAATGAAGGTTTCATTGAAAGTGACATTGGCACCTATTACCTTTCTCATACTGGTTTTTCTCATACGTCTTCCAAAAGCCAGTATTTTTCTATTTTTCTGTTTACAGAGCCGCATGAGGGCTTGTTACCTGCAAAAGAAAAAATTTACTTTCTAGTGCCTGTAATGAATATTCCATGCAGTGTACTGGGAAGCCAGGAAAAAATTCCAAAAACAGATGACAAACACATTTTCTTAAACAGTTCACCGTGTGGTCCGAATGACACATTCCATTTATACTCTGGGTGAGTACAGTCAGAGATACCAAATTTCTATTGCTTTATTAGTTAGTTTTGTCACCATATTCTGCCACCATCACAAAATTTGGCATCTGCACAGCAATAGATACAGTGGCCTAATACACCTAAACGTAATGAGCACTAGACAAAGAAAAAAGAAGTGTGTCAAGAGAATGACCAACGTAATATAACAATGGCAATCTTTATTACAAAAATTAAATATAACAATGACTGACCAAACAAACCATTAATCTCTTCGCCCTCCATGACGTATATGTAGGTCACGGAGCGCTAAAGAAATATGAAGAGGGTTAAGGGAGTGGCCCACTTCATACAGACATGAGGTTTGCTGCATATTGCAGCAAACACCCAGCGCTTACATCGTGGGCATTAAGCATGTTCCACTGACAAAGCCTCGTGAGTGCTGCCATCTTTGTTTTGATCGTCATCCCCTGTATCGGGGAGCTGTGATCTGTTGCTATGTTTTGTTTTGTTTTAGCCCATCAATTACAATGTGTGATTTGCACATTGTAATGGATGATGTGGAAAATACTGCCATATTGTAGGCTGCATCCAAAAACAATTACACAAAATCAAGCAATTATATAAGGCATATCAGAGCTAAACTCACTTACTGTTGTGAGAGAGTGAGAGGTGTCGTGTGGGAGAACCTCTATCTGTCCTACAGGCAGATGAAGGGTGTGTGGTGAAAGCCCTTGATTTGTCTGCAGTAACCCAAGGGTTAATGCAGACATGTGGTAAGCAGGTAGAGTCTGTTTGGTCTATGTTGGCCTAGCTAGCATAGACACCTTTGTAATGTCCGTACTGGGCCTGCTTATTATGGAGTAGGGATAGGCTGGTAGTGGGACTCCTACTCCACCCGGGCTTCGGTCCTGGGTTTCTGTATAGTCAACAGGTCACAGGAATCGTTAGAGCCCGATTTTAACTGCAGGCCCGAAGCAAAAGGAGAGGCACTACCTAGAGAGCTGAAGGCTGAACCGTGTTCACACAGCAAAGGTAACTGAGTGCCTCCTGTTATACTGCAGGCCAAGAGGGTGTGCCTGGCAGCCTGGTACATGTATTGTTAGGTGTTATTGGTTTATTAGGCAGTGCCCAGCCGGGCAGGGTTTATTTTGTATATGCCTAACCAAGGCTGAATTTGTGTTTTGTTAAGGAAGTGTGAATAAAACACTTGATTTTGGACTAACCCTGCGTATGTCCCTGCTTCCTGCACTGCTACAAAGCATCTACCAGAGCAATGTTCAGTGTGTTTATGTTAAATTTGTGGGTGTGATTTATTTTTAACCCCTTAGCGCTCTGCGCCGTAGCTGTACTGCGCTGAGTCCCGCGAATAGCGCTCAGCGCAGTACAGCTACTGCGCAGAGACGATGCCGGTTCAGCGCTGCACAGCAGCCAAACCGGCATCGTTAGCCGCGGGATTTCAGCGGTAATTTACCGCTGACATCCCCGGCTAACACCTGCGGTCGTAGTGGGCTCCGATCACGGGTGTTTAACCCGTTAAATGCCGCGGTCAACGCGACCGCGGCATTTAACATGCCTTCTGGGGGTCTTTACCCCACGATCAGCCCCCCCGCACCGTTTTCGGGGGGGGGGGGGGCGATCGCTGTTTTGGCACCTCTGGGGTCCGATCGGGACCCCAGAGAAGCCTGGAGGGATTGCCTTTAAGATGGCGTCTGTGACGTCATCTTAAAGGCAAAGTGTCAGCCTATGCATCTGCATAGGCTGGCACTGCTAATACCCTGCAATACATTAGTATTGCAGAGTATTATCAAGAACAAGCAATCAGATGATTGCTTGTTCATATCCCATGGTGGATCATGTAAACAAATGTAAAAAAAAGTGTTTTTTAATAAAAAATTACTTTATAAATCACTAAAAATGCCCATAAGCCCCAAAACATATAAAGAGACATATAACGCTCAAAAAAGTCTAAATCATAACACAAACCCCACATATATAGTATCACCGCGTCCGTAACAATCCATAGAATAAAACTAAATAACTATTGAACCCATATGATGAACGCCGTAAAAAAAAACCTTAAAAACCCGCCAAAAATTATGATTTTTACCTATTATATCCCACTAAAAATGCAATAAAAAGTGATCAACAAAACATATGTACTCCAAAATGATACTATTGCAAAGAACAACATGTCCCGCAAAAAACAAGCCATCAACCAGCTCTGTAGCCAAAAACGTAACAATGTTATGCCACTTGGAAGACGGCGATGCAAAAATGATAGATTTTTCCCCACATTAGGGTTTTATTTGGCAAATTTAGTAAAACATAAGAAAAAATATTCATGTCTGGTATCCCCATAATCGTATCGACCCATAGAATAAAGATAACATGATTATTAGGCTATACGGTGAACACGAAAAAAAAAAAAAAAGTAAAATATCCAGTACAGAATTGATGCTTTTCTACTCATGACCTCAAAAAAAGTTCCAAAATTTTCAACAATAGGTGATACCAACCCCAAAATGGTAACACTGGAAAAAGCATCTCGTCCCGCAAAAAAAATGCTGTCACATGGCCCAAATAACGGAAAAGCGAAAATTTTATAGCCTTCAAAAGGGGGCAACGAGAAAACTAAAATCCTGGCAGCTGCAGGGCGCTCCTTCCCTTCTGCGCCTCGCTGTGCCCCCATAACACAAGTAACGGCCACGTGAGGGGGGTCGCTGCACTCAGGAGAAATTGTATAACAAATTTTATGGTGAGTTTTCTCTTTTCAGTGTTCAAAAGTTATAACCATATAAAGAGACGCAGGTCAGAATCTAAAAAATGGGACTGAGCCTTAAGCTGTAAAATGGCTGCGTCCTTAAGGGGTTAATTAATGGTTTATGAAGTGGTTGGAGGTTGGTGTTTTGTGTTATTTAATTATTTTGGTATACATGTTCTGTTTTCCTCATTTATAAAAGAAAAGTCTGCTAGGTGTGAATGGGGCTGGACCAGCAGGTGAGTAGTTTTAAATATTTTGTATATATTGTATATAATGTTTGGTTTATGTTTTATATTATATATTTTAATATAAGATCTACAGATAACGGTGGTACTTTTCTTTCTACAGGTAACAATCTTTTTGCTTGGAAAAATAAGTTATGAAATCGTCTTGGGTGCTCCAGTATGTTCCTGGTAGGGCGCTCGGCAGCCAGAGTTCCGAGTGCCAGAGCCTGATTTTAAAACACTTTTCCCAGGAAAAAGATTCCTGTAGAAAGAAAAGTACCACCATTTTCAATAACTCTGAACAGTAGGTGAGCTTTGCTCCAATATGCCTTATATAAGTGGTTAATTTCCTTTAAAACGGTATCTGGAAAAAGTTTTTTCAATGATGCTAAGAATCATTATTGTGATCTTTATATCTTGTTCTACTGAAGTTTACACAGCTGGGCAAAATGATATTTTCCAAAAAGTGTTCTGTTATGGGGGACATCATATGGGATTGATAGATGTTAGGGATACATAACATGTTTGTGATTATGTTTATTTAGTTACATTTTAGAGCCCTTACCATGCATCCTTAAAGGGGTTGGCCACATTACCTCATGATTTTATAATGTGTGTGTAAGTGTAGGGGGCAGGATACTAGGTAATTTACCATTATACATCTATTAATAGTTCTGCTCCGCTTTCTTGATACGCAAAGTGAAACCTCCTGTCTTTTAGCTCATCAGCCAGACATTCCTGTCCATTGCTGTTTATGCTGTCCTGAGATGGAGGGTCATCTGCAGCCAGAGGAATAATAGAGAACAGGAGACACATACACAGGAATATACAGACAAATGGTGGACACCACACAACACTTTTCGCCTTGCTTCATCAGGGTCATGTGTGTATGTAGACCTGTGAATGGGTCCCCTGTCCTCTGTTATTCCTCTGGGTAATGTCCAATACTTGTTTGTAAGCAAATACCTTGACTTGTTCTGAGGACCAGATCTTCTATACCTTTATACAGGTTACTGTGATTTATTTATCATGTATATTTAGTTATTTGATCGTTGTTGGACTGTTTCTTTTTATGTTCTTTGTCTTTTTAAATGGATTTGCTTTAATTGATCTTACAAAGTGTTATTTTATGCTTGCTATATTTTGTTTTTTTGTGGTATTAATTGATTTTTAGGAGCAATCTATTTAATCTAGTGTGGGTACAGTCTGTGCCCCCCATTACTTGTATCGGTGTTCATTCTTCTCTAGCTGCAAAAGTTATAATACTGAAACTTTCTTGTCATTAAATAAACCTTCACACTTTTACTTATGTATATTATTCCACCTCTTAGCTACTAGCTCCACCCTCGCCTGTGTAAGTGTGTTTAAGATGCACAAGCTATGGTCTTATTGGTCAGCAGTGCATGCTTTTTATTTTACAGGAGGCGGGTTCTGCCCCTCCATCTTGCTGATTGTAGTTCTTATTAGAGCTGGAAACTTTGAGGCAAAATACTTTGGGACACCTGGAGCAGAATTATGTTTTTTTTGTTCAGAATGATGGTTACCCTTTAGTTTAACTGTAGGTTATTATGGAAAATACACAGTAGGTTTTCCCCCATTTTTGTTTCATTATAAATATATACATATTCGTATATTTACACATTTAAACACTTGCGTGCACATATCTATGCACTGATATATACATTTATACACTAACACAGGTCTGTCCCAGTAACTGGTGACCTCATGAGGGAAGTACATGGCAGGAATTAAAGATTAAAGTCCTGAAGTTCTGCTGTCCCCTCCCTCTCCCTCGACATTTTCACATAATTTGGAAGATGTGCACTGTTATATATACATGTTATAGTGTACAATGTGCAGTATAATACAGTATGTATATAATGGTGCACATCCTCCATTCCTTAGTGTTTCAGGCCAGATGCTGGGGCCCCCTGACATGGCGGGCCCCATAGCAGCTGCTATGGCCGCTATCTCTGTAGCTACGCCCCTGGCAGATATACAGAGATATATCACATAAGACATTGCTAAGATACCAGAGAGGAAAATAGTTACATTTGGGGTGTAGAGAACGATGTAAGTTTCCTTGCTGGTACTCAAAGACCACAAGAGACCAAGAAGTTTTCGTAAATAGCATGGCAGCTGGTTGGAAATGTAATACATGTAAGAAAACCTGTTCTTTTACAATTGTACATTCCTGGAGATTGTGAAATGTTGTGTGACATCACTTTTACTAATATGTTTATTGATTTTCACGGCCGACGCTACATTGACCAGGAAATTATTATATAGCTTGCAACATTCTCATACGCATTATTTGCTCTCCAGCTGATGCTTCACAATAAAATAGAAAAGCTAGTGTATAGATTTTCATTAAAATCTGTAGGTTTCTGGCACTATGTTTGAAATATTCATGTATTCAGAAAAGCAGCAATGCTGGAATCTCTTCTTATGCATGAGAGTCAAACATAAATGTGCTTTTCAGACATAATCTGAGACCCATTTTGCTGTATTTTGCACAGCAAAAAGATTTACGGTATAGAATACATACATTATTAAACAAGTGCTAAGTTGTGTTTGCTGAAACACCCATGCGAGGAAGACAAATCCTATACACAACAAGTGGCTTGAGCTTTATCTTATTGTTTCATTATCTGATCATATACTATTTTGAAAGGCAACATCCCATTTGAGTTATTAACCATTAGTAGACTCAAGTGGATGGTTCTGGTCATAGGGTTATGGCTACACAGATAACTCAAACCCTCTACTGGGCTACATACATTATACATTATACATTACACTGCACACATACTAAGAAAGCATTGGCACAATAATCTGCTCATTTTCAATCCTGCTGCCTGATCTTGGTGCATCTGAGCTACAAGAAAACAACATTGGATATTTAGGGATTGAATACGAATATGACCCATTGTGATTCTTTATATGGTCAATGTGGTCTCATCATCACAGTCAGAATTGTTGCCTATGTGTATGAGCTATGATTATTCAAAATACCCAAAATAAATTATGTTACAAAGGTGCCTGGACCCACTTTGTGACAGTTCAATACCGAATGCACAGTGATATAGCTACTGTGATACCTGGGACATCTAAACTAATTATATTGTTCATATGCCCTATAACATAAAATCCATGAAATATGTCAATTTGCAGATAACAAAAGTAAAATCAGGTTTTAATTTCTACAAAAATATTCAATCCAATATCCAATCCATTGTATAATGGACATTCAATAAATAATTAATTCTGCTGATTAGGAGAATGGGGTCATGGTGCTTTGTTTAACTAATGGAGGCTTTACTGAGCATGTACCCTCGTCACTTAAAGGGGTATCTTATTTCTTCAAATTAATTTTATTGTTTGCAAGAAAAATTATACATGTTTTCACTATAGCTTCAATTCCACATAGTTTTCTAGATCTCTGCTTGCTGTCATTCTATAGAAATCTTCAATGTTTATTTCCACTGGAAAGAATCCAACCATGGTCACACAGGTGCACAGCTCATTATATCACAGAGGGTAATCAGAGCTGTGTGATATAACGAGCCATGCACCTATGTGACTATGGTCGGATTTATGGAAAACTGGATAACTTTTCATTATTCAAACAATAACATTTATTTGCTGAACACCGCTTCAAGACAAAGTCTATGAAGCAGTATGTATCGGTGCATCTATAAAATGGTGTATTACAGACATATGTTACTCTAAACCCCTTACCATTGGCGCCATAATAGTATGGCGCCTGTCGGGTGCTGGTGCATGGAGAGGGGTCACAGGCTGGGCCCTCTCCATAGTCGGTAAGCCTTAAGGCTGTTGTCGGTAAGACTTACCGATAACACCTACGATTGGTGCTGGTACAGATTACGGGTGTTATCTTGTCAATCGCCACCAGCAGTTTTGCCAGCTGCTCCATCCTGCCTAAGATCATCGCTCCCCGTGACGTCATCGGGGAGCAGCGATCCATTGCTATGACACCCTGAGGTCTTCCAAAGACCTGAGGTTATCTTGTTTTAACCCATTCATTACAATGGGGCTCACTAAGGGTCAGTGGACCGCACTATCGCCGGGTAGTCCAACGATTTACAATTTGCGCCGCTTTTAGAAGGGTTTTTTGGTGCAGTCGATCTGATTTTGGTGCATCGGCGCTGGCTTTCATGCGACAGAAGTGTGGAGGGGTGGCCATCAGACGATTCGTATGATTCTGACTAAGCGCGGGATTTAACATCTTAATTTGTGCAGCAAACCAAGTACTTACATACACCGAGAGGAAGATGGTGAATTCCGGTGGACCAGGGAAGCGACACATGCAGGATATCGGGCGCACAATCTTCTTGAATCGTGGCATATGTGCATTCCGGCGGACAATCCGGATTGGGGATCACGCAGGACCAGGTAAGTAAATGTGCCCCAATGTGCTAATTGCACATTGTAATGTATGAGGATGAAAATTGCCATATACTGCCATCCTGTAGTAAATGAAAAAAAAATTGAAATTATAATAAAAAACCTAAAAATTCAAACCATCCCTAGAACTGATATAAATATAAATTAACAATAAAAATCATAAACACATTGGCTAACACTGCATATCAAAATGCCTGATCAAAATATAAAAACGTTTTTTCACTGCGATTAACCCTGTAACGGAAAATAGCTCCAAAAGTTGAAAATTGCAACTTTTTGCCATTCTGAAAAACATAAAATTCAATAAAAAGTGATCAAATGGTTGTGCAGTCCTAAAAATGGTAGCATTGAAACGTCATCAAAAGTCGCAAAAAATAACACCAAGCCTACCTCCGTACACCAAAGTATGACTACGTTATTAGCGCCAAAAGATAGCGAAATGTACAGGAGAATAAAAGTAGACATGTCTTTTGGGGCGCACAGTGAAAGCTGTAGAATTGAAGCCCACAAGAAAACCGTGCAAAAGTGTTTTTTCACCATTTTCAATGCCTTTGGAATTTTTTTCTGCTTTCCAGTACATGACATGGAAAATTAAATACCATCACTGTTTTTTTTTTTTTTTGGGGGGGGGGGGGAGGGATGCTATCATTCTCTATCATGCTCATTTTCACTGTCCCATCTTGTTCTACTCATTTTCTATGATTTTCATTTTAATCCCAGGGTCAACATCTGCAAAAAGTTTGTATGCGCTCACCGTGTTTACATGGGTTACCACCTGGTCCTCCGGTTTCCTCCCATACTCCAAAACATACTGCTAGATTGATTAAATTGTGAGCCCCTTTGGGGACCGATTTGGCAATCTCTGTGCAGCACTGCGTAATCTTTGTGTGCTATATAAATAAAGGAATTATTAAAAAAGAATTATTAATCAAGGATATTGATTGAGTTAACCCAACCCAAGTGAAATAATTAGTTAAAAATCAATGGAAGGCATATCTAAGTGGCACCCGGTTTTCACTAGAGCCTGCCTCAAAGTGGGTTGGACTTGTTGCGGCTTGGTACCACCAGGTAGTTCCACAGGTGCAACTTGTCCGCGGTGGCAACCAAGGTTAGAGGTACAAAGTCGGCAGGCAATCTCATGGTCAGGAACAGGCAGGAGGTCAAGACAGGCAGCAAAGGTTTGGGGTCAGATAAGGAGCAGGAGGTCAGGGCTGGCAGCGGAGGCGAGGTCCGGGGGTCACAATGGGAGGTCAATACACAGCAACAGGTCACAGATAACAGCTTTCTCAAGGGCATATAGTCCATAGCCGGTAAGTATTTGCTGCATATTGCAGCAAAGGCTTACCGGTAACGCCCGCGATTAGTGCTAGTGGGTGCTTACCCACCGATCGCCGCCAGTAATGCTGCCAGCAGTTTCAAAAAGATGGCGGCACATGGACACCACCATCTTGCTACTGAACGTCGCTCCCCATGATGTCTCGGGGAGCGTCGGTCCGTTGCCATGACAGTCTCTGGTCTAACAAAGACCTGAGTCTGTCTCGTATTAGCACATTGTAATGAATGAGGAGGAAAATCTCCATATACTGCCATACTGTAGTATGGCAGTATATGATAGGATCGATCAGACAACCTAGGGTTAAAGTACCCAAGGTACTGAAAAATAGTAAAAGTAAAAAAAAAAAAGTTTAAAAAAAAATTATAATAAAAAAATAAAAATTCAAATTTCCCCCCTTTCCCTAGAATTGATATAAATATTAATAAACAGTAAAAATCATAAACACATTCGGTATCGCCGCATCTGAAGATGCCTGATATATCAAAATATAATAACGGTTTTTCACAGCGGAAAATAGAGCCCAAAGTCAAAAATGGCACTTTTTTTGCCATTTTTAAAAATTTTAAAGAAATCAATAATAAATTATCGAAAGGTCGAACAATCCTAAAAATTATAGCATTGAAAACACCATCAAAAGTCGCAAAAAATGACACCACAGCTCTGTACACTATACCTTGATACCTATACAAATTTGGTATCCCCATGATTGCAGCGACCCAAAGAATAAAGTAGACATGTCATTTGTGCCGCACAGTAAAAGCTGTAAAATCCAAGCCCAGAAGAAAATGCCTAAATGCATTTTTTCACCAATTTCACTGCATTTGGAATTGTTTTCCCGCTTCCAAGTACATTGCATGGAATATTCAATACTGTCACTCTGAAGTGCAGTTTGTTATGAAAAAAATAAGCCATGAAACAGCTCTTTATGTGGAAAACTAAAAAAGTTATAGATTTGTGAAAGGGTTGGGTGAAAAATGGAAGTGAAAAAACTAAAAAGGGCCAGGTTGTTAAAAGATCTCAGGAAGTGGCCAGAGCCAATCAGGCCCTTTAATTTTGCGAGTGCCAGAGTGCACGTGCCCTAGGGAGCGGGGACACGCTCACTGGGAAGCCAGGATGGGAGCATTAGTGTGGGGAGGAAGCGGCTGCAGCCATGGAGAGGGGAACGGTTGCACCCGACATGTGGGTCGCAGGAGCACCCATGACATTTATATATTACTCTGCTATGCCATGCTTGCATTATTGTGTTTTGAAATATCAGAAATTACATTATCCAGATATGTGTTAATGGCTATCCGAGACAGAAACCACATGTGATCCAGAGCATAAGCACTGGGAATGGGATTAAATTAATAAAATAACCCCCTCATTTATCAACACAAATAAGTGCTTCCTTTGGGTATGTCATATTTTTTGCCCTAATTTTAATAAGTTATAAGGTTTTGTCTAGAATATTATGACACAGAATGGGAACGCTTGGCAGCTAAAAATGTCCACGAATGGGAAAATAACTGGTTAAAGGATAGAAAACATGTTCATACTGGCACACAGTTACTGGTCACAGGGGGCAGTAACCTACCAATTATTTTTAATATATTTCTAAATTAGCTTGCAGATGGTTTGTGGAGTAAATATTCCCATATTTGCAGAAAAAAATAAATTGAGTAAAGTAATTGAATCAAAAGAGCAGAACACTATTTTGCATAACAATTTCAAAAAACAAAGCAGAACAGTTGGAAAGTGTATTATTGGTAAGAAATTGACAGCTGGAACCCTAATGATCATAAAAACATACCTTCAGAAAAATAGTGCAAAAGTCAAAAAAGATGGTTTTCCACTAAATTCCACCATCCCACAGACCAAATAGCATTGCTGCCACCCAGGTGCCACCAACAATTCCTCCCATTTAGGATGCAAAAGAGCAATCAGATAAAATTGAAGGGATGGTTATGAATGCACACAAACCATTCAGGTCCCAACGGTCAGTTTTAAGTAAAGTCATTTTAGGTAAATACTTTAGTACTAGCTTGGTAGAAGTAGATTGTTAATTCAGAGATGTTTTGCCCATCCTTTGGATTATCCATTCAGGAATATGCAGGCAGTTGAACCAGTCTGAAACTGTGTAGATTGCCTACAAAATGCTATAAAGCAAAAAGACTTTTTCGTGTTCTCTTTTTTTTCGATGGCTGCCATTGCGGTGGTGACATGTATTGTAATCAGAATATTATAATTTTGTTAGACCTCTTCATAACCACCCATCGTTATTATACATTGGGTGGTCGTGCAGGGAAGTATAAAAATGGACCACGGATGGAGACCTTTACATACGCAGCTGGTGTCAACTTACTTCTAAAATCAGCTTTTAAAATTACGCTAATGAGACAGAAGGTCTCTGGAAAGCATAAATCTGAGACCTTCTTTGCTGTAGTTTAAAGGTCTGTTAGCCTGTCTTCCCCTCTGCTCTCCCTGCCTCGGGATCCTATATGTTCACAGCAGCAGAAGTTTCAGCACACAGTAAGAAGGATGAATTGTCTTAAATGTGTAAGCTAGTGTATGAAGACTTCCTGGCTCATTAGCATAATTGTGAAAGTTTATTTGTCTGGCCGACAAAGGCTACTCCATTCCCCAGTGGCCTTTGCAGTCCCACCTCCTAGTATTTCGTCTTCATGCTTGTGGCTGCACACATGGACCAGCCGCGCCGCCTGCTTTCTAGCTACTGCACATGCTGCCATCCCGGGTCAAGCAAATAGGCGCACATGCACTCTGCACATGCTTGCGCTTCACTCAACCCAGCACAGGAGCATGCGCAGTAGCTCCATTGAAAAGTTAGAATCTTCCTGCCAGGTTTCCTTTGTGATACAACCCGAAATTAGAAATATAGCAATCAACTGATTTGATCACATTTTGTGAATGTAACCTATGAGACTGCTTGAAGGTGTAGCATGTTTTAATGTCTACTTTAAGCTACAGCACTTGAAGTAGTTGGGGTATAGGGTGTTGCCACTAATAAATACATGGTTTTCTGGTGCACAGCTTAATGTAAACAATATAAAGGTCACCAGAACCATCCATAGCAGCTGATCACTGCAGGTAAGGGCCATCTGCCAGCCACCACTATCTGCCTTTCCACCAGGAGCTAAAACCTGACCGGCTTCCAATAGTGAAAGTACAGATTTCATTTTGTATTCTGAAAGTATTTGTTTATGCTGGCGGCCAAGCGGCATTTAATAAACAATGAATACGAGCACATAGTTTCCTCATCAATCAAACCCTATAAAAAGCTCAGCCAGAGATTTAATCTCTCTTTTCTTTGAGCTGTCGTACCACAGCGCTTTTTTTTCACAAGATGTTTTTGTTCAAAACACATATACTCCATCCACGTCTTGTCATTAATTTGAAAAATTGCATGCATGGATCGCAATCCCTGGGAAACATGAACAAATCTTACAAGTATTCTTTACAAGTAATTTTTCTCTTCACAAACTGAGGGTGATCATCTGTACAATCACTGTCAAGGGAGGAAGATGGAATTGAGAGCACAGCGTTTCATTTTGCATTTACTCTAAACTTCATAGAAACAAAGTTTTCCCCAATGTAGCCCAACAACTAATGATGCTTCTCCTTCCTGTAGCCCAGTTACATAAAATGCCCCTCCATTGTAGATTCCACTTGAGTGCCCCTCTTTCTTAAGCCCCCCACTTATGCACCATTTAATGTAGACCCCACTCACCCTTTTTTGTTGGCCACAAATTTATAATGCCTCCTTTAAGGTAGGTCAGCAATTCTGCTTCATTCATCTTTCAGGCACTGCCAAAAAGTTCTTGGCATTTTCCATCAGTCCTCTTCAGATGAAGGCTATTTGCAAATGATAATATTCTGGTAGATTTTTTGGAATCAACATTTTTATGTTGAAAGACATGAAATCTGCCATCAAAATCCATCATGATACACCAGGGACATTTACCGTATATACTCAAGTATAAGCAGGAGTTTTTTTCGTACAAAAAATGTGCTGAAAACCCATAACTCAAGCCTATGAAAAAAAAAACCTCTCTTCTCTCCAGCTCTGGCTCGGTCTTTGGGTCCCTGTGCGCTGTGATTTACACACCATGACGTCAGCAGCTTGCTGTCATCGGCACAAACTACGATGTCAGCAAGCAGCTGATGTCATGGTATATACAACAACAGTGCATGGGGACCCAGTGCCGAAGCACCCCCTGCGGGTGTTGTTGGAAAGGCAAGCTTTTATTATTTTCCAGGCTGGGCAAACTCGGGGCAGGGGGATGCTGGTTATATACTAGGGGTCGGCTACGTGCCAGGGGGGAAGGGGCCGGCTACGTGCCAGGGGGCAGGGGCCGGCTATATGCTAGTGAGCAGGGGCTGGCTATATATTCTAGGGAGCAGGAGCTGGCTATATATTCTAGGGAGCAGGAGCTGGCTATATGCTAGGGAGCAGGGGCTGGCTATATGCCAGGGGCATGTGTAGGCTGGCTAAATACTAGGGGGCATTTGCTGACTGGCTAAATACTGGGGGGTGGCATGTGCTGACTGGCTATATACAGGGGGCATGTGCTCGCTGGCTTTATACTGGGGGGCATGTGCTGGCTGGCTTTATATGGGGGGGCATGTGCTGGATGGCTATATACTGCCATGGCTAGGCTGCCATGAAATGGCACTAAAGGTATATACTACACCACAGTCTTAAGCAGATTATAGGGCAGTGATGGTGAACCTTTTAGAGGGCGAGTGCCCAAACTGCAACCCAAAACCTACATATTTTTTGCAAAGCACCAAAACAGCAATTCAAGCAGTAACTTATTGCAATCTTCTTGCTCCGTGCTGTACCACAGTTTTCAATGGCCCTAAGGACACCAATATCTTTGTCAGAAGGAGAGGAAATTTGGGTTGTCACTAAAGCTTCCCATGACAGTCCCCTGAGTAGGAAGATTCAAGGGGTCGCACAGAAGGAGCTCCAATGATAACCTGACCCTGTCCACAACCCCTCTCTCTTCCTGCAGTCTCAGGTATACCACGATGCTCCACATTAAAATAATTCTAAGCATGGCAAGTCCTGAAACTGCAGGTCGATCCCTGTCTGGTGAATTCTGCCATTGTACAACAGCCTGGCACCCGTGCCACAGGTTCGCCACCACTGAAATTCTACACCCTCACCGCACAGAGGCTGAAGCCTTTTAGTATATATGAGATGTGAGGCGTAGCGGGTTGCACCGGCTCTTCATAAATTCCCACCTGTACTACACAGAGGGCACATGTGGGTCACCTCTTGGGCATTGACGATTTACATTATACTGTGAACTAGACAAAAAAACAACTGAATGTAGTTGAAGCAGTCCCAAGCAGATTTTATATTCCTACAAAGATAAAATAAAATGTTCTTTAATTAATTTGCTGTTGCTATGAATGAATTTTGACACGAAGCATTGGGAACATCAAAGAAGATAAGCATTTTAGTATTACTCCTAAAAATGAGAATTGTAAATTCATCTTAGTTTTGAATGTCATAAGCTCATATATTTTGGCATGTTAGGATATCTGGAAACATGAGCTGTGAAGTTAAAAAGAGGTCTCTCTGTATCAGTAAGGATGGTCACTCTAAAGCCCGATATTTTCCATTATTCCTTAGGAAGTGTGGTGGCGTTTATATGTAGCATTGTGCTGGCCTCTAGTGGTATAAAGAATGAGTTAAAAATCCAGGACTAAAACAAACCCCGGGATCTAGTACTTGAAGGATTAGTTTCCTAACATCATTTAAAGTATAATAATTACAGTACTGTGAAAGAGATGCTGAAAATGTGAAGAATATTTTCAAGAATAGAAAAGTGTTAACCCCTACGGGACTCAGCCTCTTTTGGCCTCAAAGACGCTATAAGATATCCAGGGGATTTTGAGATTGTTTTCTCGTGACACATTGTACTTCAAATTAGTTTAAAAATTTGGATGAAATCTTTTGCGTTTAGTTATGAAAAAAACACAAAATTTGGAAAAAATTCTTCATTTTCAACGTTCTCTGCTTTTGAAGCAGATAGTCCTAGAACCCAAATAAATTCATAACATACATTTCCCAAATCAATACCAATTATCCAGAAAATGTGTGGAACGCAAGGACTGCTATGAACACCAACTATATGTACCTATATACAGGCCTTATACAACAAAGTACACAAAATAAATGTATAAATACCATAATATGGAAAACACAAAATTTTTATTGAACAAAATAATAATACACATATGATCACTGCAATAAAAACAACCCATAAAATCAATCCCTGGTGGACTAAAGGTACACCGCCATTCCTGTACAATCACATTGTAAACCACAGTCAGTCAATTCATTACAGGTGTAAACATAAGGTTTCAATGTAACACACAAGTCAATCGATATAATATATTACAAGTGTAAACAAGGGGTTTATAATGTAAACCTAATCTAAATAACATGGAACCTGGTAGGAGGTCATATAAACCAAACAAGACAAAATAAAGTGCATCGTGCAAAATAGCTATATATACCAACCAGGCTGCATATTGAACAGGAGATGTGGCGCTGTACCAGACAACCCCGACGCACGTTTCGCCGTCGCTTCCTCAGGGGGTAATGAATGTCTGCTTTATGTTGGCATGGTTTTTTAAGATTCCACATATTTTACTAGAATGTTATGAGGCTCAGAATTTAGGTATTATTTTTCACATTTTTTGTAAAATCACCAGAACCCGTATTTAGATGGACCTGCTCAACTTCTAATTGACGGAGAGGACTAAATAAGAGCGAGACTCATAAATTACCCCATTATGGAAACTACACCCCTCAACGTATGAAAAACCACTTTTAAGAAGTTTGTTAACCCTTTAGGTGTTTTACAGGGGTTAAAATAAAATGGAGGTGCAGTTTGCAAATTGTAATATTTTTTCACAATACACTCATTTTGGGTGGAAAATTAAACATTTACAATGGATTAAATAAAAAAAAGGCTCCACAACGTTTGATAGCCAATTTCTCCCAGGTACACGGATACCCCATATGTGGTGGTTACCTGCTGTATGGGCACACGGCCGGGCATAGAAGGGAAGGAGGCACCATCCATATCAGATTTGGTATGTCACATTGTACAGGCTATAATTTTTTTTCTTTTTTTAATGTGGACCTATAGGGGCTTATTTCTTTTGCCACATGAGATGCACTTTTCTGGTAGGTAATTTTGGGGCATCTATAGTTAATTGGTGAGATTTTATTAACTCTTTGTTGGTGGAGTAAATGAAAATCAGCAGTTTTTAGGAAAATTTTTGGCCGTTTACCATACCATAAAAATAGTATATTATTTTTATTCTATGGTTCGCCACAATTACGAAAAGACCTCATTTATATAGATTTTTTTTATTTTTTCCCATTTTTACTGAATAAAAAGTAATTTGGCAAAAATGTTGTTAATTTTAGCATCACTGTCTTTCATATGCATAACTTTTTTAATATTTGCCTCACAAATCTGTTTAAGAGCTTATTTTTTGCGAGAAGGATTGTTCTTTTTAGTGGTCTTATTTTAGAGTGCATAACATTTCTTAGATCACTTTTTAGAGCATTTTTTATAGGGTATTAATTGAAAATTATCTTTTTTGGAGCTTTTTTGTTTTTTTGGTTTTTTTTTTACAGGGTTCACTTTGCGGTTCTAATAATGATTTCATTTTATTATGCAGATTGTTACGGACGCAGGGATACCAAATATGTGGGGGGTTTGTGTATTTTATTCAATTGTACTGAACAAAAAGTAATTTGGAGAAAATCTTGTTCATTTTTGCATTACCATCTTATCATATGCATAACTTTTTTATTTTTCGGCTGACAAATCTGGTTAAGGGCTTATTTTTTGCAAGAAGAGTTGTTCTTTTGAGTGGGCTTATTTTAGAGTGCAAAACATTTTTAAATCACTTTTTAGAGCAGTTTTTATAGGGTATTAATTAAAAATGATCTTTTTTCGGAACGTTTTTGCGTTTTTTATTTCTCTGGCGATTACCGTGCGGGTCCTAACGATTCTGTTTTATTATACAGATTGTTACGGCCGCGGCAATACCAAATATGCGGGTTTTTTGTGTTTTTTATACTTTATTAAGTGTTTTTATGGGCAAGTGACATTTTATATTTTAATGTATTTATTTTTTATTTATTCAAATGTCTAGTGTTCAGTGTTTTTCACTTTTTTTTTACTTATACATACTTGACCAACGATGCTCTGATCACTGGTTCAAGTTCAATACACTGCTCTACAATACTATTTTACTGTAGAGCAGTGTAATCTGTCTGGCATACTTGCGCATGATCAGACAGTTTGCAGTCAGACCCAGAAGGGGTTTGACTGCCAGGGAGACCGGGCAGCTCCGGGGCACATGCCAGTCCTCGGAGCTGCCCAGAAGTGGATAGGATCCCCCGGTAAGCAGCGCAGGGGATCCCATCCATAGCGCAAACACCCTTAAGGGGTTAACACCCGCAATCGGAGTCGTTAGCACAGGCTGTCAGCAGTGATAGACAGCTGACAGCCGCTGCTTCTGGTGCCGGCTCCGTTCATGAGCCGGTGCCAGAAGCAGGGCATCATACTACGTCCCGGTGCACTCAGCATGTAGCCGTAGGGACGTAGTATAACGTTGTGGTGCGCCTAGGGGTTAATAGTGTAAATATGTAAATTGAATCATTCTAGAGTATCTGCACCATTTGCCTGCAGCACAGAATCCAATCTTCACTTGCAGACAGTTTTTGAAGGAACTTGGCAAGAAGGTTGTTCCAAACATCTTGGAGAAGTAGAACCATTTGTCTCTCCTCGTTACCCCAGACAGACCTGATGTTATGAGCACCGGCTCACGAACGGACTGGAACCAGAAGCAGCGGCTGTCAGCTGTCTATTACAGATGACAGCTTGCGCTAACTACCGCAATCAGAGCCGGAGTCAAGCAGGGATAGGGATCCCCCTATTCAGGTTTCTGCCCTATCAACTGTCGATGGTATCAGAGCATCGCTGGTTCAAGTTCAAGTAAAAAAAAGTTAAAAACACGAAAGTTAACACATTAGAATAAATAAAAAATAAATACATAAAAAATATAATCCCCTAAAATGTCAATTTCTCATAAAAACACTTAATAAAGTATAAAAAACAAAAACATACTTGGTATTGCTGCATTATAATTGTTGCAAGATAATTTTTAAATTAATACCTTTTTAAAAATGCTCTAAAAAGTGATTAATGTTACGTACTCTCAATTGAGACCACTAAAAATAACTCTTCTCGCAAAAAATACGCCCCTATGTCCGTGACAATCTGCATAATAAAATAGAATCATTATTGGACCCACAAAGTGAACCCTGTAAATAACAATCTCAAAAAACTCTCCTAAAAAAGATGATTTTTATTTAATACCCTTTAAAAAAATGCTTTAAAAAGTGATTTTAAAAAGCTATGAACTCTAAAATAAGACCACTAAAAAGAAAAATCCTTCTCACAAAAAATAAGCCCTAAACCAGATTTGTAAGCCAAAAAATAAAAAAGATATGCATAGGAAAGTCGGTGATGCTAAAAATTAACATTTTCGCCAAATTACTTTTTATTCAGTAAAAATGGGGAAAAAAATTAAACTATATGAATGAGGTCTTTTCATAATCATGGAGACCCATATAATAAAAATAATATACTATATTTACAGTATGGTAAACGGCAAAAAAAAAAAAAATGTTCCTTAAAATTGGCTATAGATGCCCCAAAATGATGTACTAGAAAAGTGCATCTCATATGGCAAAAAAATAAGCCCCTATGGCTCCACAATAAAAAAACTGAAATTATTGCCTGTACAATCTGACATAGCAAATCTGATCTACATGGCGCCTCCTTCCCTTCTGTGCCCAGCCGTGCGCCCATACAGCTGTTTACCACCACACATAGGGTATCAGTGTACTCAGGAGAAATTGGGTATCAAACTCTGTGGTGATTTTCCCGAAAATTTGAAAGATGGCACCCAAATTCTGAGCCTCATAACATTCTAGTAAAAAATATGCGGAATCTTAAAAAACCATGCCAACATAAAGCAGACATTTGGGAAATGTAAGTTATGAATTTATTTGGATGCAATGACTATCTGCATCTAAAGTAGAGAATTTAGAACTTTGAAAATAAAGAATTTTTCAAAATTTTTGCCAAATTTAGTTTTTTTTCATAACTAAACACAAAAGATATCATCCAAATGTTTAAACTAATTTGAAGTACAATGTGTCACAAGAAAACAATCTCAAAATCCCCTGGATATCTTATATTGTTCCAAAGCTATAATGACACAGGGCGGATATGAAAAATGGGCCCGCGTCCTTTAGGCCAAAAGAGGCCAAGTCCCGTAGGGGTTAAACCATCACCAGAACTTTCTCTTCTCAATATAAGCTTGGAAGGAATGACTCATGATGATAAATATAATCCACATGTGTGTAATCAAGTCTCCGTATAAATACACCTGTCTGATAGTCTCAGAGTTCTGTTTAAAGCGCAAAGAGAGCATCATGAATATCAAGAAATACACTATGCTGGTCCATGATACTGTTGTGGAGAAGTTTAAAGCCGGATTTGGATACAAAGAGATTTCAGAAACTTTAAACATCCCAAGGAAATGAACCCTGTGCAAGCATCATATTGAAATGGGAGTATCAGACAACTGCAAATCTACCAAGACCTGGCCGCCCCTCTAAACTTTCATCAGAAGACTGATCAGAGATGCATCCAAGAAGCCCATGATCCTTCTGGATGAACTGCAGTTATCTACGGCTGAGGTGGGATTTTTCGGCCATAGTACAACAATCGGTCGTACACTGCACAAATCTGGGCTTTATGGTTCTCACTGGGGCACCCCCTTATTGTCCGTAGTATATGTCCCTGGGTAATGGATGGGGAGCCTGTGGTAGTATCCAGGGAACTGACGGAGACAAAGTTGTGCACAATAACTCACAGTTCTTTATTAGAACAACTGCAGGCAACAGGCCAAACGATCTTGTTACAGATTCCAGATTACAGGATGATTCCGGATTACTTGAGTGGTCATGGAGAGTGATCCTCAGGAGTTGGTTCACCAGCCTGGAAGTAGATGCAGGCTGGGATGTAGCTGTGTCCAGATATGGAAGCTGCAGCTTTGTCCCGTGTAGTTCTATGTGTAGCACTGAAGGTATGCTACACACTGTCTCTCTGGTCACTGACAGATCTGTGCTCTCTAGTGAGAGCTGGTGGTAAAGAGCTAAGAGCTAAAACAGACTATCTGCTAAGTAGAAGGGCCTGGGGCCTAAGAGAGCTTGCCTCTTCCTGTCCAGGGGTTTTGTTAAACCCTAGTCAGGTGGTGGCTCACTCTTCAATCACACTTCAGTTCACATGAAGGAATATAACTGTACAATAAATTTAGAAAACGTAACCCTTGCCTGTAGAGGCAGTATCTACAGCTGCCAATTACCTTAATTCACTGCATTACCCTAAAGGTAAGTTGATCAGACTCCCCTAGCGGGGTCCTACAGGTAGAGGGCCTTATTCGCAAGCACTCCCTTGCCTATACGTCAGCAGGGGTGTTGTTGTTTAAAGTTTGCCACTTGGATCGCAGTTGGGTCACAAAACTAGGGCATATCTATGCACTATTGTATACTGCGCAGATATTGTTATTGTGTTTTAAAGAGGAAAATTAGCAACCTGAACCTTCACCTCTATATGGCAATAAAGCCTGTTTGTTTGTCGGCCGGCCGGACCTCTGTTAGCTCAGGTGAAACATCTGTAGGTGTCAGTCTCCTATTTAGGTTCAGGGGTAGTGCAATGATGAATTTAGATAAGCTTCAGGGAGGTAATTCACAGGTAGTGTGTCGTTTGGGATTGGCCTATCCTCTTTGCTAGCATTCCCTTTTCCTTCATAGATCTGCTTTTTCAGTTTATGTATTGTAAATAATTTCTACTGTTAAATATTTTTAAAAAATAAAAAATAAAAAGAACTTCAATTTTTAAAAGCAACATTTTTTCAAACCTACCTACAACTCTTGCGAAGTATTTTTTAGGATATACTATTGGGGTAAATAAAAACATCATTACCCATATTAATTGTAAATGATGGAAAACTACAAATAGATAGAACCAGAAATTGTCGATATGAAAATATTTGTAAAAATATGCTCAAATTTTATTAGCAGCTAGTTATTGATGCAACTACTACACTTCAGAGGCATCACATTCATCAGGAATAGGGAAGCTTTGAGGAAGTGTCCACAGAGCATTGGACTCATGTGAACCCAAGGTTGATAGTTTCTAGAGATGAGCGAGCACTAAAATGCTCGGGTACTCGTTATTCGAGACAAACTTTTCCCGATGCTCGAGTGCTCGTCTCGAATAACGAGCCCCATTGAGGTCAATGGGAGACTCGAGCATATTTCAAGGGGACCAAGGATCTGCACAGGGAAGCTTGGCCAAACACCTGGGAACCTCAGAAAAGGATGGAAACACCACGGAAATGGACAGGAAACAGCAGGGGCAGCATGCATGGATGCCTCTGAGGCTGCTTAAATGCACCATTATGCCAAAATTATGGGCAACAGCATGGCCATGACAGAGTGACAGAATGAAGCTAGATAACATCTAAAACATCCAATAATTGACCCTGACACTATAGGGGACGGCATGCAGAGGCAGCGGCAGCAGCGGCAGGCTAGAGAGTGGCATGGCGACATACCCTAAATGGACTCAGGCTTCAAACCAATGGGTGGCAGAGAGGAACCAAAGGAGGTGAGCAAGAAGCGCTCAAATAATACCGGTACATGATAAAAGTTTGCCAGTATATTTTGTGGATTACATGAAAACAACCCAAATTTCTGCCTGACACAGCTCGTTTGATAAGGGGACCATGTATGGAGGCAGTGATCTAGTAGTAGATTAAAGGTGCTGCAGTTAAAACTATGTTAGTTGGATCTTGAGATGGAACTGGCGCTCCGCTGCCAGGCGAGCTTTCGCCAATCCAAGCCCCTGTCTCTTGGCTACTCCCCAAACAGCACTTCTAAGAACCTTTTGTATAAGATCAAGTGTAGTAGCGTTCTTATAAGTTTAGGATATGGCGGGTGAGGGGAATGTAAACAGATGCGCAAGAAGCGCTGAAATAATATTGGTTAATGATAAAAGTTTGCCAGTATATTTTGTGGATTACACAGCAGGGTGGCGACAAAGTTAACAAGTTTGTTGTGGAAGCCATGAAAACAACCCAAAATTCTGCCTGACACAGCTCGTTTGATAAGGGGACCATGTATGCCTACAGTTCATGCCAGTCGCAGCACTGGCTGCCAGACTCCTTTCGAATACAGTTTAAAATAATAACCCTCATCCATAAAGCTCTGTATAATGCTGCACCCCCCTACCTCTCCTCTCTTATCTCAGTCTATCGCCCAACCCGTGCTCTTAGATCCGCCAGTGATCTTAGATTAACCTCTACCCTAGTGCGGACCTCCCACTCGCGTCTCCAAGACTTCTCTAGAGCTGCACCAATTCTATGGAATGCTCTGCCCCGGACTATCAGACTAATACCTAACCTCCAAAGTTTCAAACGTGCTCTTAAAACCCATTTCTTTAGGCAAGCCTATAACACTCATTAACTGCATGAAGTTTTAACTCTTCTACTAACCCGTCCTGTGTCGTCCTCCCATCTGTTATCCAGCAACCAACAGGCACCAGACTTCTCTGCAGTCCCATTCACCCTGGACCTGGTATATAAGATGACGGCTGAGTGGTTCAAGCGACAGCAATTCCATTTATTATATTTTGTTCTATTCCCTAAGAAGAATGGCTTGACCATTAAATATTCTTTTACCTCGTGTTACCCCATCATCTTCATAAACCATAAGCTCTGGCGAGCAGGGACCTCACTCCTGTTGTTTCATACAAATGTTGTGCTCTGTTACATTACATTTGTATTTGTTTCCTATGATTTGTAAAGCGCTACGGAAAATGATGGCGCTATATAAATAAAGATTATTATTATTATTATTATGGAGGCAGTGAACTAGTAGTAGATTAAAGGTGCTGCAGTTAAAACTATGTTAGTTGGATCTTGGGATGGAGCTGGCGCTCCACTTTCAGGCGAGCTTTTGCCAATCCAAGCCCCTGTCTCTAGGCTACTCCCCAAACAGCACTTCTAAGAACCTTTTGTATAAGATCAAGTGTATTAGCGTTCTTATAAGTTTGGGATATGGCGGGTGAGGGGAATGTAAACAGATGCGCAAGAAGCGCTGAAATAATATCGGTAAATGATAAAAGTTTGCCAGTATATTTTGTGGATTACACAGCAGGGTGGCGACAAAGTTAACAAGTTTGATGTGGAATGCCCTGTAATAGCTCTTGGGCGGTGTGCCTTTTATCGCCTAGGCTCAGCAGTTTGAGCACCGCCTGCTGTCGCTTAGCGACGGCACTGCTGCTGTGCCTAGAGCTAATCGACTGGTGGCGCCATGCCCACGGATGGTAATTCGGAGGAGGAGGAGGTGGAGGAGGGGTGGGAGGAGGAGGAGGTATAGTAGGCCTTTGAGACCTGGACCGAGGTAGGCCCCGCAATCCTCTGCGTCGGCAGTATATGACCAGCCCCATGGTCAGACTCGTGTCCCAGCCTCCACCAAGTTAAGTGTAGTAGCGTTCTTATAAGTTTGGGATATGGCGGGTGAGGGGAATGTAAACAGATGGCCAAGAAGCGCTGAAATAATATCCGTAAATGGTAAAAGTTTGCCAGTATATTTTGTGGATTACACAGCAGGGTGGCGACAAAGTTAACAACTTTGATGTGGAATCCATGAAAACAACCCAAATTTCTGCTTGACACACCTCGTTTGATAAGGGGACGATGTATGGAGGCAGCTATATGGACGACTTTTGGAGGTAGCAATGGAGACAACGTGTGGAGGCTGCTATGGAGACAATTTAATTTGGATAGTGCCTGTATGTGGCAGTCCCAAAAATTGTTTAAAACAGAGGACCGGGTAGGTGGCCCTCCAGAAAAATTAAATGCATAAAGTACTATAGCTAGAGCCAGTGGGCCCTGTCAAAAAATAGCCAGTTTCCTCTGCTTTAGTGTACAAAGAGGAGGAGAAGGAGGAAAATGAGGAGGAGGAGTGCATAAATTATTCAGGTTGAGCTTCCTTCACCTGGTGGAGATTGGAAATTATGAGAAATCCAGGCTTTATTCATCTTAATAATCGTCAGCCTGTCAGCGCTGTCAGTCGACAGGCATGTACGCTTATCGGTGATGATGCCACCAGCTGCACTGAAAACCCGCTCGGACAACACGCTAGCGGCAGGGCAGGCAAGAACCTCCAAGGCGTACAGCGCCAGTTCGTGCCACATGTCCAGCTTTGAAACCCAGTAGTTGTAGGGAGCTGTGTGATCATTTAGGACGATGGTATGGTCAGCTACGTACTCCCTCACCATCTTTCTGTAAAGATCAGCCCTACTCTGCCGAGACTGGGGACAGGTGACAGTGTCTTGCTGGGGTGACATAAAGCTGGCAAAAGCCTTGTAAAGCGTACCCTTGCCAGTGCTGGACAAGCTGCCTGCTCGCCTACTCTCCCTCGCTACTTGTCCCGCAGAACTACGCACTCTGCCGCTAGCGCTGTCAGAAGGGAAATAGTGTTTCAGCTTGTGCACCAGGGCCTGCTGGTATTCATGCATTCTCACACTCCTTTCCTCTCCAGGGATGAGAGTGGAAAGATTTTGCTTGTAGCGTGGGTCCAGGAAAGTGAATACCCAGTAATCGGTGCTGGAATAAATTCTTTGAACGCGAGGGTCACGGGATAGGCAGCCTAGCATGAAATCTGCCATATGCGCCAGAGTACCAACGCGCAAGAATTCACTCCCCTCACTGGCCTGACTGTCCATTTCCTCCTCCTCCAACTCCTCCAACTCCTCTTCTTCTGCCCATACACGCTGAACAATGAAGGACTGAACAATGGTCCCCTCTTGTGTCTCGCCAACATTCTCCTCCTCTTCCTCCTCCACCTCAACCTCCTCTGATATGCGCTGAAAAACAGACCTAAGGGTGCTTTGGCTATCAACAAGGGAATCTTCTTCCCCAGTCTCTTGTGACGAGCGCAAAGCTTCCGACTTCATGCTGATCAGAGAGTTTTTCAACAGGCCAAGCAGCGGGATGGTGAGGCTGATGATGGCGGCATCGCCACTGACCATCTGTGTTGACTCCTCGAAGTTACTCAGCACCTGACAGATATCAGACATCCACGTCCACTCCTCATTGTAGACTTGAGGAAGCTGACTGACCTGACTACCAGTTCTGGTGGAAGTTGACATCTGGCAGTCTACAATCGCTCTGCGCTGCTGGTAAACTCTGGATAACATGGTTAATGTTGAATTCCACCTCGTGGGCACGTCGCACAACAGTCGGTGAGCGGGCAGTTGGAGGCGGCGCTGCGCTGCCCTGAGAGTGGCAGCATCTGTGCTGGACTTCCAGAAATGCGCACAGATGCGGCGCACCTTTGTGAGCAAATCAGACAGATTGGGGTATGTCTTGAGGAAACGCTGAACTATCAGATTTAACACATGGGCCAGGCATGGCACATGTGTCAGTCTGCCGAGTTGCAGAGCCGCCACCAGGTTACGGCCGTTGTCACACACAACCATGCCTGGCTTCAGGTTCAGCGGTGCCAGCCACAGATCAGTCTGCACCGTGATGCCCTGTAATAGTTCTTGGGCGGTGTGCCTTTTATCGCCTAGGCTCAGCAGTTTGAGCACCGCCTGCTGTTGCTTAGCGACGGCACTGCTGCTGTGCCTAGAGCTGGCGCCATGCCCACGGATGGTAGTTCGGAGGAGGAGGGGGAGGAGGGGTGGGAGGAGGAGGAGGCATAGTATGCCTGAAAGACCTGGACCGAGGTAGGCCCCGCAATCCTCGGCGTCGGCAGTATATGACCAGCCGCAGTGTCAGACTCGGTCCCAGCCTCCACTAAGTTAACCCAATGTGCCGTCAGCGATATATAGTGGCCCTGCCCGGCAGCACTCGTCCACGTGTCCGTGGTCAGGTGGACCTTGTCAGAAACGGCGTTGGTCAGGGCACGGATGATGTTGTCTGACACGTGCTGGTGCAGGGCTGGGACGGCACATCGGGAAAAGTAGTGGCGGCTGGGGACCGAATACCGAGGGGCGGCCGCCGCCATGAGGTTGCGAAAGGCCTCGGTCTCTACTACACTACCCTTTTGTTATGTTCTATTTTTAAAAAAATGACTTCAATAAATTTTTGCATTTTTATTACAATTTATGCTCATCTCCTTTTTCTATTGGTGTTCTCGGTCTCTACTAGCCTATAGTGCAGCATCTCCAGGCTAAGCAATCTGGAGATGTGGACATTAAGGGCTTGGGCGTGCGGGTGGGTTGCACTATATTTCCGTTTCCGCTCCAGCGTCTGGGGTATGGAGAGCTGAACGCTGGTGGATGCTGTGGAGGATCGTGGAGGCGACGATGGGGTTTTTGTGCCAGGGTCCTTGGCAGGGGGCTGACTATCAGCTGACACAGGGGAAGGAGCAGTGGTGTGCACGGCCGGAGGTGAACGGGCTTGGTGCCACTGATTGGGGTGTTTAGCATTCATATGCCTGCGCATACTGGTGGTAGTTAAGCTAGTAGTGGTGGAACCCCTGCTGATCCTGGTTTGGCAAAGGTTGCACACCACAGTCCGTCGGTCATCCGGTGTTTCCTTAAAGAACCTCCAGACTTCTGAAAATCTAGCCCTCGCCACGGGAGCTTGACTACGGGCAACATTTGGCGCTGATGCACCTGCTCTGGCCCTGCCTCTCCGTCTGGCCCCACCACTGCCTCTTCCAACCTGTTCTGGTCGAGGACTCTCCTCCGTCTCAGAAGCAGTGTGTTCACCCGGCCTATCAACCCAGCTTGGGTCTGTCACCTCATAATCCTCCGATCCCTCAGTCTGCTCCCCCCTCGGACTTCCTGCCCTGACAACAACTTCACCACTGTCTGACAACCGTGTCTCCTCATCATCGGACACCTCTTTACACACTTCTTCCACTACGTCAAGAAGGTCATCATCACCCACAGACTGCGACTGGTGGAAAACCTGGGCATCGGAAAATTGCTCAGCAGCAACGGGACAAGTGGTTTGTGACTGTGGGAAGGGTCCAGAAAACAGTTCCTCAGAGTATGCCGGTTCAAATGCCAAATTTTCCTGGGAGGGGGCAGACTGGGGGGGGGGGGGAGGCTGAGGTGCAGGAGCTGGAGGAGTGCCGATTTCGGTGACATGGGTGGACTGCGTGGAAGACTGACTGGTGGACAAATTGCTCGAAGCATTGTCGGCAATCCACGACATCACCTGTTCGCACTGTTCTGGCCTCAACAGTACTCTACCAGGAGTTCCAGTAACTTCAGACATGAACCTAGGGAGTGTAGCTCTGCGGCGTTCCCCTGCTCACTCATCAGCAGGTGGTGTCTCACCCCGCCAAGGACCACGGCCTCTGACCCCTGCAGTAGTTGGACGCCCACGTCCCCGCCCTCGTCCTCTACCCCTAGCCCTCGGGTTAAACATTTTGAAAATGAAAGTTACAACTTCAATTTTTTTTTTAACTTTTTTTTGTGTTTTTTGTGTTTTTTTTTTTTGTGTTTTTTAGTTTTTAAAACCAAACGATGCTATCCTATTGCTATCGCTATTTTCTAGCCAAGTATGAAAGCACACTGCTATGCCAGATGAGATGACGCTGAGTTATGAAAAAATAAACGTAAAATAAAAAGGAAATGGCAGACTGTGCCTAATTGAAATCCAACCCCTAATAAATTTTCCCACTTCGGTCTTTGCGATGGATATGTGCGTCACTAAGCGCTAAACACAACGGTCGCAAGTCTCACTACAAATTCCTCACAATATGGTAGTAGATGCACTGCAGCAAGGACAGCCACCAGCAGATCAACCAGAAATAAAATATATATAACACTATTGTAGGCGTAAGTAAGCCGTTTGGATTCTCCTTTGGCTATTTTCTAGCCAAGTATGAAAGCACACTGCTATACCAGATGAGATGACGCTGAGTTATGAAAAAATAAACGTAAAATAAAAAGTAACTGGCAGACTGTGCCTAATTGAAATCAAACCCCTAATAAATGTTCCCACTTTGGTGTTTGAGGTGGATATGTGTGTCACTAAGAGCTAAACACAACGGTAGCAAGTCCCCCTGCAAATTCCTCACAATATAGTACTAGCTGCAAATAAAAAAAAAAAAAAAAGTATAACGTTATTGTAGCCCTAAGAAGGGCTGTTGGGTTCTTGTAGAATCACTCCTGCCTAACACTATTCTAATAGAACAGCCTAACGCTTTCCCTGACCAGCAGCAGCTCTCTCCCTAGCGGCATCCAGACACAGAATGATCCGAGCAGCGCGGGCAGCGGCTAGTCTATCCCAGGGTCACCTGATCTGGCCAGCCAACCACTGCTATCGACGTGTAAGGGTACCACGTCATGCTGGGTGGAGTGCAGAGTCTCCTGGCTTGTGATTGGCTCTGTTTCTGGCCGCCAAAAAGCAAAACGGCGGGAGCTGCCATTTTCTCGAGCGGGCAAAGTATTCGTCCGAGCAACGAGCAGTTTCGAGTACGCTAATGCTCGAACGAGCATCAAGCTCGGACGAGTATGTTCGCTCATCTCTAATAGTTTCCTTAGAATTAAAGGACATGGATGAAGGATTATAAAGCAAGCACACTGACATACTAGTGTGTGCCCCTCTGGCAGAATCTGTTATTTAACCTTCTTATGCCTTTGTTTTTAAGAAATGAAGGTTTTAAAAACTATGCAAATGAGCCTGAGGGGCTCCAGGCTCCATTGACAGCTATGTAGCGCGCTGCCCCCAGGCTTTTCCTTTTCTTAAAAACAAGGTCCCAAGAAGCTTAAGGAAGAGCAGAACACCAGTATGTAAATGTTCTTGGTCTACGAAAACTGAGCTGTGATTGGTTGCCATGGGCAACTGGTACAGTTCTGCCCTTAGACACTTCTGTTATAAATCTCTTCTTAGTGCTAACCTAGTCTGCAACCAATGAAGAGAATTGGATCATTTAAACTGGACAGTCAAGGTTTCTCACATACTTTGTAAAATATCTTTCCTATCTTGTAAAGTCGCAACATATTGTAAGCATAAACATATAAACACCTTCGCTACTCAGTAGGAGAAAGTGAAGAAAAGCAGTCTCACCCAACCTTCGGATCGTCTGGGCTGTACACACTCTGTGGAGGTCTTCTGGTGCACGGAAAGGTTAATTTGCAGCCGTGTAGCACATGCAGGAAGAAATAGTGGTAGACCGGGACAGCATGAAGGACATCACATGGATACGATGCCACAATTCTTTCTTTTATTAGTTAAAACGTCATAAACACAGAGAAACAGATGGGTTAACGCGTTTCGACGGAGACCGTCTTAATCATAACCTGCCTAACATCACAACTCGGCCACCTTTTAAATTAATCAGCTGAGTGGTGAAGGGGAGGGAACTCCCTCCTAACCTGACGTCACTCGGTCCGAGTCGCGCCTCCGAAGTCACATGATCAGACTCCTCCCCCTATGTCACATGATCGGGTGCGCGGCTCAGAACCGTGCAACGAAGGTAAATGAGTAATACAATTTAAAACACATGTATAGATATAAAATGTGCAAATATCTAGTGCTGTTGTTGTTTACAGCAACTATATTGATTAGACAGAAATAGAGATGTACTATGGGAACATACTGAAACATTATAACAGATCTCATATTAAACCTGCTTAACTTATTGCAATAATTCACAATGCATACAGAACATGCTAGAGAGCTATTAATACTTAGTGGAAAAGAGATTTAGGATGCAACGAGAATTCAAGCGCGATGTTATACAAAAATGGGATAAAATGGAATACAATATGATATTTGATATGATAAACACAGAGCAATCACTAATCAAACCTTATAGGAGAAGAGGATAAGGGAAAAAGGGGAAAAAACGAAAGGAGAGGAAAAAGGAAAAAAGGTTCACTTGATGTGATGGTATAGGAATGAATTATGCCATATCTTAGTACGTTAATATAATGTCCTGCCTTTTGTTCATGCCCTGTGGCGTTCTACTTTCCATCACAAAAATCCAATAGCTTTCTCTGTTCAATAGCTTCCTCTTGATGTTACCTCCTCTTATTGGGTAAGTAATAAGATACCCTGATATAAAAGCTCTTCTTAAAGAGAAAAAGATTTTTTAGATTAGGTGACAGGGAAAACCTGAGGATTGTTCAAAAGGAGCTGAGGCGACAAATAAGGGAGGGGAAATCCAGATACAAGAGGAAGATAGAGGAGCAGATGCAACAGAAAAACATCAGTGGGGTCTGGAAAAGCCTCAAATCAATATCTGATCACAGACAGCCTGTCTCTCATGTTACAGCAGATAAGGAGTGGGTTAATGAACTTAATCTATTCTTCAATAGGTTTGATCACACACCTGCCCCTCCCACCTCACAGGCTTCCCTCCTGAGACAACATGAGTCCATGTCATCAGGAAACCATTCTATTGTCTCCTCCACACTCAATGTCTCCCCCACTAGATCCCCTGATGTTAGCCCTCATCCACAGATCAGTCAAACCAGCTGTCAGTCATCAGGCTACAATTTGATCCTAACAAGTGCCCAGGTGAGAAAAGAGCTGAAAAGACTCAAAGTGGGCAAGGCTACAGGACCAGATGGTATCAGTGCAAGATTAATCAAGACCTGTGGTGATCAGCTTTGTGGTATCATTGCACATATGTTCAACATGAGCCTGGAGTTGGGAAGGGTACCACAACTGTGGAAAACATCTTGTGTGGTACCAGTTCCAAAAACACTTCACCCATCGGACCTTAACAGCTACAGACCGGTGGCATTAACATCCCATTTGATGGTGGTCTTCGAGAGGTTGGTTCTCACACATCTCCGCCCTCTAGTGAGCTCATCTATGGACGCCCTACAGTTTGCTTATCGGCCAGGCATTGGTGTAGATTATGCCATCATCCACCTACTACATCGAACTCTTTCTCACTTGGAGAAACCCGGGAACACTGTGAGAATAATGTTCTTTGATTTCTCCAGTGCTTTCAATACCATACAGCCAGGGCTACTAAGGGACCAACTGGATCTGGCTGGAGTGGACCACCATCTCTCTAGTTGGATCCTAGATTACCTCACAAACCGACCTCAATATGTGAGAGCCCAGGACTGTGTGTCGGATACTGTGATGAGTAGTACAGGTGCACCTCAAGGTACAGTTCTGGCTCCCTTCCTCTTCACATTGTACACAGCAGGCTTCAGGTACAATTCATGTAGCTGCTACATCCAGAAGTTCTCTGATGACTCTGCAATAGTAGGCCTCATTACAGGTGAGAACGACAGGGAGTACAAAGAACTGATCTGGAAATTTGTGGACTGGTGCCAGCGAAACTACCTTAGGATTAATGCTGGGAAGACCAAGGAGATGGTGATGGACTTTCGTAAGCACAGTCCTGCTTCTCAACCGGTGGTTATCCATGGGACAGACATTGAGGCAGTGAAGTCCTATAAGTACTTGGGTGTCCTCCTCAACAATAAACTGGAGTGGGCAGAGAACATAAACGCACTTCACAGGAGGGGTCAGAGCCGGCTACACCTGCTGAGGAGGCTGAGGGCATTCGGAGTGCGGGGGGCTCTTCTTAAGACCAGCCATCTTCTTTGGCATAGTCTGTTGGGGAAGCAGCATCTCAGCTAGGGAGAGGAGCAGACTGAACAAACTGATTAGGAAAGCCAGCTCTGTCCTGGGGGGTCCTCTTGACACAGTGCAGGTGGTAGCTGAGAGGAGGACACTGTGTAAGTTGAAGTCTATTCTGGAGAATAGCTCCCATCCCTTGCATGAGACTGTGGTGGCATTGGGGAGCACATTCAGTGACCGACTGTTTCACCCCAAGTGTGAGAGGGAGCATTATCATAAGTCATTCCTCCCCGCTGCCATCAGGCTGTTCAACAAACAAGGCCCAAACAGAAGTAACCTGCGCCCCCCACCTAACCAGTCCCTGCAGGTCCCATCCACAGACTAAACATCAAACTGCCGATCATTGTTTGTCTCTTTTTTGTCTTTTTATCCCCCTTTTCTTTTTGTTCATTTATCCCTAATATTATTGTTGTCATAGTTTGTACTTCCCTCTCTGTACCCTCTCTGCTGCTGTAACGCTGTGAATTTCCCCACTGTGGGACTAATAAAGGATTATCTTATCTTAACCTTCTCAAGGCCAGTCCATGTAAAATGACACGTAGATTTATTATGTGCTTCTCTAAAATGTCTGGAAGCCGCTGATATACCAACTGACTCGTTGGTGATATCTGACAAGTGGCGACGTATCCTGACTTTGAGAGGACCTGTGGTGTGGCCTATATATTGGATGTTACACTTAGTACATTTGATAGAATAAATGGCATTACAGGTGTTACAGTTAAGGTATGATCGGATCGGATAACTTCTATTAGTGGTGCTAGATGTTATGTTAGTATCCACCATAATGTACCTACATGCTTTACATTGTGTGTGTCCACATTTAAAACAGCCTTTGGCATTTAGCCATGTTGCACTAGGATTTTGGCTTCTAAACAGGCTAGGTGAGAGAGCACCACCCAAGGTGGGAGCTCTCTTGGCTACACATTTGATACCGTTGTCCAATATTGTATATAAACTCGGATCCTGTAGTAAAATCGGAACAAATTTTTGAACTATTTTTGTAATTGTATTTTGTAATTGTATTGCCTGCTGTAGGCTGTAGTAAATATTATAGGGGCTTTGGACTTTTGTGTTTCAAGGTGTTTCTCCTCTCCTATCTTTACCCTTATGTTTTTTGTCTTTCTTGTCTATTAGTAGATCCTGTTGTTTCATATTCATGATCTTACTATCAGCTTTTTCGACATTAACCTTTTGATAACCTCTCTGATGAAGTCTAGTTTTGAGGCTGGTTTTCTCTTTTTCAAAATCGTCATTATCCGAACAATTTCTCCTTAATTGTATTAATTCCCCATATGGTATATTTTGTATTATGTGAGGGGGATGACAGGAGGAAGCTAACAGGGTGGTATTCCTCGCCATTTCTTTTCTGTAGGGTATACTCCTAACCCTGTTATCCTCTCCTATTAAAGTTGCATCTAAAAATGGAATAGAATTTCCCCCAAACATGGACGTAAATTTCAAATTCATAGGATTATCATTAAGATAACCCACAAAATCTACAAAGGATGTTTCTGACCCGTTCCATACCCACACCAGGTCGTCTATGTACCGACCAAACCATACTATAGACGCCTGGTATGGGTTGGATGCTGAGAAAATGTATGCCTCTTCCCATTGAGACATATATATGTTTGCAAGGGAGGGGGAGAATTTGGCCCCCATCGGGGCCCCCTCCACTTGCAAATAATATCTGCCGTCAAAGTAAAAGAAATTGTTTGGAAGTAGGAAACCAGTGGTAAGAACTATGTATTCTTTTAAAGTTGTGCTGTAAATACCGTATCTGTCTAGATGCCTGCGTAGGAACAACAACCCCAGTTCATGAGGTATAGAAGAGTAAAGTGCGGTAACGTCGCACGACGCCCAATTATACTCTTTTTGCCATTTGAAATTTTTCATTATCTGTAATAGATGTTTTGTGTCTCGTAAGAAAGATGGGGTGACCCTGGTAATTGGCTGGAGGAAATGATCTAGCCATTCACCCAGTCTCTCACCCACTCCCCCAATCCCTGCCACAATGGGTCTCATAGGTGGTGGGAAGATGTTTTTGTGAACTTTGGGGAGTGAATGAAAGATCGGCGTAATGGGATCCTCTACATATAGATAGTCTTTCTCTCTCTGTGAAATGACACCCAGTGTCAGCCCCTCATCCAGTATCTTTGATAGGTGTTTTAGAACTATACTAGTAGGGTTTTGTAAGCATATGCTGTTACTTTTATGGTTAGCTAGAGCATAAAGGAGCCACAGGCACAGAGGTCAGACCCTCAGGACCATAATGAGACAGAAAGTTCTATTAAATCAATATAACTTCATACAACGGGAATACCCCAATAAGAGTGCATAGCTGGTAGCATTTGTGAATGTTGTTTAAGCTTCAATTTTGTAAAGTCACATATTTAAAACTTGCATCATCACCAAAATGCGGTTTCGTTACACACACGTAATAAAGCCATTTGATGCAACCCATAAAACAACAGAGCTGTATAGTGTACATCGGGCCAGTGTATTACTGTGCCACACAAGAAGTAGCACCAATCACCTTGATCATCCATTATTTGGGTGACACTAGCATTGCCTCCCTCACATGTGCTTCCTGTGGGATAAGAAAGAGTAATTGTACCGATTTAGAAGCTACAAAATATTTATCACCTCCCCAAAGAAACACCATGATTGCTTGATCATCTTGATCCCCCACTCCATGTCTACATGCGCCCCTTGATCACCATTCATAGCTGGTAGGGATGAACAAAATGGGAAAACCTAGGTAATGTAACTGTTTCCATCAGTCTCTCTGTCAGGGGTAAATGTGGGGGCCACACACAAAGTTATTTCTTGTGGACCCCTAATGCTAAACTACTTTGGTGTGAGCCAGCACTGCCTGACACCACTCTACTCCACTTAGACTAAGGGAGCAGCTATGGACAGTGTCATGTCACGACATGGAGGATATGAGATCTTTACCTCATTAACATGTGGGGTCCCTTTGGTCCCTATGAAGTTTCATGTGAAACCTTAGAGGAAATTTGCCTTTACCCAAAGGCACACACATGTCCTAGTGGTGGGACCCAAAGTGATCAAATGTTTTTTTACCTACCGGTGGGTAGACAATAGTAGTTTTGTCTGCTCCCTTTAGGCCAATTTCAAACACAGCATTTTCATAAAAACGTTATTGCTGTTTCTAATGCAGTTTATGGAACCAAAGGCTGAAGTGAAGCTACTTTAAGCTACAACAAAAAAAATTTAAATAAAACTTCAGCAAAAAAAATGTATGAAACAGCAGGGGCTGAGGCTCGGCATGGCCACAGATTGTAATGGCCATGTGAAGCTAGAGCTCTGTTCTGAGCTAGCTTACGAGACTCCCATCTCCTGCCCTACAGGGGTGCCTATCGAGCATCCTACCACTTATGAGCAGGAAATCAGCTATGTTTAGGGCAGCCTAAATGGCGAATTTAGCACCTCTTCTCCCCAGTTTAGTCTCAACACAGCAATGGCACCCAGACCATGCAGCTGAACCCAAGTTTCCCAGTCTTTTCTATGCCGGAGAGTCTCTAGGAGCCGAATACATTTTCTCCTGTCTGGGCGAGTCCCCGTAGAGATACACCAAGTAGTGACCCGACATTTGAAGTTTTCAGACATGCCATCTCACCGATTCCCCAAGATGGTGACGCAAACAAAATGGCCTAAACACCCTAAGCACCCTAATGCTGCCTTACCTAGATCTCCCACGGGGAGTCCTGCAAAGCAACGCCAGTAGCTACAGAGTACAGAGGGCATGACACAGCCTCAGCTATGATAGATGGCTCTCTTGAGGAAGCAGGCGCTTTTTAGGCCTTACAAATCTCCAATAAGGTGGTGTCCAAAAATACTCTTAGAGATGTTAGAGGCCCTCTCTACTACATCATTGAGGTACAAGAGAACAAGATAGAGTGTGCATCAGTGTTTAATGATCTGGAGATAACCATCAGGAATTGGAGGCCAGAACTTCAACATAGATTATGGATACCATAATAGACGGAACAATATTAAATTTCAGGCGCATCTCAGAAAATGTTCCACGTCATCAACTCCGGGACTATGACAGCCAGCTTACTAGAGCCCAACTTCTGTCATTAAAAGCTATGCATTGACAGAGACCATACGGTATCAAAACCCAAAATTCTTCCAGACTGAAATCCAAGATATGTTTTGGCCCGCTATCCCTTTTGCTATGTAAAGTACCAAGTGCTGGCATTTTCCAGGGCCATATACCACCATAAAAATGTATGCTGACCTCTCTGCGGTTACACTTCAGGCGAGGAGGGCCTTTCAGGCTTTCTACTCATCTAGACACCAGACCTACTCAAGCATAGAAAAAATAATGTGGTCAGACCATTCCCCAGTCACGCTGCCCATCTCAGAACAGCCCCTAGGCGACTAATATCTGGTGATTAAACACTTCCCAGATAGCCCACGAGACCCGCTCTAGGACCATAAAAACATACATTGAGGATTCTTCCTGTCTTAATGCCACTGAGGAACTGGATGCTTTTACGCTGTTGTTGGGCCATAAAGTATCAGAGGACTGATATCGGTTTTGGGAAGCCGGGTAAAAAGGGGAAACAGACCAAGAAATTGACTTTTCTGTCTGCTACTGAACTTAGAAATGAAAGATTATAATCTCCACCAGCCTTCAAAAAGGCTAAGCTGAAATTCTACTTCCAAGATAACAAGTTATCACCTAAAGTTGAAAAAAATAACACGAAAGGCTAGAATATCGTTATATTTTCCACCCAGTGTCAGGGGAGAAAATCGTATTCCCCAATGGGATCGCACCTTCCAAACATATTACAGCAAGGTACCCATGTACATTATGTGCAATTTTTATCAATAAAGCAGATTTTTCCACTTTATCCAAAAGAGTGTTGCTGTGTTGTACAAAGAAAACAATTACTCCTATAGGATATCTGTGAACGGTTACGAGCAAGTTGGAACCAGAAATGGAATCTACTTTTAGATGGGTGAGCTGGCTTGTGCTTTTTATAATCTAAAACAAGATACTTTGCAACGTTTGCAATTTGTCCATTTGTGCTCTCTCTGACTGTATGCCGCTCCACTAGCGGAGTTATACTGGTTGTATACTTTTTCCTTCCTCTGCACATGCTTCATTGTTTTTGTCATGCTTATCCTGCAGCATCACTGATTGATTTTTGATTGGCTTTGAGGTTGGACCAACCTACTCCATATGCTCATATTTCTAGGGACCCTTTTTACCCTTGTGTATTCAGCACTACAGTACTGGCTAAGTGATTGTTCATTCCATGGTTAAGCAGTCAGGGAGGCCTTGTATCACTAATCAAGTGTTTGACAGAGGGTTGTTTACAGTTCGCCAAACCGGGTGACTGTATGAATTAGATGTACAGGCGGTCCCCTACTTAAGAACACCTGACTTACATACGACCCGTAGTTACAAACGGACCTCTGAATGTTAGTAATTTACCGTACTTTAGTCCTAGACTACAATAAACAGCTATAACACTTATCACTGGTGTCTACAATGAAGTTTTATTGTTAATCATGGTTCTCATGAGAATCCAACATTTTTAGAATCCAATTGTCACAGAGACCAAAAAAAATTTGGCTGGGGTTACAATGATAAAGTATACAGTTCCGACTTACATACAAATTCAACTTAAGAACAAACCTACAGACCCTATCTTGTATGTAACTGCCTGTATATTGTATATTTTAAATGCTTTTAAATTTGTGTCTTTGATTGTCTGTCATGATTTTTTTGTAATAAACTTGGACATACTCTTTTTGCACTTTAATGAGCCTATGAATGCATTCTTTTCTTGTGGTGCTCTAACCTAGTCAGTCTCAGGTCGCTGTTTTAACTGCTTAATTGTTTAAACGGTTTTCGATTGTTTCCGTTTTATGTATCTTTTACCAATTCTAGTCATGTTATAATCTTTTAATGACTTTGTACAACCAGAAGTCTCCTAAGTGAATTCTAAGTGAAGATGGACATAATCCAAATTATGACTAAGAGCTTAGGAAATGAAGTTATGTATGACAATATTTAATATGCATCTGTGTATATTTACAATTATAAAAATTTATTTAAAAAATGTTAAAAAATAAAAAAAAAAAATCAGGATGGCCTCTACTTACCTACAGGGTCCATGTGCAGCTGCTAAAGTTATATGTCTGCCCCCATAAACGCGTGCACAATAAAAATCCAGTGACGTTTTTAATAGAAAAGCCTTGTTCTCTGGCATATTCACAAAGTGAAACAAACAAAGGATGTAAAAAGTCTTATTGGAAAACAATGGAAATACTTATACCATTTGGATTATATTGATAAGAGCCAAGTTTCTTCAGTATTGTTTAGGAGAATGAAGACAGAAGAGAAAAAGCTTCGAGTCTGACATCATTACTGTATATAATAATCTAGGGTATTCATGAGGCTTGACTGCTATTGAAAAGTGAGATAACATTTAGCACAATTCCATGCTTTTGTAGTGCCTTACAATCAGTTTTATATAAACGTTTGAAGACTAGACCAAATCTATAAGGTCTTGCAAAATCAAAGCAAAGTTGCTAAATTATCAAGGATTATCAAGTGAAAGCAGGAATAATTTATAGTAAAGTATTGGAGGTTAACAATGATATATAAAGTCAGATTAACCAATCCTGACACTGTAGACAGTGGCTTATGCTGGATGGTAAACTTGGTATAGCTTTAGGACATCCTTATGTTTAGTAGTTTCAGGATTTTTCTTTAAACTTCCAATTAACCTACAACTGTGAATAGCTACAGAGTTGGGGGTTTCCTTGGTTTTGGCCATGCAGAACTGTCTGTACCCTTACATTAACTTTAAAGGACATCTACCACCCGAATGAAGAAATTTAACTGAACACACTTACATGTTTGCATGTCCCCGCTGGCAGGATTTGCTCTTATTGCTTTCTTAGGACCTGGTTTTTACAGAATAAAAAGTTATTAATAAGTATGCAAATGAACCCGAGGGGCTCTCTGCTCCAGGCTCCATACATGTCAATGGATCCTGGAACCCCTCAATTTTTAATACCTTTATTTATTAAAAACAAGGGCATAAGAAGCTACAAGAAGGGCAGGACCTGACAGAGGGGGGCATACACCAGCATGTAAGTGTTCTTGGTTTACAATCCTTCATCCCGGTGGTAGATGTCCTTTAAAGTGGTTTTCCCACAAAACAAGTTAGGCCTTATCCATGTTAGGCCCTAAGGGCATAAGAAGCTACAAGAAGAGAAGAACCTATTCACAGGTTATGGCCTAACTTTCTGATCGGTGGAGATCTCTGTTATGAGCCCTCCACAGATCACTAGAAGGAGGGGTCCGATGTAACCCAGTCGGACCCCTCATCGCTCCTTGAGATGAGCGGATCAGCAGCACCAAGCTGACCATTCATCTCTACAGAGCTTGTAGAGTACGGCGTTGGGCAGTCTACATCAGCACCATAGAGGTGAATGGGGCAGTCCGCCCATGGGCAACCGACTGCTCCGCTCATCTCGGGGAGCGACAAGGGGTCCAAGTGGAATATATAGGATCCCATTGGACCCCCTGTTTTCGTGATCTGTGGGTATCTCATCCTTAAGATCCCCTACTGATCAGCAAGTTAGGTCCTATCCTGTGGCTAGACCTTTACTTGTTTCATGCGAAACCCCCTTTAAACTCTAAAGGACGCAGCCACTTTATAGCTTAAGGCTCAGTCCCATTTTTTGGAATCTGACATGTGTTGCTTTATATGGTTTTAACTTTTGAACACTGTTGTACTTCATTTCAAATCTGCACCCCTTAAACTATCAGAAACAGTTTTTAGGAGATTAACTCCTTGAGATCTTCATAGTTATTAAATCAAAATGGAGTTCAAATTTAGAATGGTCAAATTTTGTCTGTTATAAGTTTAGCCCTAAAATTTACACATTTCCAAAAGATATAAATAGAAAACCCATCTTACAATTTGTTATACAATTTCTCCCAGTTACAGAGACCCCCCCCCTCATGTGGCAGTTACTTGTTTTATGGGTACAAAGCGAGAGGCAGAAGGGAAGTACCGCCCTGCAGCTGCCAGGATTTCAGTTTCTGAAAATTTTAGCTTTTTCTTTATTGGGGCCATGTGATGGCATTTTTTTTGTGTGTGATTAGATGCTTTTTCCAGTGTTCAAGATAATACTCTGCAATAACGGCGCAGAGGGGGGTGTGCGATTGTGTGGAAAAGACCCTCCCAAAGGCAATTAAAATGCAGCGGTTGCGCTGACCGTGGCATTTAGCAGGTAAAACACAATTTTTTTGATAACCATTTATGTACCTATATACACATATGGTTATTTGTATGCTCTAGTAAGTGATATTTATGAACCACAAGTCATACAGATTGTGCTCTATTGAACTATGAGATTGCAGTGGGTAACATTTCACTTAGAAGGAAATTGTATGTATAACTTTATTAAATTAAGAGCATGAGAAACATATTGCGTTTAATTAAAAAAAATCCTCCAATGCACAGCCGAGTGATTATAATTACAGAATACTTGACTGCGGTGTGTAACTGAATGCGTGGTTAGTGATCTATGAACATTTTACAGCTATCCCTGTGCACTGCTCGTGAGTACCATATTCCAAAATGCGCAAGTCCATCATTTTTATTCTTTTCTTTTTTTATAGAAAATGTTAAATGAAAATTTGAAATACGCAAATTAAAGTTTTCATTTTTCATGAAGATCCGAATAAAGACCTTTATGGAATATACACTCATTGACAAACTGCACGATAGAAATGCTGCAGAACGCAGAATGTAGATGTGTAAATGGTATGATCACACATAGCATCTTGCCACAAGAGGGTATCCAAGTGCTTCCCTCACAGCCCTACAAATAGGCCCCCTGGGTGCGCTTAGCCTACAATTATCTGGCACTCCCTGCACTGCTCGGGAAGCGTGCACTATCTTTCTTGGTGCACCTTTAATATACAGATTGGGACACAATTCTGTGCAGTCACTTTATTTACGCCTTACTGACATGGGACTTAATACTACGTCACATGCCGGGTGCGGGTGCATGGAGAGGGCTTACGAGCGGAGCCCTCTCCATAGCCGGTAAGTCTTAGCGGTTACACCCGCGATTGGTGCCAGCACCGATTGCGGGTGTTTTTCAGTTGATTGCTGCCGGCGGCTTCAAAAAGATGGCGGCGCTCCCAGTGACGTCATCGGGGAGCGTCGAACCGTCACCATGACAGCCTCAGGTCTTCCAAAAAATTCCAACCACCCCCCTTTCCCTAGAACTGATATAAAATATAAATAAACAGTACTGCGGTTAACCTCGTAATGGAAAATAGTGCTCAAAGTCGAAAATGGCACTTTTTTGCCATTAAAAAAAAAAATTCAAAAAAGTCTATAAAAAATGATCAAAAGGTCATACAGTCCTAAAAATTATAGCATTGTAAACATCATCAAATGTCGCAAAAAACAACATTTCCCAAAGCTCTGTATACCAAAGTATAAAAAAGTTATTAGCCCCAGAAGATGGCAAAATCCCCCCCCCAATTTTTTTTGTACAGGTTTTATTTTTTGTACATGTATGAAAACATTATAAAACCTATACAAATTTGGTATCCCTGAAATCGTACCCACCCAAAGAATAAAGCAGACCTGTTATTTGGGGCATACGGTGAAATCCGTCAAATCCAAGCCCACAAGAATACGGCACAAATAAGCCATAACACAGCTCTGAACATGGAAAAATAAAAAAAGTTAAAGATTTTTGACAGTGGGAAGTGAAAAATGAAAATGCAAAAACGAAAAAAAGGACATTGGCGGGAAGGGGTTAAATGTGTCGCAAACTCCTACTAAGCAGTAACATGTCCCTTTAGGGGCACATTATTTCTGTCTTGTCGGACGCAGTGCAGCCACAACACAAAACTGGCGCAGACACTTTATAAATACATGTACAAGTAGATTCGACCTTCTTTAATGTCAACTAAGAGAAGAATAAATATGAAACAGAGAATCTGGAGGTTGGTTGATTTTCTCCCTCCCTAAGCCGTTCTGACCTAGCTATTAGTTTTTACTAGTGAGGGCATTAACACACTGGTGTAGATCGATAAGTGCGTTCACAAAATAATTATATAATAGTTTATGCCAAAAGACTGTTTGAAACCTTATATGATTTTTAGAAACTTTTGTGACCTGGTGAGCCAAAAGAGGCATGACCTTGGTTACCTTGATTTTTTCATCAACTAATTGTAGGTGCATATCGCAACTAGACTTGCTTAAACTAAGCCAGAAGAATCATTCAGCATCAGACACTTAGTACTGCCTAACTTTGAGAAACTTTTGGGAACTCTGCCCCAATGGGCAGAAGCATGAGCACTAACCACAGTCATCCAGACACAGATGTCTCTTCAATATACACTCCTGTCCAGGGATGAGATTCAAATTTTTAACAGGTTCCCTTCCTTGCATGCAAAATCTCAGAAATATAGGAGCACATTTATTAAGACACTGCACTACAGACAATTCACTACTTCAGAACACCCAACTTATAGATGACCCCTTGTTACAAACGGACCTCTGGATATGGGTAATTTACTGTACTTTAGCCCTAGGTTTCAATGATCATCTGTAACAGTTATCACAGGTGTCTGCAATTAAGATTTATTGTTAATCCTGGTTATTATGACAATCTAACATTTTTAAAATCCAATTGTCACAGAGACCAAAAAAAAAATTGGCTGGGGTTACAATTATAAAATATTCAGTTCCGCCTTACATACAGATCAAAGTTAAGGACAAACTTACACAACCTATCTTGTACGTAACCCGGGGACTGCATTTATATGCAGTTTGTCTGTTAATAGGATTTCTAGTGCCCTCTGCAAAGCTCCAAGATAGTGCACCGCTTTTTTTTTTGTTCACCTTCAACATAGGGCATGTAACACATTTCTGTGGGACTTTGCCTATTAAATCTGGAGCATGTTCCTACTGAGCACCAGAATGCCCCTTCAGTGCAGAAATTTGAGAAAACACTTCTTAAATACCTGTGCAAGCAGTTTGCACTACAAAGAATGTGCAAAGTCTGACAGAAAACGGGCACACAGCCCTTAGTTAATGTGCCCGGTAGTGTGTGCAAGCCTCTTGGCCAGGACAATACCTTTAATACAACACCTGGGCCAAGATCATATCATAAATACAGCACCAGAGCCAAGATCATGACTTGAATACAGCACCAGAGCCGAGATCATGACATGAATACAGCACCAGAGCCAAGATCATGACATGAATACAGTACTAGGGCCAAGATAATACCATAAATACAGCCACAATTTTTAGCAGCTTGTGTGATATCATAAGCATGTGTGACTCACATGCTTCAGGTCATCCAATTGCAAGCAGGGGGTCTCTTTATACTGGCTTTATACTGGTAGTATGAATGTACAAATAAATACAGAGCTCAGGCTTCCCATCAATTCTAGTGAATGATCCTGCACACACAGCACAGTATACATACGCTGCAACCTCTCTGAGCTGCCAGAGAGTATTGTTGCAAAAAAATAAAAAATCTTTAAATAACTATGTAGGTGTTTTATGGTATATGTGGACTTGTTTTTGTATATCTTTTTCTTTGTGGTGTGGTAGATTACTTTATGATAATTTCTTACCATGATGAAGAGATCCAGTTCTATGTGATGGCAACTCTGTGTTTTCCTGCCTTGCCCTGCACTAGATCTCTGTAAAAGCAGTAACACGGATTCTGTGTCTGTTTTGGCTGGTCTGCATGTGCACGTTCACATGAATGTCCTCTGGCCTCACTGCCCTTAGCGGATGTCACAACCAGGAAGTCCCGCCTACTTCAGGAGAAGCGGAGAGGACTTTACAGAAAGAGCCTCATATTTATCTAGCTATTTTTGGAATAAGGCTCTCTCCAGCTGTGCTAAAATTATTTTTGTAACTTTACAGTTTCGTTTTAAAAAGTTAAAAAGCAAAAACCTATAAACATTTATTATTTATGCAATTGCACTGACCTACAAAATCAAAGTAATGTGTCATTTTTAATGCTCTGTGAATGCTATTAAGAGAAATCCAAAAAGAAAATGGTACAATATTGGTTCAGAATAATGACATCAGAATTTTTTCATTTCATAAACTTTTTTTTATATGCCTGGTACATTGTACATATTAATTAATAGTTCAATTATGAAGTGTACTATTTCGTCCTACAAAAAAAAACCCTCAATTATATCTTTTGGGCACGGGGCGGGTTGGGAGTAAAAATTAAATAAAAATGTAACTGTGGGCAGAAACTGTTATCCATAAATTGACCAACACCTATGACCAAAATAAAAAAAAAACCCTCAAACAGATTTGCATTTGCACTGTGTCTTTAGATATGAACATCTAGAGCAGTGGTTCTCAACCTTTCTAATGCTGTGACCCCGCAATACAGTTCCTCATACTGTGGTGACCCCAAACCATGCAACTCGCAGTAAAAACACAGTAAAATTGCGGCTCCGATGGCTTTAGGCGACCCCCGGTTTTGGTCGTTCGACCCCCGCTGGGGTCCCGACCCACAGGTTGAGAACCACTGATCTAGAGGAAAGTTTGTTCTTTTTCTCCAATAGATACAAGTTTAGATGAATGAATGTATTTGTAAGAATTGATCCAAAACTGTTTGAGATTCTGTAATGTATAGTGAGAAAAATGAGAATTCTCATAGTAGTCGATCAGTTGGCAAGATATAGTACATATTGATATAGAGAGGGGGATTAGAAGTGAGAGGAGATAGAGAAGAAACTGTAAAGTACTAAGGCAGGAATTGCACAACATCCATCCTTATCTCAGTTGAATATCAATGCAGCCACAGTTTTCTGCCAGGCAGTGCTGTGCAATAGTAGTCTATATTTCCTCTGGTGAAATAATGCATATGTAGTTATGGAAAAATGCTGAGAAGCTGGGGAAATGGCAGCTCATCCAACCTGCAAGGTTAGTGACAGCCTGGACACATGGCTGCTGCTATTACCACTACTACAAAGCCAGACATCTCCTGCCCTGTCTCACTTTACTGCTGCATCAGTCATGACTTCCAGTACACTGCTAAATAGCTCATGTCTGTGTTTTAGGTGGCCATGGGCGCCCTAAAAGGCTTGGACCCGGACTACTGCCCAAACTGCCTATATTATAGTCCACAAGTGGTTTTGCCCGATTACAGTTTAGAAAGGCCTATTATTTGGTCCAAAAGTTTTTTTATTCTATATTTTATCAGATACATAATGGGTGTCATGACTAGCTTTTAATGGACTGTTAAACAATCCAGTCACAGCTGATTCATTGAATTATACCTTGTGCAGGTCCCGCGGGGAGGAGCAAGACTATAGGTTCCAACAAGGTTCTAGGAATACAAAGGAGAAGAGTCCTGCTCCTCCCTTCAGGCCCTGCACCAGCCATTATTCAATGAATTAGTTTTTCCTGGAGTGTTCCTAGAAAGATAAAAAATACATTTTTTGAAGAGTTCCGATAAATTTGGTAATAATTGAACCTTCTCCTGGAATAAATAAAATGTATAATTTAGAGACATAGACCCACAGAAAAAAATTGTGCACACTTCCCGAGTAGTGCAGGGGGCATCAGATTCATGAAGACCGTGCACTGCAACCTGCACACTCCACAGGCAGACTGCGCTAGTTTTGATAAATGTGGGCCAATGGCTTTTTACTGGTCTTTCATTGGCATTAATGTCATATTACAATCAGCTTTGTCTTCCTAAATTAATTTAATGTAATAATTTATTAATTTATATCTGAACCATTTCAATGTTTTGAAGCCAAACCATTGGCCTTTAAATTTCTTCTACCTTGATGTGTCTAAAGTACAGTATATATCACCAAAGAAGCATAACATCATTACAATCATTTGTGTGTTTACATTAGAGCCATTACACGGGACACTCTCTATTTTATAGCATAAAATCTGTTCTCAAGATATTTCACATACAATTTATAACCTCTCATTGGGTTAGTAAAGGTAAAAGACTCATAACAGTTACCAATATCAGATCATTTTTGAAGTAAAACTTTGTATTCCTATTGCATACTATTATACCATGAAGTGGGAATAACAGCTTGAATTCACAAAGCTATCGGCTTCCACTGGCCGCCTTCACCATTATACCCAGATAGACTGAAAAGTTGCCCGAAATGTAATACACCAGGTACAGACCTACTTCATCATTTATGGAGATGCTCAAAAGAAACCGATATCTTGGAACAGGTCAAGCGATTGTGCTCCTCAATGTGGATTTGGGAGCTAACGCTACATCCTCAAGTTTATGTGCTTTTCATGACAGAGGCGGGACTATGGGAGTTGACTCTTACTATTTGCCTAAATTATTTCATGTGATATGTTGGGTTACCAAAGATGCATATCATAGGACACTCTGCCCACGATTAAACGTAGAGTGTGGGGAACAATCGTTGCTCTGCGTCCTCTCTCTTCCTGTGAGACCGTGTGATGGGCCCAAGAAGTCCCTCCTTTCTTCCGAATAAGAGTAATGGATATTGTAAAAATGTAGTCAAAATTCACCAACAGCTTGGTTGTCTGAATATACCTTCACAGAAACTGTGTTGGGGTGGAGGGAGGGGGATGGTCGTTACTGTTTGTTTTGTTCTCTTTTGTGTGAAAAACTAATAAGAAATAAGTATTAAAAAATGAAATATCAGCTTTAATAAAGCAAACAAGGATGTTGTATCTGTAGAAGAAGTTATGTCCTGGTCTTCCGGTAATAGTATAGCAATCAGATCCATCTGTAGCACCTGGCAGCATTAAAGACACAAACCCAAGAAATGAGTAATTACCAATACAGCACTTCTATACAGAAAGTCTCCAAATGTTCTCCCTGTACGACCCTATATTTAACACACAATCCAATGATATGACAACTTCCAGAATGCAGAGAATTGCTGCCTGGAGATTAATTGCAGGTGTTGTGTGAAGGGTCATGCACTTTTAAACAATCATTGTGACCTATATTTTATTTGGTCCAAAAGAGAATATTTCAAGAGAGATGGCAACTACTGTATAAAGCAGAAGGTTAAGAGCTGTGTATTGTTGCTCTGTAAGGTCTCATTTTGTTTTCGCAGGTACCCCATGATCTGTAAAATGCTACAGAATATGATGGCGCTATATACTGTAAGTAAAAGGCTGGAACTCAGTATTGCACTCACCACAGATAAAGGTTAAGCAGCAGTATTTTTCCCCCATTTACCCAAATATTATGTCTGAAATTGCTGAATATTATGATATGGAGGAAGAAAGTATTAGTTATACGTCCCAGCATATAGTTAACAATAAACCTAAAAGAAGACCTTTCAGGCATTAAATTAACTGGGTATTACAGACAAATTGTTCTTTTCACACTTTCACTTATGCACACATTTATATCCAAAGACAGGAGGTCAAGATCAAATTTACACACCTTCCATATTTATTAACCTTATTATTGAGTCAATTAGTTTTAAAACCAAAATTAGAACATTTTACACACTTTTGTCAGATCGCAAACTTTACTCCAATCAAAAAAGAATGGCAGAAAAATGCATAGAAGAGCTGGGGATTCCTGAGGAGCAGCAATAGACTGATGGGTAGGGTGTGAAGGGGGAAAAAAAAAAATCGCAATCGTCTGAAGACACTCTTTACTACTATAGTAGCAAAAGTGAATAATTTTGAAGAACTAAGACTTTGGGTAAAAAAAAAAATAAAGAAATAATGTAATGTTGGTGCTGCTGTTCCATCAAAAAAGAAACCATAAAATTCTTTGGTTGGTTGTCCTTGAACTCATAAGTTTTTTTCCAGGGAAAAATCTGACAACAATGCGAATTTGGTCCTAATGCTATTCAACTATCCATTTTTGTAGTCCTAGTGTTTTCGGAGTTGAATCAGATTTTTCCATCCCTTTTTCACAGCCCTGAGTTGCTACCTACAATTTTCAGTTTGGATCTGAGCAATGGACCTTGCAAAACATTGGACGTGTCTATCGCAAAATAGACTGTTCAGCTGAAGTCTATATCGGTTTGCTCTCAAACACAGCTTAGACACATTGATAGTCTATTGTCCTATACATATATACAATGTTTGCAGTATCTGTTGATCTGATCCAAACCGAAAAATTGGAGGTATGATCTCAGGGCTAAGAAAAATGGAAGAGAAAAGTCTCGGGCTAGGACTACAAAAATGGAAAAATTATTGAGCGATTACAGAACCAGAATCGCATTGAAGTTGGAGGATTTCCCCTGGCCAAAAGCACCCAAACTCATGGACCAGCCTAAGACTATTGTGCTCTCAAAAGTAAGGAAGAATATATACAATTCGATGATATTCATGACATAGAATAGCTAACCACATGAAGTGATACTCTTTGAGCAGACCACCCAATTTTGCACAGAAAATTGATCTGGTAAAGGGGTGGTTTGGAAGCTTCCATAGAGTATAATAATCAGTTTTTTAGGGAGTGGGTCTTACCAAAGGGGTGGTCGTTTGGAGAGGTTTCATTGCATACCTTTTATCCTTTTTTAGTTATTGTCTTAGCTATATCTACCCAGGCAGCAGTAACATCCTGTGCTTAAATATCTTGCAGCAGCTACATAAAACATCAAGGAGTATCGACCATGAGGTTGCAAGTGCCAAGATGTGGAACAATGGTTGTTCCACAAAGGTAGAACATTTCACCGCTTGTTACCTGCCCCCTGTGTCTTGTAATAACATGCATGTGAACTTGCCCAGAGTCTCCAGTAATCAAAGCAGAGAGAAGATCATTTGTAAGGTCAAAACAGAACAAAGCAAACACAAAGTAAACCGGAGAAAAGAAAACAAGCTTGGAAAAAAACTTAATTGTGCGAACATTATTTTTAATACTACAACTAGTCATCTGGGATGCACTTTAGTATGAACCCAGTGGCTCGGAGGAAGCCTCATATCCACACACGCCTGATTAAATGCTCACTCCTCATGCTGCCAAGTGTCAGTAGCTCGCTATAATTGGCCCCTTCGGTGTCCAGCTGCCTTAGCTAATCTGTGTTTAACAACATATTAATGCTGGTTATTTAATTGCATCAATGCTAAATAATCTGTAGCAGTTCAATAATAGAAAATGTGGAATATGAAATAAAGATCATTGTGGAGATCCATCTTCTGAGACCCTAATGTAAATGAGGCACATTAATGGGTCAGACTGGTTGTAAAAATGGAAACTCATTGACCACACATTATTGTTGGGGCTTCTTGCTCAAATTGAGGGCAAGCAGTTTGTGATGTATAGATAAAACTTAACCTTTAAAAGGTACCCAATCAAGCACCACTATTCATGTGTATATATAAAATACCATCAATCGCCATACGCATAAAAAACTGCTTAACTATACACCATTAGTGGTTAAATATACTACTTTAATCACATGATTGTACATTATATTAAACCAAGGATTGGTAAAAGTGTAGTAATACACATATTTGCCTTTTTTTAAAAAGAAATCTACTACCAGGATTGGGGCTTGTAAACTAAGAACACTTACATGCCGATGTGTGCCCCCTCTGGCAGGACCAACTCTTCTTTAAGCTCCTTATGCACTTGATTTGACAAATCTTTTTTAAAATTATGCAAATGAGCCGGAGGGGCTCTGGGTTTTGGCTGTTAATTATGCACACCTCCGTGTGGGCTCATCAACAGTTCTCTGGCAGTGGAGGGAACAGCGGAGGTGGGCAGTAAGCATGCACAGAGATGTGCATAGTTAAAGGGATATTGCGGGAATATGAATGTCTGATACAAAAACCCATGATGCTATAAATAAATGAATATAACAAAACTCAATGACATTAGTCACAAAATGGAGCTTAAATAGTTTGATTTTATGATTCACAAAATTTCATGGCCTCTCTAAAGTATGCAGAGTTATCACCAAGATGGCCACCACTGGAAACTATAGGTCCCATAATCCTTTAGTTCTCAGTAACTCCCCCTCCGTCTTATTTTCTGCCTCCAGTGACGATGTAACAGACTGTCCTGCTCTGTTACCATAGTAATGATATGTAACTGCATAACTATATCATTGCACATCAACAAAACACTGGCCATACTGGATGCACTGCGACCAACCGACTACAGACAAACATAGTGGTAAACAAGTGATCTGCCCATGTAGGTGCCGGACATGTGATGTGGACATGTGACCAGCGACCAACTTCTGTCCTGTGTCTTCTCCACAAGAAGGAAATTAACGGACTGATTAAAGGGCAAGTAGCGTTTTAATTCTCCATTACAGTGTATGTCATCAGCATTGTCTGCTAAGGGGAGCAAAATTTTAAATAACAACTAATTAGCTTCTATTTTACTGACTCATTTGTATATGAATTATGCTGATTCCTGGAATACCCCTTTAACAGAAGATGGAGCCCGGAGTACCTCAGGCTCACTTAAATAATTTTTAAACCCTTTTTTTTTTTTTTTTTTTTTAAAGGGAGCTAAAAGAAGATCAGAATCTGCCATAAAGGAAACACACCTGCATGCCAGTGTGCTTGGTTTTAACTTCCTTTATCCTGGTGGTAGGTGGCAGCTTATTCTATACTCCTAGATTGGAATAAAGTTGAAAGAGGAAGCACATTGCAGAACAAAAATTCCATACCCAACTTATAAATCCCTAAATTCACAAATGCCACCACTCTGCTGTTGCCCCTTCAATGCTCATCAGCTGTATACACAACTACTATCGAAAAGATTTTTAAAAAGAGGATACAGCTCACCATGTGTATTGCAGCCATAAGCTAATGGACAGCAGTTGATGGGGCGGATTCATTTAGTCTGTACACATAATACTGTAGAAAAGCTCATTGCAAATGTCAAGTTTGGTACATCAAACTGAATGTGTGTGCCAAATTGACTCGGACTCAGTATGAGTTTGTCCAACCAAACTTGGCTCTTTGTAATGGCCCTTAGAGCATCTGCAAACAACGTTACATGAAAGGTAGAGCATGTCCCGTTCAGCACCGTTTTTATGGATCACTCATTGGCCTAGATATATCATTCTAGCTGTGCCAGTTTTCTGTCTTTGTACTGAGCACACTTCCTGAGCAGTGCAGGGTGCACCGGATAATTTAAGAACATGGCTTCTACACCAGTATTCTGGCATACAAGCCATGTAAAAAAACTTAATGGGGCTCATTTACTAAGGGTCGAGTGCTGCACTTTCGTCAGACTTTGCACCTTTTCCGTGGATTGCACGGCTTGGACAGGTATTTAACAGGTGTCTGCGCTGGGATTGTGTCGCACGCAATAGTTTTCTGTCACAGCTGCGCTCTGTTGGACCTGAGCGGGGAAGCGACACATGCAGGATATCGGGCGCACCATCTTAATGAATCGCGGATGAGTGCATTATCGTCGAACAATGCACTTTCTGTGAACTACAGGGGAAATTTAAGTAAATGTGCCCCAATGTGAGTGGGGTATGGGAGGGGCTCAAAGTTTAGCCGATGTAATTCTATGCCAGGCAGGTGGGGGAACATTCAGAGCTGGTGCATAATGCCACAACTCTTGATAAATCTGCCACAGTGTATGGCCACCTAGCTTCCACTTATAGATGTCTGCTGTAAAAGCTTCACAAATCTTTCTACAGATTTGCAAATAAATGTAGTATGATGGAAATGCAAGTTATAAAACATAATAATATTATTTCTAAAGGAAGATTGCCCCTTTCTGTATGATCCTGCTGAGGGACTGTCTTATTTGTGTGTGCCTTATCCTTTGACCTTCATGAGTGTGCATCCTTAGACATTGCTCATTTCTGTAGAAGGGAACAGCTGTGGGCACAAATTAGCTCTCTTGTGAGTTCCCACCATTGACCCCTGACATTGTACTCCTCACTATGTAGGAAGGCATGGGATTTATTTTGCCATACAGAATTAATAAAATGCACCCATTGTAATACAGACAAGAGGAATCATTTGTCTGCCAAAGCCATTTTTAAACAGAATGTCAAGTTTTAAATATAAGTACAAAAGTGCCTCTCTCTATATACATATCTATATCTATCATACGTATATAGAACAGGTACATCTCTGAATATCAGCATGCAGATTTTCTAATATTTTTTGGGCTATTGTTGGACATTTAACAAAAGCTAAAAATGCATATGTGACTATAAATGGAATGCGTTACTACAGAATACAAACAGGATAACACAAAGAAGGTTTCCTTCCAAAAGATAAGGAATAAGAAAAACAAAAAAAAAAAAAAAAAATGGGGCACATATACCGTCCGCAGGATTTCACAGAAAGTGCATTGCCCGACGATAATGCACTTTGCCGCGATTCTCCAACAACGCGCACCCGATATCGTGTATTAGCCGTTTCCCCGCTCAGGTCCGACGGAGTTCACCTTCTTCTTCATGGTGCATGTAGGCGCTTGATCTTGCAACAGAATTTGAATGTTAAATCCCGTATTCAGTCCGAATCAGTCAGATAGTTCGATGGCACAAACCCCCCACCTACCTTTTCTGTTGCATGAAAGCCAGTGCAGCTGTGCCACAATCCCCTGTTAAATACCTGTCACAGCCGTACAATCCCCAAAAACGACGGAAAATCCGACAAAAGTGTGGCCGTGGAACCTTATTAAATAAGCCCCTTATATTTGAAAGTGTGGAAATCCTACAGTTGAAATTATAAACCAAAAGACATGACTAAAAAGTTTAGCGACCCCCTGTGAAAGAGTTGTAAATCCTTAAAGTGGTATTCCAGGAATATAAAGGTCTGATACAAAACCCTCCACTTGTGAGTCCAGCCATGGGTTACACTTACACTAAGGAGCCTACCAATTTACAACATAAATCCCGCCCAATTATTAAAGATAGTGTTTTCCCTCTAAATCAACTTCCAAGTGCTCAGCAACCACACCAGCTGCCACCACCCACAATTTATTTATACCACGAAGGCTGACAAGGCACAGACAACTCACACTGGTAAATCACACTGAACATATAATAACTAAACATGCTATTCTTTAAGAAGATTTGTAATGTAAATCTCTTCAGAAACTTAGATTCTCTAAGGCTACAAGATGAGACTTATTAAGTTTTAAAATTTAATTTACAAAAAAGTACAGTGCACACAAAATATACACTTCAGGTAAATAGGTTATAAAACAATATACATACAACACATACAGTTATGAAAATAAAACGGGATGAAATAAAAATAATCTTACTATGGAATAGTTAGAATCATCCAGCTAGTCTTTCTCCCAACCTCTGGCTTGTAATATCACTGAGAATGGGATGTCCACATGCTGATGGCATACATTCTCCCAACCCCCCACACCGTAAGATACATCTTTCAGGCGAGTTTAAAAAAAAAATTAACATTCCTTCCACAAAATGATTATAATGATGTAACCATCTTCAACTGACTGGGCACCCTATCCTCTATCCCCCGAAACCAAACTGGGATGGCTAGGCCTAAGATCAGGGGTGCATGTGGTTTGATCCCCTTCCCAAGAGTTCTGGAATTTACAAAGAAGCTAAAGTAAAATGCCTTCACTTTACCATGTTAGTGGGGCCTCATAAATAACTTGACATAATTTGCAGTTAACAGATAAGATTTTTCATTGTTTAACAAAATATAAGGTCTGGAGAGGTGTGAAATTATTTGATACCTGTCAGTCTTTGATGTGGCCTTTGTGTTGCATCTCCCCTGCATTGTAGGTCTCCAGTCTCTGATAATGCTCTAAATATAGTTAACATTAAGAAATGAGGCTTAGTAGTACAAAGGGTGAGTGAGAAAGACCGGCTATCATTAGGAATATAAATGAACAATGAGACTGGAAGGGGCTTCATTCAAATCATGAATATTTTTAATACTTATACCACAGACCAAATTTTGCACAAAAATGTGTTTTGAGAGCCAGACTTCAGGCCAAACTTTGACTTGTACACGTAGCCATTAAATTTGATTTGGACCAGGATTTTAACAACCAAAAATGGCTGTAAAAACATACCACATATACTCGATTATAAGCCAAGTTTTTCAGCACCAAAATGTGCTCATAGAAAAAAAAAAAGTCAATAGTCACCTTTCTCTTGCAACCCACAGGTCCTCTTCTGACTTCTGGCAGGTGCATGCGTGCTTTCCTTGAACAAACTATGTTGTCAGTGGCAGCTGATATCATAGTGTGTGCAAGGCTAGTCAGAAGAGGACCTGCGGGGGCATCAGAAAGGTGATTATTGCATTTTTTGGCAAATTGGAAGCGGTCTGGCTATATACTGGGGCCAGGCTGGCTGGCTATGTACTAGGGGGCATAGGCTGGCTATATACTTAAGGCAGGCTGGCTTGGAAGCTATGTACTAGGGAACAGGGGCCTGGCTATATATTAGGGGTCAAGGGTCTGTCTATATCCTGGGGCTCAGGGGGCTAGCTAGCTTTATCCTGGACGTCATATGCTGGCTATATACTAGGAGGCATGGGCTGGTTATATACTGGGAGTCAGGGGACTGGCTAGATATATTCTGGTGGTCAGGGGCCGGATAACTATATACCGGGGGGGGAAAGAGACTGGCTAGCATGGGTTTCCACCAATGCATTTCCCTCCATGTCTGGGGAATATCCCATGCCTGGTGCAATTCTTTAGCCCCTTATCACCGACCAGATTAATGACCAGACTTGATTTTTCAAATCTGCCCTGTCTAACGATAATAAGTTATAACTTCGGAACGCTTTAACATATCCTGGTGATTTTGAGACTGTTTTCTCGTGATACATTGTACTTCATGTTAGTTACAAAATTTAAGTGATAAGTTTTGCGTTTAGTTCTGAAAAAAAGTGAAAATTTGGCAAAAGTTTGTAAAAATTCTTCATTTTCCAAGTTTGAAATATTCTGCTTTCCAGACAGGAAGTAAAACTACCCAAAACATTTATGGAATGTCTGCTTTATGCTGAGATGATATTTTATGCATCCTCTCATTTTTCTAGGATGTTATGAGGTGCAGAACTTTAGGTGCCATTTTTTTCATTTTCATGAAAATTGCCAAAACTCACATTTTAACGGACAACTCAGCTTTCAAGTGACTTTGAAAGGCCTAAATAATAGTAAAACCCCATAAATTACCCCACTATAGAAACGTGACCCCTCAACGCATGTAAAACAACTTCTATTAAGTCTATTAACCCTTTAAGCGTTTCACATGGGTTAAAACAATATGGACCTGCGATTTAGAAACTATGGAATTTTTTGGGGAAAATACATTCATTTAGGCCAAACTGACAGTTTCAGTATAAATTAAATGATGAAACGCACTGCAACATTTGATGCCCAATTCCTCCCGAGTGTACTGATACCCCATATGTGGTGGTAAAATGCTGTATGGGCGCATGGCCGAGTATAGAATGAATGGAGGCGCCATTCACAGCAAATTAGTATTGTCACATTGTACAACGTATAAATTTTAATTTTTTTTGGTAATGCGAACATATGAGGGCTTATTATTTACAAGATGATATACAATGTATACATAATTCATTTTGGGGGGTCTTAAAGGGAACCTACCACCACGAATCTACCTATAAAGGTAGATCGGGTGGTAGGTGGATGTATGGGACGTGAGGATAGCCCTTTTTAGAGCTAATCCTCACGTCCCCGCTAGCGTAGCATAAACTTTATTGCCTTGATATGTAAATTTTATTAAGAGGCTACTGGGGCGTGGAGTAGCCGGACACGAGGCTACACGGCGCGGCTACTCCACGCCCCAGTAGCCGCTTTCCCCGCCTACCCTGTGATCTTCGGCGCGCAGCTCCTGGCAGCTGCGCGCCCTCGTCCGAGAAGCCGGAGTTCTGCGCATGCTCAGTAACTCCGGCCTCGTTCCCGAGATCGCGCATCCTCAGGCCTGCGCTCGGAGCCTGAGGATGCGCGATATCGGGAACGAGGCCGGAGTTACTGCGCATGCGCAGAACTCCGGCTTCTCGGACGAGGGCGCGCAGCTGCCAGGAGCTGCGCGCCAAAGATCACAGGGTAGGCGGGGAAAGCGGCTACTGGGGCGTGGAGTAGCCGCGCCGTGAAAAATTGTATATTACGGGTTCAATATTGATTTAGATTTATTGTACAGATTAATACGGATGCGGTGATACCAAATATGTACGTGTTTTTGTGTTTTATATACTTTATTTGCATTTTATGTGTAACTGTGGAGATTGTGGGACTATGATTTTATTTATTTATTTAATTATATTCTAGAATTACTAAATCTAAATTTTTTTTTTTTTTTTTTATTTTTTTTTTTAACTTTTTTACATTTTCTTCTTCTTGGCTTGATCATCCAATCACTTGTTCAAGCCTTTACACTGCAATACACTTGTATTGCGCATGCTCAGTTACACATAGCTGGGTCCTGCCAGGAGGCGGAACCCGGCACAGAGAGGAGCCGACAGCCTCGGGTCGCTCGTCGGAACCCGGGGCTGAGGCAGGAGGGATCGGATCCCCCGGTAAGCACAGCAGGGGGGTCCGATCCACGGGGGACACACTTGCACACCGCGGTCATGCTTGACCGTGTAAGGGGTTAAACACCAGGGATCTGAGTTTTTCCGATCCCGGGTGTTAGTGCCGGGTCTGGGCTGTGATATCACAGCTCGACACCGGCACTTGCATGACCTGACGTCCCGAAATCTTCTTCTGACGCGCCGCCATAGAAAGGCGTACGCATCAGAAGAAGTACCCTTAATGACCGCCATAAAAAGCCGATACGGCAGTCATTAAGGGGTTAAATTATAAGAGCATGTATTTCAGACATCCACTTGTCTCTAATTATAGGATTTTTTTGCTTTACCAATTCTGACAGTTGCATTTGTTTCTGCGGCCCCCATTATTACAAAGAAATAAATGTTGTTATGTTCAGTCCTTAAGCAGTCTACTGTCAAGAGGGTGGTACCACACCGTCTACATTAGCCTAGGAATAGTAAAGAACCCAATTTATCCACCATTTGTTGTATAAATGTACAGCACACAGCTACTCTAAATACAATAATGGACCCTGCAACCAATCCATTGAAAAGTAAAGCACATCTTTCACCCGGGGACTAAAATTTATGAGGATGCATGAAAAACACTGGTACTGAAGTCAGTTATTACATTTTTTAAATTTTTTTTATATTTTTTTTTATTAGAGCCACGATGGTACAATGGACTATCAATACACAATGATAAGCAATATGCAAAATGTAAAACATACATAGGCTCCAATTTTACAATTCCAATATAAATGGAGTTGAACATCCAGAACATAGCATTAAACAACATAGTAACATATAAAACAAGAATAGTAGGCCCGATAAGCTGACCATAAAATACATTGCATCTTATCCATTATAAGAACATTATAATATTATGATGTGGGTACATAGTCATATCAGTCGCTACTGCAGTCCAGGTAACATGATTCAAGACATATTGCGTTGAAGCTTTATAAAAATTTATTTGTAATCACAGTTATTATAACATTTTTGTTGGAAGAAGAAAAGAAAAAAACAAATGCTGTGAAATTTGTGAAAAAACACATTTGCTGCGTTTTCTTGTGGGCTTGGATTTTATAGATTTCATTGTACGCCCCAAATGTCTACTTTATTCTGTTGGTACGATTACATGGATACCAAATTTGTATAGGTTTTATAATGTTTTCATACATTAACAAAAATTGAAACCACCTGTACAAAAAAAAAAAAAAAATATTTTGTCATCTACTAGTGCTAATAACTTTTTTATACTTTGGTGTACAGTGCTGTACAGTATACTTTGGTTTATGACTTACCGGCTATGGAGAACCCGTGAGCCCTCGCCCTCTCCTCGGCATGTGGCGTACAAGGATTTTTTCCAGAATCCGGTAAGGACTGGACAATCACCGAATATATGGACAATTGTTCCTGAATCACCAAAACACTTTCAACAGCCACCAGATGGATATTTTTTTATAATTTGCTAGGACCACCGATATAGGATTTTTTGTCTTGCCTCTAAATGAAGAGAACATTTAGATAGCATATTGGAAAATCTGAAAACAAACTTCCAAGTCTCAGGTCCTAGGGTGATGTTTAGATATTTTCCCCAATGTTTAACAGACAACATCCGTTCTGTAGTGGTAAGGATTTATTTGCTTGGTATACCTACGAAACCCTTATGGTTGGCTTAGTAGGATGGAAAAACTTTACTTCAAAGGCACTTTTGCTTTCTAGGAGTGAACCTGGACTTCCTGCTAAGAAAAGTCTTATTCCCAAATATATGTAAAAGTACTTAATAGGGACTTTATATTTTTGCCATATATCTGAAAAGGCCATTAAGTGATCTTTCTCCCAAAAGCCTTCAATTGTGAGGATGCCCCTTGCGGTCTATATAAAATGTTAGCTGCCAAACATAATTATTCAGTATGCCCAGAAGCTTAGACAACTAATTTTTGGAAACTAATTGAAACAATTTTAGGGAGCACCATCATCTTTATGGCAGATATTCTTCCCACCCATGACACCCAATGCTCAGCAAACTCTGTTACTTCGGCCTCAACTTGCGTTAGTAATTAACTTAAAAGTAATTAGAGCTCAGAAATGCCAATTTGATACACAGATAAGGGATCTGTCTCTCCATCTATACAAAGGAATATGCTTCTTGCAAATAAGATTGTACGGATGCTAGGATTTTCATTCGCTCTAACAACATCATAGTCCAATTTTATAATGCACTCTGCCCACCATAATGCTCAAAACCACGGTTGAAACCCAAATCGCCTCCGCCAATGGTTGCATTCCCATTGTAAAGTTCAATGGCAAAAGAGGATACCATTGTCTTGTCCCATTCATTGTTAATCAGTTGTTTACTGCAGTCTGACTATATACATTGTACAGCAGTAATATGAGTATGGAGCGGGTGTCAGCTATATGACACAGCTGACAACCGCCAGTTACTGCTGTGGTCAGTAAGGTGCCGTGGTCAAAGCTGACAAAGCAGCGCTTCCGATGGGTGCCGCCATTTTGGATGATCTGCATCCTTTCTGAGGTCATCGGAGGGTGCCAATCGGTTGCTATGACAGCTGGGAGCCAGCATAAGACTCCCATTGCCGTCATTCATCAGTCTGTAGCTAAAAATTCAAAATCACCCTCCTTTTCTATGAACACATATAAAAATAAATAAGTAAATCCTAAACAGGTTAGATTTCACCGCACCCCAAAATGTCCAGACATAATATAAAAACTATTATTCTTGAACTCCTAACGGAAAATGGAGCCCAAATGGACCATACAGTCCCCAAAATAGTATCAATGAAAAAGTCAGCATGTCCCGCAAAAAAATGACACCTTACACAGTCCCATACACCCTAGTATGAAAAAGTTATTGCTGTCAGAATATGGCAAAACAACATTTTTTCAAAAAAGACTCACATTTTTTGCATTAAAACATAATAAAACCTATATAAATTTGGTGTCATTTTTTTGCGGAACAAGCTGTTATCATAACTGTGATCATACCGATGCAATAAAAAAGGTGAGGTGTTATTTGGACAGCACAAGAAAAGATATAAAAAAAGAAGCCTGTTGAAATGTGGTGTGCATCTCAAGAAAATGGTTCTACTGACTCCTCTCCCACAGCTAGATGCTTTAGCTCTCCATTTAAGTCTATGAGAGCAAAAAGATTGCACTCTGGTTTAAAGGATATCTACCATGCAAATCAAATCTGATAAACCAGGGACAGTTACTCACAGATCCAGGCACAATGACTGTGGCTCCTCTACTTATATTTGTTATCCATGGCCTCCTACCTTCTAAAATAAACTTTTACCATTATGCTAATAAACCTGAGGCTCTGGCGGTGATAGTAGAGCACCTCCATGCTCTGGTTTCACATGCAGTTTACATTGTCTCTCCCTCCCTTCTGATCCCCTTCACTCTACCTTATTTATTCTTATTTCAGCAGAGGAAGTTTCATCACAAAGTGATGGGGGGGGGGGTTTGCCTCTTGCAGAGTGTAAGGTACAACATGGAGGGGCTCTGGTAACGTCCCCAGAGCCTTCAAGGTTAGCAAACTTTTAAATATTGATTTTAGCAGGAATGAAGCCATAAATAACAAATATGCGAATATTCCCACAGTCACAGTGGCTGGATCTATGGGAAAGGTTCTCTGGTTTATCACAATGGTAGATTTCCTTTAACCCCTTCGGGGGGCGGCGATCGGTTGCCATGATAGCCTCGGGTCTTCGTTTGAAATGCCATATACTGCGATACAGTAGTATTGCAGTATATGGCAGGAGCGATCAGACCATCTAGGGTTAATGTACCCTAGATGGTCTAAGAAATAGTGGGGAAAAAAAGAAAAAAAAAAGTTTAAAAAATGTAAAAAAATAATAAAATATTAAAAGTTCCCTAGAACTGATATAAAATATAATAAATAGTAAAAATCACAGACACATTAGGTATCGCCGCGTCCCAAAATGCCCGATCTATCAAAATATAAAAACAGTTATTGACGGCGGTGACCTCCGGAACGGCAAATGGCGCCCAAATGTCCAAAACGCGACTTTTACACCTTTTTAGATGACATAAAAAATTTAATAAAAAATGATCAAAATGTCGCACAGTCCTCAAAATGGTAGCAATGAGAACGTCGGCTCATTTCGCAAAAAATGACACCTCACACAGCTCCATCCGCCAAAGTATGAAAAAGTTATTCGCGTCAGAAGATGGCAAAAATTTTTTTTTCTTTTTTGTACACATTCGTTTAATTTTTGAAAATGTATTAAAATGCAATAAAACCTATATAAATTTGGTATCACGGCGATCGCACCGAATCAAAGAATAAAGTAGAGGTGTTATTTGGAGCACAGAGTGAAAGTCGGAAAAACTGAGCCCACAAGAACATGACGCACATGCAGTTTTTTTCAATTTTTCCACATATTTATATATTTTTTGCGGCTTCCCACTACATGGCATGGAATAATAAATAACATCATGGGAAAGTAAAATTTGTTACGCACAAAATAAGCCCTCACACAGCTCTATACACGGAAAAATGAAAAAGTTATGGATTTTTGAAGATGGAGAGCGAGAAATTAGCGAAAATACCCTGCGTCCTTAAGGGGTTAATGAAATTAAGCTTCACCATGACCAAATATTATTAAATATTTTGTACTTACAAGCATAAAAATAAATATTTCATCAGCATTAAAAAAAAATTTAAGAAGCAGAAAGCACATTACAGCACAATATTGGGGCAGATTTATCAAGCCGTCTGAAAGTCAGAATATTTCCAATTGCCCACGGCAACCAATCATAGCTCCCCTTTAAAATATTCATGAGCACTGGTGAAATGAAAGCTGAGCTGTGATTGGTTGCCATGGGCAACTGGAAATATTCTGACTTTCAGACTGCTTGATAAATCTGCCCCATTGTGTTTAACAAAGTAGTTTTAACCCCTTACCGACATGAGATGTAAAAGTACGTCACATGCCTTGTGCGGGTGCATGTAGAGGGTTCACAGGCTTAGCCCTCTCCATAGCCAGTAAGTCTTTGCTGCATATTGCAGCAAAGGCTTACCAGTAACACCCGCGATCGGTGCCCACACCGATCAGGGGTATTTTCCCATTGATTGCTGCTGGCAAAGCTGCCGGCGGCTTCAAAAAGATGGCAGCGGCATTCAGAAGAGTAAAATTCCCATATACTGCCATACTGTATACACACCCACAGTTATTCCTGGCACCAGTCACAGAAGTGAACCCTTTAAACGCTACCAGCAAAGCAGTCTTAGTTCAGATCATCATCCCCAGAGTCTTTATTGGGGGGTCAATGATCCGTTGCCATGACTTCTCAGAGTATCTGAGTTTGTCATTTAGACAGATCTTAAATGTTTTGACATACTGAAACATATTGCATGCAAAACTTCCATATACTGCAGTATATATTGTAGTATGTGATAGGGTTCAAGTACCGTAGGAGCCTCGAAAACTGTAAAAATATATGTTTAAAATAGAAAAAACTAAAAATTAAATCAAATTAAAAATCATCCACATTCCCTAAATGTGATTTTTTTTTAAAAAATTATAAACATGTTAGACATCCCTGCATGTCCAAAATCTTTAAAAATTTAAATTAATTATTCCCAGTGCTGAACCCTTTGGTGTCCAGAAATCTGAATTTCACACATTAAAAAATTCAACAAAAAAGTGATGTAAGATTGTACAGTGCCCAAAATGGTAGCAATGAAAACATTGGCTCAACCAGCATATGATACCTTCTATAAATCTGTACACTGTAGTATGGAAAAGTTTCTTAATAAAGGGATTTTTAATTTGGACCACACAGTAAAAGCCATAAAAACAGCACAAAAATTGTGTCTCAAATCAATGTCGCAGCATTTGGAATTTTTTTCCAGCCTCCCATTACATGGCATGGAATATTATACTGTAATACTCCATTACAGTATGGAGTAGACTTTGTTAAGCAAAAAAAAAAAAATCCTTCTAAAACTCTGTACATGGAAAAAAATCAAAAGTTACGGATTTTTGAAGATGGGTAATGAAAATGGAAACAACAAAAAGTGGTCAGGTTGTTACGCGGGTATATTCATCAACTGAGGGAACTATACATACGAGTACAGTCATGTCATCACGCAAGACTTTGTGTTACTATAGATATATATGTATGCACAGGCATTGCAGATACTACAGAGTAGAATATTTTTTATTGAAAACTATTTTAACTTTTATTTGCATGAGAGAGGCTTTTTGTGCAGAAAGCAAAGCCTCTTGACATCTTTCCCCTTACCAATCACTTAAAGGGGTTGTGCCACGTTTGATTATCCCCTTTCCATAGTATAAGGCTATTTTCACATTGACTTAAAAGTAGCCTGGGAGAAAAAACGGCACTGTGCTAGAAAGAAGGAGGGAGGAGTGCTGCTCACCTCTCCCCTCTGCACCTGTCTGTAACCACAGGAAAAAATAGAGCACACGTGTGGCACCGTACCACCAACGGGCACAATAGCTGTCTATGGGAACATATATCCCCACTGTGTGGAAGCAGCCTGAGGCATAAAAATCTGATTGATGGGGGTCTGACTGCAGAGAAAGGATCTTGAGAATGGATTTCCACCAATTATGAGAACCGGGGTACCCATTCTCACTAATCGCCGAGTGGCAGGTCGGGCATGTGTCCTGCTGCTCCATTCAATCTACAGAATCTTTGAAAGTACCAGTATTAGATTTAGTAGGCCAAAAATAATCTCTGTAAATCTAATTAATATGTGTTATTCAAATGACAATAAAGAAAGGATATTCGTTTTTAATGCACTGGAATACGATCAAAATGAACAGAGACAAGGATACAAAAATGCATATGGTTATTCCCTACAGTAAAAGCTTTTGCTTCACTTTTGTGAACTTGCAGCAGCAAAACAGTTAATATATGAAAGCGTCATGTAAGGGAGAGACAGTGAAATTTTAGCAGGTGGACTAGTAACCTCACAAAAATGAAGTAGCCCCTGGATTGAAAATGGAATAAATAAAGTTGGCCCTGTGCACATTACGCTCTGCTTTTAGCACTCACGGCCATAAATCTCTTTTGAAACTGAAATTATACCCACCTATTTCCCGAAAAGAAGGATGGATCACTACCGCGCAGCAGGGTCAACATCAATTTATCTGCATAAGTCTTTGTCAGCGCAGATGTCAGCTTTTATCAGCCCAGATAAAGCATGTTTGATTTTGCTATTAACTTGAATGACTTTGTTTTTTTACAATGTTAAGGCCATGAGGGCTTCAGTTAACAGATCTTTTCCAGTGACAATGCTGACAACACATCAGCAGACAAAATAATGCCTCCTATACAAATAAAAGATCCAATGGAGAACTAGGGCCAGAGATCAAAGCCCGTTAATACAGTGACATCCAGATAAAATAAACTGCTACACAGTAAAAATGTTACACACAAGTTATTTCTCTGTCATTTTAGGCTGTTTAAAGGGGTTGTCCACTCTGAGAAGATTCCAGCAAATAACGGATACTGTTTGCATGATGAAAAGGTATAAAATTTTCCAATATACTTCATGTATCAATTCTTGTAGATTTTCTAGATTTCGTCTTACTTTCATGCAATGAAGGTGCTCGTTTTAATACACAGTATTCAAGAGCATCCGAATGGGGTGCGTTGATGTTCTCCTCAAGTTTTGGGACATGAGACAGGCACTGACTTACTCGGAAGCTTTTCCTAAAAAAAAAGGCTTTTTTTATGTAAGCCATAAATGGCGATAAAACAATAAAAGGTTCTTACAATTAAAAATTAATAATTTTTTAATACACAGTGTCATCAAAACTATGTGATGCTAACAAGCCGTGCACCTGTGTGACATCACATGACCCGGGAGCGGTGTTTATCCACAGGAAGTAAACACTGAAGCTTCCTAATTTATGAGATTTGATTTATAAATCTGTGAACAATTGATAAAGTATATTGGAAAATTGTATAATTATTCATTACACAAACAATATCAATTACGTTCTAAAAGTGGTGAACCCATTAGATGTTCAAGCAACTAGGTTTCATTCATTCATGCTACTGATAGAAACTACATATTGCGTCTCTTATTGGCAGGGCTTCCCCAATACTATAGGAAGGAATACAATATCTACTTTACTGCAGTACAGTAGGATTAGAGGTTTAAGGGACATTCATATGTATCAGCAGGGAACTGTAAGCTGCTAAAAGGCCGGTGATTCCAGATGGGCGACTACAAGTCCATCCGACTCACTTTCTTGTTTGACATGAATTTCCTAAGTATAATCTTTGTGTATGACTATCAGAATTATGTAACACAGAGCCATAGAAGGTTTTGACCTCACGTAAAAAGGTGCATGCACAGAGTTTACCAACTGTAAACTGCTACTTATAAGGTGCTATATAAGCCGGTCTGCCATCCTACAGTTCATTTCTCAACATTTTCACAAGGGTATAATGGACATGCTGCTGTATAGAAAAAGTACTTAGGGACTGTCTGCTAAGTACAAATGTCTAATATCTCAAGGTCCAGGAGGGGTAAAATTTTCCTCAGACTGCCTTTTAAAGCCATCTTAAGGGATTTTCCCAGCTTAGGCATCTCAAGAACGTTGTCCTGCTGACCCCTCTACCACAGCTAAACGTTGGTACCTTCTCTGAAAAATCGCAGATCTGAAGTCTTATAAAAGAAATCTAACATCAAACCAGAGACACTTATAGATCCAGGTACTATGACTGTGGTAATTTTCTTATATTTGTTATCCATGGCCTACTTTCTTCTAAAATCAACTTTTAAAATAAAGGCAGTGAAGCTTCACATTCTGCTACACTGGATTACATCAGGCAGAGGGATGATGGAAGTGCAGTGAAAAGAGAGGGGAGGTAACATTGCAAAAGCCTATGAAGCTACAGCACGGGGTGGCTCTGGTAATGCTTCCAATAGCCTTCTGGTTCTTTTGCATAATTTTGAAAGTTTATCTTAGTAGGAAAGTGGCCATGGATAACAAATATAATAGATTACCACAGTCAAAGGATGCTTGCATCTATGAGTTCCAATATAACGGGTATAAGCTGACCCAAGTATAATTTTAACACAAAAACTGGGAAAACCTATTGACTCAAGTACAAGCCTAGGTGGGAAATGCATTGGCCACAGCGTACAGCCAGTATATAGCTGACCAGTCCCCTTCCCCCACAGTATATAGCTGGCCAGCCCCCTGTCCCCAGTATATAGCCATCAAGCTCCTGCCCCCAGTAAACAGCCAGCCAGCCCCCTGCCCCCAGTATTTATCCCACCTGTCCCTGCCGCCAGAGAACACTAAGACAGAACCCCTGAAGCAGGGCAACTCGCAGGGGGTGTCAGAAAGAGGAGTACAGTGTTAATTTTTGTTTATAGACTCGAGTATAAGCAGAGTTAGGTATTTTTTAGCACATTTTTTTATCTTGGTTTCTCTATGCTTGATTGTGATAGTAGATTTCCTTTAAGAGACTTCAGATCGAGATGAGGGCAACAAAAATTCTTGGTTACTATTTTCAAATATTTCCATGCTTATGGATCCATTTAGAATAAGACACTCATTTTAAATGATAACAAATTTAAGCTTTCTTTTTCTACATTTGGAATATATGTTAAGATAAAAAAGCAATAAATTGTCGTTAGATTTTAAAAAAATCATAATCACTTGGGAAGAAAGCAGCAACATATAATTTGATCAAAGAATAAAGCATTAAAGGGTGTGTCGCTGCTCGATTTATCACTAAACAGCACAAATAGATTACAGCCTGCAGTCTGACAAAGCCATGATTTCTCCCGATACCAGCATGCCATTACAGAACAGAAAGCTCCGCTGATTGGATTCCTGCTACTTAGACCCATATCGGAGCCACAGGACCCCTCACGGTCAGGGGTGAAGGTTATAGAAGATTAAAAGTAGAAACTGTAATTTTAATGTTTATATTTCACTTTTGTGGTCAGAAATGAAATTATATGACATTCTAAAAGACCAGCTCCTATAATGGTTTGCCTCTCCAAACCTTAAAGAATTAGCAGGTTTACTTACACAGAAATGGTGCAACAAGAACATACATAAAGCAACATCATTGGTTTTGCTGCCACCAAGTGGATAGTTTTATTTTTATCTGGATAGCTTCAAACCTCTAGCATTACAGTATTAAAGAGCAAGTCTGCAAGGAAACCACAGGAAGGAAATATACTGTCCATTTATTGTATGTAGCACGAAAATTGTGTGATATTTTACCATTTGACCATTTGTTTTTTTTTTATTAGAACATGTTCACTACAATGCAATATCAGGGTGCTGGAGCACCAAGGAAGCTAGAACTTACAAAAAAGGTCAAAATGGAAAGACAAAAACTATATGAACTGAATAAATGTACTATACTTTACTAATAAATACCCTGTTATTATCCCCTGCCATTCAGATGATATGATATGGCCATATATCATATGATATGCCATGCACAAGGATGTCCTAGGAGGCGTTGTGAAGTCCAAGTCATAGTGAATCAGAGCATGAGGGATACCTACTCAGCAAGGGCATGGTGTATACACAAAAACTGTGGATATTTGGCTTGTAGGGGACATTATTTAGTTAGAAGGTCCTCTAACCTTTATAGATGCATTTAATGTGACCCTTTGAATGCACATGTCCAACCTGTAACTATCAGTAGGTTGTAGACCCACTGTGTTATCCTTGGACCTCTCTGGATTTTACTTTCACCCCTATACAGGGATCTGGACCTTAGCATGGAGAGATTGCAAGGCCGCTACCTCCTGGTGGTCCTGGTGTGGATAGCAGCTGGCGCGGTGGGCACAGAGACACCGGTAGGTGACACAGAGGGTTGAGGCAGGAACAGTCCGTAATCAGGGCAGGCAGCAAAATCGCATAGTTTAGTAATAGACTGAGGGTCAAGGCAGGTAAACGGGTTCTGAAATCAAAACAGGTCAGGAACAATTGATACACAGTACAGGACTTAACCATTGCAAGGTTTGAAGGAAACCTACCATTTGATTTGATGCATTATGAAGCAAACATACCTGGAGAATGCTGTACGAATGCTGTAGCTACACTGATGCAGGATCATATCTTGGTTACTGGTGCTGAGTGGTTTTGCTGATAAAACAGATATAACATTATGATAATGAAGCTCTGTCCCTTTTATGGCTGCTTCAGCGCTTGTCCTAGCATGTGACTGCAGGAGAGGATAATGTAATTCCTGGGTTGTTCCTGAAGGCAGAATAATCAATTGCTGCACCATTCCCCCAGCTGCTGTGTATGAGTGATCCAGCTCAGGTTGTTTAGTCATGCTTGACTAACCTCCATTTGTAGTTACAAGCTCATGTGTAAAGTGTCAGCCAGCCTGACCCAGCTTTCCCAAGGTCCTGAATGTTATAATTGTTTTTTTTAGCAAAACCCCTCAGCTCAGAGATTAACTAAGATATGTTTCTCCATCAGTGTAGACACAGCATTCTCCAAGTATGTTTGCTTCATAATGCATCAAATCAAATGGTAGATTTCCTTTAAAGCAGCACCTTGTCATAAGTATCAACTGAGTGTCACACAGTGTCATCAAGGGTGAACTAACCTCTCCTAATTGAGACCTTCACTCTTTTTTTTTAAATAAATGAGCTAATTTTCCCTTTGATTACAAGAAGGCCTGTAATAATAAATCTGAGTCATTTACCAGCAGATAATCACTTGGCTTTCTTTATTAGGCGTCTACACTCTAAGAAGGTGATGCCCTTAAATTCATCCATAGCTTGGACTTGAGACAAGTGTGTTAAAGGAAATCTACCACTTTGTAAAAGCACTGAGGTCACTTACAGTTTGCTGCTTTCTTTCTGTAATTTTTTTTTAGCAGGAAAAAAATGAGTTATAAAAATATATAAATGAGCTGCTCCTTCAATACCAAAACTTCCCCTTAGCAAAATGCAAATTATGCTGACGTGCTTTAGGGGACAGTAGCAAAGCACCTCAGGGCCCCGGGTCCATAAGTTGCTGGAGCCAGGAGTGGATAAAGGAGGAAGCATGAGAGAAGGTGCGGGTGGGTGGATGAGTAGGGGTGCTGTTATTGCAGGGGAGATAGAGCACTGAGGTGCACTGGTAATGCCCCCCAAAGCCCTTCAGTCTAATTTAAATATACAGGCAGTCCCCGGGTTACATACAAGATAGGGTCTGGAGGTTTGTTCTTAAGTTGAATTTGTATGTAAGTCGAAACTGTATATTTTATAATGGAAGTTCTAGACAATTTTTTTTCTTTTGCCCCAGTGACAATTGGAGTTTCAATTTTTGGTGTAATTGGACCAAGAATTATCAATAAAGCTTCACCTTACACCTTACATCTCATCATTGCAGTCTGGGACTATAGTAAAGCATCTAGAGAGCTTCACCAGAGGTCACAGTGGGCAGAGGGGTCCGTCTGTAACTATGGGTTGTCTGTAAGTCGGGTGTCCTTAAGTAGGGGACCACCTGTATTTCAAATATACTTTTAAAGTCAAGTTTTTGCATATAAATTATGGCATTTTATCGGAATGATTCCCTGGAAAGAAAACTGACTTATGAATTACATTTCCTAATAAACTTGACAAGACATTTTACATGTCAGCAATACACTGGGAGTTGTTCTAATGTAATAGAAGTCAATTACAGGGATTATTTGCTAATCTTTTACCCCCACTTGAGTTTGTATAATTAAAGGATGTATAATCTATTAGGAGAACAATCTAGTTGCATAATGATCCTGCTGCCTCCATTTATAAGATAAGTTAAACTCATGCAGAGCGCACAAGCTTGTTATGGACGCTAATCCCCTTAGAATATGATACATATTGTCTAAAATTGTCTACCCTGATGATCCATCCGAATCAGGCACCACGATATATGGAGGAAAGCTAAAAGTGATGGATTCGGAGTGTAATAAGCTTATTTTAAAAATCAATGTTCCCATCTTGGAAACCATCAATAATACTGGCTGAGAAAGCTCACTAGGAGCTGGAGATTCATTTTTATCTCAGGTATAACTAAAGGGGTGCAGAAGTTACAGTTTTACCCCAGCCCTTAGTGGGCCCTGCCATAGATATTGCATCCAGATCCACGAGTATAAAAAGGAACAGGTCACCAGATTTTATCCCACTAAACGAGCAGCACCTGCAAGTAAGATGTGAAATGTGCTTTACAGAATTGCTTCTTTTACAAAAACCCTATAAAAAAAAACTTCTCCACAGTCATTTGAAAATGAGCAAATGAGTCATATTTTTCCTCAGAGGATTCAAGTTTAAAGGCTTCAGGAGGAGAGTCACTTCAGATGTTCTTTGATTCTAGCAATAGGATTCTGGTATGAAATCATAGATAAGAGTCTCATCTTTCAGATCAGGATGTGGTTCTATGGTCTACACAGCAGGAAAAAAAAGATTCACCAGATTTTACCCCATTAAGGTCCTAGCCCCCTCAGGTAGGGTCCATTCTAGAATTCCCTCCTTTATGTGAAATCTCATCCAAATTCATGAGAACATGAACAGGACAGTCATATTTTGCCTAAGAGGAGACTAGTTAAGGGGCTGCAGGAGGAGTGTCACTTCAGACATCCAAGCCATATTTCTAGGTCCTACATAAAATATTATAGGGGTATCTAAGTGACACTCCAACTTCAGCCTCTACACTTAAGTCATATCAGGGAAATATGATGATTTTTTTTTTACTATAGGTAATCATCAAGATTTCACATACAAGAAAGGACCCCACCTGGAGGGACTGTTAGGTTCCCTTTAAAGTTACTTCCATGATTCTGATTTTATCTCCCGTATAATCCAGCAACTTCTCAAAACTAAATTATTGGAACCTTCTGCCAGTGTATGAAATGTCCTTTCTAGAATTCCCTCTTTTACGTGTAATGTCACCTGTTTACCTATAAACAAATCTCCCCCAAAGTTAGGCAAATATGGCTCTCATCAACTCCTTTTCACACGAGAGGAGTCAAATTTAGTAGTTGCAAGGGAAGGGTCACTTTAGAAGCCATTTTCTGTGGTTCTAAAGTACTGTATATACTCGAGTATAAGCCGAGACCCCTAATTTTAACACCAAAAACCGTGAAAACCTATTGACTCAATTATAAGCCGAGGGTGGGAAATGCAATGATCCCAGACCCCCCCCCCCCCAAGTATAAAGCCAACAAGCCCGCAGTAGTATACAGCCAGCCCAGCCCGCCCCCAGTAGTATACAGCCAGCCCAGCCCGCCCCCAGTAGTATACAGCCAGCCCAGCCCGCCCCCAGTAGTATACAGCCAGCCCAGCCCGCCCCCTGTAGTATACAGCCCGCCCAGCCCGCCCCCTGTAGTATACAGCCCGCCCCCAGTAGTATACAGCCCGCCCCCAGTAGTATACAGCCCGCCCCCAGTAGTATACAGCCCGCCCCCAGTAGTATACAGCCCGCCCCCAGTAGTATACAGCCCGCCCCCAGTAGTATACAGCCAGCCCAGCCCGCCCCCTGTAGTATACAGCCAGCCCAGCCCGCCCCCTGTAGTATACAGCCAGCCCAGCCCGCCCCCTGCAGTATACAGCCAGCCCAGCACGCCCCCTGTAGTATACAGCCAGCCCAGCCCGCCCCCTGTAGTATACAGCCAGCCCAGCCCGCCCCCTGTAGTATACAGCCAGCCCAGCCCGCCCCCTGTAGTATACAGCCAGCCCAGCCCGCCCCCTGTAGTATACAGCCAGCCCAGCCCGCCCCCTGTAGTATACAGCCAGCCCAGAACGCCCCCTGTAGTATACAGCCAGCCCAGAACGCCCCCTGTAGTATACAGCCAGCCCAGCCCGCCCCCTGTAGTATACAGCCAGCCCAGAACGCCCCCTATAGTATACAGCCAGCCCAGCCCGCCCCCTGTAGTATACAGCCAGCCCAGCCCGCCCCCTGTAGTATGCAGCCACCTCAGCCCGCCCCCTGTAGTATGCAGCCACCTCAGCCTGCCCCCTGTAGTATGCAGCCACCTCAGCCTGCCCCCTGTAGTATGCAGCCACCTCAGCCTGCCCCCTATAGTATACAGCCAGCCCAGCGATTAACAAAAAAAAAAAGCCTATATACTCAACCTATGGCGGCCTCGATGTGCAGCGCTGCTCCACCGATGTCAGCACGGGTCCTCTTCTGTCTTCCGACGTCTTCTGTCTTTGGTAACATCCTGCAGGGCGCGGCCATGTTCTTCCCCGCCGGCAGGCACATAGTAGGACGCAGCCGCTGCTGACGTCTTACTATGCGCTGGCCGTGAAGAAACATGGCCTCGCCCTGCAGTATGTTACCAAAGACAGAAGACGTCGGAAGACAGAAGAGGACCCACGCCGACATCGGGGGGAGCAGCGCTGCGCATCGTGGGCCACTGGAGGGTGAGTATATATTTTTTTTAAGTGTATTGACTCGTGTATAAGCTGAGTTGCGGATTTTCAGCACATTCTTTGTGCTGAAAAACTCGGCTTATACACTAGTATATACGGTAACTACAAACATGATTTTTATGTCATATTAAAGCTAAGAATCTCATCTTTCATGAGATTCTTATCTATAATATGCAAAATAAAATTACTATGGGTACTAGAAAACAGAAGATAGGGGCTTCTGAAGTGACACTACCCCTGCAACTACTTAACTTGACTCATCTAATGTGAAAATGGAATAAGAAGAATCATATTCGCCCGACTTTTGGGGAGATTTTATAGATAAATAAGAGAGAAAAAATCAAAACTAAAAGTGGATTTGGTTACTTCAAATAAGGCTGGTTTCACAAGAACGGGTTTGATCTGCGCATGAACCAATGTCCCAAGCGCTCGTTCATAAACAGCCTATCCTTTTAGTAGATCTGGACATAAGAGGACATTTTTTTTGTAGACAGAGAGACTTAAAGGGAATATATCATCAACAAATAAGTTTGTCTAAACGAGGTTTTTATTAAAATATATTTTAAATGACTATTGTTTAGAAAATATCTATGTATTTTATATATATATCTATATCTATATATCTATATATCTATATATATCTATATATATATCTCTATCTATTTAGTGAAGTATGCAGTTTTCACCCTAGCCACGGATTTGCAGGTCAGTTTAGACAAGTGCAACACCCCTGCCAATGCATAGGCTAGGTGGTTGTTGCGAATAGCGTCCTCTCCTTGTAAGGATCTGTGCAACTCATTCAGAAGCTACTGTAGCAAAACAGACAGACACCAGTATTGTGACATGTGTAATGGCTTGTTAAGCTTGTTGAACATAGAGCCTGAGACCAACTGTCTCTCCTGTATAGGCTTCACAAACAGAACATGGTGGCAGCTGGTCACAGAACCTGTGTATAACAAGTCTGCATCTCCTGAGAACCTGTGTATAACAAGTCTGCATCTCCTGAGAACTTGCGTGAATCACAGCAACTGTAAGTACATCATTTCTTCCAATCTTTCACAGACCTGGAGACACTGGAAGGAAGAGTTCATTCTGTATGTGGATCTGACAGAGGCACAAAGTGATGAGAAAAGGAAAGTAAAGCTCTTTTATCACCTTGTTTGGGAAAAGGAGAGAGAAATAGCAAAGACCCTAATCCCAGAAATCTCTGACAGTCTGGTGCTGAGGACATTGTGCAGGCATTTGACAAACACTGTGACCCCAAAAAGAATGAGCCTATGGAGAGATACAAGTTCTTCTCAAGGGATCAGGAGGTTGGGGAGAATGTGAACAGATATGTGACATAGCTGAGAAGACTGGAGATGATGGAAGGCACCAGTGATGAGGACATTACAAGGCTACAGCTGCAGCCTGCAACAGAGAATGTCCATGTAGCAAATCAGGTAAAGCAGTTATTTGCAACCTTTTTGTTGGATAAGCAGCCCATTAGATTTCAGCTGGATCGTGGAGCAAGCTGCAATGTAATCCCATGTGCTCTGCTGAAAAAACAGGTTTCCACTGAGCCCACGGACAAGGTACTGGTGATGTACAACAAAAGTGTTTTGAAACCTATGGGGACCTGCAAGCTTAAATTAAATAAGACCTGTCACCACCGAATAATACCCCCACCAAATATGTTACCCCTAATCCTGTCCCCAGCCCCTTTATATTTATCCAATTTTTATTACAATTTGTGTTTGCAAACAAGAGGTCAGATCGTCGTACAGGTGCCCTGGCAGTCGGCCTTATTCATGAGGGGGCCGGCCGAAACACCCCCTCCATGCCTCTGTCATCAGGGACATGCAAGAATAGCAGGCAGCAGCGCATATATTGCACAATCGCTGCTGGCACTATGCGATGCGTCGCACTGACATCGCCGGGTGCTCTGTGCTGACAGCGGCCGCAGTGGGGCTTATTCACAGCGCCGGGCGAACATTCACCCGGCGCCATGAATAAGCGTGGCGCCGCCACTGTCAGGGCGCCGCATCACATAGAGCCGGCAGACATTGTGCAATACATACGCTGCTGTCAGCGACAGGGACGTGGAGGGGGTGTGTCGGCCGGCCCCCGCATGAATACGGCCGACTGCCAGGGGACCTGTACGACGCTCCGACCGCTTATTTGGTAAGAGGTTGGATCGATTAAATCTATGTTTGTACACACAAATTGTAATAACAATTGAATAAATATAAAAGGGGCTGGGGACAGGATTAGGGGGAACATATTTGGTGGGGGTATTTTTCGGGGGTGACAGGTCCTCTTTAAGGAACCCATGTAACAAAAAGAGTTACAAAGTGAAATTTACAGTGCTGCCAGTGCTGGTAGTGATCATGTAGTATTACTGGGTGTAAAAGCAGTTCAAACTATGAACTTAATAAAGGTGCAGACCCACAACATTATGGCTGTTGAAGTGTCCCAGAATATACAAAATCCAAAAAACCAAAAATGAACAATCGAGGGTTCCTAGAAGGTAGATACAAACTAGAAATTGATAACACGGTGTCACCTAATAGATTACCGGAAAGAAGGGTGCCTATAGCTTTAATGTAACCACTAAAAGAGGAGCTGCAGGATTTGCGGGAGCAAGACATGATAGCACCAGTACAGGAGAGCACAGACCGGATCAGCAGTTTGGCCATAGTCAAGAAACCATCTGGTAAATTAAGAATATGCATTGTTCCCAGGCCACTGAATAAAGCACCGAAAATAAATCACTACCCAATGCCTACAATAGAAGCTATTCTACCAGATTTATCAAAGGCTAAAATATTTTCAGTATGTGATGTAAAAAATGGATTCTGGCATGTAGAACTGGATGAAAAATCAAGTTCACTGACTGCATTTTCATCCCCATTCGGACACTTTAAATGGCTAAGAATGCAAATGGGACTAAGTCCTGCTCCAGAGGTGTTGCAGCAGAAATTGATGCAAGCCTTGGAAGGACTCCCTGGAGTCAAAACAATAGCAGATGATATACTTACAGTGGGAGAAGGGGGAAGACATGGAATCAGACATCAAGGAAAATGATACAATTTCTGGAGAGATGTAGAGTTAAGCAAATAAAGCTAAAAAAGGAGAAATTCAAACTGAAAATGACAGAAGTCCCATATCTCAGACATCTTCTCACCTAAAATGGTGTAAAACTTGAGCCACTGAGACAGCTAACACACAAAGACGTCCTCTGGGAATGGACAGAATCCCAGGAAAGTGCTTTCCAGGCGGTGAAGAAGGCGATTGCAGATACAACAATCCTAAGGTATTTTGATCCAGATCAAGAGGTGGTGGTACAATGTGATGTTTCAGAAAAAGGCCTGGGAGCAACATTGATGCAGGCGCAACAGTCATTTACATTTAGATATAACAGGGATATGCACAGATTGAGAAGGAGTTACTGGCTGTGGTATTTGGACTGGAGAGGTTCCACCAGTACACTTATGGTCGCTTGATCACAAGCCTTTGGAGAGTATTACCTAGAAACCGCTACTAAATGCCCCAAAGAGACTGCAGTGCATGCACTTACGACTGAAAAATAGGAGTTTGACATTTGCTTCTGTCTGGGAAAAGACTTACTGATTGCAGATACTCTTAGTAGAGCTTGCCTACCCATCACAAAGGATGAAGAAAAAGAAATAGAAAGCATCAATATGGCTGACTACCTAGCAGTGTCAAAGGAAAAACTGAAACAAATTCAGACATTTACAGAGAAAGATAAAACTCTCCAAATTCTGAAAACGGTCATTGTGCAAGGCTGGCCAAAGTACACGAATTCTTTCTATTCTTTCACACCAGATATGAGCTTTCTGTACATCAAGGAATCAGCTTTAACCCCATAAGGACGCAGCCATTTTGTAGCTTAAGGATCAGCCCGTTTTTTTGGATTCTGATATTCATCGTTTTATATGGTCATAACTTTTGAACACTGTTACTTATCTAAATGATTCTCAGATTGTTTTTTCCCCACATGTTGTACTTCATTTTAGTGGTAAATGTTGGCTGATAAGTTTTGCATTTATTTACAAGTAAGATTTTCAGAATTGACTATTTTGGGGATAAATACAGTTTTGAATGAAATTTTACACATTTAGCAAACCAAGTCCCCTATATAACCAACCCATTTTCAAATATGCACCCCTCAAGCTATCAGAAACAGCTTTTTGGAAGATTGTTAACCCCTTGAGATCTTCATTGTAATTGAATCAAAATGGAGGTGAAATTTTGGTCAAATTGTGTCAGTTATACGTTCATTTAGCCCTAAAATTTACACATTTCCAAAAAATAAAAAGAGAAAACCCACCATACAATTTGTTCTATAATTTCTCCCGAGTACAGAGACCCACCACATGTGGCCATTACTTGTTTTATGGGGGCACAGCGGGGCACAGAATGGAAGGAAGGACCTGCAACTGCCAGGATTTTAGTTTCCTCATTGGGCCATTTTGTAGGCTATAAAATTTCGATTTTGCGTTATTGGGGCCATGTGACGGCAATTTTTTGCGGGATGAGATGCAGGTTTGTTTTGTTGTCTTCCAAATGGCATTACATTGTTACTTTTTGGGCTACGGAGCTGGTTGATGGCTTGTTTTTTGCAGGACATGTTGTACTTTGCACCAGTATCATTCTGGAGTACATGTTTTTTATCCCTTTTTATAGCATTTTTTGTGGGATTGAATAGGTAAAAAAATCATAATTTTTAGAGGGTTTATAACAATTTTTTTTTTTACAGAGTTTATCGTGCGGGTTCAATAATTATTTACTGTTATATACATTCTATATACACTCACCGGCCACTTTATTAGGTACACCATGCTAGTAACGTGTTGGACCCCCTTTTGCCTTCAGAACTGCCTCAATTCTTCATGGCATAGATTCAACAAGGTGCTGGAAGCATTCCTCAGAGATTTTGGTCCATATTGACATGATGGCATCAGACAGTTGCCGCAGATTTGTCGGGTGCACATCCATGATGCAAATCTCCCGTTCTACCACATCCCAAAGATGCTCTATTGGATTATGATCTGGTGACTGTGGAGGCCATTTGAGTACAGTGAACTCATTGTCATGTTCAAGAGATGATTCCAGCTTTATGACATGGCGCATTATCCTGCTGAAAATAGCCATCAGATGTTGGGTACATTGTGGTCATAAAGGGATGGACATGGTCAGCAACAATACTCAGGTAGGCTGTGGCGTTGCAACGATGCTCAATTGGTACCAAGGGGCCCAAAGAGTGCCAAGAAAATATTCCCCACACCATGACACCACCACCACCAGCCTGAACCGTTGATACAAGGCAGGATGGATCCATGCTTTCATGTTGTTGATGCCAAATTCTGGCCCTACCATCCGAATGTCGCAGCAGAAATCGAGACTCATCAGACCAGGCAACGTTTTTCCAATCTTCTACTGTCCAATTTCAATGAGCTTGTGCAAATTGTAGCCTCAGTTTCCTGTTCTTAGCTGAAAGGAGTGGCACCCGGTGTGGGCTTCTGCTGCTGTAGCCCATCTGCCTCAAAGTTCGATGTACTATGCGTTCAGAGATGCTCTTCTGTCTACCTTGGTTGTAACGTGTGGCGATTTGAGTCACTGTTGCCTTTCTATCAGCTCGAACCAGTCTGCCCATTCTCCTCTGACCTCTGGCATCAACAAGACATTTCCGCCCACAGAACTGCCTCTCACTGGATGTTTTTTCTTTTTCGGACCATTCTCTGTAAACCCTAGAGATGGTTGTACGTAAAAATCCCAGTAGATCATCAGTTTCTGAAATACTCAGAACAGCCCTTCTGGCACCAACAAATATGCCACGTTCAAAGGCACTCAAATCACCTTTCTTCCCCATACTGATGCTTGGTTTGAACTGCAGGAGATTGTCTTGACCATGTCTACATGCCTAAATACACTGAGTTGCCGCCATGTGATTGGCTGATTAGAAATTAAGTGTTAACGAGCAGTTGGACCTGTGTGTCCTAATAAAGTGGCCGGTGAGTGTATGTGGGGTTTGTGTTATATGTCTCTTTATATGTTTTGGGGCTTTTGGGCATTTTTATTGATTTCTTTCTTTATTTTTTATCGAATAACTTTTTTTTTTACCTTTTCACTTTTTCCAGCATGGGACATGAACAAGCAATCATCTGCTTGTTCATGATAATACTCTGCAATATGTACTCGTATTAGCAGGGTCAGACTATGCACATGCATAGGCTGGCACTGTGCCTGTAAGATAACATCATAGACGCCATCTTACTGGCAGTTCTTACAGGCAACACTGGCGTCCAGATCGGACCCCAGTGATGCCACAGCAACCATCAGCTCCCCCCCTCCCCCCCCCCCCCCGAAAACAGCTTGGGGTGCCCATCGTGGGGGAAAGATCCTCCAGAGGCATGTTAGATGCCGTGGTCGCGTTGACCACGGCATTTAACATGTTAAGCACCCGCGATCTAAGCCAACTCCGCGGGTGTTACACTGGGGCGCCGGCTATTAGTTACAGCTGAACTTGAGCTGAACTGGTATCGGCTCTGTGTCCGATATATATGACGCTGAGCGCTAAGTCACTGCACTCAGCGTCCAATATATCGGACACAGAGGGGGAAGGGGCTAAAGGGAACCAGGCACCTGGAGACCAATTTTTAGCACTCCCCTAGTCCCCACAGTGCATAGTACATACACTGCCAAAGTGTTTTTGTATTAAAAATAGGTTTTACAGAAATAAAGATATGTTATATTGTACCTTTCATTAGCATCTGCTGTGTGACTAGGCAGTTGCCAATTGGGAGGGGCTGGAAAGGAGCATTCCCCCCCACCCTTGGGAAACATGTGACCTTTTCAAATATATGAATAACTCCCCTCACTCGGGATTGGCTGTAGAGGAGCAGAGGGCATCGCTAAGCCAAGTGATGGGTGTTTTCATATATTTGAAAAGGTCACATGGAGAAGCTGTTCCCCAAGGGTGGGGGGAAAACTGCTCCTTTCCAGCCCCTCCCAATAGGCAACTGCTCATACGTTCTTATGAATGTACCTTTATACAGACATGTTTATACAATTACACACATTTATACACTCCTATATGCGTACATTTTTATACACACACACTCGTATACTTACACCTATATACATACAAGTATACACACATTTTTGCACTCTGTTGCACTGTATATACAAACTCATAAAGTATATACACACATACTGTATATAAACAACATTGTTCCATTTAAAAGAGAAAGGATGTGGCAATATGTTCTGGCCTGTATTGGACGCACTACTTCTGTGTGTGTACAGTAAAGCAGGAAGCAACTTGTTGGTAGACAGACATTAGTATTGTGACATGTGTAATGGCAGGTTGTTGAATATAGAGCCCGAGACCAACCTCTGTGTTTGAAGCCAATACAGGAGAGACAACTAACAGAACAGCTACTACTGGGTAAACTTAGTAATTGTAGCTTGAAGCCACTGTCTGGTAAGGCAAGAGTTAGGAATGTGAAATCCGGTTACCCAATGATATTCTTTGTAAAGAAAGCTGGAAGCTCATTGGAGAGTGCTGGCACCTGGAGAGTATAAGACACCCTGGTGGAAGGGAGCACATAGTCTGCCGTTTAAGTCAGAGTGAGAAACTCCATCTTGGAGCACATGACAGCAAAGCAGCAGAGGAGAGAACACCACATGTGTGTGATGCCACAGCCAGTGTCATAATACCAGGAAGCAGAGGGGTGTCAGGCCACTACCTAGACACACTACAAGGAAGCAGAGGTCCACCATCCCGGCTCCATTTTTACCAGCCCAGCCTGAAAGCAATCCTTCCTGTGGACCAGCTTTCCAGCTCTGTTGAATCTGCTGCTACGGTTTGGCCGCTGCCTGCAGTTTGAAGTTGAATAAAGAACTGCAAGTCGATTTGCATGATGTGCCTCTGTGTAATCCCTGGACCAGGCTGCATCACCATCACGAGCTCCCCAGCCTCCATCATCCAGGGACTCCTGCATATACCTCAGGGGTTGCCCAAGGCAGAAACCTATTGCATCAGCCTCTTCTCTACTCTTATCTCTATTTTTGTTGCACTCACCACCAGCTGGAGACCCGCCAGCTGTCCCAATACCAAGCACCGCGACCATAGCGTGCCCAAGGCCACATAAGACAAGCACAGGGTATACAGTGTTTCATATATATAGTTGGAGGACTAAGTAATGTCAGGCAAACTACATAAAGATATGGTCTTGTATGCATCAGAATTAGTCAGCTTTCTTTCAATTAACAATCAAGATCTGCAACACGACATCCACAATCCAGGGAAGTTTTTCAGAGCAAGAATAGATTCAATATTCAAAAAGCATACAAACCACCCGGCTGCGGAACAGCTTATTATCCCACAGTCTATTCCAAGCAGCCATTGCAGGTGGCAGTAGTCACAGTCCTCACATCTGCAGAAGCCCACGTTACCCCTGAAGAGCCAGACATATAGCTGGCAGTATAAGTCACTTGAATCTACATTGACTTGTTTGAAGTTCTTATCCCAGCAGGGACCATTTGGCACCACTTGATGGAGTCGGTTTGATCTTAGCTCATCATCGTCTTTATGCTCATTAATGTTGTTAAGCAAATGATGCCAACCTGTCAAGATCACCTTCTCTAGCATCCAGAATAGAATTTAGACCTTGCCAACTACTTCTTTCGAGGATTTTTAATACATCTATTAAATATTAAATTTCTTACAACAGTATCGTACAAAACTACACAAATGTCCTTCCCCTATAATATTAAAAGTAACTCAAATGGCAGTTACTCTTTTATGCTTTTGCCCAACAAGCTTTTTAGTTCCATCTACAGTACTCCATAACTATATGCCCTCTCCCCCGGACTGATAATAGGTAAGCGGGGGGGGGGGGGGGGGGGGCATATAAAATGTATTACATTTCTCCAGAATCTTGTGGAGAAACTGTGTATTGTGAGGTCCCTGAAAATCTATGCTTCTAATGAAAACTAAATGTTACCCTTACCTACAGAAAATTATGTTGTCAAAAGGAATTTTGGGAACCTATACAGGATCATTTAAAAAACCCCAATCCCCATATATAAAAATAGGGCATTCTGGGCTATATAGCCTTAGAGGAGTGTTGATCATACAGTGTGAACACACAAGTTGGTGCACACACTGGCCATTTTAGAAGTCGAGAGCGCTGGAGCAGGGGGAGCGAGCGAGTGGAGGTTGAAGGGTTGCAGGCCAGCTATGGCAGGGTACTTGAACCTGTTGTCTGTGTTACAGCCACCAATGAATAGTGATATACACTGCCCATAGATAGTCCACCAGCGTCCCTAAAGGACATATGGTGCTAAACTAGGAAAGTCACTTACGCCCTAGATCAGTGATGGCAAACCTTTTAGAGGCCGAGTGCCCAAACTACAACAAAGACCCGCTTATTTATCGCAAAGGACACCAATAAAGCAGAAAATAGAGGTAGAGATGTCACTTTAAAATAGCTCTGTGCACAGCAAGTCCTGGGCTGTCTGGGACTGCAGGAAGATACCTGGAGTCATCTCCAGTGATGGCCTGGGTGCCCACAGAAAGGGCTCTGAGTGCCACCTCTGGCACCAGTGCCATAGGTTCGCCATCACTGCCCTAGATCTTGGGTATTGCAGTGTCCTCCAGCTCTATTCAGTGACACTTATCTATTACAGAACATTTCAACAGAATCAAGATAGACATATTTTATATATTCCTCAGGCATTCTAAACACTAGTTGAGGTCCCATTAACTCCTTAATGCCGCAGCCTGTTTTTAAGTTAATGCTGAGACCTTTTTTTTTTTTTTTTTTTTAATTTGACCAGTGTCTCTTCCTGTGGTAATAACTTTTCAAAACTTTAAGATATCCTTGTGATTTTGAGACTGTTTTCTCATGAGACATTGTAGTTTATGGTAGGATTATCATTTTGGTGATCAGTATCTTTTTTGGAGAGACCTTTTGCCATTGGTCTTTTTAATTCCATAATTTGTTTTACATTTCCATTTTTTTTACCGATCTGAGAAGGTTTTACGTTTTAGTAGCAACTTCTCAGATTTTAAAGAGATTTGAAAAATGCTAAATTTTTAGTGACCAATTCAGTTTAGAAGTGCCCTAAAAAGGATTATGTACTATACATCCCACAAGTAACACCATTTTATGAACCCAACAACTCAAACATCTGAGAAGTCTGTTAACCCTTTAAATCTTTCTCTGGAAGCAAACAAATTGGATTGGAAATTTTGTAATTTAAATTTTAGAATAAGATTATTCTCATTTAGCCCTAAAATGGATACATTCAGAAGGAATTTAGGGTAAATATATAAATATACATTCTACAATGTCTGCCCTGCTTCTTCCGAGTACGGCAATACCAAACATGGGGATGTCAACTGCTCTTTAGTCGTACAGCGATGTCCAGAACAGAGTTTGTACCATTGAGTTTTTGGAAGACCAATTTGGCTGCAAATATTTCATGGTGCCATAGTGTACTTGAAGAGCCCCTGAAGTAACAGTACAATAGAAGACCCCCCAAAAATGTCACCATTTGGGAAACTAGACCCCTCAGAGAATTTATCTGGGGTTGGGGTGAGCATTTTAAACCCCAACATGCTGGGCCAAAATCTTATGCAAATTAAATGGTGCAGATTAAAAAATGCATTTTTATCTCAAAAATTTCATTTTAGTGCCTAATATATTGTGTCCCACCTATGCCACTTTAGACAAACACCCCAAATATCATTCTGTGGGTCGTCCCAAGTACGTAAATACCACACGTGCCAAAAATTGACTGGCTGGACACACGGCAGGACTGAGAAGGGAAGGAGTGAAATTTTGCTTTTGCAGCTCCGCTTTCACAAGTTTGGATTTGGAGTGCCATGTCATGTTTGCAGGCCCGTGAGGGACAAGTGCAATAGAAACCCCCAAGAAATTATACCATTTAGGAAACTACACCCCTCAAAGAATTTATCTGGGGTTGTGTCAAGCACTTTAACCCCCCAAATGATGGTCAAAATTTAATCCAACGTAAATGGTGCATATTAAAAATTGTGTTTTATCTCAAAAATGTAATTTTAGCGCCTAATATACTGTGCCCAACTCATGTCACTTTAGACAAACAACCTAAATATCATTCTGTGGGTTGTCCCGAGTATGGCAATACCACACATATGCCAATAATGGGCACACGGTAGGGCTCAGAAGAGAAGGAGCGAAATTTTACTTTTGCAGTTCCGCTTTCACACGTTTGGATTCGGAGTGCCATGTCATGTTTGCAGGGCCCGTGAGTTGCCAGTGCAATAGAAATCCCTGAGAAATTATACCATTTTGGAAATAAAACCCCTCAAAGAATTTATCAGGAGGTGTGGTGAGCATTTTAACCCCAAACATGATGGTAAAAATCTAATGCAAAGTAAATGGTGCAGAGCAAATATTGCGTTTTGTCTCAAAAATGTCATTTTAGTGCCTAGTATATTGTGCCCAACACATGGCAGTTTAGACAAATCGCCCCAAAAATCATTCTGTGGGTTGACCTGAGTACGGAAATACCACACGTGCCAAAAGTTGACAGGCTGGGGACACGGCAGGGTGAAAAGGGAAGGAACGAAATTTTGCTTTTGGAGCATCCTTGTCACTAGACTGGTGTTGGGGTGCCCCTGAGGTACCAGTACAATAGAACTCCCCCCCCCCCCCCGGGTAGTGACCCCATTTTAGTAAAGTGCACCCCTCAAAGAATTTATCTAGGGTTGTATGAACATTTTAACCCCTGAAATGCCGGGACAAATGTAATACAAAATGAAGGGGGCGGTGTAAAAATTGCATTGTTTTCTCAAATGTGCTAAAGTAGGAAGAAATTTATTCAGCCCAACTCATCCCACTGTGGATAAACACTCACACACAACAAACACACAAATAATTATGTGGGTTACTACGGGTATGGCAATGCCCCATGTGTAGCAATAGTCTACAGGCTGGGGACACAGCAGGCCAGAGAAGGGACAAGCAAATTCTAGCTTTTGGAGCACCCTTTTCACTAGACTGGTGTTGGGGTGCCCTTGAGGTACCAGAACAATAGAAACCCCTTGAGTAGTGACCCCATTTTAAGAAAGGGCAATCGTCAAAGAATTTATTTAGGTTTGTATGAGCATTTTAACCCATAAGATTCTGGCTCAAATGTAACACAAATTGAATGGTGTTGAATAAAATTTGCTTTGCAATTTCACTTAATTTGTCATTGTAGTGTCAAAAGTATTTTGCCCAATTCATGCCACTGGAGACAAACACCCCAAAAATCATCAAGCAGGTTCTCCCAGGTACGTGGCAATAATCTAAAAGAGGGAGACATGGCAGAGCTCGGAAGAGAATGGCATTTGGAGTACCGACATTTACTTTTTTTTTGGCACCATAAAACATTTGTAGATGCCCTTAGGAGAGAAACCTCTGAGAATTAGAGGTCACTACACATCCCTTCATAAATTAATCTAGGGGTGTAGTGAGCATTTTAATCCCACTGGTGGACCCCAAGGATGATGCATAATGGTTAGTGCATAGTACAAAATTAAGATTTAGAAACCTACCGGTAAATCAGTTTCCACTAGTCCACCATGACGGCCACCTGGAGGATGCCCTTTGACCTCTGTGGGAACAGGAAGGAGAGAGGTTAAAAGTCCCCTCCCAGCATCCTCCCACCAGTGTCTACCAAATAACCACACCTGGAATGGATGCAACTGTATTTATTAGTATGTTAAGTCACACACCTGAATAAAAAAACAATTAATATTAGGGAGGGAATAAATAGGCCGTCATGGTGGACTAGTGGAAACTGATTTACCGGTAGGTTTCTAAATCTTAATTTCCACCACGTCCCCCATGACGGCCACCTGGAGACTTATCAAATGAGATGATAAGCTAGGGTGGGATGACTGATTGAAGCACCTTCCTTCCGAAGGCCAAATCTTTATTTTTAGGAATGTCCAATCTGTAATGTTTAATGAATGTATTTTGGGAAGCCCAAGTCGCAGCCCTGCAGATTTGGTCTATTGTGGCTCCCCTTTTTTCTGCCCACGAAGTAGACATGGCCCTTGTAGAGTGGGCCTTTATGTTCAATGGAACCGGCTTATTCTGTAGGTTATAGCACTTTGAGATTGCCATCTTGAGCCATCTAGCGATTGTGACCTTAGATGCCTTTTTTCCCTTGTTGGGTCCCTGGAATTGAATGAAGAGGTTATTATCTACTCGCCATTCCTCAGTGGACTGAAGATACTTTAATACCATGCGCCTTACATCAAGAGTATGCCATTCCGCCTCCCTGGAGGATGTCGGATTGCTGCAAAAGGATGGTAGGATAATTTCCTGGTTTCTGTGGAAATTCGAGACCACCTTTGGAAGAAAAGCAGAGTCAAGAGTTATTATAATTCTGTCATCTAGAATCTTTAAGTAAGGCTCTTGAATAGAAATGGCTTGTAGTTCTCCAAGTCTTCGGGCTGAGGTTATAGCTACCAGAAAAACTGTTTTTAAAGTCAGGTTTCTGATATCAATGTTTTCTATTGGTTCGAATGGACCTTTGGATAAGGTATTGAGAACCAACGTAAGGTCCCAGGTAGGGATTTTAGTAAGGACCTGAGGACGGATCCTAGAAGAGGCGGTTATAAACCTTTTTACCCACCTATTGTCCATTAGGCAGCAGTCATGAAAGGCACCAAGGGCAGACACCTGCACTTTTAAAGTGCTTGTGGACAGACCCCTTTCTAATCCAGCCTGCAGGAACTCCAACACCTGAAAGATATTAGGGTTATCTTGTGATGGAGGTTTGTCCCCACAAAAACATACAAATTTTTTCCATATTTTATGATATATGGCAAATGTCACTGGTTTTCTACTTGCCTGTAGAGTGTTCACCACCCTTGATGAAAGACCCTTTCTTAGCAGGAGTTCCCTTTCAGGATACATGCTGATAGGTCGAAGTAACTCGGTCTTGGATGAAGAACTGGGCCTTGAAATAGGAGATCGTTCTCTGGAGGAAGTAGGATGGGTTCCTGAAGAGCCATGGATCTCAGAAGAGGGTACCAACTCTTCTTCTTCCAGTTCGGGCAGATTAGTATTACCCTGGCCTTGTCCAGGTAAACCTTGCGTAGTACTCTTGAAATCAGGGGAATTGGGGGAAAGGCATATGCTAGTGGCTGGTCCCAAGTATGGCTGAATGCGTCCAGAGTCGAGAATGGTTCCCTTGTGTCTAGAGAATAGAAAAGGTTGCACTTTGTATTCTCTCTTGAAGCAAACAGGTCTATGAGAGGTTGCCCCCATAAGGTGATCAGATGGTCGTAAATCTCCTGCTTTAGACACCATTCGTTTGGTAATAGTGTTTTCCTGCTCAAGAAGTCGGCTGTTAGGTTCTCTCTTCCATGAAGATAGATTGCGGAGAGAGATTGGCAATTGTTCTCTGCCTATTTGAAGATTTTCTGTGATAGTGCCAGTAACTCCGGAGATCTGGTTCCCCCCTGTCTCCTCAGATATGATACAGTGGTGGTGTTGTCGGATAATATCAGGAGGTGAGAACTCTTTAGGTGAGACCTGTTGGATCTCAGAGTTTCCCAGACTGCACACAATTCTCTGAAGTTGGAGGATTTGGCACTGATTTCTTGAGTCCATTGACCCTGTACCAGTTGATCTTGAAAACAGGCGCCCCAACCTGACTTGCTTGCATCTGTTTGAATGGTAATCAAGGGCTGTTGGATCCATGGGACGCCCCTTCCTAAGTTCCTTGTATCCAGCCACCACAGAAGATCTCGTCTGACGCTCAGCGGGATCTGGACCCTTTTCTCTAACCCTCTTGGTGATTTGTCCCAAGATGAGAGAATCCAGCTTTGGAGGGATCTGGAATGGTTTTGGCACCAAGAAACTGCTGGGATACTGGCTGTCATCTGTCCCAAAAGCTTCATCGCCGTTCGGATTGAGACGTATGGTTTTTTCCTGAATGATAATACGAGGTGTCTGATGTTGTCCTTCTTGTCCTGTGGAAGAGAAGAGATTTGGCGACATGAGTCTAAGATTACCCCCAAAAATTTTATCTGGGTAAGGGGAGAAAGACTTGACTTCTGAAAGTTGACGATCCACCCCAGACTTGTGAGTGTAGAAATCGTAAAGTCCCGAAACCTGATTAGGTCTAAGCTGGTACTGGCTATAATCAGGAAGTCGTCTAGATAGGGAACGACAGACACATCCTGATTTCTTAAGAAAGCCACCACCTCTATCATCAGTTTGGAAAATACCCTGGGAGCGGAAGATATTCCGAAGGGTAGTGCGCAAAACTGAAAGTGGTGAGTTACCCCTTCTGGAGAAAGAACAGAAAATCTTAAATATTTCTGAGAGGAAGGGTGGATGGGAACGTGGTAATAGGCGTCCTTTAAGTCTATGGTGCACATAAAGGAGTTTTGGTGGATGAGGGGTATAGCAGATCTTACCGACTCCATCTTGAAGCGTCTGTATATTATGAAGCAATTTAGTCCTCTCAAGTTTATTATAAGACGATTCAATCCGTTGGGCTTTTTCACTGTGAACAGAGGAGAGTAGAAACCTTGTTCCTCCTGATTGGGCGGAACTCTCAGGATGGCCCCCAGTTGTAGCAGGTTCTGGACCTCCTGCCAGATGGTGACCTGTATAGAAGGAGATGATGAGGATGGGCGGAAGTATCTTTGTGGGGGAAGACAGGAGAATTCTATTCTGTAACCATTTTTTACAATATCTCTTGCCCAGAGATTTGATGTTATCTTCTCCCATTGGGAAGTATAAAACATGAGTCTTCCCCCAACCTTGGCGTCACTGCTTCTTACTTTTTGATGGGTCACTATTTGAGGAGAACAAGAAGCCACGACCTCTGCCTCCCTTGGGGTAGCTCCAACGGCCTTGTTTGCCCTTCCCTCTGTAGTTCTCCCTCTGGTCCTTGGGGCCACGAAAAAAATTTCTTTTTGGTGTCGGGACGATTTTCCGGAAACCCCATCTTCTTGTCGGCAGCTTTCTCGAGAATGGCATCGAGGTCCGGGCCGAAGACGAACTCGCCTGAAAAGGGGATTCCACACAATTTTGTTTTGGAGCGTAAGTCCCCTCCCCATTGCTTCAGCCAAAGCACTCTCCTCGATGCGTTGGATAGAGCCCCTTCTTTAGCTGAAAATCGGATGGACTCCGCAGAGGCATCAGCTAGGAAGGCTGTTGCTAACTTGAGGAGAGGAATATTCTCTAAGATAATTTCTCTAGGAGTATGGTCTTTAACATGGTTTTCTAGCTCTTTCAGCCAGAAGAGTAGTGTTCTGGCTACCGAGGTGGCCGTCAGGTTAGTCTTCAGATTTAGCATAGATGTATCCCATGCTTTCCTGAGTAGTGCCTCGGTTTTACGGTCCATAGGGTCACGTAGTTGCCCCGCATCTTCAAAAGGTAAATCCATTTTCTTGGATACCTTGGACACTTGTACATCCACCTTAGGACATGCGTCCCAGATCTTCGAATCTTCAGGTTCGAACAGAAGTCGTTTCTTAAAATTTTTGGAAACTGCTATTTTCTTTTCAGGTTCTTGTCATTCTGCCGTGATTAGATCTTTCAGGGTATTATTAACAGGAAAGACCCTTCGCTTTTTGGTCCTCAATCCTCCGAAGAGATCCTCTTCAACCGATCTAGGAGGGATTATATCTTCAATATTTAGAGTATCCCTTACTGCTTTGAGTAATCTTTCCATTTCTTCAATAGGAAACAGATACCTGGCTTCAGATTCTTGTAAGTCAAAATGTGTTACTTCTGAATCTCCATAAGAACATGACGGAGATTCGGAAACATCTGAATCCGATACCGGAGTGGCTAAATCTGGATCCATACGAGCTCTCTTATGGGAGGGGCCCTGAGGAATCCGAGAGGTTGAGGTGAGGGATACAAATTTTTCTTCGATAAACTCCTTAATCTCATCCATAAAGTAGGTTTTTTCGTCCCTCAATAATTTATCAATGCAAGATTTACATATCGGTTTCTTATGCGTATCGGGTAACTTGCTGAAGCACATATTACATCTTCTGCTCTGAACATCAGATGATTTAGATTTAGATTTCGCCACTTTGCCCCCTTTCTCCTGCTTCTCCTCCTTGCCTTTCCCCCTTCCACCAGATTCCTCCTGGAAGGGAAAGGAGGAGAATTTGTTGCAGGAGACCGTAAAACAAAATATATACACATGTAACATGTGGAGGACACCTCCAGCGCACTTACAAGTACCAGCGGGTGGAGAGAGCCTGCATCTGCCTCTTCAGACATAGCTGTGACGGCAGGGAGCAAAACACACGGCTGCACGAGAGTCCAGAACCAAACTTGATCTTAGACCTCAGATCAACGCTTACCCTCAAAACCTGACTTAAATACCTTCTAGGGGAGCCCATCCCCCTGTTGAAGGCTGCAGCCGGCGTTCATGCTCCGGACCCGGCATCGGAGCGTCACTTCCGGTCGCGCCGGAAGTCATCATCTGCCTCCGCGCGACACACCGGGATTTTGTATTTAAAGCGCGCGGAGCGCCACCGCTCTCCCTTAGGCGCCGCCGCCAGCGGGACGAGCGGTGTTTCATCAGGCCGGACGGGGATGACCAGGGAGGGCCGAAGCCGCCCGTGGACCCGACCTGCGTGGCTTGGTCGAGGACCGCGCGACGGTAGGTGTTCACGTCCCCCCTTACACCTGGATGATGCAAGGAGAGATCTTCTCTCCATCCTGACCCTGTGGGAACAGGAAGAACACTGGTGGGAGGATGCTGGGAGGGGACTTTTAACCTGTCTCCTTCCTGTTCCCACAGAGGTCAAAGGGCATCCTCCAGGTGGCCGTCATGGGGGACGTGGTGGAAATATCCATTATGTTATTTTGTGCCCAGCTCCTGCCACGGGAGACAAACACCCCTAAAATGCAACCTCTCTCTTGTCCTTGTACCTAGGCACTTCAGCACTACTACGAAAGAGCCTTCTCTGGGTTCCTCAGAGTCGCCTTGTGAGGACGAGGTGCACAAATTAAATGTCCACACACTTGTCCCCACCAGCAGACTACCGGAGGCCATATAATTATATACCTCCAAGTCAGTATATGTCTTCTGGGACATGGTGGGGGGGATAGTACACAACCTAAACAGAACAACGGCCACTCCTCCACGCTACTGCTACTAGTCCTCCATGCTATTAAATACTACTACTCCTCCACGCTACTACTCCTAACAGATTGCACTTCAGCAGTTGTGGGGGATAGGGAAAACGTACAATTGGGGGGGGGGTGTTAATTGTGTGTTTTGGGGTACAGTAAATGGACAGATCACTAGCAAGACTCTCTCTAACACCACCAATCACAAAATGGTGATGTTGGAGAGCGTTGGCTAGAAAGATCTGCCAAAAAAATCGTCACAGATCACTGTCATTGGGCAGTCTGTATTGACTGGCCAATGGAGACTATCATGTCCCCAATTTTTTTGTGTGTGTGTGTGTGTGTGTGTTTACTTTATATGTCCCCCATGAGGTCATAAAAGACCCCTGGGGGACATTGTTTTTTCTATTACAAGTTTTCCCCTGTAACTGAGGCATCTATAAGAGCTCAGGGTAGTTAAGCTCAGGGTAGCACTTGTGTTTGCATTATTACATAATATAAGGGTGTTTTGTATTCTAACATTCCCCTATAGAAGTAATTACTTTATGGTATCCCAATGTTCATTTATACAGTGTTTTCCTACTGATTTTATAGCACTGGTGGATATTTATAAATGTATCTGTAACACTATTGGTGTTTGTATATTGCTATAGGTGGTCACTACCACCACTTGCTGCTCGTGCGGTTTAGTAAACAGAGTAGCGCAGTAGTCCAGTAGTTCTTTAGTTTAGTTACCTATTAGAAAAGCCCCAAAGGTCTGTAAAAAACAGCAGAAGTCAAGCAGATGTTAATCAGGAGCAAGCCAAGGTTGAAGCAGACAATCTCTATTAATAATCCAAAAGTTTAGGCTGTGGCCACACAACATTGTAAGCAAAAGTAGCCAGGGTCATCAATGAAGCACAGCAAGAAACGAAGAAGATTAAGGGTGCTTTTTCACACATACACACAGTGCTGCTCACCCCTCCACAAAGGAAACAGCGCTGCATGACCCCACACTTGGGAAGGAGAGCATGCTCTTTCTTTTCCCATGTACTGCCGCCGGCCACCACTGCCTTCTATGGGGAGGTATATGCGGCCACATATATATCTCCCCAGACGGTCGTGTAAATGTACCCTAAGAAATGGTGTCAAGAAGCTAACTAAGGTCAGCAACTCTGGAGACAAACTTCAGGGACCAAGATACATTGGACACTGGTGAACTAGGAACATTAAAATCAGGCGCCTAAATGGGAAGATAAATGGGAATTGGGTGAGTACTGGTAATCCACAAAGTACCTTGTGAAGCAAGTGGTCTGATATTGAAAAAATATTTTTTAAAAATGTTGTCAACATTCTGTCAACTGTTTTACATCTCTAAAGCAGGAATATGGAAATTGTGCTAAAGATTCTATTACTAAGATTGCAGAAAATTTTCTTGCAGATTTTTCTGTGTCTGAACATTAGTTGTTTTCATCTAAATCAGCTTGTTTTTAAAAGCCCCTTTCAGAGGAATTGGCAACAAACTCTTGATCTTGTGAAGGCATAGTTATTCCTTTGCCTTTTATTGATCTTACGATATTAAAAACAACACTCAATCAATAGAACTCGCCACCAACTCCGTCCCACTACAACCCTAGGATGTACAACTTTATGGATGTCCAATTATCACGTCAGCCCTAAGTCTTCTGACTGTTCAGAGAGCTGATCTAATTAGACGTGAGATTATCGGATTAATGTCTGTCTGATTCCTTTTGTTTCTCATCATGAAAGCATCGGGGAGCGTCAAGTCCTCAATGAATGAACTTATTTAATAACCTTTCCTCTCTCTGTCAATGAATGGCATTATCCATGCCTCTTCCCTTGATCATCCATGCCTCTTCATTTCTAACCCACACATGTTCCTTTATCATCAGTTTACCACTTGGATGCATTTCGTGAATGCTGCCAAAATACAGACAAAAGAAATATCTGCCATTTTTTTTTCCTAATAATTCTATTTATTCTTTTGGCACATTCCAACTTTTTTATGTGACCTGCTTAGTATAAATAAAGGGATATTTTATACAAAATCCATAGTCAAGAGTGATGGCAACAGAGTCAACAGAGACCCTAGAACTATAACTAGAAGAGAAGACCAGAAAGAGATTTTAAGATGCTGACCAGAGACCCAGAAGCTGTGGAGTACACTATGCAAGTCCAAAAAGATCTCATATCACAGTTGCTTCCAGATTTTCAGATTGGATACTATACACAGACATTTTTTTATACTTCAAATTTGCAAACTAGTTTTTTGAGGAGTCAACAAAACCTTCTCACTGCAAATCCGAAGATGAAGCGTCGGCTGGCAGCTAATGCGAGGGAGAGGGGAAGGATGCTGGCACTGAATGCGGCATTTGATAGGCTCAGAAATGTCATTCCAATGAGTGAGAATGAGAAGAAGCTGTCGAAGTCTGAAACACTCCAGATGGCAAAGATATACATCTCCATACTCAGCTCCATGCTTCAGAGAAGAGCTAGTGACAGTCAACAAGAAAACAGAGAGGTAGCTTAAGTTTGACTATTTATCTTGGTTCTGTGGTCGACTTTTGTCTTCGGGGGTGAATAATTTTTTACCAATTACATATTGATTTTTCAGATGTGATGATCACAGCCGTATCCAAGAGGATAATTGATCATCACATTAACTCAATAGTTTAGTTTTTAACTGGAAATAACCAAATTTAGCTCAAATAATATCAAACAGAGGTCTTCCTAAATGTGAAGAATTGTTATTGAAAGTGAATTAGAAACAACAATATGCACTATTATTGGATTGTTTGCATTTTTGGGATAATAAATCTTTATATAGCGCCATCATATGACGCAGCGCTGTACAGATAATAAGGTACATGTCACGGGTGCTCCTGCGACCGTTCCATACCCGTGCCCCTCTGTGCTGCCCCGGACCCCCTGCGAGTTGCTCACCGTTAATAGGCACTGGCCATTTCCACCAATATTATTTAAGCCTGCCTCTTCCTGCACTCCCTGCAGGATCTATGTGCCTAGGCCTTAGAATAAGCTCCCCAGCGATATTCCTGAGTTCCTGAGTCTCCTGCGCTCCTGGGTCTCCGGTGTATCCTGTGTTCCTGCTCCTGAGTTCCTGCGCCTCCAACGTTCCCGTGTGTTCCCGTGTCCTGTGTTCCTGTGTCCCATGTGCCTGTGTTCCTGTACCCATCTGCTTGGACCTCCCGTTGCTGATCTTGACTTTGCCCTGACCATGAGACTGTCTCCTTCTAAGGTACCTTGACCTTGGCAACCACCGCAGGCTAGTCGCACCTGTGGAACGACCTGGTGGTACCCCGACACAGCAAGTCCATCCCGCTTAGCGGCGGGCTCTGTTGAAGACGAGGTGCCACTTAGACTCTGGTCCCAGGTGTCGGCTAATACCACCTACCGCGGTGGTCCAGAGGATCCACTGATCCCGAATCCTGACCGTAATAACATAACCAGATGAAACAACATATCGGTTTTAAGCTTGGGCTGCATGGAAAGTTTGAAGTTTGTATATGTACATCATACATATCTATTAGATTTCCTGCATGGAAAATCCACTCAATAATACAATCACTGTACAAATTTAAAATTTACATGCTGCAGATTGTTTCCTTTGAGAAATCGGCATAAGATTATCAATAGTCTGTTGTCGATCCAATTTAGATTTCTTTGGAATTCAATTGAATGTTTTATTGATCTCTTAGATCCCTTTCACACAAACGTCACAGAGTCTGAATATGATCGGGTTTTGGTCAGTAAAAAACTGAATTCAGTCAGTTTTTGGGTCCCTTGCACACAGCTGGTTTGGGTATACAGATCCTAATTGATGGCTATATTCTCTAACTTTACTTGTATGTACGGCCGGGCGACAGGTGTCCCTTTGGAGAGGAGAGGCCCTTGCTCCTCTCCAGCTTGGTGCCGTAGCCCATGCGAGCATACATATGTGTGCATGTAGTCTAAGTCAGACTGATGACTCTTATCTATGGCAATTGATCCATGAAAAACACATTGCACTTGCATGTATGTTGAGTGTAGTCTGTTTTTGATGTGTCTCTATAGACTTGTATAGGGCAGTTAGCAAAAAGTAGAGGATACTGAGAGTTTCACATGCGCAAAATAAAAATGCGCCTGTGTCAATGAAAAAAAGAAAGCATGACAAAACCCACACATTACACTGGGTCCGAGTGCATTGAAAGCAGCATGCAAACTGACATGCCATCAAAACTAGATTCTGTACATTTACCCTGTGGCCCATTGTCCAAGATTAATAGGTCTAGTAACATAGATAATATAGAAATCCTCAATGTTCTTCAGTCCTACGCCCTAAACGTCTGATTGCTAGGGTGTTCTGTATGTATATTGTGTAGAACGTTTCATGTCATCACAGACATCATAGTGCACATGTTACAGCGCATGAACAATACTGTATATCTGCATCATTAAAGACAAGTGATTTATGGACCCTTTCAGATTTAGATTTGCCAAGTTTAGACAAACTGTGAACAAAAGTTCAGTTTGTTACACGTGCACTCACTGAGTGTACAATCTGTGATTATTGGGGCCCATGATGTGCGTTTATACTGTGTAGGGAGGGATCCAGTTCAAGTAAAGCAAGAAGCCTGATACATTCCCCATATTGTCTATGCGCTAACCATTTTTTGCAAATGGTACACTGACGCATGAATTTCAATGATTCACCAATTCCTGTAGCTTTTGATAGATCAAATAAAGTAACTTTCTTGAGATTACTGTTACAAGCAAGCTTTCGGGACAGCTTAGGTCCCTTCATCAGGCAGGGTATAACAGGCTTTCTGAAGGGACAAAGATCTTATACACAATGAACAGAGAAGTAATGCAAAAAAAGGAAACAAAACGAAAATACCGTATATACTCGAGTATAAGCCGAGACCCCTAATTTCAACACAAAAAACTGGGAAAACCTATTGACTCGATTATAAGCAGAGGGTGGGAAATGCATTGGTTACAGCCTCCCAGTATATAGTCTGCCAGCCCCTGTAGCATACAGCCTGCCCAACCCCTGTAGCATACAACCCCTGTAGCAATAACACTGTACTCATCTTTCCGACGTCCCCCATAGGTCCTCTTCTGTCTCAGACAGAAGAGGACCTATGGGTGACGTCAAAAAGGTGAGTTTTGTCTTTATGTTTTTAGTTGACTCGAGTATAAGCCGAGTTAGGGTTTTTGAGCACAAATGTTGTGCTGAAAAACTAGGCTTATACTCGAGTATATAAGGTAGCAATATATTTTGTTTACATTTTTGTTCCATCACTTCTGCTCATAGTGTATAAAATCGGTGTCACTTAAGAAAATCTGTTATACCATATATATCAGTTAGCCATTAAAAGGTATCACAATCTCAAGAAGGTGACTTTATTTGACCAAATGCAACAGGAATTTCTTCAAAAGGCTAACATGGTACAAAACTTTTTCCAACTGATGCACCAAGGCACAAGAACATGTTTTATGGATTTGTGGAGGCTGTAGAAAGCTCTTCCTGCCCGTAATAGTTATCATAATCTTTTGACTCCTTAAGGGGTTGGGAGAACCTAGTGACATAATTTTTCTAGCCTCTGCTATGCTGATTTAAAAAAATGACTGTCAGCATTTTCAATCATTTCAGTAGTTTATACAAGTTTGATTCACATTACCTGACTCCTGCCAGCAGCAAGTGGTGAGTGCATAGAGAGATAAAAGCAGCAGCTGCCCCTTTCCCTGGACTTACCACATGTTGCTTGCAGGGAGCCACGTAATGTGAATGAACCTTGCTGCTATGCACCTGATCATCCCTCTCTCCTGAAGCCTGTCTGTATGATGTTATACAAACTAAAATAAAGGATTCTTCCTTCTTTTTGTTGTGGATTGATTACTTTGGGATATGATTGAATAACTCCAGAAACTGAAGTTCTCCTGCCTCAAATTATAAGGACAACTAACCCCAAACAGTCGCATAGTGCCCTCTTTCTTTTACAATTACAAACACTTTATTCAGTATACAGTATATGTGCTAGTAAAATAAGGTGGGGGGAGCACGTTCCCAGCAGTGCCAGGTCCCTCCTTCTGTGTCAGTCCTAAACCTGGCCCGCCCACCTCTCTCCTGGCCAGAACCCCCGCCACCTCCCTGGGCCGCCCGTCCCCCGGCACAGGTGACTGCCCGCCCATCAAAAACACAAAGAAGTGTAGTCGGTAGCCAGTACCTCCGATCCCGGCTCACAGCACAAGTGTGGACGACACCTCCTCTCCTTATGTGCCAGGGTCAGGAGCACGACCGTAGAAACAGCAAACAGGAGCATATAGCCACAAGTCCAGCACAAAGTGGTACAGAGGTAAAATAACTTCTTTATTCTTCAAAGGTTAAAAACTTTCCATAGGGAACATCACAGCTGGCGTCACAGAGCCTGCAGCCGACAGAGAAGTCAGCCCAGTTTTCCATGAACCCAAAACCCTCCTTCCTACACCAACTTTTGAGCCACTTATTTACCTCCCTGATCTCCCACTGCCTTTCTGGTGTGGCACGTGGTACAGGTAGTATTTAAGAGAAAACTACCTTTGGGATCCTTGCCCTGAGCTTATGGCCTAAATCCCTGAAATCATTTTTAAGGACCTTCCCCCTACCTCTTACTTTGTCATTAGTGCCAATGTGGACCATGACCGCTGGTTCCTCACCAGCCCCTCCCAGTAATCTGTCAACCCGATCCGCAACATGCCGAACCCGAGCACCCGGCAAACAACACACTGTTCGGTATGCACGGTCTTTGTGACAGATTGCCCTGTGTGTTCCCCTAATAATTGATTCTCCCTCTACCAGCACCTGTCTGACCTTGCCTGTGCTCCCATTACCCTTCTTACTGGAGCAGACAGTCCCCTGGTTGCTAGAGACCACGTCTTGCTGCAGCATTGCTACCCCATAGCATAGGAGGTTTTAATTTTTGTAAATGTATGAAAACATTATAAAAACTATACAAATTTGTTATCCCCATAATCGTATAGACCCATAGAATAAAGTAGACATGTCATTTGGTGGCGCACAGTGAAAGCTGTAAAATCCAAGCCCCCAAGAAAACGGTGCAAATGCGTTTTTTCACCAATTTCACTGCATTTGGAATTTTTTTTCCCTTTCCAGTACACAGAATAGAATATTAAATACCGTCACTATGAAGTGCAATTTGTTACGCAGAAAATAAGCCATCACACAGCTCTTTATGTGGAAAAATAAAAAAGTTATAGATTTTTTTGAAGGTGGTGAGGGTGCGGTCACACAAAACTGCATCGCAATCAGCTTTGAGGGGGTTTTAGGTGCAGTTTTGTCAATTGAACAGGTGATAGACATGAACTGAACGAGTGAATTTGATTTTGAAGGGGAAACCTGCTCCACAAATGTCATTCACTCGTTCAGTTCATGTATTTCACCTGTTCAATTGACAAAACTGCACCTAAAACCACCTCAAAGCTGATTGCGGTGCAGTTTTAACTGCAACATGTGAACGCACCCTGAGTGAAAAATGGAAGTGAAAAAACTAAAAAAGGTCGTTAAGAAATCTGCTATCGGGCCCAGCCTCTCCTAGTTATGCCCCTGCCCCTTCTTTTAAAAGTCCATAACATTTTAATTTTCCTTTGTACATAGCTGTACGGGGGATTGTTTTCTGTATAACAAATTGAACTTCCTAGTGGGGGTGAAAATGAAGGGAAAAAAAACTATTTTTTTGTGTGCTTCGTTTTACAGATTTCCATGTGCACTGCAAAATGACACGTGTACTTTATTCTTTGGGTCGGTGTTGAGATGTAGTTAAAGTAATGCAAAACAGCCTGGTGGGTGCGCTTTGGTCTGTGTTTGCAAACGCAAACGTTATGAACGCGACACTAGCGGAACGTGTGAACGCGCTCTCAGGCTTCAAGTCAAAAGAAAAAGCTTGTATTTATTTGAATAAAAAAATAATTAAACAGAACATAGGAAGAACAAAACTGCAGATAATTCAGGGGTCAGGTTCCAGCTCCCCTGTGGTCAGATCAGACACTCTGACACAATCCATGTACACACAGGTGTCATTAACCCCTTAGCGCTCTGCGCCGTAGCTGTACTGCGCTGAGTCCCGCGAATAGCGCTCAGCGCAGTACAGCTACTGCGCAGAGCCGATGCCGGTTCAGCGCTGCATAGCAGCCGAACCGGCATCGTTAGCCGCGGGATTTCAGCGGTAATCTACCGCTGACATCCCCGGCTAACACCCGCGGTCGGAGTGGGCTCCGATCGCGGGTGTTTAACCCGTTAAATGCCGCGGTCAACGCGACCGCGGCATTTAACATGCCTTCTGGGGGTCTTTACCCCACGATCGGCCCCCCCGCACCGTTTTCGGGGGGGCCGATCGCTGTTTTGGCTCCTCTGGGGTCCGATCGGGACCCCAGAGAAGCCTGGAGGGTTTACCTTTAAGATGGCGTCTGTAACGTCATCTTAAAGGCAAAGTGTCAGCCTATGCATCTGCATAGGCTGGCACTGCTAATACCCTGCAATACATTAGTATTGCAGAGTATTATCAAGAACAAGCAATCAGATGATTGCTTGTTCATATCCCATGGTGGATCAGGTAAAAAAATGTAAAAAAAATGTTTTTCAATAAAAAATTACTTTATAAATCACTAAAAATGCCCATAAGCCCCAAAACATATAAAGAGACATATAACGCTCAAAAAAGTCTAAATCATAACACAAACCCCACATATATATGGTATCACCACGTCCGTAACAATCCATAGAATAAAACTAAATAACTATTGAACCCATATGATGAACGCCGTAAAAAAAAAAAAAACGTCAAAAACCCGCCAAAAAATATGATTTTTACCTATTATATCCCACTAAAAATGCAATAAAAAGTGATCAACAAAACATATGTACTCCAGAATGATATTGTTGCAAAGAACAACATGTCCCGCAAAAAACAAGCCATCGACCAGCTCTGTAGCCAAAAACGTAACAATGTTATGCCACTTGGAAGACGGCGATGCAAAAATGATAGATTTTTCCCCACATTAGGGTTTTATTTGGCAAATTTAGTAAAACATAAGAAAAAATATTCATGTCTGGTATCCCCGTAATCGTATCGACCCATAGAATAAAGACAACATGATTATTAGGCTATACGGTGAACACGAAAAAAAAAAAAAGTTAAAAATCCAGTACAGAATTGATGCTTTTCTACTCCTGCCCTCAAAAAAAGTTCCTAAATTTTCAACAGTAGGTGATACCAACCCCAAAATGGTAACACTGGAAAAAGCATCTCGTCCCACAAAAAAAATGCCGTCACATGGCCCAAATAACGGAAAAGCGAAAATTTTATAGCCTTCAAAAGGGGGCAACCAGAAAACTAAAATCCTGGCAGCTGCAGCGCCCTCCTTCCCTTCTGCGCCTCGCTGTGCCCCCATAACACAAGTCACAGCCACATGTGGGGGGTCTTTGTACTCAGGAGAAATTGTAGAACAAATTTTATGGTGAGTTTTCTCTTTTTATCTTTTGGAAATGTGTAAATTTTAGGGCTAAATGAACGTATAACCGACAAAATTTGACCATTCTAAATTTCACCGCCATTTTGATTCAATTACTATGAAGATCTCAAGGGGTTAACAATCTTTCTAAATGCTGTTTCTGATAGTTTGTGGGGTGCAGATTTGAAAATGGGTTAGTTATATAGGGGGTTTTGTTGCTAAATATGTAAAATTTGATTTCAAACAGTATTTATCCCCAAAATAGTCAATTCCGAAAATACGGAAAATCGCTATTCGATTTGTAGGCCGCGTGACGTCAAAATAAATTATCCAAACATTTCAAAAATTATGAAAATGTAAAGTAGACAAATGGGAAATGTTATTCTCCAAGTTATTTAGGTGGTAAATCGATCTGCCTGAAAACGCGGTGATTTTGAATTTCGAAAATGGCAATTTTTTCTAAAAATTCATCATTTTTTTCTTTTTTTTGTAAATAAACGCAAAACTTATCAGCCAAAATTTACCACTAAAATGAAGTACAACATGTGGGGAAAAAACAATCTCAGAATCGCTTTGATAAGTAACAGTGTTCAAAAGTTATTACCACAGGAAGAGACACTGGTCAAATTTCAAAAAAAAGTTGCGAGCCTTAACCTGCAAACAGGCTGCGTCCTTAAGGGGTTAAATACCCAACTATTTCCCTAGACTCTTAAAGGGATACAACTTTGGGTTGCACTTTTAACAATAAATATCACAATACGTCTCCATTTTTAAAATACAATATACACAAGTAACCAAATCATAAGAAATACAAACACATATAGCATGGCTGCAGCTCTGCATCACTCGGCATTAGTCAGGCGCAGGCTACGTAACCCCCGGTATTAGTCAGGCGCAGGCTACGTAACCCCCGGTATTAGTCAGGCGCAGGCTACGTAACCCCCGGTATTAGTCAGGCGCAGGCTACGTAACCCCCGGTATTAGTCAGGCGCAGGCTACGTAACCCCCGGTATTAGTCAGGCGCAGGCTACGTAACCCCCGGTATTAGTCAGGCGCAGGCTACGTAACCCCCGGTATTAGTCAGGCGCAGGCTACGTAACCCCCGGTATTAGTCAGGCGCAGGCTACGTAACCCCCGGTATTAGTCAGGCGCAGGCTACGTAACCCCCGGTATTAGTCAGGCGCAGGCTACGTAACCCCCGGTATTAGTCAGGCGCAGGCTACGTAACCCCCGGTATTAGTCAGGCGCAGGCTACGTAACCCCCGGTATTAGTCAGGCGCAGGCTACGTAACCCCCGGTATTAGTCAGGCGCAGGCTACGTAACCCCCGGTATTAGTCAGGCGCAGGCTACGTAACCCCCGGTATTAGTCAGGCGCAGGCTACGTAACCCCCGGTATTAGTCAGGCGCAGGCTACGTAACCCCCGGTATTAGTCAGGCGCAGGCTACGTAACCCCCGGTATTAGTCAGGCGCAGGCTACGTAACCCCCGGTATTAGTCAGGCGCAGGCTACGTAACCCCCGGTATTAGTCAGGCGCAGGCTACGTAACCCCCGGTATTAGTCAGGCGCAGGCTACGTAACCCCCGGTATTAGTCAGGCGCAGGCTACGTAACCCCCGGTATTAGTCAGGCGCAGGCTACGTAACCCCCGGTATTAGTCAGGCGCAGGCTACGTAACCCCCGGTATTAGTCAGGCGCAGGCTAAGTAACCCCCGGTATTAACCGAAACAAACAAAACAGGTGTCAAATGTTAGTGCTACGTTTGTGCACCAAAAATTTTCGTTTGTGCCGCTATCATTTTTAATATACAGGCGGTCCCCTACTTGAGGACACCCAACTTACAGACAACCCATAGTTACAGACAGACCCCTGTGACCTCTGGTGAAGCTTTCTGAATGCTTTACTTTAGCCCCAGGCTGCAATAATCAGCTGTAAGGTGTCTGTAATGAAGCTTTATTGATAATCCTTGGTCTCATTACAGCAAAAAAATGTTTAACCCCTTAAGGACGCAGGGTTTTTCGGCTCATTTCTCACTCTCCAACTTCAAAAATCCATAACTTTTTCATTTTTCCGTGTACAGACCTGTGTGAGGGCTTATTTTGTGCGTAAGAAATTTTACTTTCCCGTGATGTTATTTATTTTAACATGCCGTGTACTGCGAAGCTGAAAAAAATTCCAAATGTGGAAAAATTTAAAAAAAACTGCACGTGCGTCACGTTCTTGCGGAGCTCAGTTTTTACCACTTTCACTCTTGGCTCCAAATAACATGCCTATTTTATTCTTTGGTTCGGTGCGATCGCGGTGATACCAAATTTATATAGGTTTTATTGTGTTTTAATACTTTTTCAAAAATTAAACGAATGTGTACAAAAAAGAAAAAAAATTTTTGCCATCTTCTGACGCTAATAACTTTTTCATACTTTGGCGCACGGAGATGTGTGAGAAGTCATTTTTTGCGAAATACGGCGACGTTTTCATTGCTACCATTTTGAGGTCTGTGCGACATTTTGATCATTTTTTATTTCATTTTTTATGTTATGTAAAAAGGTGTAAAAGTCGCATTTCGGACATTTGGGCGCCATTTCCCGCCTCGGAGGTCACCGCCGCCCGTAACCGTTTTTATATTTTGATAGATCGGGCATTTTGGGAGGCGGCGATACCTAATATGTTTATGATTTTTACTGTTTATTATGTTTTATATCCGTTCTAGGGAAAGGGGGGTGATTAGAATTTTTAATATTTTATTAATTTTTTTTTATTTTTTAAACTTTTTTTTTACTATTTTTTAGACCATCTAGGGTACATTAACCCTAGATGGTCAGATCGCTCCTACGATATACTGCAATACTTCTCTATTGCAATTAATGGCATTTTTGCAGCGCATTCATTACAATGAGCCACTGGCTCATTGTAACTAATCTGCAGAAGCCATGTATCCTCGTGTCAAAAGAAGACCCGAGGCTACCATGGCAATTGATCGCATTAAAGATGGTGGCGCCCGCGCGCCGCCGTTTTTTAAACGCCGCCGGCAATCACATGGTTAGTAGCCTACGATCGGTGCAAGCACCGACCGCGGTTATTTGCGGTGGGGGTTTTCTGCAAAATGCAAAAGCCCCCACCTTTGTAAGAAGAGCCTGTGAGCCCTCTTCATACATCCCTTATACCTCTGCGCCGTAGAGCTACGGCGCAGAGCGTTAAGGGGTTAAACTTCAATTGTCACTGGGGCCAAATTTTTTTTTCTTTGTCTGGATCTACAATGATAAAATATACAGTTTCGAGTTACATACAAATTCAACTTAAGAACAAACCTCCGGACCCTATCTTGTACGTAACCCGGGGACTGCCTGTATTCATACTTTTTTCCAGAGGTCATTAGAGTTAATTTCTGCCAAAGCGCAATGTGTTTGCTAGCTCCCCCTGGTGATCAAACCAGGAAAGTGTCACTAAGTTTGGTTTTTACCAGTTCATCCTAAACACCTTCATCCTAAACACCTAACCTATGTAAACACCTGAATATACCTTAAAACGATAGCGACGCAAACGGAAATTTTTGCTGCACAAACGTAGCATCAACGTTTGACACCAATTTTGTTTGATTTGAATACAGCACAGCCCGGTAACGCGCCGGCCACGTAACCCCCAGCACAGCCCGCTAACGCGCCGGCCACGTAACCCCCAGCACAGCCCGCTAACGCGCCGGCCACGTAACCCCCAGCACAGCCCGCTAACGCGCCGGCCACGTAACCCCCAGCACAGCCAGCTAACGCGCCGGCCACGTAACCCCCAGCACAGCCAGCTAACGCGCCGGCCACGTAACCCCCAGCACAGCCAGCTAACGCGCCGGCCACGTAACCCCCAGCACAGCCAGCTAACGCGCCGGCCACGTAACCCCCAGCACAGCCAGCTAACGCGCCGGCCACGTAACCCCCAGCACAGCCAGCTAACGCGCCGGCCACGTAACCCCCAGCACAGCCAGCTAACGCGCCGGCCACGTAACCCCCAGCACAGCCAGCTAACGCGCCGGCCACGTAACCCCCAGCACAGCCAGCTAACGCGCCGGCCACGTAACCCCCAGCACAGCCAGCTAACGCGCCGGCCACGTAACCCCCAGCACAGCCAGCTAACGCGCCGGCCACGTAACCCCCAGCACAGCCAGCTAACGCGCCGGCCACGTAACCCCCAGCACAGCCAGCTAACGCGCCGGCCACGTAACCCCCAGCACAGCCAGCTAACGCGCCGGCCACGTAACCCCCAGCACAGCCAGCTAACGCGCCGGCCACGTAACCCCCAGCACAGCCAGCTGACGCGCCGGCCACGTAACCCCCAGCACAGCCAGCTGACGCGCCGGCCACGTAACCCCCAGCACAGCCAGCTGACGCGCCGGCCACGTAACCCCCAGCACAGCCAGCTGACGCGCCGGCCACGTAACCCCCAGCACAGCCAGCTGACGCGCCGGCCACGTAACCCCCAGCACAGCCAGCTGACGCGCCGGCCACGTAACCCCCAGCACAGCCAGCTGACGCGCCGGCCACGTAACCCCCAGCACAGCCAGCTGACGCGCCGGCCACGTAACCCCCAGCACAGCCAGCTGACGCGCCGGCCACGTAACCCCCAGCACAGCCAGCTGACGCGCCGGCCACGTAACCCCCAGCACAGCCAGCTGACGCGCCGGCCACGTAACCCCCAGCACAGCCAGCTGACGCGCCGGCCACGTAACCCCCAGCACAGCCAGCTGACGCGCCGGCCACGTAACCCCCAGCACAGCCAGCTAACGCGCCGGCCACGTAACCCCCAGCACAGCCAGCTAACGCGCCGGCCACGTAACCCCCAGCACAGCCAGCTAACGCGCCGGCCACGTAACCCCCAGCACAGCCAGCTAACGCGCCGGCCACGTAACCCCCAGCACAGCCAGCTAACGCGCCGGCCACGTAACCCCCAGCACAGCCAGCTAACGCGCAGGCCACGTAACCCCCAGCACAGCCAGCTAACGCGCAGGCCACGTAACCCCCAGCACAGCCAGGTAACGCGCAGGCCACGTAACCCCCAGCACAGCCAGGTAACGCGCAGGCCACGTAACCCCCAGCACAGCCAGGTAACGCGCAGGCCACGTAACCCCCAGCACAGCCAGGTAACGCGCAGGCCACGTAACCCCCAGCACAGCCAGGTAACGCGCAGGCCACGTAACCCCCAGCACAGCCAGGTAACGCGCAGGCCACGTAACCCCCAGCACAGCCTCTGCTCAGGTTTTGCACACACACAGGTAAGATCAGGTAATGCTGAGTGGTGACTGCTGAACTAGTTTTTCTGTTGAAAAGGTTTGCTGGCAGCAGGAGGAGAAAAAGAAGAAAAAGCACAAACACACAGACAGACTAATACCAGTAGTTCATTATTCATCCCTCAACAGTTGGTGTGATGACACATTTTTATAGCTTTTAAAATCTTTTGTAAGTAAAATTAAAATAAAAAACTTAATTTGGCCATGTTCTGGAGCCAATAACTTTTTCATGCTTTGGCGTTAAGAGCTTTGCAAGTTGTCACGTCTTGCAGGAAGTGTTTATGTTGACATTGATACCACATGTGTCGTACAGACTTTTTAACCACTTTTTATCTCTGAAAATGACAAAAGTGGAGTTTAGATGATTTGGGTGCTATTTTCTGTTATGAGGTGCATCGCCAGGAAGAATTGTTTTTATTTATTGATAGATATAGAGTTTTGAGTTGCCGCGATACACATAATGTTTATGATTTCTATGAGTTCTAGGGAAAGGCGGTGATTTGGTCTTTTTTTTTACTATTTTTTTGGACAACCATTCTCCATTGCCATTTCTCTACAGTATAGCAATCTATGACACATTGTAATAGATCTTCAGACATGACAATGCAGAGAAGAATCGCCACTCCCTGATGACATCACAGATAGCAAAGATCAAAGTCATGATGGCCACGCACATGGGCCGCTAGTTGTTACATGTTGCCGACATCTAAACAAATTGGTTGTCATTGAGATGAAGTTGTAATCATGGAGACAGAATGGTCGTTTAGAAGACCGAATGGTTGTCATGGAAACCAAGGGGGAGATTTATTAATCTGTCCACGACAGAATTCTTTCATAGTTTGCACTAAAAAACTGTCCTTGCGACAAAAAAGTCAGTGCGCCAGAAATACTGCGGACCCGAGAGAATTATGTGCTAATTTTCTGGTGTAAAGTAAGCCAACTAATAGGATGTGCAGAGTATGACAACACAGTCTTGTACTAGGAGAGAGTTATCATCCAGCACCAGACACTTATATAAATCTGGTGCAGAATAAGACTAATAAATCTAACTCCGCAGTAGTCTAACCTTAGGACACTATTTATAAATCTGCCCCAAAGTGTTTCTCATGAATAGGATGGATACCGAGACAGAGCAGTTACAATGGGACTTGCGGCACAATTCTGGTGGTTTTGCTCCAAAACACTGTCTAAAATGCCTTGCACCACACTTAAAGACTTTGAGCCCATTTTTTGGCAGCTTTCCGACTTGTCCGAATAAGGGACGTGACCTAAGGGTTTTATTCAAGCAGAGACATTTTACTTTCTGCCTCTGCTTGAATAAAACCCTTAGGCCCCTTCTCCACTGTCGTTTTTCACGCGCGAGTTCTGCGCGTGCATTTGACGCTCAGAACTCGCATTGCACTCTGTCCCATTGTATTCAATGGGTCTTTCTCCATTTGCGTGGTTTTCAACGCGCGTGCTTGCGTTCGTTTGCACGCGCGTCAAAATCGCAGCATGCTCTATTTTTGCGATTCACGCGCATTTTTCACGCCCCATTCAAGTCTATGGGGACGTATCAAAAACGCATTGCACTCGCAAACATTGCAAGTGCAATGCGAGTGCAATGCGTTTTAAACGTAAGGGTTGCTAGGTGACCAGTATAACAGTATTTCCCCTGCTCGCGAACGATCATTTAATTAAAAAAACACAATGAAGAACAGTGAAGAATAGAATAAAAACAGTAAACACAGTGAACACAGTGACCACAGGATCATTTAAGAGAAAAACACAGTGCAGAACACAGTGCAGAATAGATTACAGATGTTCGGCACATCTGCTTACTTGTCGGGAGATACGCGCGGAGCGGTGCGAACAAAATAGCATGTGAAGAACAATATATATGTGTTCTGTCAGTCAGTTCTGTCTCTGATCTGTCAGTTGTCAGTTGTGCAACTAAATTACCTTAGTGAACTATTTTCAAGAAAAGTAACTAAAATCTAGCAAATTAGACAGATTTCAATAGTTTACAGTCAGACTTATTAGGCAATGTTGTATCTTATAGGTAAAACTTACAAAGTTAAAGAGGTATTCTTATCAACATCCACACTATAAATATACACACACACAAATATACATTTCTTTAATTGCATGTTATTACAATATTTGTACCTTCATGAATATCATTTTCTATAAATTTTGCCTTATAAATTAAATGGCTGCCCTTAGATATGACCACCTGGATTAAGCGCTCATTACCTGAGGACATGTAGTAACTACTGGCCATTTCATATGCAAAAACTAAGGGGGGTTGTATTAACGCACTTGAGTCATAATTCTGGTGGTTTTGCACCTAAAACACTGTCTAAAATGCCTTGTACCACAGTTATCAAGGCTTTTAGACTATTTTTTGCCAGCTTTCTGACTTGTCTGAATAAAGGGCGTGGCCTTCGAGAAAAGGGCCTTACGAGAAAGGGGTGTGGCTTTTGGAAAATCGTCTGAGCACCCAAGATTCTGGCGCACAGTTTGGACCAACTAAAAGTAGGAACCGACAGTCTTATCCTGCACCAGAATTCATCATCGCAGTGATACATCTGGCGCAGCAAAAGACTAGTGTTTTCCAGCTAGAAACTGGCGGAACCTGAGACACATTGTTAACCCCTTAAAGACGCAGGGTTTTTTCGCTCATTTCTCGTTCTCCACCTTCAAAATTCCATAACTTTTTCACTTTTACGTGTACAGACCTGTGTGAGGGCTTATTTTGTGCTTAACAAATTTTTCTTTCCCGAAATGTTATTTATTTTAACATGCCGTGTACTGCGAAGCTGAAAAAAAATTCCAAATGTGGAAAAATTTTTAAAAAACCGTCACGTTCTTGTGGGCTCAGTTTTTACGACTTTGACTGTGCACCCAAAATAACACCTCAGCTTTATTCTTTGGTTCGGTGCGATTGCGGTGATACCAAATTTATTTAGGTTTTATTGTGTTTTAATACATTTTCAAAAATTAAACGAATGTGTACAAAAAAGAAAAAAAAAATTTGCCATATTCTGACGCTAATAACTTTTTCATACTTTGGCGCACTGAGCTGTACGAGGTGTCATTTTTTGCGAAATGAGCCGACGTTTTCATTGCTACCATTTTGAGGTTTGTGCGACATTTTGATCATTTTTTTATTCCATTTTTTATGTGATGTAAAAAGGTGTAAAAGTCGCATTTCGGCGCCATTTCCCGTCTCGGAGGTCACCGCCGGCCGTAACCGGTTTTTATATTTTGATAGATCGGGCATTTTGGGACGCGGCGATACCTAATGTGTCTGTGATTTTTACTGTTTATTATGTTTTATATCAGTTCTAGGGAAAGGGGGGGTGATTTGAATTTTTAATATTTTATTAATTTTTTTTTATTTTTTAAACTTTTTTTTTTGACCATCTAGGGTACATTAACCCTAGATGGTCAGATCGCTGCTACCATATACTGCAATACTTCTGTATTGCAATATATGGCATTTTTGCAGCACATTCATTACAATGAGCCACTGGCTCATTGTAACGAATCTGCAGATGCCAGATAGTCTCGGGTCAAACGACGTTCGGGGGCACGGCGATCGTAACAAAGATGGCGGCGCCCGCGCGCCGCCGTCTTTTAAATGCCGCCGGCGGCAACAGAGGGGTTAATATCCACAATCGGTGCAAGCACCGACCGCGGTTATTAGCGGTGGGGGTTTTCTGCAATATGCAATAACCCCCACCTTTGTATGAAGAGGACTCAGCCCGTGAGCCCTCTTCATACACTCCTTATACCTCTGCGCCGTAGAGCTACGGCGCAGAGCATTAAGGGGTTAAATCCCCCCTATGTGTTTCTTTGTGCAATCACTCTAGCAGTAGTGGTCGTATCCAAGAACAACATGGGACAACATGACTACATTTATGGGCAATTCTCTTCACACAAATACATTTGTGTAAAAATATCCAGTTTAAGAAAAATATGTCTAATGGCTGATAAAAATAAATTAAATGTGAATGCTGAGATGGGAATACCCCTTTTAACCCCTTCCCGACGCGCCCCATACTAGTACGGCGCATGTCGGGTCCCGGTTCATGGAGAGCACCGATCGTGGGTGTTATCCCGCTGATCACCGCGGCATAATCATTACAATGTGCTATCAGCACATGAATGAGGAGGAAAATCCCCATATACTGCCATACTGTAGTATGGTAGTATATGATAGGTTGTCTGATCAATCTTAGGCCGGCGCCACACAGGGCGCTTTCTCTGCGCTTGCAAACGCAGACAAAGTCGCGCCCACCGGGGCGGGCCTCAGCCCGATCGCATCGGCGTTTCTATGGAAACGCCTGCGATCGGGAATGAGCCGCCGGTGTTTTGCGTTAATTTAACGCGAAACACCGGCGGCTCGTTCCCGATCGCAGGCGTTTCCATAGAAACGCCGATGCGATCGAGCCGAGGCCCGCCCCGGTGGGCGCGACTTTGTCTGCGTTTGCAAGCGCAGAGAAAGCGCCCTGTGTGGCGCCGGCCTTAGGGTTATAGTACCCTAGGGAGTCTGAAAAATAGTAAAAATAAAAAATAAAGTTTAAAAAAATTATAATAAAAAAAACCTAAAAATTCAATTCACCCCCCTTCCCCTAGAACTGATATAAATATTAATAAACGTTAAAAATCATAAACACATTAGGTATCGCCGCGTCCGAAAATGCCCAATCAAAATATAGTAACGCTTTTTCACTGCGTTTAACCTCATAACGGAAAATAGCGCCCAAAGTTGAAAATGGCACTTTTTTGCCATTTTGAAAAATATAAATCTATAAAAAGTGATCAAAAAAGGTTGCACAGTCCTAAAAAAAATAGCAATAATAGCAAAAATTTCCATCAAAAGTCGCAAAAATTGACACCACCTGCACCCAAAGTATGAAAAAGTTATTAGCGCCAGAAGATTGCAAAATTAAAAAAACTTTTGTACGGGAGGTTTTAATTTTTGTAAATGAATGAAAACGTAAAACCTATACAAATTTGGTATCCCCATAATCATATTGACGCATAAAATAAAGTAGACATGTTATTTGGGGCGAAAAGAAAACAGCGCAAATGCGTTTTTTCACCATTTTCACTGTATTTGGAATTTTTTCCCCACTTCCCAGTACACGACATGGAAAATTACATACCATCACTACGAAGTGCAATTTGCTATGCAGAAAACAAGCAGTCACACAGCTCTTTACATGGAAAAATAAAAAAGTTATAGATTTCTGAAGGTGGGGAGTGAAAAAACTAATAAGGGCCCGGTCCTTAAGGGTGAAGACACACATGGCGTTTTTGGGCCGTTTTTACTAAGTGCGTTTTCAGATCGTTAAAAACGCATGCGTTAAAAAACGCATCCGTTTTTTAAAAACGCATGCGGTTTTTTGAAAACGCATGCGTTTTTGTCCGTTTTTCATTGCGCAATTTCGGAAAAACGGACAAAAACGCATGCGTTTTCAAAAAACGCATGCGTTTTTAAAAAACGGATGCGTTTTTTAACGCATGCGTTTTTAACGATCTGAAAACGCACTTAGTAAAAACGGCCCAAAAACGCCATGTGTGTCTTCACCCTAAGGCTGGCGCCACACGTGGCGCTTTTGTCTGCGTTTGCGAACGCAAACGCAGACAAAGTCGCGCCCACCGGGGAGGGCCTCGGCCCGATCGCATCGGCGTTTCTATAGAAACGCCTGCGATCGGGAACGAGCCGCCGGTGTTTCGTGTTAATTTAACGCAAACGCAGACAAAAGCGCCACGTGTGGCACCAGCCTAAGGGGTTTATGTCTGGAAATCTCTGCAATTTGTGTTTCTGCCCCCACCACCACAAGATGTCTGTGAGGCGTTGAGGTAATTCTGTAACAATGGTAAAAACCTCTATACGTCTCACACGTCTGGTCAAGTAGGTTTACCTCAGTACATTAAGCAATTTCCTACAAGATATATGTCACTTACTTGTAGCTGTGTGTAGTAAGATGGAGCCATCCTCTGGGACAGTCTCCACATGCTTTTCTCTGTCAGCACAGCTGAGTGAAATCCCCTGAGGGGAAGTTCTGTCCTTGTAGGCCTTCACCTGAGGTAATGATTACAGCTCCCCTCACAGGAGGCAAAAATGCTAAGCAATTAGGGTGATGCCACACGTGGCATTTTGAACCCGTTTTGGTCCGTTTTTAAGCAGTCTGTTAGGCCGCGGTCATACAATCCGCTAGGCGTCCGTTCATAACGCAACGCTAGCGCACAGGGGGCGGTCCTCGGCCCGACCGCACATGCGTTAACAGGGAAACGCATGCAATTGATAAGCCGATCACATGGGTTTCCCTGTTAACGTATGTGCGTTCGGGCCGAGGACCGCCCACTGTGCGCTAGCGTCGCGTTATGACCGGACGCCTAGCGGATCGTGTGACCGCGGCCTTAAAAAGCGCATCAGTTATTTGTAAAATGCATCAGTTTTTTACCATTTTTAATTAAGATAATTGGTAAAACCTGTCAAAAACGGATGCGTTTTCAAAAAACGGACGTGTTTTTTAACGCATGCGTTGTTAACGATCTGAAAACGCACTTAGTAAAAACGGCCCAAAAACGGCCCAAAAACGCCATGTGTGTCTTCACCCTTAGGGCGCGTTCACACGTTGCGTTTTGGTCGCGTTTTCATTGCGTTTGAAATGCATATATAACAGCTAACACCCTAAGGGTGAAGACACACATGGCGTTTTTGGGCCGTTTTTGGGCCGTTTTTACTAAGTGCGTTTTCAGATTGCTAAAAACGCATGCGTTAAAAAACGCGTCCGTTTTTTGAAAACGCATGCGTTTTTGTCCGTTTTTCCGAAATTGCGCAATGAAAACCGGACAAAAACGCATGCGTTTTCAAAAAACGCATGCGTTTTAAAAAACGGATGCGTTTTTTAACGCATGCGTTTTTAACTATCTGAAAACGCACTTAGTAAAAACAGCCCAAAAACGCCCTGTGTGTCTTCACCCTAAGGGCGCGTTCACATGTTGCGTTTTGGTCGCGTTTTCATTGGGTTTGAAACGCATATACAACAGCTGATGAGAGGTGATTTGCCTAATTACATTACCGTTTATGTTTGTAAATGCAATGTTAACGCATGCGTTAACATCACATTTACGATGCGTTTTGTAAACGGAAATGTTAACAGTGATGTAATTAAGCAAATCGACTCTCCTCAGCTGTTGTATATGCGTTTCAAACGCAATGAAAACGCAGGTCAAAACGCAACGTGTGAACGTGCCCTCAGGCCAGAACAAGCCGCCGGTGTTTTGCGTTAATCCCGATCACAGGCGTTTCCATAGAGCATTGGGCTATGCTTTCCGTAGTCGGATCTCAGATGCTTACTGTGAGGGCGCGTTCACACGTTGCGTTTTGGTCACGTTTTCAATGCGTTTGAAACGCATATACAACAGTTGATGAGAGGGGATTTGCCTAATTACATTACCGTTTACATTTGTAAACGCAATGTTAACGCATGATTAGGCAAATCACCTCTCCTCAGCTGTTGTATATGCGTTTTAAACGCAATGAAAACGCAGGTTAATACGCAACGTGTGAACGCGCCCTCAGGCTGCGCTCACATGTTGCTCTTTGGTTGTGTTTTCATTGCGTTTTAAACAGCTGAGATGAGGTGATTGGCCTAAATACATTACTGTTAACGTTTGCATTTACAAAACGCACGCATTAACAATGTGTTAACACATGCATTTTGTTAAGACATGCCTTAACATAGCGTTAATTGGTCACCTGGCAACGCTGAGGGTGCGTTCATAACGCAACGCTAGCGCACAGGGGGAAGTGCTTGGGCCGATCGCATATGCGCTTCCCAGAAAACGCATACGGTTCTCTGGAAACACATAAATCACCTCTCCTCAGCTGTTGTAATGCGTTTTAAAACACAACCAAAGCGCAACGTGTGAACGTGCCCTCAGGGTTGCGGCAGAATTAATGAATCCCCCCCACAGTGTTCTGATTATCGACTGCATGCTTTCCGTAGAAACGCACATGTGATTGGGCCTCGGCCCGCCGCATTACACTAGTGATGTGTTTGTAAACACACATACAGCAATGGAGAAAACCGCTTCAAGGGCGCGGTCACACGGTGCGTTTTTAAACACATTACAACAGCTGAGATGAGGTGATTTGCCTAATTACATTACAGTTAACATTTGTGTTTACAAAAGGCAGTGTAAACATGATGTCAACGCATGCATTAACAATGCGTTTACATTTGCGTTTGGTTACCAATTTGTTAACCCCTTAGCGCTCTGCGCCGTAGCTGTACTGCGCAGCTTCCGACGATTAGCGCTCAGCGCAGTGCAGCTACGGCGCAGAGCCGATGCCGGTTCAGCGCTGCATAGTAGCCGAACCGGCATCGTTAGCCGCGGGATTTCAGCGGTAATTTACCGCTGACATCCCCGGCTAACACCCGCGGTCGGAGTGGGCTCCGATCGCGGGTGTTTAACCTGTTAAATGCCGCGGTCAACGCGACCGCGGCATTTAACTTGCCTTCTGGGGGTCTTTACCCCACGATCGGCCCCCCCGCACCGTTTTCGGGGGGGCCGATTGCTGTTTTGGCACCTCTGGGGTCCGATCGGGACCCCAGAGAAGCCTGGAGGGTTTACCTTTAAGATGGCGTCTGTGACGTCATCTTAAAGGCAAAGTGTCAGCCTATGCATCTGCATAGGCTGGCACTGCTAATACCCTGCAATACATTAGTATGTTAGTAAAACCACTTTCAGACCATAACCTTCTCTCTTTTACTGTAAATAGCTCTTGTCCTGTACAGAATAAGTCCATTTATCACACATACCGGAACCCACGTGCCATCAGTGTTCCCCACCTCATAGAAACTGTGCAGCCATCGCTGTCCCCCATCTCCTCTCTCTCCTGTCCTAACCTGGCCACTAATCATTACAATCATGTTCTCAAAAGCGCCCTGGACAAGATGGCACCACCATCGGTTCGAGCCTTTCGACACAGATGTAGGCAACCTTGGCAGACGGCACTAACCCGTTTCCTTCGTAAGTGCGCCAGGAGTGACGAACGTCTGTGGAGAAAATCGGGCACTTCCTCTGACTTTCTTCACTTTAAATTTATGCTTAAATCCTATAACTCTGCTCTCCATCTTGCTAAACAGGTCTATTTTACTAATCTAATATCTTCTCTTTCTAACAACCCCAAAAGGCTTTTCAATACTCTTCACTCCTTACTAACACCAAAGGTGCAGCCACCGGTCACAGACCTTGGGGCTGAAGATATGGCCACCTACTTTAAAGATAAAATCGACTGCATTCGCCAGGAAGTAATTTCTCAGTCCACTAACTCCATAAATCCACTTTTCTCTGATACCTTACCCTGTTCACTCTCTTCCTTTGAGCCAGTCACAGAGGAAGAAGTATCCAGGCTTCTTCTCTCTGCTCGCCCCACTACCTGCATCAGTGACCCCATCCCCTCACATCTGGTACAGTCTCTCTCCCCAGCAGTCACTTCTCACCTAACTAAAATCTTCAACCTCTCTCTCTCTTCTGGTGTCTTTCCCTCTTCTTTCAAGCATGCTATTGTTACCCCTTTACTAAAGAAACCTTCCCTGGACCCATCCAGTGCTGCTAACTACCGACCAGTTTCTAACCTCCCTTTCATCTCCAAACTCCAGGAACGCCTGGTCTATTCTCGACTTTCCCGTTTTCTCTCAGCTAACTCCCTCCTTGACCCCCTGCAATCTGGTTTCCGCCCTATGCATTCTACGGAAACTGCTCTTACTAAAGTCTCCAATGATCTCCTCACTGCTAAATCCAAAGGTGACTCTTCTCTCCTCATTCTTCTGGATCTCTCCGCAGCGTTCGATACTGTGGACCACCAGCTCCTCCTCAGGATGCTTTGCTCCATTGGCCTAAAAGGCTCTGCACTCTCTTGGTTTTCCTCCTATCTCTCTGACCGCACTTTCAGTGTCTCCTTTTCTGGATCTCTCTCTTCTTCTGTTCCGCTCTCTGTCGGGGTTCCTCAGGGCTCAGTCCTAGGTCCTCTCCTCTTCTCCCTCTATACTGCACCCATTGGACAAACCATCAGCAGATTTGGTTTTCAATATCATCTTTATGCTGATGACACCCAGCTGTATACCTCAGCACGTAACATCACTCCTGCCCTAATCCAGAACACTAGTGACTGTCTCTCTGCTGTCTCTAACATCATGTCCTCTCTCTTCTTGAAACTTAATCTTTCTAAGACCGAACTTCTTGTCTTTCCACCATCCACTAAAAGAGCCTATCCTAACCTCTCCATATCAGTCTGTGGGGTCACCATAACCCCAAAGCAGTAGGCCCGCTGTCTTGGGGTTGTGTTGGATTCCGACCTCTCCTTTGAGCCACACATTCAATCTCTTGCTCGCTCTTGCCGGATGCATCTCAGAAACATCTCCAGAATCCGACCGTTTCTCACATTTGAAACCTGTAAAATGCTAACTGTTGCTCTGATTCACTCTCGACTAGACTACTGTAACTCTCTACTAACCGGTCTTCCACTCACCAAACTCTCTCCTCTCCAATCGATTCTTAATGCAGCAGCCAGGCTCGTCTTTCAGACTAAACGCTACACGGATGCCTCCAGTTCATGCCAGTCACTGCACTGGCTGCCAGTCTCCTTTCGAATACAGTTTAAAATAACAACCCTCATCCACAAAGCTCTGAATAATGCTGCACCTTCCTACCTCTCCTCTCTTATCTCAGTCTATCGCCCAACTCGTGCTCTTAGATCCGCCAGTAATCTTAGATTAACCTCTACCCTAGTGCGGACCTCCCACTCGCGTCTCCAAGACTTCTCTAGAGCTGCACCAATTCTATGGAATGCTCTGCCCCGGACTATCAGACTAATACCTAACCTCCAAAGTTTCAAACGTGCTCTTAAAACCCATTTCTTTAGGCAAGCCTATAACACTTATTAACTGCATGAAGTTTTAACTCTTCTACTAACCCGTCCTGTGTCGTCCTCCCATCTGTTATCCAGCAACCAACAGGCACCAGACTTCTATGCAGTCCCATTCACCCTGGACCTGGTATATAAGATGACGGCTGAGTGGTTCAAGCGACAGCAATTCCATTTATTATATTTTGTTCTATTCCCTAAGAAGAATGGCTTGACCGTTAAATATTCTTTTACCTCGTGTTACCCCATCATCTTCATAAACCGTAAGCTCTGGCGAGCAGGGACCTCACTCCTGTTGTTCCATACAAATGTTGTGCTCTGTTATATTACATTTGTATTTGTTTCCTATGATTTGTAAAGCGCTACGTAATATGATGGCGCTATATAAATAAAGATTATTACATGGCGTTTTTAGGCCGTCTTTTGTTAGTGCGTTTTCAGACCGGTTTGTGTTTTTAACAGGTTTGACCAATTATCTTAATACAAACTGGTCATAAACGGCCCAAAAACAGGTTCAAAATGCCACGTGTGCCGCCAGCCTTATCCCATCAGCTACTGACAGGCATAGGGGGACTGTGGGTAGCTAAAATAATAATAATGCTAAAACACAATGTAACCTCAGCATGTGATCACAATTCAAGACCTTGGAATGCGTCAACAATGCAGCGCATTGTAGGCACGCGGCCTGACGCACGATAACATGCAAGAATGCACCGTGTGACAGCACCCGGAGGAGATATATATATAAAATAGAAGGAGGGCTACCCGAGGCAATGCCTGTTGGTTATGGACCACCCATCTGCAGCAGGCCTCAGGTATTTCAATATTCTAATGTAAGATTCCATGGATACCAGAATTTTGAGTGCGATACAATATCTGGAGTAGAATCATAATACTCAATACTGATGCTATATTTTCAAGAAAAGGGGTGTTGAATATCTAATTTCAAAATGTTTAAGGCGCAATCACATAGGGTATTTACATTGCACTTAGAAATGCTGTACAAGCACGTGGGAACGCTAGCGCACAGGGGGAAGCGCTCGGGCCGATCACATATGCGTTTCCCAGAAAACGCATGCGATTGATAACCCGACTGCATGCGGTTCTCTGGAAACGCATATGCGATCGCCCCGAGCCCCACCCCTTGTGCGGTAGCGTTGCATTATGAACGCGCCCACAGCCCCAACACTTGTGTTTCCACTGAAACACACGTGACTGGTAACTTTAGTATCCTTTTACACTTTATTGCCACACTTGGCTGTGGGTGTTATAATTTTTTGCGACATTTGATGTTTTCATTGCTATCATTTTTAAGACCGTATATTTTTCAAAATGGCAAAAAAAGTACCTATTCAACTATTTTCCGTTAAACGCAGTGAAAAACCGTTATTATATTTTGATAGATCAGAAGCATCGATAACTAATGTGTTTATCATTTTTACTGTTTACTTATTTTTATACAAGTTCTAGGGAAAAGGGATTGATTTGAATTTTTAGGTTTTTGTATTATAACTTTTATATTATAATTTTGACTTTTACTATTTTTTCAAACTCCCTAGGGTACTTTAACCCTAGATTGTCTGATCGATCCTATCATATACTGCCATACTACAGTATATGGGGATTTCCCTCCTCATTCATTACAATATGCTGATCGCAGATTGTAATGAAGGGGTTAAACCAAGGCATCCTTGGGTCTTCGTTAGACCCGAGGCTGTAATGTCGACAGATCGCTGCTCCCCGATAACGTCAATCCTCGGCAAGATGGCGGCGCCATTTTTTAAAACCAGCCAACAGCTTTGGACGCCCTTTTCATGCACCCGCAGCCGGTATGTGAAGACTGTTGCGTGACATGTCGTGATGCGATTAGAATAGAATAATCTTAAAATTTAGCGAACCTGGTCAAATTGAATTAAGAAAAATTTGCTCATCTCTAGCAGTCAGTAACAAATGTGGTGCATGGTCCAGCTAAGCAGAAACAGCCCCATTAGGTGCAGATTTTTCTGTCTTTTCTGACACAGAGCATCCGCAACACAAAACTGGCGCAGACACTTTAATAAAAGTGGTCTCCGAGTTGTGTATTGGGAGGTTCTGCAGCAGATGGCGCGTGTATGGGGAGGTTCTGCAGCAGATGGCGCGTGTATGGGGAGGTTCTGCAGCAGATGGCGCGTGTATGGGGAGGTTCTGCAGCAGATGGCGCGTGTATGGGGAGGTTCTGCAGCAGATGGCGCGTGTATGGGGAGGTTCTGCAGCAGATGGCGCGTGTATGGGGAGGTTCTGCAGCAGATGGCGCGTGTATGGGGAGGTTCTGCAGCAGATGGCGCGTGTATGGGGAGGTTCTGCAGCAGATGGCGCGTGTATGGGGAGGTTCTGCAGCAGATGGCGCGTGTATGGGGAGGTTCTGCAGCAGATGGCGCGTGTATGGGGAGGTTCTGCAGCAGATGGCGCGTGTATGGGGAGGTTCTGCAGCAGATGGCGCGTGTATGGGGAGGTTCTGCAGCAGATGGCGCGTGTATGGGGAGGTTCTGCAGCAGATGGCGCGTGTATGGGGAGGTTCTGCAGCAGATGGCGCGTGTATGGGGAGGTTCTGCAGCAGATGGCGCGTGTATGGGGAGGTTCTGCAGCAGATGGCGCGTGTATGGGGAGGTTCTGCAGCAGATGGCGCGTGTATGAGGAGGTTCTGCAGCAGATGGGGCATACATTGGGAGGTTCTGCTGCTCCTGCTCATCAGTGGCTTTAGTAACATAAATCAAGAAATCCAGAGATTTAACTCTTACCCTGCGAGACAACTTGTCTGCATAGCCATTAGCAGCAAGAAAGCAGGGCAAGGCTACATGCACACTGCCGTGAGCCCGCCGCACCGTAGCACAGCGGGCTCACGGCAGCGCGGGGAGAGGAGGTGAGCGCAGCTCACCCCCGCCCCTCTCCATAGCGATATATGGCCGCAGCGCCGTAGCACAGGAAAAGATAGGACATGTCCCATCTTTTCCCGGGCTACGGAGCGGTACGGTGCCGCACATGTACGGCACTGTACTGCTCCCATAGGGCGCCGTGAGCCCATAGAAGTGTATGGGGGACGTATATCGGCCGCATATACGTCGGCTGTATATACGTCCCCCATACTGTAGTGTTAATGTAGCCTAAGAGTTAAATCTCTGGATTTCTTGCTTTATGTTACTAAAGTCAGTGATGAGCAGGAGCAGCAGAACCTCCCAATATATGCAGACAGGCAGGTTAAGGGTTAAACCTCCTTACTAGTCAGAGATGAGGAGACATGGCCCATACACCAATACTGAGGAGCGGCCATACTGATGGTTCTCATCAACATCAAGTGTTTCCATTAAGTAGAATAACAGAGTGGCAGTAAGCAGAAACCTCTCCCGACCGCAATAACTACTTATTACTTATAACAACAAAGGCAGCAACCAGCATTACAGCTATTAATACAGTAGATATAAGGAAACCTTCTGCAGAGCTTCATCTACTGCTGGTCTCTGTTATTCTCCTCCACAATAGAAAAAGGTAATGGAAACCCCTATGTAAAGCTGAGGACCTGTGGTTGGAGGGGGGCCCCAGCCACAACTTTGCTATGGGTCCCACTCATTCCTAGTTACGCCAGTGGTTAGAAGTTATCTTTATCACAGTCTTACATGCTGGTGTGTGCCCCCTCTAGCAGGATCCATTCTTCTTTTAGCTTCTTACGCCATTGTTATTACAAAAACAAGGCTTTAAAAAAATATGCAAATGAGCCTGAGGGGCTCCTGGCTCAATTGACAGCTATGGAGCCCCTCAGGCTCATTTGGTTAATTTAAGGTAGTTTTTAGCTTAAAGCAGCTAAAAGAAGAGCATATCCGGCCACAGCAGGCACACACCAGCATGTAGTTGTGTTTGGTTCACCATCCTTCTTCCGGCTGGTAAATTTCCGTAAAGTGAACGAGGTTGAGCAGCAATTATTTTTGTTTCTTTAAGAAATTTGTAAAAATGTAAAATAAACAAAAACAAAAAAAAAACAGCAACAACAAAATAAACCCCACAAATAAAGTACTGAAAGTAGCAATTTTTATTTGAGTTAAAATTATTTACAAAAAAACCCAAAGACATACTTCATGAAACTGGTACAAACTTGATTTTTATTTTCCTGCCGTTGGCTTTTGCTCCAAAGATCACAGCTGAGAAATACTGTATAAAATAAAAATAGGATTGGATTCAGAAAAGTACTCTACCATTCTATCTCCAATGGCTTGTATTTACACAAATATATACAGTGGAAAAACAAAAAAGTTATTTTAAAATTCTTTAATCTGAAATAAGGTTCCAAGTACCCTTTAAAGCAAATGGGGATTTCAGCCAAACAAAATGTACTGCGACTTAAAAAAATGGCTCCCAGAGACTGCGACTGCCCAAGCATCAGCCCCCCACCTTGCCAGAGCACATCCTAAGGAGCGTCACCAGACACCGCGACTCGTGTTATTAGGATAAGCTCCACCTTTTAATATGCAGAGATAATGTAAAGGGCTCTCATGTGAACACTATGCAAAAAAACCTGGAATAGTATTTGGTAAGAAGTGTGTAATATTCATGACCGGTGCGAAGACCACATACATGATATTCAATAGCTCAAAAATAAAGTGAATTTATTAAAGTAATTTGTGAAATTTAAACAAAAAGCCAAATTATTTCTTCCACTGGTTAAAAATTTGGTTTTAAAAGGTTTCTCCATTAGATGCTGCACAGCTCTTGGCCTGTACTTTACTGTGTGCGCTATTCTGGCTTTGTTCGCACATGGTGTCGATGCACTGTAAACCGATATTATATGCAATTCAAAATCCATGTGTGAACGCAGGCTCTGGAGTCCACAGCAAATAATAAGCGGCTGCCTGGTTATAGCAGTGATCCTCCCAGCCTGTGAGTGGCGCCTCCTTTCCTTTGGAGTTGGAAGAAGCACAGGAAGCAGAGTGTGACAGGGACTGGGACATGTTTTACAGGAGTAGAAAAGAAGCAGTAAGCAGTTTAATCTTGTTACTAGTCAATGAAAAACCCGTTAATTTGTCATATAATTGTAGACAAGGTACTGAAATCAGACACAGAAAATTAACCCTGCCATGCAAATTAACCCACACAAAGAAATACTTCACTAAAAGGAACCTGTCACCAGGGGCATCACTAAAGCCCATTACAGCCGCATTACAAATATGTCTTTCGGCATTCAAACCAAAGCAAGCCCTGGAAGACATCTTTGCTATCCAGCTATAATGGACTTCTACAACCTGTCTTTAGTAACAAATGAGGTCCCTGGTGACTATGATTACAAAACATTGTTCTTGTTCCAAAATGGTTCCTTTCCATGGCTGCAACGTTACAAAAATAAGTTTGTAAACTTATATGCAACTCACCTGATGTGAGGCCAATGATGCTAAAGGAGTCCTGCATAGTAAATCCTACTTGCATTGCCCTGCAGGTCTCACTGCTAGGACATGCTGCTATGTGGAACACAGAGTTCTGTTACATTATTGGACACTTCGTGTCAGGTGATGTCATCTAAGGTCCTGTTACATTTGAAATTTCTACCTCGTGTATCTGAGCACATGAAATTACAGTGCGGCATGGAGGAGGAGTAGTAGTCCATGTTGGCATGCTGTGATTTCATGTGATTAGATACACACATTGGGTATACATTTCAAATGTAACAGGACCTCAATTGACACTCTGGCCACGTGACATCACTCAACAAGGCATACGACATGCAGAGGTTTAGATGGGAGGGGCCGGTCGAGCAGGACACGTTCCCTCTAATGCCAGGGAATATAAGTCGATCTTATGGGGATGTGAGGGTATCGATTTTTAGTCCGTTAATAGGGCTCTATGGGAACCTGGGACTTGGTGTATTTGTGGAAATGCGGTGACAGATTCCCTTAAATGGTAGATTTGACTGTTTTTTGTAATAAACGGCTCTTGCTTTTTGTACAGCTATGGGCATCCAGCCCTCTGATTTCTACAAAGGCAAAACTAGCCTAAATGCAAGCACGAGTATAGCGAGTCAACATGTAAGATGTGGTGAGTATTAAAAGCCGAGTAGAAACTTAGCATCACTTCCACCCCTTAAAAATGGCTGATCTTACTAAGCAGGCATGTAAATGAGTAAAACTGAGGAAAAATATTTTCCCACCATGTTCTCAGCTCCGTCTGCTCTATAGTATTCTGCATGTTCATTGTAGCAAACACTCTCAAAGTAGATATAAATAATAAAACATAGCAACAAATAGTCACGTCCCCTCCGCTGTGTCTCATAAAGCAACTTGGTCCTATGTTAGTGATCCAGATGAAATTGGAACTGTACTGGCGGGGAGACATATACCTAAAGTTATAGCGTGCGCTCATCACACCGTGACCGGGGGTCATAGGCCTCTATGGGGACCGTGATAGGCCATGCGCATGGGGGGAATAAAGCTGGGACAGAAGCCAGTTAAAAACAGATTTTTCAGAATTGTTTTGGAAAATCTGCACAAATTTGGGAACACGAAATTCTTGCTACAGCTCAGTTCACACTTATTAATTGTGAGAAAGAAATATTATAAAGTAATGCTACCCCCACCCCCAATTTAATAATGGAAGAATCTGCTGAAATCTGTGTTTACCTCCTACTTCTGTACTTAACTAAGGCTTTTTATTGGCTGAACATGTCCTGTCATGTTCTATCTGCAGAAAGTATGATAAAAAGCAGGTGGAGGGGAGCAGAGGAAAAGAAAAAAAAAATCAATATTAATTCATAACCCTGTCCTTTCTGCACCCAAAGGTTCAATGGGGGATGCTCATCAACCATTGGACTCATTGTACACATCATATTCATCTTGATGGGTTCCCTTTAAAATTAAAAATATTATTAAACATGCACAAGTCAAAAAACCTTTCTGTAAAAGCTTGAACCGGGCAGTAACTCACAATCGGGACCTATTAGCCGTTACTTATAAATAAAAAGGGGCCAAACCACATAAAGCTATTCTTTGGAAAGACAGACTTGCCTTCTCCATCGCCTATAGAGCCATCATTTACTCTTCATCTGTAAAGAGCACAATCGTGGGAGAAAGTGCAATATTAGTGGATTCTAGAAATTGTCTGAAAATTAATATATCTTATTAACATTTTCACATAAATATTGCTAAAAAACTCAACTAATATGAATTTTATACACAAGACCTTAGACTACCTACCTTGCTCTTCTAGCTTTGTGGACTTTTTTTTTCTATTTTTTTATTATTTAGATAAAAGGCAGAGATGCAGTTTGGCTGATAACTATATGGCTTACGTAAGGTCTCCTTGTCATCCTGTACCCCGTCAGGGAATAGCAGAGACTGGGAAATATTCTCATTATGTATATAGATCTACATCAGCAGAACATTCTCCTCTCATCTTCTCAAAATGTTCACGCTAACATCCATGAGCCACACTTGTCCATCACATCACAGAGCTCCCTCCATCTGAGCCTGAAGCGACCTTTCGTGGTAGGTGGTCAGAACATCCGGCGCTTAAATTACAAATTCACGTGAAGAGCGCCCGCCGTTTTCGCATGTTGACAAAAAGTTTATGACACGGAATTAAAAGGTGCAACAAACTTGTGCATTGCAGCGCAACGTTAAGAGCCTGTAAATGCAAGGAGGACCCTTGATCATGGCTGAAGGCATTTTTCCCATGTCACGCAGGGTGGTCGTTACAGAAGAACAAGGGTAAAACGCTCCCTGAAAGTAATTAAGGGCACATGCCTTCTCATTGACATTAGTCCAAGATGACACCTGAGATGGACCACCTAAAATATAAAAATAGACCCCCACTGAGTTCATTCTGTACAATTGAGCTATAGACAAAAGTGTATCTGAAATTGCGCTCTGGCACACTCCATCCAGCAACCCCCACACCCCAGTCTTCTGGCCCGCCAATGGCAAAAATTTGGTGCTGCACCACTTAACAGAATTCACAACAAAACTGCTTTAAAAGGTATCCATAAATCTTAAATTAAGAATAAACGGGGTGGAGAAGGAAGGGTTTAAGGTGAATATATACAGAAAATACATTGTGTTATGATCGGAAGCATCTAGTACAAAAAAAGAGTAAGCAAAATAGCCAAGGGCCAAAAATCTGTTAACAGTTTTCTAACAACTTTTACATAACTCTTAACAGTTTGGAAGCATTAAAAGCCTATTACAAAGCAAACAACAAAAGAAAGGTTGAGAAAACGGGAAAACCAAAAAGGAAAAAAAAAAAAAAGAAAAAAAAAGAAAAAAAAAAAAAAAAAAAGAAGGAAAAGCAGCCTTTCGTCTGGAGCGCGGTTAGCAGATGTCATTGTACTGGCATGTAATGCAGTACTTCAATAGTAACACAGCAGTTGCACGATCAGCAGCAAATTCTTTGCAAGTTTACATTTGATTCTTTAGAACTGGCCATGACCAAACTTATCCAGAGGAAATAAATAGAAAACCCTAATTCCACCCTACACAGAACTCAAATACTGTGAGTACGGCCGGGTCTCATTCATCTACACAACCTCCGCTCCTTAGATTCCAAATCACACGGGTGTCCGGCTGGAATCTGGTTGAAGAAGCAAACGCAAGCTCAACAAGACGGCGAAAAGGGGGGTCCGGTTTTTCAATGTAATTCACACAGAAAATTGCGCTCAGTGCATCTTCATGGACTCTTATACATGACTTGTTCCTTTTATACAAGGAGTTTATCCAGCATTAAGAAGTCTGTTTATGTAGATACCTAGCAGTGTTCCAAATACTCAATGACTCTGGAGATTGACTTCTGCCCCGTGGTTCCCACTGCACACTGGAAGAGATACAGGAAACCAGTTACATTAATGGCGCGAAAATACACACAGTACACATGACGTATAGTAATTATAAACATCAATCACTTAGATGTATTCTGAATACACATGGGATATAGAGGTATTATGTTATATTCCATATTCTAGAATTCAGAATTTAACTTAAAGGGAACCTGTCATCAGGGATGTCCATTTTAGCTGGCAACAGCTCCTAATAGCCTCTGCTATGCAGATTTTAAAAATGGTTTATATAAACTACTGAAATCATTCATATAACCTTCTCCCTGCCAGCTACAAGTAGTGAGTCCCTGGGAAAGGGGAAGCTTACAAAGATTCAGAATGATAAAAAGTACATGGCACAGGCTATTAGAACCTGTCACCAGCTAAAAATTACATTCCTGGTGACAAGTTCACTGGAGAGTTTCAACATTTGCTAACAGTGGGACCTCCGGCACCATCAGTTCAGTTGCCTTCTAGAATAGTGTTTCTAGTGGAATCAATAAATTGATGTTCTTGAACCAGTTATGTATCTGGCTCAAGCTGCATTTTAATTCCTGGCAATATTTCAGGAAGCAGGACTCCAAGCATCATAACCTTACCATGATTATATTGACTCCCAGCATCATAGATTACTATGATCCCTGGAGGACATCATTCAGTCAGGAAATACCATCATCTGTATTTCAATGACCAAACCATATGAAAATGACTGCAAATTTTTGTAGTGCTATCGTCTCATTGAGTGAAAACAGCAGCACACAGCAGTGTTCTAACTCTGCTAATCAATTGAGTTGTAAAGTCCCACTGTAAAGCTTGATTTAGCGCCAAAAAGAAAGGGACAGCTATGCAATATGACAACTAGTTACTTACTGTAAGATTCATGAAACTGAGAAACTTTTTTAGCATTTCAGTCATTATTGAGAAATCTCCATCTGGTAGATGACTCCGTACAGTAGTCACGTTGATCTGAAAGTGTAAAACCAAGTCAAGAAATCAGGTCCTTGAACAATTGACAGGTCAACCTGAAGCCACATGCAATGCCAGTCAAATCTCCCATGATATAGCGTGACATCACAGGCCTAGATGAGGCGGTTAACTGCTCACTGGGACTAGTTAAGACATGTATATGAATGTGCAAATTTGAGGTTTAAAAAGCTTATGAATTTTTGATTAGCAACAGAAAACATATCAAACAACAGGTGGACGTGTGTGACAATCCTGCTGATCAATAGGCTGAAGCAGACTTCACTGTCCTGTAATTATATATACATTGGTCACAAGATTACTGCTTCTTTACAATGTTAGGTGCTAGAGCCATCTGAGGGAACATATATTGCAGGTTCTTGAAGATCTTTGGATCACCAAATGACTGACATGCAAACAACTCAAAGATATTTGATGTAAAACACAACACCACTAAGTATTTTACACTGACCGGACTCTCCTGACAGAGACAGCCCAGGAGCAAAGCTGTGTAAGAAGCGACAATGCAATCTTCCATGTGCTTTCCTGCATGTTGGAGGGCTGCATAGAAAAAAGAAAAAACGTTAAAGACATACAGCCATTTATTTTTACACAATACACCATTCTAGCTCATAGCTTGTTTGTCTTAACACTTTTGACCTTAAAGGAAACCTACCACTGCTGATGGTAGGTATTAGATGTAAACACCGGGCACCAGCTAGTGTTTTAAACCGCTATATCGCGGTTTAAACACATTTTGATGAACAGCCCCGAGGTAGCTTCGGCGCTGCGCGCGCCTCCATAGGAAGTGCCGGAGGCATCACGCGCGCACGGCTGCGCGTTGCGCCGAAGCTACCTCGGGGCTGTTCATCAAAATGTGTTTAAACCGCGATATAGCGGTTTAAAACACTAGCTGGTGCCCGGTGTTTACATCTAATACCTACCATCAGCAGTGGTAGGTTTCCCTTAAAGAGAACCCATCATGCAAACTTACCCCCCTAAACTAAATATATTTTCATAAACTGCCATGAGAGAGCATTGTCTCTATCCCTTCATTGTCCCTCTACATGCCTGTAACCCTAAGCAATGAGGTCCTAAAGCTGTATGCAAATGACCTGTGAAATGTCCAATGAAGCATTAGCATATTCAAGCTGTCCACTCTATTCATGAGTGGGAGGCACAGCCACACCCCCAGTGCATGACTGACAGGCTGTATAATGATGTGCTTCCTGGTGCTGGTGGCCACGCCCCCTGCAGCCTGTGTGTGCATTTGTGTGTGTGTATAGGAGAGATACAGCAGCTCCAGGCAGCCATGTTACAGCAGAACATGTCAGATTCATGTGTAGCTGATGTCTGTGTCTCTCACCTGTATATTAGGAGGATGCAGCATGTCAGCAGATGCAACACACACACTAGCCATGCTTTACTATACATTACACACAGACATGAGCAGGGGGAGGAGAGGGGAGGGGTAACAGGGGTGACATCACTGCCTCTGACCATGTGACCAGCCTCATTTACATAATAAAGAATAGATGATTTTACAATGAATAATGTATGAAATAACTAGATAAAGGCTGGGATGGGATAATTGTGAGCTGCTCCAACAGGTAGAGGTGACAGGACTAGTGACACAGACCTGATGACAGGTGTCCTTTAAGAAGTGAGAATTGCACTCCTGAATCAAGTAGTCCGTCTATAAATGTTATATGACCCATCAAATCACTAGCAGTGTATATCTGTACTGTGTTAGGCATCATGTCTGATAAAGAGAACTAGTATTCTCAAAAGCTCACCACCAAATAAACTCAGTCACAAAAAGGTATCGCCTGATTTCTTCACTCTTCTTTCCGTCAAATCAATGTGTTTTTGGCTATTTGCTGCTGAAGTACACACACCACCTAAGGCTAGGTTCATATTAAATTTTGTGCCAAACATAAGGCCATGTCAGAGGGATTGCTTATACAGGGGGATATGTTGCCCGGAGACCCCCCTCTCCCTTTGAATGCAGGGGGAGGATTGTACATCAGCAGCAGCCAGCGATTGGGTGCTGCCGATGTACTGTGGTGTTCCCCTAGTGCATCTTCCTGCTGAGCTGCCTAACAGTTGTGGTGGTGGATACAAAACGTTGTCTACGCTCCCCATAGGCTTCTATTGACTCCGCTGAGCAAAAAAGCAAACAATAAACCATTAAAAATTAGTGAAATTTGAAACCAAATGGAGCAAAAAAGAAATACATCTGCTAGTTCAAAAGCACAACAAAAAGTTCTCTCTGCTCCGGTGGCACAGTACCTACTTGGCTATAACTATAGGGCCTTAAACTCCACCTGCAAGAATTTACCTTTATTAAGGTCAAGTTCCTCTTCCTCCTCTTCCTTCTTTGGAGGTTCCTCAGAGTTGGGGCTTTTTTCGGTTGCTACCCACTGGATCTCTCCTCCGGTTTCCTGCCACTCTCCGCTCTTGTCATGCTGTGCTGTAGGGACTTCTTTTATCAGCTCATCTGTCTGACTCTCAGCTAACAGGGCAGCTTTCTCCCTCTCCAGGAAAAGCTAAGAGGGAAATTTAATGGAATATAAATCATTGTTGATAAAGGACTACTTTAAAAGGTGTCAAATTTCTCCAAATATTCTGTAGTATCCAAATCTAACGTTTATAACGAAGTTGTAAAATCTAGTCTCAGTTTCTACACCAGTTGAGTCTATGACAAGCCAAAATGTGGGACAAGCCAAAAAAAAAAAAGAAATAACGTGCAGCGCCCATCAGCAGCTTAGGTAAACTATACATTAAGCTTGCCCTTGTAATAGTTCAGCCATGCAGTAATAGGACCTGGCCTGTCTATCCAACAATGCACGGCTACGACAGCGCAAAAATGGGAGCGATCTCACAAAACAACAATTCCTATTGTCATTATGGTTATGGGGTTCTTTTAACACAGACATGAACTCTCTGGTACTGGTTAAACAGTCATTTTATGTGTTTCAAGTGGGAACAAACACTATTTTCCAAGCACTTAACATCACCTAAATAATAATAAATCTGGCATTGAACCCATTTAAATATATGCATAAAATATGCAAAATGAGCCTCTCTTACCAAAACCAACGCATGTACGGCATCAATATATCTCATTTCTACAGTGATCACTTCTCCCTCCTCACTAAAGGAATCATACGATTGTAACGTCTGCATGTTGACAAGGCAGTGCCGGTTTCTAGCACTGTACTCCACTAAATTGATCAACAAACCTAATCCCTAAAAAGAAGGAAACAAAAAGACAAAATTTCAATATACATAAGCTAAAATAGAATATTTTAGAGGAGTTCAAAAAAGTTGTGAAGAGAAACGCCTGGAGGTTCATACCCACAGCTACTTTATACTTGCAGGTCCGGTGATAACACTAGATCGTGTCACCACTGTAGAGGGGCCACACAGCATTGGGATTATTATAGCTGGATGGATGGATGACAGGGATTTTTTTCCCCCTAATTTTACAACATTTGTTGTGCTGAAAAACCCCTGGAATAAGTTTATCAAAGCGGATTATTGTGAATATTTATCAATTGTTTAGCTACATCTATGAATGATCACACACAGAAGTACATGTGTCAGCAAAGTCAGTCACTGCTGATGCACAGGTCATCACCCCACTTTCTGATGGTAGGTGCCCTTTAATGGGTTTACAGCCATAATTGCTTCCATTGCAATCTTAACCGGTTCGCGACCGCCCGCCGTGTATTCACGGCGGCGGTCGCGTTCCGATGCATGTAGAGGGCTCGCGGGTTGATCCCTCTCCATAGCCGGTAAGTCTCTGCTGCATATTGCAGCAAAGGCTTACCGGTAACACCCGCGATCAGTGCAGGCACCGATCGCGGGCGTTTTCTTGCAGATCGCCGCCGGCAATCCTTTCCGAGGATCGCCGCTCCCCGTGATGTCATCGGGATAGCGGCGATCCGTCGCCATGGTAGCTTCGGGTCTCACGAAGACCCGAAGCTACTACGGGTTAACCCATTCATTACAATGTGCTATCAGCACATTGTAATGTATGAGGAGTAAAATCCCTATATACTGCCATACTGTAGTATGGCAGTATATGGTACGATCGATCAGACAACTTAGGGTTAAAGTACCCTAAGGAGTCTGAAAAATAGTAAAAATAAAAATTAAAAGTTTAAAAAAAAACCTAAAAATTCAAATCACCCCCTTTCCCTAGAACTGATATAAATATAAACAGTAAAAATCATAAACACATTAGGTATCGCCGCGTCAGAAAATGCCTGATCAAAATATAATAACGGTTTTTCACTGTGTTTAACCCCGTAACGGAAAATCGCGTCCAAAAAATTAAAAATTCTATAAAAAGTGATCAAAAGGTCGTACAGTCCTAAAAATAATATCATTGAAAACATCATCAAAAGTAGCAAAAGATGACACCACCTTCAACTCCATACAACGAAGTATGGAAAAGTTATAAGCACAAGAAGACGGCAAAATAAAAAAAAAATTTTTGTACATGAGGTTTTAATTTTTGTAAATGTATGAAAACATTATAAAACCTATACAAATTTGGTATCCCTGTAATCGTATTGACCCAAAGAATAAATAAGATGCGTCATTTGTGGCGTGAAGTGAAAGCGGTAATATCCAAGCCCACAAGAATACGACACAAATGCGTTTTTTCACCATTTTCACTGCATTTGGAATTTTTTTCCCGCTTCCCAGTACATTGCATGGAATATTCAATGCAATCACTATGAAGTGCAATGTGTTACGCAAAAAACAAGCCGTCACATAGCTTTTTACATGTAAAAATAAAAAAGTTATAGAATTTTGAAGGTGGGGAGTGAAAAATGGAAATGAAAAACGGGAAAGGGCCCGGTCCTTAAAGAGAACCCGTCATGCAAAATAACCCCCCTAAACTAAATATATTTTCATAAACTGCCATGAGAGAGCATTGCCTCTATCCCTTCATTGTCCCTCTACATGCCTGTAAACCTAAGCAATGAGGTCCTAAAGCTGTATGCAAATGACCTGTGAAATGTCCAATGAAGCATTAGCATATTCAAGCTGTCCACTCTATTCATGAGTGGGAGGCACAGCCACACCCCCAGTGCTTGACTGACAGCCTGTATAATGATGTGAGGCTGTATAATAATGTGCTTCCTGGTGCTGGTGGCCACGCCCCCTGCAGCCTGTGTGTGCATGTGTGTGTGTGCGTGTGTGTGTGTTTAGGAGAGATACAGCAGCTCCAGGCTGCAGCCATGTTACAGCAGAACATGTCAGATTCATGTGTAGCTGATGTCTGTGTCTCTCACCTGTATATTAGGAGGATGCAGCATGTCAGCAGATGCAGCACACACACTAGCCATGCTTTACTATACATTACACACAGACCTGAGCAGGGGGAGGAGAGGGGAGGGGGAACAGGTGTGACATCACTGCCTCTGACCATGTGACCAGCCTCATTTACATAATAAAGAATAGATGATTTTACAATGAATAATGTATGAAATAACTATATAAAGGCTGGGATGGGTTCCTTGTGAGCTGCTCTAACAGGTAGAGGTGACAGGACTAGTGACACAGACCTGATGACAGGTGTCCTTTAACCGGTTAAAAATGTATGTCATAATACATGAAGAATTCCTAAAATCTCTTTCTTCTTGAAGGACTGAACTCGCAAGAATAAAAATAACTTACCAAAACTCGAATATCAAATCTCTGTTCTTGAGGTAGGAACTTTGGAACTTGAAGAACACAATTGAGTGCAGTGCTTATCAGATTGTCTTGCTCCCCAGTCTTTGTGCTGCCCCATTCTGTAGAATACAAATAATATTAAATTTAATAGTGCAGTAATAGACCATGTGCTGGTGCTACCACTATTACAGCCACCAAGCCACGAGAGAAAGCTGCAACACTGGTGGTGCAACGCTTTTAAAAAGACACATTTTATAGTTAATACAGTAATACAACAAGCTCATACCATTGTCATGTGTTAGATTGAGCAGTACACCAATGATGGCTCTCATACAGTCCTCCACAGCTTTGCCAACATGGCTGCCCGCACTGTGGTGTATAAGTGGCTTATTGTAAGGAATGCAGATGCTCTCTTCAGCTCGGTTGTATCTCTGAATGAACTCCTCGCAGTGCCGCAGAGCTCTGTCCAGAAACCAAAAGAAAGACTCAATGCAAAGTCATAATTCCATTAACCGGAAGGAGTTATCCCTCAAAAATGGAGGGGGAGCAGGAGAAGGAAAAAAACACAAACAATACAGTCAAGACAATAGCAATTGCTCCATGCAGTAATATATAGCGTCTATTGTATATGGAGACACCAAAGAGTAAGCCATGTACAAAAACATCTTATATGGGGAGAGGATGGTAAGGGAAGGATGGAAAGAGAATGAAAATTTTAAGTGTCCAGATTAGGGGACACCTCCATCAGTCTTTATACGCCAGATGGTTTATCTTCTAATACATTAATGTCTCAGGGCTGCAGTAATCTGTGCAGCAGAAACAGAAGACTATCACAGGGAGATGACAGAAGCGCTTTATTATCACTTCTCATCCGCTTTTCCAGGACTTACCATGACGTGTCAATTGCCTGGTGGCTTTTCAACTACAAGATGGTGTCCTACCACTCCCACTGAATACCACAGAAGCTTCAGAAATTGCATAGCACAGCGCTCAGCTATCCCCCCATACTCAGACTGTGAACAGGAGTGCTGGAGATAACCGTGCACTGTGCTCTGCAGTTTTAGATGTTCCCAGAGTATACTGTATTTTATAAATACATTGTAAATGTAAAATAAAGATTTGTTACGTACTAAAACAGAGAATATATTAAACAAAGTAAAAATGTAACTTACTTTGCTGAAGACACAATGAGTTGGGAATCTTTGTATGCAATTAAGTAGCTCTGGTTTTCTGGATTGTGTACGGTGACCTGGAAAAGTAGAATAATGCATAATTGTTACTGTTGTCTGGAAAGTGTAAATTAGGTAATATCACAAAATATGCCAAAGGCTGGACAATACAAGTTGTGAAAATCCTGCAACTACATATTAAGGGTTTACCAGCAGGTACTTAAATGAGAAAATTACCAGCCTGGATAATAGGAAGTTAATTTTTATCTTCAGTCCCTCTACCTCTACTGTGTAGGGGACTTTAGATTTTTACTCTAATACATCAAGAAGTGAGCACCTGTGTGACATCTCACGACCAGGGATCGGTTTCTGTGTTTCGATTTTTCACTCCCAGTCTTTAAAACCATAACTATTTTATCACCCAGTGTACAGAGCAATACGAGGGCTGCGGTTCTACTTCACAAAATTGTATTTTCTAGTGATAGTATTTCATACTCCATGTTGTGTACTGGTAAGCCGGAAAAAAATTCCATCCACAATTTGTGACTCCATTTGGTGCCAGCTCCATAAGTGGGCATTTGCAGTAAACATCCACTATGTATGAAGAGGGCTTAGCCTGTGAGCTCTCTTCCTACATCCTAAACGGTCATGCACATCAAAATACATTAGGAACGACAAAAGTGAAAAATAGCCACATGATGAATTGTCAGTTGTAGTTGTTGACGTTAAAAATAGATTTGAAATTGAGCAAATTTCTGAGATTTTATGAAATTCAGAAGTTTCATTGTGGTGATAAGATCTTAATAATCAGAGAGACTCAAACACAGGCCGGAAGCTAAGACAATCAACATCTAAGCAGTGTTCAGGCACTCCCGCTCATAAAATTAATGGAGGGGGGAGAAGAGTTCCCCTACATCATTTCACTAGTACAGGTATAGGTTATGTTAGCGTGCAGGTCATTAGGAGGTCTTTGGGGATCCCCTGTGAATAGTTTGATCAGCCCTTTCTTCTGGTTCCCCAGGCGCCAGACTTGTTATTTTTTTGCATTGAATATTTATATCTGTGTTACCCTTTTTGTATAATAACCCTTTTTAATTGAAAGCACTGTCCTTTGATATTATAAGTCTATTTAATAGCCTTCTTGTGTTCTAATGATTCCATAATTCTGAGGAGACGTTACCTACATTGATTTCTTAATTTGTGACTAATCTATTATTGGTGCATAATATATCTGTCAGAGAGCTATCAGAGCACAGTGCATTGAGACCCGGAAGGCTCTCTTCCTGAACTGCAGTCAGATCCAGTCAGCGAGGACCTAGGCTCCTTACACTCGAGCACAATTATACATTCATGAAAAAAAAAAAAAAAAAAACAAGATTAAGTTGCTCACACTCTCCAAGACTCTTAAACATCTTTCAGCTCCCCACAAAAATGCGACTAATTTTTCTTCATCTTCATCACTGTCGAGATGATTCACACATTCTTTCACTGTAGGGAAAATAAAATGCATAGTTAACATACCAGAGACAAGACTACATGCTGCACGTTGAGAAAACAAACATGTAAGCTATGTCATACCGACCTTTATCTACAATATGGTCCAGTCCACCTAAAAGCCTTAGCTCCTCCTTAAACCAATCTCCGGCACGCTTGGAAGTTAAGGACAACAAAGTCTCCATCGCTAAATGGCCAGTCTGAAAGCAAAAACAAAAATCATCATCAAAACCTTGTATACAAACAGATATAGCACAGCAACTAAGCGGAATTGCAGTTTTGCAACCAGGACTTACTGTGATATTTTCTAAATCGAGATGTTTGTTGTGAACGGTTTCACAGAGCTTTCTAATTTTCTCTTTTATTTTGTTCATATCCTTCTCATTCATGTGCCTGGAGGTGGTGTCTTGCTCCATTTCTAGAAGTCTAATCATGAGGTCTAAACTAGCTCGGTCAAGGTCCATGTTCAAGCGGTCTCTGCTCAATATGTACATAAGTGCAGCGGTACAAAGTGCTAGATTCTAGAGAAGGGGAATATTACACACAATGTATTAACATGTACATTCATTCCTAACATGTCAAAATTGTTTACTAACTGCACGCCATGTGTGAGCGCACCCTGACAGAAGGTAGTGCAATCCATGTGTAACGTTATTATAATACATTTTCTGGTGGTTGGTACATTGACTGTACAGCCCCTCTCATGCTGTTATTTTTTTGTTTTGTTTTTTTTAAAGGTCAATTAAGTAAAAGTTAATGGAATAACAGATAGTTTTTGTTATTGTGTAGAAGGGAATTTTTCTAATATATTTTTGGGAACATATTTTCACGAATACAGCTGGTGACGGGTTCCCGTAGAGTCCTAGTAACTGACACCCTTCTTTTAGCTAAAAATTCAACTTTAATCTATATTCCATGGAGTCATAGGGGGCATACCCTGCTTGGCCGGCCCCTCCCATTCAATCCTCCCCAAATTACAAATTTCTTCTCAGCATGTTATGTCATGTTTGCAATGTCTTCCCCATGTATGTATCTGATCAAATGATCACAACATGCCTCCTCCATGGACATCTACTCCTACCCATCTACCATGGAGGCATGCTGTGATTTCATGGATTTTCATTCACTGGTTTAACCCCTTAAGTATCTAACAAATTTTACTTTCCCGTGATGTTATTTATTATTCCATGCCGTGTACTGGGAAGCGGGAAAAAAATTCAAAATTAAAAAGAAAAGGTTAACACCCACGATGGGTGCAAGCACCGACCGAGGGTGTTAGCGGTGGGTCTTTGTTGCGATATGCAGCAAAGCCCATCTCTGTATGAAGAGGGTTCAGCCCGTGAGCCCTCTTCATACACCCTTCATAGCTCTGTGGCGGATATATCAGTCAGAGAGCGTGAAAAGGTTAAAAAAATCATTTGGATATTTTACTTTAAAAAAAAAAAAAGCTAAAAGAGAAGATCCTGCAAGAGAAGCCACACACCAGCATGTAAGTGTGCTTGGATTACAATATTTCATCTTTCTGATAGATGTCTTTTAAAAAAAAGGCTGCCAGAAACCGAAAAACACTAAACAAAAAAACCCACCAAAAACAAAACATTGGTGGCCGGGAGGTGGCTGCTGGAAAAAACCGTAACTTCACGGCCCCTCCCGGAGCTGTATAATAGAGGACAGGTTGGTGTGGCAGGCCACCTCAGCAGGCCGGAAGCTCAACACATTGCAGCTTCCGTACCCCTAAAACACCGGGAGTGATAGCTGAGGCAAGTAATTATATAATCACATTTTTTAAGCAGCCCTCTCCCAGCCACAAATGTTTTTTTTTTTAAGTCTCGGACAACCCCTTTAAGAAACTATGATAAGTTTCACAGTGTAAAGTTTATGATAAGTTTAACAGCTTAAAAGCAAACTGAGGAGAATGTTAACGCTTTCTGCTTACTTCCTGGCTGTACATTATTTTTAACCATCAAGCAGAAAGTGAGGGGTTAATCCTCAACTGTGGGAGCACACAAGGGGACATCAAATACAAGTTCATAGTCAGGCTCCATAGACACACACAGTACAGAATGAAATACAGATCTCTACAAGAGGTAGCATGCAGCACGTTTTTGTAAAAACAAAGCTGAATTTCTTACTGAAGTATATTAGAAAATGTTAACACTTCCCCCAGACACAATATTAAAAATTATCTCAAATGATTTAAGTTTTAAAAGCGGTATATGAGGGACATTCATGACAGGTGGATCAGATACTTCAAAATCCCTTTTAATAGAGGGGCAGGACAAAGAATTGTACATACGCCAGTGCATGCGCTATGATATCAAGAGTTCTTGCTATAGACAGCTTTGTAAAAGGGATCTATCAAAAAGTTTCTGCAAAGAAAACAGTTCTAATAGCTTATAAAATGAAAGCTAAGCTCTGATTGGTTGACATGAGAGAATAACACTTTTGGTAAATGAGGCCCAGTGTGTTTACTACAGATGAATATGTACCGGGTGATGCTGACTGTCATCCAGTGTTTTAAAGACCATGGCTACCATCCCATGTGCTCGCAGGTGCATTCGGAAACTTGGCATTGCACACTTTGTTGCCAAGCTGATAACACTGTGGAAAAAAAATAGAAGTATTTTGAATACAGCCACATTCTAAGCCACAAACATGATGTAAAGTGCATCCAATAACCCACTGTAAGCTTACACTAAGCTAATAATAGCCAAAAGCAAAAAGAGGTTTCAAACAACACCCTCCAGCGCAGTGACTTAGCGCTAAGTGTCCGATATATCAGACACAGGGCTGATGCCGGTTCTGCTCAAGAATTTAACCGGCATCGGGACACACGGGGTGCCGGCTGTGACCGATACCTGACACCCCAGTGTAACACCCACGGTCGTAGTGAGCTCCGATCGCGGGTGTTTAACCCATAAATGTAGCAGTCATTCAACAAGCCTTGGGGCCCGGGGGTGGTTTGTTCTTGGGAGGCGCTTTCCCCCATGATCGAACACGGGCCGTTTTTGGGAGGGAGCCGATCGTTGCCAACACTGCCAATACCCTGCATTACATCAGTATTGCAAGAGTTTTATCATCAACAAGCAATCAGATGTGCTGCCATCTTTTTGAAGTCGCCTGCGCCGATTGGCTGGAAAACACCCGCCATTGGTGCCGGCACCGATCAAGGGTGTTACCGTTAAGCCTTTGCTGCAATATGCAGGGCTCAGGACAGGGCTCAGTCATCAGTAAGAGGTTAAGAAGCAAACTCTGAAATAGCATCTGATCGAAGAAGGTTCCCTTAGCACATCACCAGGGCACCTTCCTAGCATGCTCCATTATATCCCACCTATCTTGCCATCTTCCACACTTTTTAGAGAAGTATGGTACACAAAAGATCAATTTGTAGAGTAAAAACACTTCTCCCAGCTTTGAGTATTTTTAGCCACAAGGGGGTGGGGGAGTACTAGCTGTGTTTGTAATGGCCATTAGAGGATATGGGGGAAGAATGTAACAGTATGACATTCATCTCACCTAAGGCATCTTGTGTTTATGGGCTGATTACTCTTCAATCCACTCAGCAGGTATTCAATGTCATCTGTGAACTCCTGGTTTTCACCAAACTCCACCACATCATTGAAGTGCTTGACGTGTTGTACGACGGTGTACAGCTGAAAGAAACGTACATCACAGGCAATGGTAATTATCTCATTAGTCCTACACTTATGATCTTTATTATTTGTAACAAAAACCCATTGTTGATGGAAAGAGAACTGTATTACTCATTTGCACCTACATTCTGGCAAAAGCACAGTGCATATATTTAGCCAAAAAATATGTATTTGTGCACAGAATTTTATGTGTAGACAAATTTTTGTCGTACACAAAATAAAATACATGTATTCATTACAGTGCAACATTTTATTAAAGAGGACCTGTCACCCCCAAAAAATACCACCAAATATTTACCCTCTAATCCTGTCCCCAGCCCCTTTATATATTACATTTTTTTTAAAAATCTATGTTTGCAAAGTTTGTTTTAATCGATCCGACCTCTTACCAAATATCCTTGTATTCTGTCCCCTGACAGTCAGCGGTATTCATGAGGGGGCCGGCCGACACACCCCCTCCATGCCCCTATCAGCAGCTCTACCTTTAAGAATAGCCGTCAGCAGCGTGTATATTGCGCAATCGCTGCCGGATCTCTGCGATGCAGCACACTGACAGCACCAGCTGCGGCGCACTGTACTGACATCAGCTGCGCTTATTCACAGCACCGGCCGAACATTCAACCGATTGTGAATAAGCCCCTCTGTGGTCTATTGCACAATATACGCGCTGCTGCCGGCTATTCTTACAGGTCCCCGACTGACAGGGGCTATTCTGTGCAAAGTACAACAGAAACTTCCAAAATTTCTTCTAACTTAGGGAATCTCACTTAGACACCTGAAGGGACCCCCATGAGCTATAATGGGAATCTCTCAGTCCTACATGGGGACCATTACTGCATGCAGATGTTGTGTACTATTAACTGCATCTACTGCCTCCATTTCTTAGGTTGTAACATATCTGAATGACTAATTATTCAGTACTTCTTACAAATTATTATTACATTGTCTACTATAGTTAAGATAACAATTATCAACCAATAAAGAATTATCTAATCTTAAAAGCTAGTTTAGGTGAAAAACAGTAAAACCAAGGATATGAGTAAGAGAAAAAATAAACTCACTTCTTTGTGCTCCTTCCTACATTTCAGTGCAGTCACCATGTCTTGATAGGGCTGAGTGGGAATTGTCACCGTTTTGATAACTTTAGGAGGAGGAGCTGGCGCTTTGAAGACACCATCATCTTTTGGAGCTGAAGTCTCAGATGGTTTTGCCTATAATCATGTAACACACAAGTTAAAAACTGAACAGACGGTGAAACGTGCTCTCTTAGACTAAGTATTACTCAGGGGTCTGTGGAAATCTGAAAGTTTATTACAATAGGGGAAAAAAGACCTTTCAGGAGGTGGCCAAAAAGCAGAAAAGGTCTGCCAAGGTATCTGCATTCTTGGGAACTAATCAAAAGTGTGGATGGGTGCGACTGCTTCACCAGTCAAGCAGAGAAACTAAGCGTCCAGGCCTCAGCTTTCATAAACCAACATGCTGCCAAAAGGTTTTAGACTTTCAAACCTTTTTCAGAGTGGTGTTGAGCGGAAAAGAGCAAAGCAGTCTAACCTAACACGCCATGAAAGATCAAATGCAAGCAGGGCTTAAGACATGAGGATATGGAAATGTTATGTTATGTTTGGACAGACGCCTGGTTAAGAGAAAACTTAGAAAACCCACAGTCAAAACTGTACTACATTCTGACTGAGTTCCTTATATTTAGTATGTCTTGTCACAAATCCTTAATGTTTACTTACTGGGGCAGATTGAGCTTTGGACGCAGGTAAGGAAGGAAGCTCCTCTGCTTCTGGTTGGTTCCAGTGTCTTGCATTATAAACAGCTTTTGTTGGGGACTATTAAAAAAAAAAAATTACAAACAACATGTTCATTGCTTAGGTATAACCATTCATGATGCATCCTTGACATTTCAAGCGTGAACATATTCCAGAAGTCCTCTAACACAAGCGCCGCATCATAGGAAGTAACCATAGTCATAAGCTTCTGTTTGGTTCCACTTTACGCAGTAAATGAAGTCGCCTTAATAGAAACCGACTTCACTGAGCGTGTGCCGTAGATCCATGGATGGCATTGGCTTCATGGAAGAAACACATGGATGACAAATTTGCCTGTCACAATGGACTCATGTGTTTACTTCCTACAGCACATGTGGTACCACATTTGGCGCTTGTATGGAATCTAAGAATGCAATACAAATGTACAGGGGCGCAGCTCAGCCCAATCACATATGTGTCGCTAAAGCACATTGTATGTTACAGCTCCCTGGTTACCGTAATTACTCGAGTATAAGTAGAGACCCCTAATTTTTCCACCAAAAACTGGGAAAACCTATTGACTCGGCAGGCGCGCCCTGCAGCCTGATACAGAAGACGACAGGCGTGGAAGACAGAAGAGGAGCAGCGCTGCGCATCGGGGGAGCAGCGCTGCGCATCGGGGGAGCAGCGCTGCGCATCGGGGGAGCAGCGCTGCGCATCGGGGCCGCCGGAGGGCGAGTATACACTTTTTTTTTTTTTTTTTTTTTTAGTACTGGGCTCTTTTGCTGATGTTTGTATAAGCCATGTGTTTTGTGCTGAAAACCTCGGCTTATACACGAATGTATACAGTATCTTAATTCTTACATCTCTGAGTTCTGGTATCCAAATTGGGTCCCTTTCACAAGACATTTATGTCAACTTTTATGTCAACTGTATACTAGCTCTCAGAACAGCAGCTAGATTACGGCCGTCATAGAAGTGCATTATGCACGGCACAGTATGGTGACAACACTTGTGTACATACGTATAGCCCAGCTGCTTGGCTCCCTATGATGAGGGGAAGGGTGAGCAGCAATCACCCAAACATTTTACACCCAGGTCCTGGCCTGGGCATAGCAGATGTGCGTGTGAGGGGGGCCTAAAGGCGACTGACATACAATAGCACAAGTCCAAGGAAGACACACACACACAAATACACACAATAACTCATGAAGGTATACAAATCAATTTGTTTTATAATAAAACAAAAATTAGGTAATTATACCAAATAGAACCAGATATTTACCCGTTTTGGTCCACTGAATATTTTTCGGGTGCCATCTTTATTTTTATCTCCTGCTCTGCTGGCAGGTTTCTTAAACACCTCAGGGACAGCATATGGATCTTCTGCAGAATCTACATAAAAAGAGAAATGACACAAGCGATAGGAAAATAATTTAGAAATATTGCAGAAAGGGAGAAAATCTAAATATCAAATAATATTACAGATTATTGCCTTTTAGTTTTATTAAAGTCTCCCTTCCTATGTCTATGGCACCTGGTTGGGTTTAGCAGATGCCGTTTCACGGCACAGCGCCCGAGCCGGATGGACATGGAAAAATTTAGGACTTGTCCTATATTTTGACGTATTATAGCGCAGCCGCTTGGCTTCTCCACCTGGCTGTATGCTACAAACTTTCTGATTCCTTAAATTACATATTTATATCTCATTATACTTTCTAGCAAGACCATTGGAGACCTTGCAGTTTCAGTGATTGCGCATTATACCACCCTCACAGGGCTTATTCGCATGGCCACTTTCAGTTCTTAAAATATGGACATAAAATAGAAGATACCAAGCTACTAGGTCAAGATTCCTGTCGAAGATGTCAATAAAAGCACTTGTAAGTGCTCCGAATATGCAATAAAAGAGCTTCTAGACAGATCCACTGAAGCCGTTGGTCTCCGTTCACAATGTGTTCTCAGATGGATCCTATATGGTTTTATCGGCTTCTTTATGTGGACTAGAGAGAGAACAAATCCATAGTGCAAATCGCCCACACTTTTAAAATGTTGTTAAAAATATTCTCACAAAGAACGATAAAATAGTGCTTTGTATAAAATCTATGTTTACACAAGCCAGCAAATGTATCTGCCCGACCCTGGGTCTCGCCATATGGCTTCTTCTGGGGCATGGCCACAACCACACACCTTTTTATACTGCAAGAGTCTACACATAAAATGAACAAAAATATTTAAATACAGGCAGTCCCCTAGTGAAGCTCTCTGGATACTTTACTTTAGCCCCAGACTGCAATGATCAACTGTAAGGTGTCTGTAATGAAGCTTTATTGATAATCCTTGGTCCCATTACAGCAAAAAATTTTCAACTCACTGGGGCAAAAAAATTTTTGTCTGGAACTACAATTATAAAATATATACTTCCAATGTGCATACAAATTCAACTTAAAAATAAACCTATGGAACCTATCAGAAGGCTCCAAACGGATTATTCAGAATTCCTGCTTAACCAATGAAAACAGGAAATCTGATCACTAATCAGTTTACAGAACGCCAGGAGCAGCACACCATCCTTATATCCTTACCGTCAGGAGATCGCCTCCTCTCTATGGATATGTCCATTATTATAGTGAACTGCCAATGAAAATATACAACAGTGAACACTTCTACTTCTTAACCAATCATAGGGGCACCTAGCCTCTAGGGGGATTTCAATTGTTGCGAACCACCAATAGAAATATACCAAAAGAGACACACCTATTATGAATTCCAACTAACAGAGAATGAATTACAGGAGGACACACCTTTCTAACAACCAATCAATAAGATGCCTACATTGTAACGTACCACCAATAAGTGCCCTAGTGTGGGGTACACCCCCTTCCCGACAATCCAATCATAAACGTGCCTCTCTTATATGGGGATTAACATTGTAAAATGCAAATGCAAGTGATCGAGGAGAAAAAAAGCCACATATACACAGTCTTAACATGCTGCTTTCAGTTTAACAAAATATAGAAGAAAATAAATTTGCAGGTTACTACTCTTTTCTTCACCCCTATTTTAATAATAACCTGTGTATTAGTAAAGTAAAAATACCTGTACAAACTTAATATTCTAACGTTATATACACTGTTCACACCCTAAATTTGAGTCTTAACTAGCACGTCAGAAGAACAGGGCACAAATTGAAGACTCGAATTGAAGAACATAATCGGAATATTAAAAAAGATTTAATGACACACTTTGTCAGCTCAGTTTATACAAAAAGATAATAGGGATCCCAAGAGGTTAATTTTTATGGGTTTAGAAATCGGTACTAGTAATTGGGGGTCGGAGGGGTTAAACAAAATTAAATCAGAGAGAAGCCTGGCGGATATTACACCTGATTACTTTGACCCCAAAAGGCTTAAATAAAGATTTTGAGATAAAGTTGCTAATTAAGACAAATGTAGGGTGTGAAGAGGGTGTGAGTATGTAAGGATAGATTTTTATTACGTTAGTAGAGATAATTTTCACTTCACTAATACACAGGTTATTAATATAGGGGTGAAGTAGAATAATAAGCGACTAATTTATTTTCTTCTGTATTTTGTTAAACTGAAAGCAGTATGTTAAAACTGCATGTATACATGGTTTTTTTCCCCTCGATCACTTGCATTTTTACAATGTTAATTTCCATAGGAATGGGGGGGGGGGTGTATACCACACTAGGGCACCTGTTGGTGGTACAATACAATTTAAATTCCCATAGAGATGATGCATCTTATTGATTGGTTAGAGAGGCATGTCCTCCTGTAATTCACTCTCTATTGGTTGGAATTTCCATAAAAGTGAGAGGCTTATCCGATTGGTTGGACAATACAATGATAAAGTGATAAAGTCCATAGCATCAAGGTATATTTCCATTGGTGGTTCACAACAATTGAAATCCCCATGGAGAGTAGGCACCCCATGATTGGTTAAGAAGTAGGTGTGTTCACTTTTGCATATTTGTAATGGCAGTTCGCGATAAAGGACCACCCCATAGAGAGGAGGCGATCTCCTGATTGGATATAAGGATGGTGTGCTCTTCCTGACACTCTACAAACTGATTAGTGATCCGAATGAATGTTTTCATAGGTTAAACAAAACTAGCAGGAATTTTGAATAATCCGTTTGGAATCTTCTGATTGGCCCATATAAGGCCATGTAGTAAAACCGGGGAAAGTTAAAGTTCCATAAATGGTTTTGAATGCAATGTAATATAGAAATTATATACAAGATATTTGTAAAAACATATAGTTGCGAAAACATAGATTTTATACATTCTTTGTGAGTATAATAAATATTTTTAATAATATTTAAAAAATGTTGGTGATTTGCACTATGGATTTGTTCTCTCTCTGGTCCACATGAAGGCGGTGATAAAACCATATAGGATCCGTCTCAGAAACTGTGGTGTGTTTTCCTGAACAGTGTGCATGGAGACCAAAATTGAGGTAGTAGCTTGGTATCTTCTACTTTATATTTGCTGGTCTTCAGTTTGACTTGCTTAAAAGCCAATACATTTGTGAGTATTTTTAACAAAAAATTTGTTCTTCTTAAAATATGGACAGTGTAATGGTTTTATTTGCAGGGCCAAATGCCTAACAAGGACACCGTAGTTATCTATGATAGCAGAGGTCCCTGCCTACTTTTAAGTAAAACAAGGACCAAATTGTGCCTTGTGACCTAATGTACAGAGAACTCGTTTTAACCTGTCCTGAAAACCAAATCAGGACAACACTTATAATTTACAGCGTGGCAACCTGGCTTGGTCAATGTGCGGTGAGAAAGTGTGCTCACCGCCCTAAGTGCCGGTGTCATAAACCTCAATGCAGGTCGTGTGCATGGGGCCCAATAGAAGGATGTAGATGGAGAACTCACATCCAGTATGAAAGGTTGCCACCCAAATAACGCAGTCACTGCTATGGCCTGCCATCAGAAAAATGCCCTTCCTGCAGCATGGAGTGGCTCAGGAAACTGCCCCAGCAGTCTTTCAGGCTCATTAGCATAATTGTAAAAGTTGGTTTTAAAAGGAAAGAGGTCATGGATAACAACAGAGGAAAATGAATGGTGGATAACGGAAGGTGAGGACAGTTCCTGATGGCCTATTTAATATGAAGACTGAAGTGGTGATAAGGGGACGGATTGCTACTCTCACACATCTGCTACCACATTGCTCTCTGCCACACTTGCAGTAGCTATGAAGAGTCGGGGGACATCTCAATACAGTGGAGGTGAGTCCGTATGATAACATTTTTCTGAAACGGAAGTCAGACATGTCATTCTATGTAATGCAATGAAGGCCCGTGGGAGAGCTACAGGATTTTCTGAGATTGGTGATAAGACAACCCCATTGATCAGCTTGACCTGCACAATGCAGAGAGCTGGAAGCAGGCCTCTCTCCGTACACTGCATGATGGCCATGCCAGACTATTATCACTCAACACAGGGGTGGTCTGAACTTTCCTGAACTATTCTACATCTACCTGCAATCTAACTAACTTTCTATTATACTCACCTTTAAGGGGAGTCTTTCCACGGCTCTGGAATTGGTCATGTGACGGCGCATCTTATACTCTCTCCACTTCCGCCGACGTAAATGCCACATCACTCACAACTCCTGCACGGCATGGACGCGAAAGTCTATGCACATGCTGGGCAAATACGCACGCACCGTAATACACAGCAGGTGTCGATGTGTATGTATATAAACTTTTGCGAACTCATGAGGGCATCGTCACAAAAGAGCTTACTACAATTAATGTGTGACCAACCCTATGACATATGTGAGCACACCAACATACATGTGCCATCACATATGTTGTGGAGCAGGTGGGGTATGTTTGTCACATATGAGCACCTCATATGTGACAATCCTCTCCACTACATATGTGACCATCCACATGTGAAGAAAAATGTAATCAACCCACATTACGGCATATGAGCTTGTGGGATGGCCGCAGTTGTCGCAGGGAGGTGGTCACATATGATCACATCTGAGACAGCCCCCCCTAGCATGTGACTACCCCCCAATCACATTCATACCACAATAACCAGCTTTAATTTGAAATGGGGTCAAAAGATATAAATCTAATTGCAGTGAAAATGGTGTCACCAATTGACAAATGAAAGTTCTACTTTATTCTTTGGGTCTGTGCAATCATGGGGATACCACATTTATATAGGTTTTATAATATTTTCATTCTCTGTGCCCTAGGCAGGAAACAAAAAGGTGCAGCGGGCCCGATGCAGCAGAGCCTGGAAGGTGCAGCGGGCCCGATGCAGCAGAGCCTGGAAGGTGCAGCGGGCCCGATGCAGCAGAGCCTGGAAGGTGCAGCGGGCGGGGTTGCCAGCACCGTGTAGGCTGGAATGGGTGGATACAGGCTCTGCTGTGTTTACAACACAATGCACTGTGGGGAGTGTAGTTTTTGCAGCACAAAATCGTCCATACAGAAAGCTGAGATTGTAAACATTTGCAGGCTGATGTGTAACCATATATGCAGGGAGGATTTAAAGTTTGAATCAAGGTAAGGGATTGTCATTAGGATCATGAACTACGAATACTGGAGAGGATTTTTAAGAGAAATTAGCTGCAAAAAGCACAGCACGGTGACTGCACAGTACACAGGCCTTAATAGACATTCAAGACCTCGAGGTCCAAATGAAAATACATCACCCTCCAAATCTGGGCCAATCCCATTAAACCACCTCCTTGTTTTGACATCCCCCATCGAAAGGATTACATTACCTTAACATTGTAGGCCAGTCTTTTCCTAGAACTTATACTTATAGGTTTACTTGGTTCTCTCAACTAACGGAGAATATATTATTTGGAGAGAAAACTACAATATTTTTGTTGTTCATTGCAACACAAGAATTAAAATATTTCACTGTACAGGATGTATTAACTTCTTAAATGCAGAATTGTAAAACCTAACTGATAGATTTAACATGTTTTATTTAGTAGACCTTTTTTGTAAATTGATATGTTCTGTACATTAAAGTAAACCTACCATCACGGATCTACCTACTTAGTGGCAGTATGCACATTTTCTAAAAAAAGCTACTGGGGCGTGGAGTAGCCGGAGTTGAGTATACACATTGCGGCTACTCCACGCCCCAGTAGCCTTTTTGATCCTCCTATCAAATATCTTCAGCACGCAGCTACAAGGAACCTCACCCACGAAGCCGGAGTTCTACACATGTCCACAACGCAGGCTACACGATCTCCGCTCCGAAGCCGGAGATACTGCGCATATGTATAACTACAGCTTTGCGGACGAGCGCAGCTCCTTTTAGATATCTGGGTAGGAGAATCAAAGAAAATTTGCATATTACCCCAATACCAAATTATAAAAGATAGGTTGGAGCCATCCTTACATTTGTAAGATGCAACTACCTAGGGAGATCCGTGGTGGTAGGTTTCCTTTAATCACAGGACAGCTGTATCATGACCTTAGTGGTTATGTGCCATAGAGACATGGGTCACTGGTTGGTTGGCAGACATGTAAAAGGTTTTATCCTATCCCAATTTTCTTAAAATAGCACAATCCTTTAAAGAGACAATACAATAATTTTTGGTTACCCCCAAAATTATCAACCATGCTCTGATTTTAACTCAATGATTACACTCTTTAAGTGACCCAATTACCCTTGAAGGATATGAGAGAAGGATCAGAGAAAACTTCAGAAGACATGAAGGACAGCTGGAGCCCACCACCTATTTCCCTATGTGAGCAGCTACACATCTATGACTTACCTTTGCTTTTGCTCGGTAGAGGACTACTACTGCTCATGGGTTGAGTGGTGAGTGGCTTCTCTGTGGTGTAAAATGAGCAGTTTTTGCTTATTAAATTCTACAATAAAGTGTATCCAACAATAATTCAAATGTTTAAATAAATCTTTCCAATATTACTTACCAATATTATTGGCAGACTGCATACTTTGCATATTGATGCTGCCTCCTAAGCTCGGTAAAATGGACTCTTCCATCATTGCTGTATTCTTGGCTTTCTTTTTGGATTTTCTTTCTTTTTGCTGCCATTCATCTTCATCCTCATCATCACTTTCACTCAAGTCGTCAAATCCAAAATACTTTATTCTATAGCTCGACTGCCCAAATGGTTTAGAGCCGCTGTAGTCATCACCAGCACCTTCCTCTTGTTCATCAAAGCCAAAAAACTCCAGTTTGGCATCCTTCTTAGATTTAGAGTTACCTGGGCGAAACCTGGTGGTAGTTTTTGTTGTTGCAAGATCAGCTTTTTTCCGTAAACGTCCTGCCTCCCCTAAATCAGTAGAAGGGCTTGTAGTAAACTCATCCATACTGCGCTCCATGCTATCCTGTATGGTAACATTACATACAGACAAACATGACGGGTGAAGGACTGTATAATCTCTAGTCCGACCAGCGGGCCTAAAACCACTGCTTTTATTCACAGCATTTGTCTTATCTGTCGCACTGTTAGATTTGCCTGAACCATCTAAAAGTTTATCAAAGTTTGATGAACCCTGTGTAGATTTTGCTTTGCTAGACCTACAGTATGTCCTACAATTACTAAGTTTTACATAACCTTGGCCAACATCTTCAGTCATCTGCTCCTCTGGGCTGATCGGTTGTTCCTTGAACTGGATGTAATCATCTTCAACCTTAGGACTTTCGACCTTAGGACTACTTGCACCTAAACTGAGCTCAAGGTCAGGACTCCCCGAGTTGTCCTCAGTCAGATCCTCCCAGTCAAACAGTCCAAATTTCTCTCTAGTCTGATCTTTCTGTAAAGGAGAATCTGATTTCTTCACAGGTTCCAAACCCCAGTCATCCGTGTCAGTGGTGAAACTCGAGAGGAAGGATTCCACAGGTTTTTTGCTACTATTACAAGATTTTGTGGAAACTCCAAAATTTAACATATCAAATGTTTTCTTGCTGTCCAAGCTGCTTGTTTGAGAACTGCAACTGTTTTTATCTTCCACAAAACTCTGTGCGTTACCTAATGAGGCAGAAATAGAAGAGACAAAAACTTCAATACACATGACTTTATACACCCAGGGTTAAGATTAACATTTCTGTCCTATTTAATTACATGGAAATTATTAAACCTCTGTCTGAACTGGAAAACATCAGACGTATTGCACCTTAACCGCCAATTATATGCTGAGGCATCATTAGTCAGGCTAGTTACAGGCGATCCTACGAGCTGCTGTGCTATGAACAGGTTAGGTTGAGGATAATAATAGGTTCACAGCAATGTATGAAACATGATGCACCAACTCTGCCCTGTTCACACTTCACCAGATCTGCTCTTCAACGCCACCACACCAGGGCTCACGTTTACTTCGTTATTTTGGTTTACTTTGTAATATATTGAATTTCAAATGCCCCAGCTTTTTGTTTACCCCTCCCCTTTCCTCTACTAAGGAAATATGCAGATCCTAATCTTAATTGAGAACCTGTGCCTTCACCCTTTAATGTGGGGACATCTTTATATGCCCTCATTTCACTATAGAACTTTAACCCAGACAAAGCACAGGCAGAGGTCTTAATACCAGTACATGCAAAATGGATGCCTGTACGAAGAGGAAAAGAGTATTATGTATTTTTTCTCATCTTCCAAACTGTCCTTACGCTTGCGGTTCTCATCAATGGCAATAATGGGTCTTGTGATTAGACAGAGTGGGGCGATTATTGAATTCCATTATCCGGCACTGTTCAGTAAAAGCTGCCGATGCTCGATCACATGACACATTAGTAAGAAAGTCGTGTCGATGACCAGCAGTGCTCAACAAGTGGTCCAGGGAAGAATCGCAGTGCTTTGGGTGCTGAGGACACTACCTTGGTGAACCAAATTCCTCATTAGAATGCAGTTGGTTATCACACTTAATTTTGTTCCTTCTCTGGCATTTTCCTTCTACTGGGAGTTCCATGTATGTAATTTACTACTAGCGTTAAACATGTGATACAATGCCAGTCCCATGTTCCGCTGATTAAAAAGGTAAAACCTCGAAAAAATACATATAATGGAAATCTATCATCAAAATCATCTGTGATAAACCAGGGGAACTTACTCATATGGGAGATTAATCATGTGCCAATATGGTGCCATTATGAGAGCAGCCACGCCACCCATGTCTGGCCAGATACATCATGAGGCTTAGGTGTCTTGATGTATCCGGAAGACGGCGTGTACTTTTGCTTAACAAGTTAAAGAAACCCCCTTGCCCAACCCCTCCACCGGACGCCACACACAGTCACGCCCACAGTGCGTGGAGGTGGCGTATTCGCCATTTTGCGCTGCTCAAGAATTTGTGATTAGTTTCTACATCAGAAAACTCCTCTAAGGCTTGCTCTAGGGCAATTCGGAATTACGATTTAATGTAGTGTGACATCTGAGTAGAGTGATAGCACAAATTTTAAAGTTTATGTATATGAAAACATGATGGGGCTGTGCTAGTAAAAATAACTTGTCCTGGTGCTATGACAGCATAGACCAGCGGTGGCGAACCTATGGCACGGGTGCCAGAGGTGGCACTCGGGGCTCTTTCTGTGGGCACTCAGGCCTTCACCCCAACACAGGGTTTGCCAGACAGGACGCAAGGCTACGTCCTGCGGTCCAACATAGCCCTCAACTTGCCATGCTCAACACCATTTTAAAGCGACATCCTTGGCTGTCAGGGCTACAGGAGGAATGAGAAGGTGTGGATAGAGATAGATTATTGTTGGATCTCCTGCTCTGGGAACTCCAATTCTTCCTCTTCAGGGGACCATGGAGGGAAGCTACAATCCAAATTTCTCTATGATCTTTCTATTGCATTAGTGAACTCATGATGCTAATACGATTGAAACCTGTGATACAGCAGGGATCAATAAGTTACTGCTTACGTTGTCAAGTTGGCACTTTGCAACATGTAAGTGGGTTTTTGTTGTGCTTTGGGCACCCTATCTCCAAAAGGTTCGCCATCACTGGCATAGACCATACTATCAGAAAAATTCAGCAGTTAATCTTTTGCTTGCCGATGTTAAATATTTTAAAACTGGGTTTTCATTAAAAATCTTATTGGGCATCTGCAGCCTACCTGTATTCTTTAAGACTTCTTAGGTGAGTTCTATAGCAGACATCCACTTACAGTATTTGACATAAAGACAGAGATGGCACCACTAGCGTAAATGTACAAGTTAGTGGAACGGAAGCAGTAATCCCACAGCCATTCCGCAAGCTTCAGAAACAAGACACAATTAGCTTGTTTCTGATTAGGATACTGCTGCAGTCTGAGCTCAACATATGCACTGCAAAGGTTGATTTTTTCCAACAGCAATATTAAAGGGACATATAACTTTTCTACAGCAGATGAAAAATCGGCAGCAAATTGTTTCTGCTTAGCATGTTTGGGATTGCCTTCAATCCCCTACACTACTCTACGCTGCTCTATTACGCTAACAAAAATGACTTCTGTCAGAACATGGCATTTTGAACATGTTTGTAGTAATTTCTCAATATACTGACTTGCCAGTTTCTCCAGTAGTTTTACTATACATTTGCCAATGCTGCATAGCAGCCCGTTAGAAAGATAGAGAGATCTAGATAGAGAAATAGAAAGAGATAGATCAATCCATCAATAATTAAAACCAAAGAATGGCAGACCACCAATAGTTCTCTTGAAGAATATGTGGATACTTTACTCACACAGAGTGCAAAAAGGCAACATTTCGGTTCCTATTCGGGAACCTTTGTCAAGCTTGAAAGGAATGGAAACGTTATATAAACAGGTGGGCTCATGCTCATTTAGCTGAAACTATGTATATAGGACAGGAACTGCCTCTGATTCCAAGTTTCAGCTAAATGAGCATAAGCCCAACTGCATATAATGCTGTAAGCAGGACAAAGTCGTTGACAACTATAAAATGTAGCTGACAAGGCACTGGGGACATTGACAAGCAAATATATTGAGAACTAGGCAACATTAGTCATATATTACAGTGTATATCAGTGTATATTACAAACATGTTCAAAACGCTAAGCTCTAATGACAGAAGTCCATTATAGTATAACAGACAATTAGCTAGACTGAGCTATCGATGTAGTGTAGTTCACCTCTCATTAATAGCCTGGAAGTACCAAATAAGCGCTTAGGATCATTTTGCATTACACATCCTTTTCTCTAAGTTAAAGACCTTTCTTAACAATATCAATAGTGCAGGTAACGGTAACTTTGATCTATTTTTCTTCCTCCATCCCTCTGCAGTGACCCATGTTACTGTCAGCTATGGGATCCCCAGAGCACATAGATCCCCTTCTCACTAAAAGTTGGAGAGGAAGGACAAGCAAGCCCCGCCCATCCATTCAAACATTTGGGGATGGCCCAGACAATCAACCACAGCACATGGCTCTCTCTGACTGCCCCACGGACAATGAACGGAGCAGCAAGGCGCACGCAACACCCTTAACTTTCTGCTGTCTGCTTGCTTTGAGGGAAGGACGACTAAAAGGGCAGTTTCAAACTGTGGTTGTTCCATGAAATATTGACTTTGCCATGTCCCGTTTCACAAGTCAATCACAGTGTATAGGACGGGACTCCGATTATCATAGTTATACATGATAAAAGGAGTCCCGTCCTCCGTGCAGAACAGTAGTGATGAACTGTTTAAGGAGGTCACAAGATTAATACCTGTGATGGTTTTCTTAGGAGAGCTCAGATGTTTTTTGTTGTCTTCAGTGACCTTGTTTGCATTTTTTTCTTTTAATCCATATACCGCACTGTCAAAAGAAAGACACTTGTATGACACGTTGGATTCTGAAGCAATGGGGTGATCCATTCTGTTAAATGCATCGAACACCGGGGTGACATTTTCAGATCCTGTGGCAGCCATACGCTCTGGGGGTTGCTGAGTGACGCTCTTAGGCTGAGATATATTTTTTGAGGACACCGGCTTTGACTCTTCATCGCTATCAAATCCAAATGGATCCTCCGCCATGTCATCATCATCATCGACTTTGGTTCGCTTCGGGAGGTCTGCCACGTCCGGTTTGTGATTCTGTCTCTTTTGTCCTACTTTGGCCACAAATGTGGTCTCTCCCCATTTTGTACTAAGAGTGGTTCGTTTATTGGAGAAAACTTCATCAAACTTAGAATTTCCATTTCCACCCTTGCGGCTGTACGTTTTCCCAAATCTGGATGTCATATTGAAGCCTGTTTCATATTCTCTGTAACAGAAGCAGAAACATAAAATAAGACATTAAAAGTCTGACTACAAGCCATGACGTCATATTTACCCCGATACCCAACACCCCGGGAGAACAATGGAAATGATCACTCTGTTATGAACTAGAGTATCATGATTTGTTCTGTACATAATTAGGATGGAAATGTGCCCAATAGATAATTTTACTCTTTAGTCTATTTTTAAACTACTTTAAATAACAAACTAATAACAAAGTTCATGCATTTGTCTATAAAATGCCTTCAGCATTATAAGTTCTAAAAATATATTTCTTAGCATCTCATAATCAATATTAGGACAACGATGTATTTGGCCATAGACAAAAGCAATTTCACTTGTTAGGTACCAATGTGGTCAGTAGCTCCATGGAGCCGAACACTTCAGCCTTTTCCTGTATAGTGTATAAACTTCACATCTCAAAACTTTTCCTGCTACTGACAGATCTACAAAGAAATGGTGGAAATGGGCAATTCCTTACAAAGGCGACAGTGTCTCGTCACACAGACTTCAAGAAATACTTGTGATAAAGTATAAAACTGATCTGCAATGTGTGTTTATGTCCCCCATGATTTGTAAAGTGCTGTAGAATATAATAAGGCTATTTAAAGATTAACCATTTAAGATGCTAATAGTTGTACACAACACCCAGCAGATGACATTATCTCACCAATATATAACTGACCATATGTACTACTACCAATCAAGAGTAGGCAAAATAAATCTACCCGCATTCCCCACTATGGGGGTAGCAGAATCCAGATGAGGCCTGTAGCCTTCCCAGTATACCACTACTGGTAACACAACCTTAACATTACAGGTGTCATTCAGGATAAGGTCATTTTTGTCCTCAACTCCTCACCTTCCAAAAGCCTAACTTTATTTTTCAGCTTCAAAGGGCAAGTTGACAATTATTTCCCGTTCACAAAATAACTTTCAGACAGGTCGTGGTACAACTGATATGCCCCTCACTGCTTCAATAGTATGGGAGAATTGGAAATTCCAGAGCACAGCGCTCAGTTATCACTCCCTGCTATAATACCAGAGACAGCGAGCTCTTCCTATGACTGTGGGGGTCTCAGCAGTTGGGAATAAGAATCAATGTTGATAGAGAATATACTCCCAATATGTTAAAAAGAAAGCCCCATCTTTATTGTTAGGGCAAAATAAAATTCTTTGTATTAACATATTCTGACAATCATAGCAATTTTATTTTATTCTCTTGTGTGCAGTCGTCCACCACTCTCAGCATGGGAGAGGGAGGTGTTGCAGGCGCATAATTAGCAACCCGAAGCGCAGGATATCATGTCCCCGAGCTTGCCAACGACCGCTACGATAAGGTCCTGGAAGGGACTTCACAAGACCCTCCATCTCAGGCCATTTTATGGACAAGAATGGCAGCTGATGAAGTGAAAAGCATTTATTGAACCAAGGGCATTGTGAGCTGTATACTGGCAAGTCACCTTATTTCATACCCTCCACACATTACAGAAAACATCAAGTAAACCTATGATAACAGATAACAAGGGGATGCAGCTGTGGTTAAGCAATGAACTAAAGAAAATTTCACTTCTGAATTCCTAGGTGACCTGGCATCCAGGGATCTGCAGTGTACTCATTTATTAAATAGGGTTTGTTGTGCCTTCCTGAAAGGCCAGTGATCTATATGCTATACGGTTCAAGAGAATCTCCAAATACAGGCAGTGCCCGGGTTAATACAGGATGGGTTCTGTAGGTCTGTTCTCAAATTTAATCTGTATGTAAGACGGAACTGTATATTTTATAATTGTTATTTCTGACAAATGGATTTCAAAAATGTTGGGTTGTAGAAAGAACCAGGATAAACAATAAATATTCTTTACAGACAGCTTTGTTAAAGCCTGGGACTAAAGTGCAGTAAATTACAAAAATCCAGAGGTCCATTTGTAACTTTGAGTCTTCTGTAAGTCGGGTGTTCTTAACCCCTTCCCGCCGCGGTCCTTTTTCGATATTGCGTTTTCATTTTTCACACCCCACATTCAAAAATCTGTAACTTTTTTTATTTTTCCATGTACAGAGCTGTGTGATGGCTTATTTTCTGCGTAACAAATTACACTTCAAAATGGTGGTATTTAATATTCCATGGCGTGTACTGAGAAGCGGGAAAAAAATTCCAAATGCAGTGAAATTGGTAAAAAAACGCATTTGTTCCGTATTCTTGTGGGCTTGGATTTTACGGATTTCACTGTGCCCCAAATGACATGTCTACTTTATTCTTTGGGTCGGTACGATTACGGGGATACCAAATTTGTATAGGTTTTATAATGTTTTCATACATTTAAAAAAAATTAAAACCTCCTGGGGGATTTTGGCATCTTCTGGCGCCAATAACTTTTTCATACTTTGGTGTACGGAGCTTTGGGTGGTGTAGTTTTTTGCGGATTTTGATGACGTTTACAATGTTATCATTTTTAGGACTGTACGACCTTTTGATCACTTTTTATAGAATTTTAAATTTTTTCTTAAATGGCAAAAAAGTGCCATTTTCAACTTTGGCCACGATTTTCAGTTGAAGGGTTAAACGCAGTGAAAAAACGTTATCATATTTTGATAGATCGGGCATTTTCGGACGCGGCAATACCTAATGTGTTTATGATTTTTACTGTTTATTTATATTTATATCAATTCTAGGGAAAGGGGGGTGATTTGAATTTTTAAATTTTTTTATTATAATTTTTTTATTTTAACTTTTTTTTTATTTTTACTGTTTTTCAGACTCCCTAGGGTACTTTAACCCTAGGGTGTCTGTACGATCCTATCATATACTGCCATACTACAGTGCTGACAGCACATTGTAATGAATGGGTTAACCCGAAGTAGTTTCGGGTCTTCGTGAGACCCGAAGCTACCATGGCGACGGATCGCTGCTCCCCGATAACGTCACGGGGAGCGACGATCCACAGAAAGATGGCGGCACCCGCGCAAAGGTGCCGGCGGCGAACCGCGGTAAAACACCCGCGATCGGTGCCGGCACCGGTCGCGGGTGTTACCGGTAAGCCTTTGACTTACCGGCTATGGAGAGGGCTCGGCCCGCGAGCCCTCTCCATGCACCGGAACCCGACATGTGACGTACTATTACGTCACATGTCGGTAAGGGGTTAAATAAGGGACCGTCTGAGTATGTAATCACATCAAAAAGAATAATACCTTTAAAAAACATCTACCATCAGGTTTAATAACTTGTTTGTCCTTTTGTCTGGGGGATGGCCGTGCTTGTATGTCCGTGCTTGTATGTCCGGGCACTGACAGATTATAATTAAATAGACATTATAAAAGTTTAATCTGTCAGTGCCCAGACATAAAAGCGAGGTCATCCCCTAGACCAGTGATGGCGAACTACAACCGAAATCCACTTATTTACCGTGAAGTGCCAACATGGAATTTTAATCTGTAACTTATTGCTACCTGTTCTTCCACATCTTTAACCGGTTAAGGACCGGGCCCTTTCCTGTTTTTTTATGTCCATTTTTCACTCCCCACCTTCAAAAATCTATAACTTTTTTATTTTTACACGTAAAGAGCTGTGTGACAGCTTGTTTTCTGCGTAACAAATTGCACTTCATAATGATGGTATTAAATATTACATGCCATGTACTCGGAAGCAGGAAAAAAATTTCAAATGCAATGAAAATGGTGAAAAAACACATTTGCGCCATTTTCTTGTGGGCTTGGATATTACGTCTTTCACTGAGCGCCCCAAATGACATGTCTACTTTATTCTTTGGGTCGGTAAGATTAAGGGGATACCAAATTTGTATAGGTTTTATAATGATTTCATACATTTACAAAAATTAAAACCTCCTGTACAAAAAAATTTTTTTTGATTTTGCCAACTTCTGGCGCTAATAACTTTTTTATACTCTGGTGTACGGAGCTGTGTGTGGTGTCATTTTTTGCGAAATTTGATAATATTTTCAATGATATCATTTTTAGGACTGTACGACCTTTTGATCACTTTTTATAGATTTTTTTAGATTTTTCAAAATGGCAAAAAAGTGCCATTTTCGACTTTGGGCGCTATTTTCCGTTACGGGGTTAAACACATTGAAAAACCGTTATCATATTTTGATAGATCGGGCATTTTCGGACGCGTCGATACCTGATGTGTTTATGATTTTTACTGTTTATTTATATTTATGTCAGTTCTAGGGAAAGGGGGCGATTTGAAATTTTAGGTTTTTTTATTATAATTTTTTTTTTTTAACTTTTTTTTATTTTTATTTATACTATTTTTCAGACTCCCTAGGGTACTTTAACCCTAGGTTGTCTGATCTATCCTATCATATACTGCCATACTACAGTATGGCAGTATACGGGGATTTTCTTCCTCATTCATTACAATGTGCTATCAGCACATTGTAATGAAGGGGTCAAAACGAAATAGCCTCGGGTCTTCGGAAGACCCGAGGCTACCATGGAGACGGATCGCTATTTGTTTGAGGCTGCCGGCAGCTTTGCCGGCAGCCCACGCTGTAAAAACACCCGCGATCGGTGCTAGCACCGATCGCGGATGTTACCGGTAAGCCTTTGCTGCAATATGCAGCAAAGACTTACCGGCTATGGAGAGGGCTCAGCCCGTGAGCCCTCTCCATGCAGCGCGACCGCCGCCGTGAATACACGGCGGGCGGTCGCAAACCGGTTAAATTGTATCGGCTGCTAGAGGCCACCAGTTGAAAGAAGGAGGACACATTCAGATGATCATTGTAGCTTCTCTCCAGGGTCTTTCTGTAGAGGAAAAATGGTGGGTCCAGCAGTAGGACCTCCAAAGATAATGCAGCTCTGTCAAAACCTTCTCACTTTTCCTGCAGTTCCAAACAGCCAATGAAGTGTCGAATATCGCTGAGAGCAGCACCTCTTAATTTGTCTGGGACTGCAGGAAGATTCAGTGTTTGGTGAATTCTGTCCTGGGGTGATGGCCTGAGTGCCCATAGAAAGGGCTCTGAGTGCCACCTCTGGCACCCGTGCCATAGGTTCGCCATCACTGCCCTAGACTAATGGACAAACAAGTAAGTTATGAGGAGCTACGCGCACGCGCAGACGGCAGGCTTCGCGGGGCTATCCTCACGTCCAATAGATGCACCTACCACCAGATCTACCTTTATAGGTAGATCTGTGGTGGCAGGTTTCCTTTAAATTAACACTTATTCTTGTCACCTAACCTGACATCTACATGGAAAAAGTCATAGAACTCAAATGGATCAACCATAAATCTATTGTATGTAGCAGACACTAGAACATCCCATGCCAAAGTTAAGAAACATATGATTTAGATTTCAAGGTTGTGGCTGGACTCTCCTTACAGAAATCTCTGCATTGAAGTGCTCCAAAGCTCGTCTCAGCCATGTTCTGTTTAACAACAGTAGTCGGCTTCTGAAGTGTAAGAAGCGAGCATGGAAATGATACATTCTGTACGTGGGCCAAAAAGAGTCCAGCATACACATGTTGGCAGCAGAGGATATCTAAAAAGCAGACTACAGGCGGTCCCCTACTTAAGAACACCCAACTTCCAGACCACCCTTAGTTACAAACGGACCTCTGGATGTTAGTAATTTACTGTACTTTAGCCTTAGGCTACAATAAACAGCTTTTAAGAGTCTGTAGTTAATATTTATTGTTAATCCTTGTTCTTATGACAACCCAACATTTTTAAAATCCAGTTGTCACAGAGACCAAAAAAAATTTGGTTGGGGTTACAATTATAAAATATACAGTTCCGACTTACATACAAATTCAACTAAAGAAGAAACCTTCAGACCCGTCTTGTATGTAACCCGGGGACTGCCTGTATACAATATAGTGTGAGGATTCTTGTTAGTAAATTTAGCCTAGAAAATATCTTATAACAGTGGTAAGTGCATATCTGCCATTATCTGTACACCCAAGACATCAATACATACAGATACAACGACAAGAGAGGGGCAAGATAAGAAGCTCCTGCCAAACACAAACCTATAGAAAGCAGAAAAACACCAATACACCACAAATAGCCACGACCAAGAGTAAAATGGCCAAACGGTATATTCTGGCAACCATTAAAGAAGTTTTCCTCAGGATAAAGCCTAACTTGATGAGACCCCCAAAACATAACGAAAACAAGGGGTCCACTGTGCCTCCGTCAGACCCCTAATCGCTCAGTCTGAGTAATGGAGCAGATGGCCGCACATGACTGTATTTCTCCATTAATCTCTATGAGAAACCCTCACTGATCACTTCTGTTCGTGGGAAAACTCCTTTACGACATTATACTCCAAAATATTTATCAACATTCCATATTAAGCATGGAGCAGGTGACCCTCCAATCGGCCCCATGCCTGGTTTCCTTGAAAAATAATACCAGGAGCTCAAGCCACCATCTGGTACCAAGACCGACTGCAGTCCTCTAATGTCTCCTTGTACCACACCCATTGGCATCAATACATCACTATCGAAGAATAGTAACTGAACACGGAAGACCAACCCTGTCCTACTACATAGAGGGCAAAGCAAAGCGTGCCATGCTGGATCCAAGAATGCAGGCATCTTACACATGGCTCCTAACAATTATCATGTACCTATTCTAAGGGCTCTTTGGCATCGGTGTTGGCAAATCCGTGGTTGTGCTCTGTGTTCTGTAATGGCTCTATTGGGCAGTGTACCGCTAGGTCACGACAGACTTATAACGGAATGGCATAGGACTCCGAAATACAGAATGATACATTTTATGAACTGCCCCTCATGTAGGCTGCTCTGACCTCTGCAGTCACACAAGGTCATGGGCAAAGGGTAAATAGGCTACAGATTGTGCAGACAGAAGACTGGAAGGGCTCATACAGTTTAGTGTCCACCAAGCAGACACAAGGGGCAACTCCTTCACGTACTTGTCTCTTAGTCAGTGTCATACATGTCCTACCATGGACAGCCATCATTGATACAAAGTCACAAATTCAGGCTGTCAGGAGTCAGGACCCCGTATGGAGGCCTCACAAGTAACATAACACTGCATTTGTAGATAGAGGGGTCACCCGAAGAAGTTACAAAACAACGACCACCAACATCTCACGTGTGGTCACTCAAGGCAGGATATGCAATTGTATTGTAAGAGTAGTGACACTGGACAAGTCCAAGAAGATCCCGATTTCAGTTCTAGGGAATTATAGCAGGGGATATGCGCACACCGGGGCGTCACGGGCAGGGGATATGCGCACACCGGGGCGTCACGGGCAGGGGATATGCGCACACCGGGGCGTCACGGGCAGGGGATATGCGCACACCGGGGCGTCACGGGCAGGGGATATGCGCACACCGGGGCGTCACGGGCAGGGGATATGCGCACACCGGGGCGTCACGGGCAGGGGATATGCGCACACCGGGGCGTCACGGGCAGGGGATATGCGCACACCGGGGCGTCACGGGCAGGGGATATGCGCACACCGGGGCGTCACGGGCAGGGGATATGCGCACACCGGGGCGTCACGGGCAGGGGATATGCGCACACCGGGGCGTCACGGGCAGGGGATATGCGCACACCGGGGCGTCACGGGCAGGGGATATGCGCACACCGGGGCGTCACGGGCAGGGGATATGCGCACACCGGGGCGTCACGGGCAGGGGATATGCGCACACCGGGGCGTCACGGGCAGGGGATATGCGCACACCGGGGCGTCACGGGCAGGGGATATGCGCACACCGGGGCGTCACGGGCAGGGGATATGCGCACACCGGGGCGTCACGGGCAGGGGATATGCGCACACCGGGGCGTCACGGGCAGGGGATATGCGCACACCGGGGCGTCACGGGCAGGGGATATGCGCACACCGGGGCGTCACGGGCAGGGGATATGCGCACACCGGGGCGTCACGGGCAGGGGATATGCGCACACCGGGGCGTCACGGGCAGGGGATATGCGCACACCGGGGCGTCACGGGCAGGGGATATGCGCACACCGGGGCGTCACGGGCAGGGGATATGCGTACACCGTGATGTCACGGGCAGGGGGATATGCGTACCCCGGGATGTCACGGGCAGGGGGATATGTGTACACCGTGATGTCACGGGCAGGGGGATATGCGTACCCCGGGATGTCACGGGCAGGGGGATATGTGTACACCGTGATGTCACGGGCAGGGGGATATGCGTACCCCGGGATGTCACGGGCAGGGGGATATGCGTACCCCGGGATGTCACGGGCAGGGGATATGTGTACACCGTGATGTCACGGGCAGGGGATGTGTGTACACCGTGATGTCACGGGCAGGGGATGTGTGTACACCGTGATGTCACGGGCAGGGGATGTGTGTACACCGTGATGTCAAGGGCAGGGGATATGTGTACACCGTGATGTCACGGGCAGGGGATATGTGTACACCGTGATGTCACGGGCAGGGGATATGTGTACACCGTGATGTCACGGGCAGGGGATATGTGTACACCGTGATGTCACGGGCAGGGGATATGTGTACACCGTGATGTCACGGGCAGGGGATATGCTTACACCGGGATGTCACTCCTCTACATACAAGTCACAATACACACAGACCACAGAGCTGTATGAATACCGCACACAGCTCGTGGTCCCCAGCCGCGGCCGCACACATACCCGGGGGCCGCCTGCCGTCTATCCCGGAGCCCCAAGTTGATTCTCCGGCCGCAGGAAAGTTTCCTCCCCGCTCCCGGAGGCCGCACTCGGCCACAGGAAACTTCCCCCAAACTCGGGCTCAGGCAGGCGCCGGCTCTAGGCCGCAGAGCTCGGGCCCGGTGACAGAGCGGCCCGGCTCCCGGGGCGTCACACATGCGGTCTCCCCACCTCTCACCCTCCAGGGAGAAACTCACACTCTCTAATCCCCTGGGCTCCACTCACAGCTCGGAGTCTCCCTTCCACCGGCAGCCGATCACCACAGCGGCTTCTCCTCGCCCTCCGATCCCTGGCAGACGGGAGTAACAACGACAAAACCGACGGGAAATATCCGGCTGTTATTATTTAAACAGGGCCCGGGAACATCCCTCCGCCATTTGCCCCCCTTCCGTCACTACGCTCACACAGCGCCCGCCCGCCAATCAGTGAGCGCCTTACTCAGCCGTCAAGCACCAAGAACCACTGCGCATGCGTCGACAAAGGCGGACCCCAGCTAGTGACGCAGGACTGTACACGAAACCAATAGGCTGATCACAAATACGGAAGTTGCGGCGCATTATGGGACTGGTAGTTTTACGTCCAGCGTATACCGATGCATTCATACCATAATGTTTTGTTTTCTTCATATGTTTTATTTACTACTATTTTGTGTTTTTGAAAGAGATGTGTTTATATCTATCATATCGTCGCCAGGGTAGAAAAATAAATAAAAAAAGTTAAAAAAAAATAAATAAAAATTCAAATCACCCCCATTCCCTAGAACTGATATAAAAATAAATAAACAAAAAAAAATCACAAAATGATCACAAAAAGTTATTAAAATATAACGTTTTTTCACTGTGTTTAAAGGGAACCTGTCAGCAGGGTCCTCATTTTCTGTTAAGACAGGTCACAGGAGCCCATTACAGCTGCAGTGCAAATCTGCTTTTCTGCCTTTTCTAAGCATTTGCATTACAATATAATTGTTTGTTATAACTTTCTCTTGCACTCTGACAAAATCCCGGGGTAGTTACAGGGGTTGGGCTTTGGTTCGGATGCATTTCAAAAAACAACATGTGACTTGTCTGAGCTACAGGCTGTCTCCATCTTTGTGCTCCTTTACAGCTGGTCCCTCCCCCACTGATGTCAGGCTGACCAGGCTGTGACCTCTGAGAAGAAGCAGGAGGTGGAGCTGTACAGGAGCACAAAGGTGGGGGCTAAGATCTGAGGAGTGAGTAGAACAGACAAGTCACATGTTGTTTTCTGAAATTCATCCAAACCAAAGCCCAACTCCTAGAACTACACAGATGATTATTTAAGGGTGCAAGGTAAGTTATAAGACACAATTATATTATAATGCAATGGATTAGAGAAGTCAGAAAGACATATGTGTACTGCAGCTCTGATGGGCTTCTGCAACCTGTCTTTAGTGAAAATGAGGTCCCTGGTGACAGGTTCCCTTTAACCCTGTAACAGAAACAAGCACCCAAAGTCAAAAATACCACTTTCTTTTTTTGAAAACTATAAAAAAAATCTATAACATTTGATCAAAAGGCTGCACAATACTTAAAATGGTAGCATTGAAAACATTATAAAACCTATATACATTTGGTATCCCAACAACCCAAAGAATAATGGAGACATGTCACTTAGGGGTCACAGTGAAAGCTGTAAAATCCAAGCCCACAAAAAAACTGTGCAAATGCATTTTTTCACCAATTTCACTTCATTTGGAAATTATACAGGTACACGGAATATGCTGTTACATACCATCACTATGAAGTGTAATTTGTTACGCAGAAAACAAGCCCTCACACAGCTCTCTATGTTGAAAAATACAAATGCTATGGACTTTTTAAGGAGGGACTGAAAAATGAAAACGCAAAAAGGAAAAAGGTCCTGGTCGCTAAGGAATTAAAGGGATTTTGTCAGCAAAGATAAGTAAATTAGCATTTAATCCGCTTTCCTTATAACCATTAAAATGAACTTGGTTAATGTTCCTATGCGGTCAGTGTGCCTCAATACATAAGACACTTTTCTATCCCAATTGGGCTGACTTTCTTATCTTCATATCTACCCTGAAGAAGGTCTAACATAGATCGAAATGTTAAAAAACAGATGTGAAGTGCCAATCGGTTATGCTTCCATAAAGAATATTTGTTGTTGAACTACTGCTAGGTTTATACGATTTATTGAAACAAGGATTGGTATCCTACTTTTGCACTTACTAAGTTTATTTTTTCTGCATAGTGGAGTAACGTGTATTAATATTCAAAGTACACAACACATGTGCCAAACACATCAGAGATGCAGGACAGTTTGAAAGTAGAGAAGTCAATCATTTTTTTCCATGCTGCAACAGCACTGGTTTACCTCAAAACACACTGTTGACACATTCCCTCTAAATATGAATGGTTTTGTTTCAAAATATTGACCCCACCTCCAAATTTTGTAAACTGTGTTACCTCTTTGCATTTTCCTAGGTCCCCTCAAAAATTTTCAGTACTGCCCTCCAGAGCCCCCTGATGAATTATATACATTTGACCCCACCATGAACTATATATGCTGAGACGCCAGTGAATTTTAGAGACCAAGGCCCTCATGAATTATATACACTGAGACTCCTCATGAATTATACACATTGGGCCCCCTAATGATTATATATACTGAGCCCCTAATGAATTATACACACCAAGCCCCCTAATGAATTATACATACTGAGGCCCCTCACGAATAATACACAACAAGCACATTATGAATTATATATACTGAGCCCCCTAATGAATTATATACAACAAACCCCTCATGAATTATTTACACTGGGGCACTTCGTGAATTATACACACCAAGCCCCTCATGAATTATAAACACTGAGGCCCCTCATGAATTATACACATTGGGCCCCCTAATTAATTATATACAGTGAGCCCCTTATGGATTATGTACACTGTCCCCCCTGAATTTTGCATAATAGTCCCCAAAATATACACACTGCACTCCCATGAATTTTACATAGGGGCCCCTCATTAATCACATTGCCCTCCTATAACTTTTACATAAGGCCCCTTTATTATACACACTGCCCCCCATTAATTTTCCATAGGGCCCTCTCATGATACACACAGATCCCCTCATGAATTATTGTCAAAAGCATAAAAAATCATGTATTTACCTTGTCATGTTGCTGCTGCAGCTGGAGGGAATGGGATCCATGGCATCTACTGTAGGGTGAGAGTGCGACTTGCGCTGGGAAGCCTCCCGGCCGCATCACATACACAGTGTCAGCAGCAGTCATAGAATTCGAGCGCCCACATCAAGTACTATTGAAGTCACTGGCAGGCGCCTACTATGGGTTGGTGTTAGGGCCCACTAATCTTTTCACCAGTCCACCAGTGGGACAGTCCAACCCTGGGTTGTTCTGCCACAACAAGTTATCTAACCACAGGACGGGGCTAACTTGCTGTTTGTGTCGATTTCAGTGGTAGCACACCCACAAATTATAAGATCGGGGATCCCGTTGTGCCTAAATTAATAGAGCAGCCGGTTGCTCATGTGTCCTGCTGCTCTATGCATCTCTATGGTGCTGCTGGAGAAAACCAGATTCCGCACGCAGCTATCTCCGCCAGCTCCATAGACTGTGTTAACAGAGCGGCAGCATGCATTACCGACTTGTAGTTCCATTTGGGGTACAATGAGGGAGATATCCCCACTGATTCATCAGGGTCCCACTACTGATCAGAAAGTTAGTCCTTATCCTGTGGATAGGTGACCTGTGACAGGACAACCCCTTTAAGTTTATTGACTAGACTTAGCAACAGGGCAGTGAACAATACTAAATCGAAAAAACACCGCACTATGTGCGTGTCCAGCTCACCCTTCTAGCCACTGTAGTCTTCAATTGCATGCAGGTGCTCGTAGATCCAAGCAAAGGAAACAATGCATCACACCAACATGGAGGATAGATTATATCGGCACTTATCCGCACATAGAGAAAGCATTGCTTGATAAAATCTTCTTTATTGAAACATAATGCTTAAAAACAGAGCACGTTTCCACAAGAGAACAACAACAGACCTACGCGTTTCGGCGTTTAGGCCTTATTCATGGTCTACACTTTGTATCCAACACATGCCATTTAAAACAACCCGCCCAGGGTCACGTGAAGGTCAGAACCTCCCATGAAGTCACATAACTAAGGTGGAGGAAAATAGCCCACACCCCCAAAACGGAGTGAGTATTAAAACAGCGTATTGGAATGAAATATACTGTATATAAATAGAAAACCTACAGATACAACAATCCTATTAATTCCAGAGGAAAATAAATGTATTAGAATAATAATAACTGTAATTATAAGAACCATATAGAGCGCATATTCATAGGCACAGTGTTCGAATCCTAAGCGCATAGCTAATGCTACCTAATGTGTCCGGCCAACCTAGACAAAAGAATTGTATATAGGTAACGATTTGAGTTACTATGACTGACACCTTCTGTATCATACAGATATCCATTCAATAGTTCTCCTGCAGTGCACATGTATACCAAGTGCATATATATAAATCACAAAAATAATAGACCATAAATGTGCAACACCCTCGCCGATGCAATGGCGCAGGAGTGTTTGCGAATACGTCCCACCTGCATGTATTCACATCACACTACATGGTCCTTATAGGACATAGGGGATATTGCAGTGGTGAATCCTGCCTGGCAAGGCAGAGGTTAAGTATTGTGTATGATGCAAGATGCTATTGTCCAATCATCTGTGTTCTGTAAGCTGAGATGTGATTGGAGGAGCAGCCACCACCTGACCAAAGGGAGGTAATAAAACCCCTGGCCAGGAATGTTCTGGAGATTATTTCTAGTAAGGAATCCTAGAGAAGTCTCTCAAGAGGATTCTAGTTGAGAGAGATTCCAGTGTAGGAGAATCCTAGAGAGTGAGTGAGTGAGAAGAGCAATCTCTGTCTAGCCCATACCAGAGCAGGAAGAGCCTAGCCCCTGCCTCTGAAGAGTGGAGTCTAAGACTAGAGTTAGTGTAGTGAGGAAAAGGGGTATCATCTTACCTTTAAAGGTGATACCTGAAGCCCTACAGGACAAGCTGAAGCTTCCTATCAGGATACAGCTGCCTCCCAGCCTGCCCTATACATCCAGGCTGGTGAACTATCTCCTGAGGCTCCCTCCAAAAGCATCTCAGCACTCCATCTACCTGTTAAAGGCACATTGCTGCGGTTCCTGCCGGTTCAAATAAAGAACTGTAAGTTGTTTTCTTCAACTACTGTCTCCGTCTGGTCCCTGCTAATACGGCTGCCTTCATCACCGGCACCCTGTCCATCACCCAGAGACTCACACTCGGGACATTGAGGGGTTGCCCCAGGGAGATCCGCTATAGCAGCCTCTCCCTCATCATTTCTTGCCAACACCACCCTGCTGGAGACCTGCCAGGCTGTAGGACAGCCCTCCGGTTCCCCCATACCAAGCACCGTGACAATAGCGTGCTTAGGCCGCAACCGCCAGCCACTCCGCGGGCCCCGGCTGTCTCTAGGCCTCACCTCAAGGGCTAGGCCCCGGTGGGGGATGTTGCAAGTGGCGTCACGAACAGGATTGATACTTCTGTGCCTTATTACGGCATTAAAGACTTTCCTTTATTGAAAAGACTGTGCTGCCTAACCCTGCTGCCATCCGGGTTTAGGCCCAAGTAATTGTGTGTTTCTGGATTGAACTGTGTTAATGCTGCCACGTGCTGTCGAGCGCCGCTCCAGCACTCAAGAGGTTAATCCCTGCAAGAACTGTACCAGCTCTGCTACATCCGGCGCTGCCGCGCCTGAAGATTTTACCTCAGAAACTGTGGCGCAGCAAATAATTCAAGCCCGCCAAAACCTTCACTGGCGGGAAACCCAGATGACTCACCAAACTCCGCCCACGCGCGAATGGCGCGAACCCCGCCTCCTGTGGCGCAGGAAAAATTAGAGCCCGCCACAGCTCTTGGCGGGAAGGACTTGGACTCCTCCCACTGGCTTGAGGCGGACTTCCTGCCCTGCCTCAGAGAAGCGCCAGAACTCGTGCTGATCTTGGAGAGTGAGGTCAGCACCATGTAGGGTCCTCCGCCATTCCCCCCTGTGGAGCTGCCGGAGTTCTACGAAATACTGGAGACTATGGTCGTGGTCTCTGCCCAGCCGGTCCGGAGACCCTCCGCTGGACATCGGCTGCACCGAGGACTGACCCGGGCCTTCGTCACCAGGACGTGTTTCCAAACGGTGACGCAGCACCAGGTACCGCCCGGGCGGTTCCTCGTGCCTCTCCCGGCTACCATGCTGGTACCGCGGACCCACGTGGAGGCGCCACGTGGGGAGGCCCCGACTCCTGTCGAGCCAACGCCTGGGCCTATTGCTGCCGCTCCACCTGCTCCGAGGCCTACCATTCCCGCTATGCGGCCTGCCAGCCCCGCTGTGATGGTTCCTGATCCTCCGGCAGTTCCTGATCCTCCGGCACCTACCTGTCGCCCAAGGAGATCCGAGCCTGCACCGGAGCCACGAGCCCCAGCACCGGCACCTCCGCAGCCTCAAGGCCGAGGTGAGGCCGTCCGCCGGCGACTCCGAGACGCTGTCTCGGAACAGCGACGCCGAGAGAAGGAGGCCCAACGGTATATGGCCGGCCGGTCTACAGCCGGAGCTTGGGTGGAAAAGAACCGCACCACCGGCATGGTCCGGTTCTTCGATAAGCAACGTGACTACGGCTTCGCCACCCAGGACTACACCGGACGGGAGGTATTTATTCCCCGCCGGTCTGTCAAGAGGCCTGACTTGCCGGAGAGACTGCACAATCTGAAGCCAGGAGAGTGCATCGAGTTCTCCATGCAGGAGGGGCCCCGAGGACCATGGGCGGCTGGTGTGATCCAGATCCCGGACTCCGATGAGGACCGCTACCCCTCGTACGACGAGCTGTATGAGGACGACGAGTGGCCGGAGTCCCCGAACACTTCCTCTTCCTCGGCTGCGAGTCCCCGGGCGGTGACCCACGTGAATGCCCCATCCACGGTAATCGTGAGTACGGGTCCCATTGCCATCCATGGGCCGGGCATGATCCAGGGCGCCACCCCCACCGTCTCCCCTGCCGGGAGCATTGCCAGGTCCCGTGGATCTTCTGTGGGAGATGACATCCCGGCTAGTGAACCTTGTCCGGAGGTTCCGTCTAGGCCCACATCTCCCCTTGCCGGTTACCAATGGGGTGATGACCCGGCCCCGGAAGAACCGGAGCTGGAAGGAGCTGCGGCGCTGCCGCAGGTCCCTGTTTATTTCTTCCTGGACCCCTCCGTGGTCCCTGGCTCAGTTGAGCCCCCGGCTGGAACAGCCGACACCCCGGGCGACAGTGCTCCTCCCCCTGAAGGTCCGGAGGATGTTGCTGCACCTGCAGTACCCGCTACTGCCACCGGGTGTCCCCAGCCGGCACCTACTCCCGCTGAGGACGCACAGGATTCCTTGCTGGAGCTGGATCCTGACTCTGCAGAACCCAGCGAAGGTGCATCTGACTAACCCCTGAAGGGCTGTAGCCCTCTCCAGGTACTATGTCCATTGTACATATTGTATATTTCTGCCCCTATCCCTATAGAGCCAGAAACTGTCCTGAGACTCTTACCCTTATTTATATCAGTCAAGAGATTATACACTGTCATGTGCTATGATAGCACCCTTCCTCTGCCACAGCAGAGATTCCTACCAAAGGACTCTGTCCCTCTACACAAAGAGGAGACCCTTTGTTTCTTTATTGCACTTTTCCCCACCTCAAGGGCTGTACCCAGAAGATGGACTTTGCCATTAAAGACCTTCTGTGAGACTTTTGCCAACTCCAAGGAAAAGTTGCCACTTTATTTATTATCATTTTGCACTTAATGCCTTCCTTTTTAGGTATGGACATTCTGCTTGCACTCTTTATGCCTTTTCTTTGCAGGAAAAGAGACATTTACTATCTTGCTACCCTGAGTAGCCTATCTACCTCTGTAACGTTTGTAACGTTCAAGAGGTGTACCCATTGGGCTGCTAAGCCAATGTGAGTTGACCTGTTTGCACACTGTCAAAATGTATGCCAGTAGTCTGCATTAACCCTTTCATAGGCTTTACAGGTTGTAGTGTGGCTGTGTCGGACCGTCTTTTTGTGTAAAACACTGACCGCTACCTGATCCCTCAAACTGAGGTTTGCACATGGGGGTAGTCCGTAAACTGCGGGTCTTTCGGGGACCGGGGGTGTTACACAGTTAGCACCTGGATGCCCCCCATACATGGGTAAGGATGCCAGTCAGGAGGTACTTGTGTCGCATATGCTAACGCAATGCATATACACACACTATATAATTGCCGCCAGGGAAGAAGTGTTGATACAACAAATATACAGGCCGTGGTGCAAGGAGTGGATTACAGGACATGACACCACACCTTTCCTACTGTACAGTTCGGTTTAATGGCGTCAGCGACCAACTGTCATACAGCTACATGTTTTTTGTCTCAGTCCGACACCAACCCAGGTGCCTGTCTCCAGGACCATGGGCGGTTTGTCCCTACACCTCACACAGCCTGCACTTCCCAGAAGTGCCCTTAGCCACCTCTGCCCCCTCAAGCCATCTGTAGTCGAGCCGAGGGCGGCTCTTTCAATTGCCCCCGGGGTATGCAACACCCTCGCCGATGCAATGGCGCAGGAGTGTTTGCGAATACGTCCCACCTGCATGTATTCACATCACACTACATGGTCCTTATAGGACATAGGGGATATTGCAGTGGTGAATCCTGCCTGGCAAGGCAGAGGTTAAGTATTGTGTATGATGCAAGATGCTATTGTCCAATCATCTGTGTTCTGTAAGCTGAGATGTGATTGGAGGAGCAGCCACCACCTGACCAAAGGGAGGTAATAAAACCCCTGGCCAGGAATGTTCTAGAGATTATTTCTAGTAAGGAAGTAAGAAGTCTCTCAAGAGGATTCTAGTTGAGAGAGATTCCAGTGTAGGAGAATCCTAGAGAGTGAGTGAGTGAGAAGAGCAATCTCTGTCTAGCCCATACCAGAGCAGGAAGAGCCTAGCCCCTGCCTCTGAAGAGTGGAGTCTAAGACTAGAGTTAGTGTAGTGAGGAAAAGGGGTATCATCTTACCTTTAAAGGTGATACCTGAAGCCCTACAGGACAAGCTGAAGCTTCCTACCAGGACACAGCTGCCTCCCAGCCTGCCCTATACATCCAGGCTGGTGAACTATCTCCTGAGGCTCCCTCCAAAAGCATCTCAGCACTCCATCTACCTGTTAAAGGCACGTTGCTGCGGTTCCTGCCGGTTCAAATAAAGAACTGTAAGTTGTTTTCTTCAACTACTGTCTCCGTCTGGTCCCTGCTAATACGGCTGCCTTCATCACCGGCACCCTGTCCATCACCCAGAGACTCACACTCGGGACATTGAGGGGTTGCCCCAGGGAGATCCGCTATAGCAGCCTCTCCCTCATCATTTCTTGCCAACACCACCCTGCTGGAGACCTGCCAGGCTGTAGGACAGCCCTCCGGTTCCCCCGTACCAAGCACCGTGACAATAGCGTGCTTAGGCCGCAACCGCCAGCCACTCCGGTACCGCGGGCCCCGACTGTCTCTAGGCCTCACCTCAAGGGCTAGGCCCCGGTGGGGGATGTTGCAAATTATTAAAAAGAATGTATATGCACCTACACGAAAACTAATATGTTAGGATCAGGTCCTGTCTGATGTTCAGACCTTGCAGTTGCCGGCTACCTAGAACGAACATCCAATAACTTTCCCTATTGTAAAGACTTCTTTCAATATCTCCTCCTCGTGTTTGTTTGAAGACTTTTTCTATTCCTTTCCACTTGAACCCTATATCACTTTTATTATGTGTCTCTCTAAAATGCCGGGATGCAGCTGATATAACCGCAGAGTTCGAGATATCCGATAAATGCCTCTGAATTCTAATTTTGAGGTGTCCACATATTGTTTATTACAATTGGTGCACTCCACAATGTATATAGTATTGTTAGTGTTGTAATTGACATAAGATTTAATATTGTAAGTCTTTTGAGTGGTGGTAGATGTAAATCCAGTGCCCACCATGATATGTGCACATGCAATACACCTGGAGTGCCCATAACTGTAACAACCAGGATGGTTCAACCAAGTGGGATGTACCGAAGGCTTTTCACTAAGGAACAGGGATGGAGAGAGCTGTGAGCCCAACAAGGGTGCTTTTTTGGAAACCGCCTTCACTCCCTTTGAAAGAATAGGCTCTAGCTGCTTATCTTGCTGTAGGATGGAAATGCTATGCTTAATCATATCAGCAATTTGACCAAACTGTTTGCTATAAACGGTGGAGAAGACAACACTGTTGTTAATGTTTGAAACTCTATCATGTGTACCATGAAGTAAAGAATGTTTTGTCACTTCTCTAATCCTTTCTTAAGCCTTATTAATGTCATTCATTCTGTACTTTTTTTTGTTTCAATCTATTTATTAATTGATTTCTGTGTGTTACAAAATCCTGAGTTTTAGTGCAATTATGTCTAAGTCTAACTATTTCCCCATAGGGTATGTCCCCTGTCACATGTGCCAGGTGACATGATGTGGCCAACAAAACGGAATTCCCAGGTAGTTCTTTTCTTTATGGGACTCTGCTTATGCCACTCACATTCCCCATAAAGACCACATCCAAAAAAGGGATACTTGCACCCTCCCCATACTGATTGGTAAGTTGGAGGTTCATGTTGTTCTGGTTAAGGTATTGGGCAAAGGATACACACCCTTTCTCGTCTTCCCTCCAAATCCACAACAGGTCATCGATTTATCTGCCCATCCAGGCTATCGCCTCCCAGTGTAGATTCAGAGGGGAGAAGACGAAGTGCTCCTCCCACTGTGTCATAAAGAGTATTTGCAAGGGAGGGGGAAAATTTGTCCCCCATGGTTGCCCCCTCCACTTGCAAATAAAAACAACCATCAAACATAAAAAAGTTGTTTTTCAACAAAAATTCAGTAGCCATAATAAGAAACTCTTTAAGTTGATTACTGAAGGTGCTGTACTTCTGTAAATGCCAGCTCAAATATTGTAAGTCTAACTCATGCGGTATTGAAGAGTAAAGGGCTGTAATGTCACCCGTAGCCCAACCATATCCATCTTTCCACTCTATATTACCGATTTTCTGTAATAGGTGCTTAGTATCTTGCAGGAAACTGGGGGAGACCCTTGTTAAGTGTTGTAAAAAATGGTCAACCCACTCCCCTAATATTTCTCCTAAGCTCCCAATACACTCTACAATTGGTCTGGGGGAGGGGGGGGGGGAGAGTGGAAGATGGCAATGGTGGGTTCCTGAACATCAAGATATTTTTTCATTTTTAGTGGTGAGCACTCCTATAGTGTTACCTTTCTACTTTCTCTAATAGTTTAGATAATTTACGTTGGAATATTTTGGTTGGATCTTCCATAAGTTTGTGGTAGGTGTCCTGTAATAGAGACTCATTGAGTTTTTTTTATATAAGGATACATTCATCACCACCACTGCCCCCCTTCCTTTGTCCGCCTTCCTGACTACTATATCAGGGTGCAGCCTCAGTTGTTCTAAAGCCCGCGCCTCACCTGTTGTTAAATTACATTGTCTTCCCTGACTTTCTGTAGTGGTGTTTTTCAACTGTGTGAGTTTTCTTTCTACATAGTCTTGGTACCTATCCATTTTAGTACCAACAGAGTCATTAGTATTGGCTGATTCACAGGATAAAGCCCTTAATATTAGTACATTCATCTGATCTAAGAAATCATTATTAGTCACATCTAATGCAAAAAGTTCTTTCATATACTGATTTTAAATGACGTCGTCACTGTTGTCTAAGACCAAGTCCATATTGCTGGGCTCCAACATCTTTCCTATTGTAGAGAAATGCTTTTTTACTGTTATGCACCTAATAAATCTATTCCCGTCCATTTCATAATTGTTAATTTGTTCCTCATGCACACTTTGTGTTAGCTGGCTTCGAAGAGTTTCTTTCAATAATTTGATTTCTTCCTTCCTTAAATTATTAAGGATTGTTTTCTCTTCTTTATTGATTAAACTCATAAGATTGTGTGAACAATCAGATTAAATATTATTCCATTCAACTTGAAAACTTGAGAACACAGTGGTGGGAAATTTCTTAATTCTTAACCCTCGCGGGATCATTTTTTTAACGCAATAAGAGCTCAAAGTCTCTGCGTCCCACCACACTTTCATCTCCTTCTCCAGAAGTTTAAAAAGGTGTACAAAGGTGTACACTGTACAAATCTGGACAAATGCTCCCCTTCTACCGGATCAGAATTAAAAATCTTCACAGCTGTTTCTTTTCTATGTATTTGTTTGTAGTTGGTCTGCACTCGGTGGCTCTCCTCGTGCTCGTGGACAGTAGTGATCTATGTAGATAAGAAAATCCCAGCGCCTCGAGGTAGCTCAAATAAATTTCTCCTTTTATTTATATACGGTAGCTTAATTACAAAGCAAACAATACACAGAAAACACATTTTTTCGGCTCTACCAGAGCCTTCATCAGCTCATAAAGCTGCGACAGAAAACGATTGTGTGTGTGCCAAAATCCCAGCGCAGACACTTGTTAAATATTTGTGCAAGCCATATAAGGCCCGGAAAACGGTGCACAGTCCGACGAAAGTGAGCAGCGCGACCCTTCTTTAAATGAGCCCCATTAGGTAATACCATGCCCCATAATGTATAAAAATATAAAAACAATTATTTCCGGAAGTGAACCCCACAACAGAAAATGGTGGGCACCCCTATGCACCCTGCCCGCTTGCACGCACAATGACGCAGCAGTGTCAGCGCCGTGTGATGTCATAGTGTATGTGTGAATTTGTGAGGGGAGGCTGCTTGACATTTCCCACCTTAGGCTTATAATTTTCCCAGTTTTTTTGTGGTAAAATTAGGTGCCTTGGAATAAACTCAGGTTTATATGCAATTTTTTTCATTATAGTGAAAAGGCCAAAGACAAGGGGACATTATAGATGTATGTGGGGCTATAGAAACAGGGGTATTATAATGTCCCCTTTTCTGTAGCCCCCTTCTTATATAGATGGGCTACAGAACAGTGGGGCAGCTGCAGGAAAGGGGGCATTTTAGACCAGGGGCTGTTGGAAAGCACATTATATGGGTTAGGGTTAGATCCATCCTGTTTGATTACAACCAGATGTAATCATTACAATGATACAGTAGGCTCTGATAGTGCAGTAGTAACCAGCAATGTGAAGCATCACATGGTCTACAGTGACATCTTGTGGTATCATCTTGAACATGCAAGTAAAAATGTGGCAGAACTGGGTTTTGTCAAGTAAACAATGCTTGATAGTTGCATAAACTAAAAACTATGTAATTGTTTAGGCACTGTTAGTAGTTATCTATTGTACAATTTCTGATTTGAAGAGTAAAGCCCATGAGCGAAATTATACTGGCAAATTTCCAAACCGATACAGAATGGACATGCAGAGTTCAGTTCAGCATTTCTAGGTTTCAGCCTGTAAATCCAGCATGCACTCTATGTTAATTGGAAACTTCCGTGTGGGCAACAGACTTTAGATATACTTTACTTTGCTTTCATACTGTCCTTTATGCAAGCCTGATATAGAGCTGGAGGAGCAGATTGTACATAATGTCATAGAGTTTGAGGAGCTAAGCAGATTATACATAGTGTCCTATCTGTTATAGAGCAGGAGGCGCTGAGCAGATTATACGTAGTGGGGCAGATTTACTTACCCGGTCCTGTCGCGATCCAGCGGCGCGTTTTCCGTTGAGGATTCGGGTCTTCCGGCATTCACTAAGGTAGTGCGCCCGATGTCCACCAGGTGTCACTGCTGAGCTGAAGTCTGCCGGAGTTCACCTTCCCATCGTGGGTGCAGGTAAGCGCGTGTCAAGCGACACAATTTTTTTAAAAATTCTCTGGCCACGCCCCCTGATTTCCGTCGCATGCATGCAAGCCGATGCACCACAATCCGATCGCGTGCGCCATAAACCCAGGGGAAATTAAGCAAACCGGTAATTTTTGGGAAACCTGACAAAAAATAGTAATTCGGGCCCCTAGTAACATTCGGGCTCTATAACATACTACCAGCAAATAGTACTCTACAGAAAATCTGCTCAGCTTCCCCAATTCAATGACATTTTACCTGACAATCGGTCACTTTGTACAAGTTTCTCGACTCCTCCTGCTCTAAAACATGCTGCTTGTAGCTATACAAATAAAAATAGAGTAATATTGTTTTGAACTTTATGCTCCAAATCCCAGCATCCATTACAGCTTGGAATATGAGACTACTATCCTAATCATCTTGGCTATCTCATACATAAAACTGGCTAACAAGCAGATGAGTAGCTAAAAAGATTCTTGTCTTGTTGTAGAATACATATTACAGACCTGTTCTCACATTTTCTAATAGCTCAGTGTCAGCAGTGGATTATAATAAGCGGTTTGGATAAGCGGTTTGGGCGGTAGCCGAGTTTCCATGCCTTCTAGAAGACCCATGGCTACCCAAACCCCCTGTGTAATTTTATATTGTGAAGTACCTCATACATCTGTTCCTGCTCTCTATATACATGTACACAAGAGCCAGCTCAGGACCTTTGAAAGTTCTTCAAAGGTCCTGAAACAGATTGAAAGCAGCAGAAGGGGCACATCCTCCATTCCCCAAGTAGCTTGATTCTAGTACCAGATGTAGGAAGTGATTCCAGACTTGTAGGGGCTACAATATTCATACAGCCCAGGGCCCATGCCAGGCTTAATCCACCCATGCTCAGTGTGTTATTAGGTAGATTCCTAAGGAAAAGGAAAAAAACATAATCCCTCTCATTGATAGTGGGCTGTTAGCCATGATAATTGCCAATCTGCATCTTGTGTTTGACATGAATTATTTAAAATGAAATCCATCCATCCATCTTATTATCATAAAAAGTGTTGGCTCAAGTTTGCAAAAAAAGTTGACAGTAGAAATTTGGAAAAATGTAATTTGATGAGATTAGACAAAAAGGAATTGACTGGGCTTTAAATGGGTATTCCCACGAAGACAAGTTTCTTAAATGTACTCAGGATAACAAAATAACACATTCTCTAATTCACTGTTATTAACAAAAATCACCCCACAGAATTAGATGGATACTACAGTAATGTGTCTGCTTAGAGAGTCTCCGCCCACAGCCAGGGATTTTACACTGAGAACTATAGAGAGTGATAGGAGCTAAAACAGCAGTAAAACTGAGTAAATTGTAAATAAAGGGGTTAAAATGATCTTTATTGTGTAGACATCACTAGAATCAAGGGGAAAAGGGGGGTAATGGATGAAAAAATTAGAGGTACTGTCAAGTTCAGCGACTTATGATTGGTTCACAGCATAGTCTTTGGGTCCTTGATCAGATTCAATGGAGAGCTGTATGTCCATATTCTACAAGAGACGTTACTTCATACACTCAATGCTATGCGTAATGTTCCAGTAGAACAACGACCTGGAGCATATGTCAAGAATGGTGAAGACATGGTTCAATGCCAATGAAGTCGTGTTGGTGGATTGGGTCTAAGAGTCTCCAGACCTCAACCCAATTGTACACTTTTAGGTGTTTAAGATGGACCTGTGAGACCCAGGATCTGATTTTGGTCAAAATATGCTTGAAACTGTACAATGGTATTGTCCAGAAGGATTCAGGCAGTGCTGAAACCCAGAGGTGGATTTACAAAATACAAACACAAACAAATAAAAATGTAAAATTTAGATTTTTGTTGCAGAACAGTAACAATGCAGTTACATAGGAAAGATTATTATATATAAAATGACCGCAGCCTCATGTTCAAGGTGACACAAGTATTAAGACCAGGTCTAAACTGGTGGATATTTAGCTGTAGTCTCTGAATGTTTTCCACTGGATACTATAAGTATACTCCCGTCCTGCTCTTCACCTCACTACACCCAACTGGCAAGGTGTAGTGTAGTGTAGGTGGGGCTTATTACACACTTTGAGAGGGTATAGTAAATGCTCCCACATTGTTTCTCTCTTACTCAACAAATGGAATTTAACAAGCCTTGTCTACCATATTTTCTATAACCTTAACCGGAAAACAGGTAGAAGTTGGAGATGAAATCTCCGCTAGTTCTGACAGGTTTACCCTCCTACTCCGTGCCAGATTTACATAGACGCCGAAGCCTTTTAGTAAATTCGGTGTGCAATGTGACAGTGGGGAAAACATTAAGGGCAGTGGCGTAACTACAGCCGTAGCAGCCGTAGCGTCTGCTACGGGGCCCGGAAGGTCCAGGGGCCCGTGGCGCACGGGCAATTTAAAACAAATCATGGCCGTGCTCCCGGGCTACATCATTACAGGGTCCCGTCAGGCAGACTGGAGATGGGAGTGTTGCTTAATTATTTTATGCTCTCCCCCACCCCCAGGTGGCGCAAACTTGTTCTCCCATAGCCAGGTTCTAATTATCTTTTCCGAGTATCTTCCATACTCGGATGAAAGTCCCCTCCAGGCCGGACACATAGTCCTGCAGGGAGTGGTGGAGGAGGTAGCACTGCAGGTGCCTGGGGCTGTTAAAGGTGATGATGCCACCGAGTCTGTGCGCTGGAAGTCCGCCCTGCGCTCCCTCTAGCCACCGCTCCTCCTCCTCGGAGCATGGGCCCTGCAGGATCCCCACCATGAACATCAGCCCACACAGCAGCAGCAGCACGGATCCCTGGGCCATGTTCTGCTGCACTGACTGAAAACAGCGATCCTGAGCTGCCAGGGCCTCGGGAATCCCCTGCTACACAGCATGCAGTACAGGCCGGCCAGGGAGCTGCACTATCCCAGGAACTGGGTCCTAGGAGGAGGAGCCCGAGTACAGCAACAATCAGCCAGGAGATTCTCTTTAAATTTTTAACAGACCTCTGCTTGTTGACAATTAATTGAACTCCCCCTCCTCTGGATAGTACCCTGACAGCAATCAGAGAAAGTAAAGATGTAAAGTAAAGGTTAATCAGTGTGCAGTGACAGGTGGGATGCAACTGTCACAAACCCCCAGTTTAGAAGTGGCCCAACTTATCTGCTATTTTGGAGTAGAGAGGTGCAGAACCCCAACACAGAGAGGATGCTACTGGTAAGTCTGCAGCTGCCTTTTCCCCTCCATGTATACATGTATGTATGTATGTATGTATGTATGTATGTATCTATCATCAATCTATCTATCTATCTATCTCATATCTATCTATCATCAATCTATCTCATATCTATCTATCATCAATCTATATATATATATCTCATATATAGCTATCTGTTGTATGTGTGCGTTTATGTATATGCAATATAAGTGTATATGATGCATATATGATGTATTGTGTGTATATAATATATGTATATGTTCATAATATCTATATGTATGTGTGTAAGTTCTGTAGTCGAAAGTGCTAGCAATAGGCTAGCATTTGCGATTATTTCAGGGCCTCTGCCAATAAATATGCCCCAATGTGTGTATATGATGTGTGTATAATATATATGTATATAAGTGTAAATATTGGGGCAGATTTATCAAGCTGTCTGAAAATCAGAATATTTCTAGTTGCCCATGGCAACCAATTACAGCTCCCCTTAAAAATATTCATGAGCACTGGTAAAAAGAAAGCTGAGCTGTAATTGGTTGCCATGGGCAACTAGAAATATTCTGACTTTCAGACACATTGAAAAATCTGCCCCATTATGTTTATTTGTATATATGTATATGATTTATATATATTGGATGTGTACATACTGTGTGTGTATATACTTTATAAGTTTGCATATAATATATGTATCAGTACAAGAATGTGTGTATGAGTTTATACATGTGTAAGAGTGTATTAATATGTGTATGACTATAAAACTTTGTGCATATAAATGTGTGTAATTTTACAAATATGTATATTTTTTGAGGGGAAGGGGGGCCCCATGAGAAAATCTGCTATGGGGCCCGGCCTCTCCTAGTTACGCACCTGATTAAGGGGCACATGTATCATAGTTTCAGCTAGGCAAATTGTCAAATTTTAGCGACTTGCCGTTTTTGCGCCATTTTTGTGACTTTTAACTCTGTTCTTTTTCAATTATACCTTGTCTGCATCTTTGTGCAAAGCGCCTTATGTATCATTGTTTTCTAGATGATTTTGGTGCCATTTTTGCTGCAATTCTGCACCTTGTACAGGGCAGGTGCAAAGGAAGTTTTTTTTTTCATGGACCCGATTTTAACATATAAATTGGAATTATTTCACATGCTTTGACTATTTAACATTTTGCACAGTGACCTCTTTTGTCAAAATTTTTTTATTTTTTTTATTGGTTACTTCTAAGGGTTACAGGTAGCGATTTAATTGCGTTTTTAATGCATTTTGAAACTAATTACAGCAGCTGAGTAGAGGATTTGCCTTATTTCATGACGGTTAACATTTGCGTTTACAAAACGCTATATAAACGCCATGTTAATGCATGTGTTAACATTGTGTTTACTATGCGTTTTGTACATACAAATATTAACAGTAATGTAATTAGGAAAATCACCTCTCCTCAGCTGTTGTAATAGGTTTCAAAATGCATTCAAAATGCAACATGTTAAATCCCAAATTAACAGTAGTGTCCACTCCTGTATATAACCCCCCTTACGTGACTTGCGTCCATGTGGATTTGAGACATTTGCAACAAAAAGTCTCAAAAAGAGGCCAAAATTTGCACCTGCAAGGATAGGAAAAACTGAACATGTATCACAAGTGCAAAAACTAGCCGCCAAAAGTCTCTAAAATGCACCTCAGAGAGACCAAACTATGATACATGTGCCCCTAAGACTGGTATACTTAGTAAACTTTGAACAATTTGCACACTCAACATTTAGGTTGCATGTTATAGAGTTTTATATTTTCCACAGGTGAATACCATGATTCAGACTTCTAGTAAGTGAATCTAATTTCACTAAAGCTGGTAAATTCTGAAACTTTCCATTCAGTTGTCTTGGAAAGCTGGGTAACCAGTGGAAACCCTTATGAAATTTGTAAAAACATCTTTGATCACTTTTTTCAATTCAGACATTGAATAAGGCCTCTGTGGGAATTGTGTGCTTGAACTGGTAACTGTAGCACATGATGTTTTACTGTATTATATGCACCCTAGTAAAGTGTGTAGCTTTAAACTCCCCTTGGATCAAGCAAGTGTTAACCACGATAAATAAGTCTTCTTTCAGTGTCTTTAACCTCTTATGTTAAAACTGCAAAATGCGTACGTTATTAGCATAGCAAATAAAAAGCGTAAAATAAAAATTGTTCCCAGTTAAATAAACCAGCATGAGAAATCCCACAGAACTTGGAAGAACTAATTAGAGGAACTGGACACGGTCCAGAAAAACAAGTGTTTGTAAAGAATAACAATTCTTGAACAGGAGGAGACATTGGAGGACAAATTCCACGGCCGAGTTTAAGCCATCTGGAGATTTCAGAATACAATCAAAATTCTGAAAATAAGAGTTTATTTTTATTTTATGTGTCTTTGTTTGCCAAATACATTTCTTCTCATTACATTCATACACAGAACGTTTGAGGACATTTCTGTTCATTTTGTTTACTTTTAGTTATTTGTGAAAATGATTGTGATTCTACAAAATATGGCTACCTTAATACTACAACTCCCAGCAAGGCCAAACAGACTATTAGAGGCATTTATCAAAAACTGTCTTATGGATATGTTTCTGGAATTGTGCTTTAGTAAGAACACTATAAATAGAAATGTCTTTTATTTTACCACTGCAGTGAGTGTTTATCCGTAGCATCTTTAGCTAAAGGGAACCTGTCACCAGGGACCTGATTTTCACTAAAGACAGGTTACATTTGCACATATTCCTTTCTGCTTTCTCTAAGCATTTGCATTACAATATAATTGTGCATTATAACTTACCTTGCACCCTGACAGAATCATCTGTGTAATCCTAGGAGTTGGACTGTGGTTTGGTATGAATTTCATTTCAGATCTTGGCCCCCACCTGTGTGCTCCTGTACAGCTCCCTACTTCCCCCACTGTTGTCAGCTCACCATGCTGTGACCTCTGTGAAGAAGCAGGAGGGAGGAGCTGTACAGGAGCAGAAAAATGCATCCAAACCAAAGCCCAACCCCTGGGACTACACAGAGGATTCTGTCAAGGTAAGTTATAACACACAATTCATTTTTGTAATGTAAAAGCATAATGGCCTTCTGTAACCAGTCTTTAGTGAAAATGAGGTCCCTGGCGATGGGTTCCTTTTAACATTACGGGTTCATCTGAACAAACCATTTATGTTTTTTTGTGCCCCCCTTAAGGTATTGTTTTATAGACAGGTATGTCACTTATGTAAATATTGTTACACAGTGTCAGGAGAAGTGGTGGATGGGGTATACATTTGCTCAAGGTTCCTCACATCTACATGTTTCTAGAAAACAACCAGGATGTATCTCAGTTCTTTGCAGACTCCTCTGTATTCAGGTTTCCAGAAAAAGGACCTGTGTTGTTGGAGTGGGGAAGAGAGGGTGGGCCCCACTCCATTTGGACAGTCCGGGTTTTGGCTGTCCTCATTACCTGGTCAAAAGGTGTACTGGGCTAATTTAAGGAGACCAGTGATGTCCCTCAGGGCAATTTGTAACTCGGGAAACAACCAAGTGCACTGCTGTGTTGTTTGAGAGGCTGTGCAGTTGGTGCAGTAAGTGGCCAGATGCCCTAGGATTTATTTTTGTTTGTCCTTTGTTTTTGCTGCCAAACAGTTTGGGGCCAATTAAACCAAAACGGACTTTGACGTTCTTGTCTCATCACAAAAAGTGCCTGTCTCCCCAGGAGACGACTACCCCACTACCTAATTCCTTACAGTATGCATGGCATAGAGAGCCACAAACTGGAAGGCACCTTTCAAAAATTTACATCTAGGGTGCAGTCCGGGTTATAACACAAGACTAACGAAAAGAGGAAAGTAAAGTACAACCCAAGAGATGCACATCGTGAATAAACACAAGATGTATAATAGAACCACTTTATTGAACAAATGAAAATGAACACTACGTGGATTAAAAACTATTGAAAAAAAGGTTTAAAACAAATAACACAATGGTGCAAGCCTGTGATGCTACAGCCCACCAACCACCCTACCAAGTCCATACAAAATCCATGTGATTAAGTGAAGGTCCATTACATGGTCACATAATTAGAACAATGAAATGTATGCAAATGGACCTTAGTTAACCTCATTAAAGAGAAAAGTGAATATTGATAAAACTACATGCTGAACAGCAGCAAAAGCTAAAAAGAACAGCAAACTACAATGCTGGTCCAGGGTGACGATGTGTCCCTACATGTATTACATAGGGTCCCCTGAGGAAGCCATTGTTTATAGCGTTATCCTGTAAAGATGTGTTACCTTCCTGACCCAAACTCTGATCTACATTGAAATTTTTAACCTTTCTCCTTAGACTGCACCTTAGCTACCCAAAAACTCAACATACCCCGACTTCGACTTGTAGTATCTATCTCATATCACACCTGTCTCACTCCCCACTCACCAGTTTAATACTCTATGGCAGGGGTCAGGAACCTTTTTGGCTGAGAGAGCCATAAGCGCCATATATTTTAAAATATAATTCTGCGAGAGCCGTACAATATGCTTAAAGGGACACTGACAGAACAATGGCTCCAGCAGTCATTAGTACAGCAAGGAGTGTTCCTCCCCCAGGTACTAAGCTTCCACTGGACCAAAGCAATGGTAATTCCCTGTAAAATAAAAAATAGATAATTTACATTCGAGCTTGTTCCAATACAGACGCCAACCGCTGCAGAACATCCCCATACAGACGCCAACCACTGCAGAACATCCCTAAACAGACGCCAACCAATGCAGAACATCCCTATACAGACGCCAACCAATGCAGAACATCCCTATACAGACGCCAACCAATGCAGAACATCCCTATACAGACGCCAACCAATGCAGAACATCCCTATACAGACGCCAACCAATGCAGAACATCCTTATACAGACGCCAACCAATGCAGAACATCCCTATACAGACGCCAACCAATGCAGAACATCCTTATACAGACGCCAACCAATGCAGAACATCCCTATACAGACGCCAACCAATGCAGAACATCCCTATACAGACGCCAACCAATGCAGAACATCCCTATACAGACGCCAATCAATGCAGAACATCCCTATACAGACGCCAACCAATGCAGAACATCCTTATACAGACGCCAACCAATGCAGAACATCCCTATACAGACGCCAACCAATGCAGAACATCCCTATACAGACGCCAACCAATGCAGAACATCATTATACAGACGCCAACCAATGCAGAACATCCCTATACAGACGCCAACCAATGCAGAACATCCCTATACAGACGCCAACCAATGCAGAACATCCTTATACAGACGCCAACCAATGCAGAACATCCCTATACAGACGCCAACCACTGCAGAACATCCCTATACAGACGCCAACCAATGCAGAACATCATTATACAGACGCCAACCAATGCAGAACATCCCTATACAGACGCCAACCACTGCAGAACATCCTTATACAGACGCCAACCAATGCAGAACATCCCTATACAGACGCCAACCAATGCAGAACATCCCTATACAGACGCCAACCAATGCAGAACATCCTTATACAGACGCCAACCAATGCAGAACATCCCTATACAGACGCCAACCAATGCAGAACATCCCTATACAGACGCCAACCAATGCAGAACATCCCTATACAGACGCCAACCAATGCAGAACATCCCTATACAGACGCCAACCAATGCAGAACATCCTTATACAGACGCCAACCAATGCAGAACATCCCTATACAGACGCCAACCAATGCAGAACATCCCTATACAGACGCCAACCAATGCAGAACATCATTATACAGACGCCAACCAATGCAGAACATCCCTATACAGACGCCAACCAATGCAGAACATCCCTATACAGACGCCAACCAATGCAGAACATCCTTATACAGACGCCAACCAATGCAGAACATCCCTATACAGACGCCAACCAATGCAGAACATCCCTATACAGACGCCAACCAATGCAGAACATCATTATACAGACGCCAACCAATGCAGAACATCCCTATACAGACGCCAACCAATGCAGAACATCCCTATACAGACGCCAACCAATGCAGAACATCCTTATACAGACGCCAACCAATGCAGAACATCCTTATACAGACGCCAACCAATGCAGAACATCCCTATACAGACGCCAACCAATGCAGAACATCCCTATACAGACGCCAACCAATGCAGAACATCCCTATACAGACGCCAACCAATGCAGAACATCCTTATACAGACGCCAACCAATGCAGAACATCCCTATACAGACGCCAACCAATGCAGAACATCCTTATACAGACGCCAACCAATGCAGAACATCCCTATACAGACGCCAACCAATGCAGAACATCCCTATACAGACGCCAACCAATGCAGAACATCATTATACAGACGCCAACCAATGCAGAACATCCCTATACAGACGCCAACCAATGCAGAACATCCCTATACAGACGCCAACCAATGCAGAACATCCTTATACAGACGCCAACCAATGCAGAACATCCCTATACAGACGCCAACCAATGCAGAACATCCCTATACAGACGCCAACCACTGCAGAACATCCTTATACAGACGCCAACCAATGCAGAACATCCCTATACAGATGCCAACCAATGCAGAACATCATTATACAGACGCCAACCAATGCAGAACATCCCTATACAGACGCCAACCAATGCAGAACATCCCTATACAGACGCCAACCAATGCAGAACATCCCTATACAGACGCCAACCAATGCAGAACATCCTTATACAGACGCCAACCAATGCAGAACATCCCTATACAGACGCCAACCAATGCAGAACATCCCTATACAGACGCCAACCAATGCAGAACATCCCTATACAGACGCCAACCAATGCAGAACATCATTATACAGACGCCAACCAATGCAGAACATCCTTATACAGACGCCAACCAATGCAGAACATCCCTATACAGACGCCAACCAATGCAGAACATCCTTATACAGACGCCAACCGCTGCAGAACATCCCCATACAGACGCCAACCGCTGCAGAACATCCCTATACAGACGCCAACCAATGCAGAACATCCCCATACAGACGCCAACCAATGCAGAACATCCCCATACAGACGCCAACCGCTGCAGAACATCCCCATACAGACGCCAACCGCTGCAGAACATCCCCATACAGACGCCAACCGCTGCAGAACATCCCCATACAGACGCCAACCGCTGCAGAACATCCCTATACAGACGCCAACCGCTGCAGAACATCCCTATACAGACGCCAACCAATGCAGAACATCCCTATACAGACGCCAACCAATGCAGAACATCCCTATACAGACGCCAACCAATGCAGAACATCCTTATACAGACGCCAACCAATGCAGAACATCCTTATACAGACGCCAACCAATGCAGAACATCCCCATACACAAGCCAACCGCAGCAGAACATCCCTATACAGACGCCAACCGCAGCAGAACATCCCTATACAGACGCCAACCACTGCAGAACATCCCTATACATACGCCAGCCGCTGCAGAACATCCTTATACAGACGCCAACCAATGCAGAACATCCCTATACAGACGCCAACCACTGCAGAACATCCTTATACAGACGCCAACCGCTGCAGAACATCCCCATACAGACGCCAACCACTGCAGAACATCCTTATACAGACGCCAACCAATGCAGAACATCCCTATACAGACGACAGCCGCTGCAGAACATCCCTATACAGACGCCAACCAATGCAGAACATCCCTATACAGACGCCAACCGCTGCAGAACATCCCCATACAGACGCCAACCGCTGCAGAACATCCCTATACAGACGCCAACCAATGCAGAACATCCCTATACAGACGCCAACCAATGCAGAACATCCCTATACAGACGCCAACCAATGCAGAACATCCTTATACAGACGCCAACCAATGCAGAACATCCCTATACAGACGCCAACCAATGCAGAACATCCCTATACAGACGCCAACCACTGCAGAACATCCCTATACAGACGCCAACCAATGCAGAACATCCCTATACAGACGCCAACCAATGCAGAACATCCTTATACAGACGCCAACCGCTGCAGAACATCCCCATACAGACGCCAACCGCTGCAGAACATCCCTATACAGACGCCAACCAATGCAGAACATCCCCATACAGACGCCAACCAATGCAGAACATCCCCATACAGACGCCAACCGCTGCAGAACATCCCCATACAGACGCCAACCGCTGCAGAACATCCCCATACAGACGCCAACCGCTGCAGAACATCCCCATACAGACGCCAACCGCTGCAGAACATCCCTATACAGACGCCAACCGCTGCAGAACATCCCTATACAGACGCCAACCAATGCAGAACATCCCTATACAGACGCCAACCAATGCAGAACATCCCTATACAGACGCCAACCAATGCAGAACATCCTTATACAGACGCCAACCAATGCAGAACATCCTTATACAGACGCCAACCAATGCAGAACATCCCCATACACAAGCCAACCGCAGCAGAACATCCCTATACAGACGCCAACCGCAGCAGAACATCCCTATACAGACGCCAACCACTGCAGAACATCCCTATACATACGCCAGCCGCTGCAGAACATCCTTATACAGACGCCAACCAATGCAGAACATCCCTATACAGACGCCAACCACTGCAGAACATCCTTATACAGACGCCAACCAATGCAGAACATCCCTATACAGACGACAGCCGCTGCAGAACATCCCTATACAGACGCCAACCAATGCAGAACATCCCTATACAGACGCCAACCGCTGCAGAACATCCCCATACAGACGCCAACCGCTGCAGAACATCCCTATACAGACGCCAACCAATGCAGAACATCCCTATACAGACGCCAACCAATGCAGAACATCCCTATACAGACGCCAACCAATGCAGAACATCCTTATACAGACGCCAACCAATGCAGAACATCCCTATACAGACGCCAACCAATGCAGAACATCCCTATACAGACGCCAACCACTGCAGAACATCCCTATACAGACGCCAACCAATGCAGAACATCCCTATACAGACGCCAACCGCTGCAGAACATCCCTATACAGATGCCAACATGTGTCTAAGCTGCTGCAGAACCTCACATTAATGTAGAAATGCAGTGGTGGGGGAAGATATGTGAGGATGATGCAGAGGGGTCTCAGGAGAGCTTCATAGCTGCACACAGGACACTAAGGGGTTAAGGCAGAGTGTGAGGAGACACTGGGGGGAGGGAGCACTTATCTCTGGCTGATCCCCGGCTGCTGACTCCTTCTCCTTGGACTCCTTCTCCTTCATGTCTCGGAGTATGCAGCTCTCTGGTCTCCTCTGTCTGAATCTCCCGCGCTGCTACATCCAGCCCCGGGATTGGCTGCAGGCAGACAGTCTCCTCCCTTCCCTCTCACACATGGAGGAGACTGCTGCAGGGAAGGAGAGGGAGGCGCCGCCCCTGAATTAACCCCGCGGACCCTGCGCTGCTCTGCAGAATACATCCAGGGGCATAACTACAGCCGGGGGCACAACAGCCTGGTCTTGGCAGGCATATTAGCAGTTGCTGCGGCTGTAGTTAAGCCCCTGGATAGGAGCCCCGGCTGCGAGCCAGATGCGGCCATCAAAAGAGCCATATCTGGCTCGCGAGCCATAGGTTCCCGACCCCTGCTCTATGGGAACAGGCTATTAGATTATTCAATCTTACTCTCTCAGTTTGAATTGTGTTCACTTGGTTTCAATTGGAAATTCCAGAGATCAGTTTGTTCTGCCAATGTGTATTTGCTACCAACGTTCAGCAAATGATACAGAGCACAAACCAAACAAAATTTGTGAAGACACAGGCACTTTGTCTGTACCATATGAAATTGATGTCAGCTATAGGCTATTGCTGCACTCTGTTTTATCACTTGGGCTGACATCATAATTTGTGCGCCAGCCAGGCCATGTCGTGTGGGGAGTTTTCAGCACAAAAAATTGTGCTGAAAAACTTGGCTTATACTCAGGTATGATCTCATAGCAGTTGGCCTCTTTTATTTCATTCTTATGATTAATGGTGTGGATGCCATGTCATTTTTCCCCTCAGGATCGGCCTGATCGATGAATTTATGCTACAATTTTACAGATGGTGCAAGTTTGCTTGTCTGACTAGGGCACCATATTGCCTTGTCCTGGCCTTGCACCCATGTGTACATGCACCTACTTTGGAGAACAAAAGTTTTTTAAATTCATAGAGTTGAGCTTATCCTCGACAGCCCCTGCTTCCCCCACAGAAAGGTGCTTGAGCATTAGGGCCCTAATCGGATATTATCCTGTAAAGATGTCTTTTCTGCTGTTATCCAACTTCCATCTTTCTAACCCCAACTACAGTATTGTACATGTCTCTAAATTGTTCCTGACTTTCCTCAGTCTGGTCTCCTGGTGCTTTGCACAGGAGACTCTAAGGTTAGCTCTGCCCTATACCGGGACTACTCCAAAAGTTAGAGTCCTGGTGATGGTAGCAGCAAATTCCAAATTGGAATAGAAGGGTTATTGGGAAGAAAACAATAATGTAGTTGAGACGACTTCCTTGTGGGATAGCCCACCATAAAACTGGTTTGATGGTACAGCTTGCTGCTAATAACATTCCCCATGTACTTATTTATTTGTGGAGTATACTGTATAATAATATAGTATAGTAATCATGCAATATTGTGCATGGACTTATTTTTCATGGATTTGATCTGGTCCACTATCCCTAATACTGGTCATACACATTAGATCAGGTATTTAAGAAGTGCCACATAAGTGTCGCAAGTGACTGTTTTGTGGCGCAGCTGCAGTTCAACAGAAATGTGTTGCATGTCCTATTTTAAAGGTGAACAAAAAAGAAATTAATGAAGAACGTGCAACAGAAATCCTGAATCTAGCGCACTCTGCACACTACACAGGTAAACTGCACATAGGGGCTTTTTACTTAGGGTCCCGCACGACGGATTTTAGAAATTCGTGATTTCCGCCTCTGTGACATCTATCATCTATTTATAAGGGGATTGTGTTGCACGTGACCGGATTTTGTCGCAGTTGCGACTGCTTTCATGTGACAGAAATCGGGGGCGGGGGGGAGCAAGAAAAGCACTTACACGCTCCGGGAAGATGAAAGAGAACTCCGGCGGACCTGATCGAGAAGCGTCACATGCAGGAAATCGGGTGCACAATCTAAGTGAATCGTGGCACAGTGCATTCCAGTTGGACATTCCGTATCGGGGAACGCGCCAGTGACGGGTAAGTAAATGTTCCCCATAGTGAAGATTGCACTGTTTTTAGTAAATGTGGGCCTTTGTGTCTACTACAGTTATGCAAGTTTAATACAATGCACCTGATTCTGAAGGACACTGAATCCTTGGGCACAAGCTAATGGAAATAGCCACTGAGTAGTATTCATCATTCCAGCAGCTGCTTATTTACAGACTTGCAGATGGCTTTATATCCTGGAATTAAAAGACTTCATTAAAGCATTCTAACTGCTAAATTTTAGTGATTGAAAATTAATAGACACACAAAGATTTAAAGGGGTATTAGAGGAATCAGCATAATTCATATACAAATAGGTCATTAAAATATAAGATAATATGTAATTAGTTGTTATTTAAAATGTTGCTCCCCTTAGCAGAAAATGCTGGTGATATCCACTGTAATGAAGAATTAAAATGCCACTGGCCCTGGTCTGCGCAAAGCAGACACAGGACAGAAGATGGCCGCTGGTCACATGTCCACATCACATGTCCTGCACCTGCCTGGGCAGATCATGTGATAATCACTATGTTTTGGCTGCAGTGCACCCATTATAGCCAGTGCTGTAGTGAGACGTCATCTCAGTGGGGTAATGTGCAGTGATGGCAGTTACACATGAGAGCAACTGGTAACAGAGCAAGAAAGTCTGATACATCGCTCCTTTTTAATGTATTTTTAATGCAGCATCCAGAATGGTCGATGAATCCTTATGCTACAAAGGTGCCTTTACTCAGTGACAACTGGAGAAAATACAAAAAAAGAGAGATCACACTCCCATAAAGTAGTAACTGGAGTTTAATCAGGTGGACTAGCCCACAGGTGTCCCGGGTACCAATAGGTGAAGAATTACCTGGGATCGGCTGGATAGTAATGTCCAGTAGGGCTTCATGAAATTCGGAAAACAAAACTTCCAAATAGGCAGAATAATTAATTTATCAATAAGAGGTTGACATGTTTCGAGGTAGGACCTTCCTCTTCATCAGATCCAAGGAGGCTGGTAGCAGGATTTAGGCTTAAATAAGTCACAAACTAACAGCTGGAGGCATGGAAATGCAACATCCCCCACTGGGGCCTAGCCTGGAGACAGCCCAGAATAACGGAGTGGCTGGTGGTTGCGGCCTAGGCATGCTAGTGTCACGGTGCATGGTATGGGAACCGGAGGGCTGTCCCACAGTCTGGCAGGTCTTCGGCAGGTGGTGTTGGCAAGAAATGATATATAGAGGGAGCTTCTAAGGTACTGGTTCTCCCTGGGGCAGCCCTTAGAGTCGTATGTATCCCTAGTAGATGGGCGTCCTTGATGGTGATACAGCTGTACCAGGGACCAGCCGGAGGCAATGTTGTGCATAAAAGTAACTTACAGTTCTTTATTCAAACCAACTGTAACAACACGCCAAACGATTATGTACAAGTGCAGTACTGGAGTGATCTTGGAGAGGAACCTCAGGAGTTAGGTCACCAGCATGGATGCAGGGGCAGGCTGGGATGTAGCTGTGTCCAATGCTGGAAGCTGCAGCTTTAATCCTGAGTATATTCAGTATCACTCTATGTGAAGTTGATGAGGTCTAGGAGGCCTGTGAGCAGAGCATGTCGCTTAGCTCCTCCTGTGTTGAGAGATTGATCGCAAGAGAGCTAACTCCTCCCCTGACTAAGGGTTTAGTTCCTCCCTAGTCAGGTGGTCTTCTCCTCCAATCACACTCCAGTTACAATAGTGGAACATCATTGGATGATAACATTAACATGTGCAACATCCCCCACCGGGGCCTAGCCTTTTCTCGGGGCCTGGAGTCAGCCGGGGCCCGCAGTACCTGAGTGGCTGGCGGTTGCGGCCTAGGCACGCTAGTGTCACGGTGCTTGGTATGGGGAACCAGAGGGCTGTCCTACAGCCTGGCAGGTCTCCAGCAGGGTGGTGTTGGCAAGAAATGATGAGGGAGAGGCTGCTATAGCGGATCTCCCTGGGGCAACCCTTTGGTGTCTAGAGTATGAGTCTCTGTGTGGCGGACAGGGTGCCTGTGATGATGGCAGCCGTAGTAGCAGAGACCAGACGGAGGAAGATTGAACAAAAACAACTTACAGTTCTTTATTGGAACCGACAGGAACCGCAGCAACGTGCCTTAACAGAGTAGTAGAGTGCTGAGATGCAAGTTGGAGGGAGCCACAGAATGGATCCTCAGCCTGGATGCAGAGGGCAGGCTGGGAGGTAGCTGTGTCCTAATAGGATGCTTCAGCTTTATCCTGGATTGCTTCAGGTATCACCCTTAAAGGTAGGATGATACCCCTTTCCTCACTAACTCTTAGCTATTAGCTTCACTCTTCAGGCAGGGGCTAGGCTCACCTGCTCTTGGTCTGGTGTGCTAGCTGCACAGACTCCTCTGAGTCTCTAATCTGAGAGAGTGAACTCTCTCCTCACACTGCACTCTCTTCTCATCTGAGCTAGGCTAAACTAGTCTCTAGCTGTTCTGACCTTGTGCCCTGCAGACCCAGAGGGTCTGACTAGAACTGGTCTCTTCTCCCTCCTGGGAGAGACTGCCCTCTAGAACATTCCTGGCCAGGGGTTTTGTAACTCCTCTGGTCAGGAGGTGGCTGCTCCTCCAATCACATCTCAGCTTACAGAGGACAGGATGTAACACAGACCATTGGATAATAGAATCTTACATCATACACAGATTAACTTCTGCCTTGCCAGGCAGGATTAACCACTGCAATGTCCCCTATGTCCTATAAGGACCATGTAGTGTTGTGTGTTTACATGCAGGTGGGGCGTATTCGCACACACTCCCTCGTCTTGCATCGGCGAGGGTGTTGCACATGCTTAACAATTGCCTATCCAGGCAGAATCTACAGCTGATCAATTACCTCTATATGTACTGGGTAGTAAAAGGGCTTATTTGCAACTACTCCTCTGCCGTGCGCATTGGCAGGGACGTTGCAGAAAGATAAATATGCTGATTGTGGTCCAGGGGTATGCAGTGTGAGGAAACAAGAGGGAGTAGCTGTACAGGAGTACAAAGGTGAGGGATAAGAGCCAAGGAGTGAGCAGCACAGACAAATCACAGGTAGTTTTTTGAAATCCAAACCAAAGCCCAACCCCTGGGACTTCACAGAGGACCTTGTCAGGGTTCAAGGTAAGTTAAAACACACAATTATATTGTACTGCAAATGCTTAGAAAAGGCAGAAATACTTATTTCCAATGTAGCTGTAATGGGCTCCTGAAATCTGTCTTTAGTGAAAATGAAAATGAGGTCCCTGGTGACAGGTTACCTTTAAGTTGAATTTGTATGCCGTTTATTTTATAACTGTTTTTTGTCCCAGTGACAATTGCATTTTCAGAATGTTGTGCTGTCATGTGAACAGGAATTATCAATAAAACTTCCTTACAATTTATCATTGCAGCCTGGTATAAAAGTAAAGCATCCAGAGAGCTTCACAAGAGGTCACCGGGGGCAGAGAGGTCCATCTGTAACTAAGGTTTGTCTGTAAGTCGGGTGTCCTAAAGTCGGAACCGCCTGTACATCTGTTTGTGTGTTATTAATTTAGTTGTCTTGAATTTTCTACAATTGTGCATTAGGTATCAATTCCTCACAGTTTTCTAGATCTCTGCTTGCTGTCATTCTATAGGAAATCTGACCATGGTCACACGGGTGTACGGCTTGTTATATCACACAGCTCTGATTACTCTCTGTGATATAACGAGCTGTGCACCTATGTGACCATGGTCAGATTTCTGTCCACTGGAAGTAAACATAGAAGACTTCTATAGGATGACAGCAAGCAGAGATCTACAAAACAATGAGGAATTGATAGAGAAAGTATATTGGAAAATTTTATAACTTTTCATCATACAGACAATAAGATTAATTGACATGACATTGTTCCCTCTGACTACACCACTTGGTATTTATATGAATGGATACATTTTTAGTTATGTATTTATTTAAAATGTGCCATTGGTTCTCCTTGAAACTAGCATTATTACCTATGTTACTTGCGTTCACACCTAGTAAGGATACAATAGGATAGAGTTCCATCCCTTGTCTAACTGATTGTATCTGTCTTGAGAGGGACTGCTATTATCACTTATTGGATTGTTGTGAGGGAATTGGTATATAGATGTATCATGGTCTTATACACAGGTCTTTCTTGCTGTAATTTTTGTACTTTTTAAATGTGTTAAGTGCCCGCTATGTACTTGTTAATAGTAAATTAAATAAAGTGTTTTTGTATCAACTGCCTATGCACATTCTTTTTGTCTTTTTAATTTTTTTTCATTTACACTTTGTGTTTTGACCACTATATTTATTATATTTCTAATTTTCACACTAAAGGCGGTCCCCTACTTAAGGATACCCGACTTACAGACAACCCCTAGTTAAAGATGAACCCCTCTACCCACTGTGATGTCTGGTGAAGCTCCCTGGGTGCTTTACTTTAGTCCCAGACTGTAATAATCAGTTGTAAAGGGTTTGTCACAAAGCTTTATTGATAAACCTTGGTCCCATTGATGCACAAAATTTTGAAACTCCAATTGTCACTGGGGCAAAAAAAAAATGTTGTCTGGATCTACAATTATAAAATATACAGTTTCGACTTACATACAAATTCAACTTAAGAACAAACCTATGGAACTTATCTTGCACGAAACTCGGGAACTAGCTGTATATATTACCTACTTGTGCATATATCTTCTATAAGTTTTGAGTATTCAATAATCTGCCACACCCTGCACATCTGTGAGGCACACTATACTTAGTGCAGTTTGCTTCACTATTGATAAATCTGGGCCATTGGCTATGGATTTATTGTGCCTTCAATACACAGGATATTTTCAGTTGAAATTTGGAATCTGATGATGAGGCTGATGTGAATGATGAACCTCTGATGCGGATGGGGACTTTGCCCTACTTTTATTAAAGAAAACCTACCATCTCTTAAAGGGTAGATCCGGGGGCAGGTTCATCGTATAAATATCATTGGAGCCTGTTTTAGGGCATGCAGCTTTTTAGGCCAAGAGGGTATGCTCAGTATGTCCGGCTTCGGAACTGAGTATGTTAGAAGGATCTAAAGAGGCTGCTGGGGCATGGAGTATCCACACTGTGTAGCTTCAGCTTTGGCTACTCCACGCCTCAGTAGCCTCTTTCACATATTTGCATATTAGGGTAATAAAACTTTTCAAAACTTTGCAGGCACTGAAGGATTAGCCCTATAAAGGGCTCCGATTATATTTATTAGATGGACCTGCCACCAGATCTACCTTAACAGGTATATCTGAGATGGTAGGTTTCTTTTAACAATGCAGAAATTCCAACAGGGGTCATTTACATTTTCTTACAATTATATTTTCCGGTTTTAATTCTACATTAGCTTTCCCCCCAATAAATTCTACATTTGGCATTGACTGATTTATTGGTCCCGAGTAGACTGGAGGGTATGCAACAGAACACCTTATGCAAACCACCTGTTAGGATACTTTAATAAATTCCCCATAACACAAATATTAGTAAACTTTAACTGTATAAGCTAACTTCTGAAATATGTCAGACACTTTATGGTGGGTGGAAACTTAGGTCACAGCTTTTTTTTTTATATATATTATCAGGATTCGGGATGAGCGGATCCTCTGGACCACCGCGGGAGGTGGTACTAACCAACACCTGGAACCGGAGTCTAAGTGGCACCTGGCCTTCACTAGAGGCCGCTGCAAAGCGGTATGGTCTTGCTACGGCGGGGTACCACCAGGTCGTTCCACAGGTAGGACTAGCCTGCGGGGCAGCAGAGGTGGAGGTACCTTAGTAGGAGACAGTCTCATGGTCAGGTTCAGGCACAGGGTCAGGGCAGGCGGAAGAGATGCAAGGTCAAGTCCAAGCGGGGTCAACAGGTCCAGGCAGATGGGAACGGGAACACAGGAATGTAGGACACGGAAACTGAGGAGCGGAAACACACAGGAACACAGGAACTCAGGAGCAGGAACACACAGGAACTCAGGAGCAGGAACATACAGGAATGCTGAAATAACAGCTTGAGTGCTCCCTCAAAGAAAGAGATAACATTGAGTAATCATCCATCATTTAGGAGGGGAGGGCGTCATGAGGTAAGGAACAAGGGAAGGGTGAGAACACAGGCACAGATCGCCAACAGTGCAAAAGTACCCAAACTTTTAACCCTTTTGCATATAACATGAGGTCTAGGGGTACCTCCCTTAAACAGTGAGGCGTACCCCACAATATGGGTGGCACAGACCCTTCTGAAGAATTGGAGTTAAGAGGTTCCCTTTATAATAATAATAATAATAATATATTAATATTAATCTTTATTTATATAGTGCCATCATATTCCGTAGCGCTTTACAAATCATAGAGGACAAATACACATATAATAAAACATGACAGAGCACAAACAGTCATATGGAACAAAAGGAGTGAGGTCCCTGTTCGCAAGAGCTTACAGCTTATGAGGAATGGTTAACCCTTTGCCATCAATATCATCAGTTTTTGACAAAGTTATCCTCTGTCAATGTTAGTGCATAATGGATATTATAAAGAAAATGAAATCAACTAAAACTTTGAGGTTGTTGCTAAATATAACAATTTTAGATAACCTTTGTGGCTTATGCTATTATTGTTCAGCATATCCCTTCTGCATTGTTTTCTGGTAGGCTGATAACTACCAAAATAACTCCCAATTATCTCTTGCTACAGTCTATTTCTGACTAAATCTTATATTCACTGCAGAATGTGCGGAATGCTACTCGACATCTAGTGGCCTCTTCAGAAAACTGCAAAATAATGTCAACATATCTACAACAGTGAGAAGGCATTTTGGATTTTCTTTTGTATTTTTTCTGTGATTTGCAAAGAGTAAGGTAGAATAAATAATCAAATTTTTTTTTTTATGAATAGAAATGTCAGAGATGTTTGCATGTTGCCAGGATGACTGCATGTTAACTAGGGGCAACAAATGAAAAGAAAACTTGTGGGTTTTATCAAACATTTATTAGAAGACATTATTATTACTGTAAAGGGCAATATCAAACAAGATGGTAACTTAAATGCGAACACGACTGATAAATAAAAAAAGTTGTGACACAGGGAGCAAGTAACAAACGAGAGGAGAACTTTGGGGCTTATTTACTAAGGGTCCCGCGGCCGCATTTCCATGGGGTTTTCTGAGTTTTTGGGAATCGCGTCTCCGGGACAGGTATTTAGAAGCGCATTGTGTTGCACACAATCGGATTGTGTTGCTTTCATGCGACACAAATCGGGGTGGGCCGTCGGACGATCTGACGGATTTGTACAAACCGCAGGATTTAACTTTAAATTTGTGTCGCAAGATCAAGCACTTACATACACCGGGAAGAAGAAGGTGAACTCCGGCAGGTCTGATTGGGGAAGAGACACATGCAGGAAATCGGGCGCACGATCTATGGAATCGCGGCAGAGTTAATTCTCGTTGGACACTCCGGATCGGGGAATGCGCAGGACCGGGTAAGTAAATGTGCACCATTGTGTGCCAAGATAACTCAAAAGTTCCACCACACTAGGGTTTTCTGACCAACAAGCCTTGATACAATAGCAATTCCTGGCACAAAGTCCCACCCCACACCTGTACAGTACTTAAAACCTGAACCCATACCTGGCGCAGCTCATAGGGCAATTCTAGAATAGTCCGGGAGCTCAGGTGCCTGGGACAGGGGGGCTGAGGTTGGGGTTACCATCGCACTGTGATAGATCCCCCCATAGTTTGAAGTTAATGTAACTATAGAAAGTGCCCAGGGGAACTTTGGGGACTAACATACATGTTTGGATAAACATGGCAACCTAGTAAGAGGTAGAACAAAAATGAGAAGGAGGTGTTGTGGAGTCTATTATACCAGAAGCATGGCCCTAAAAGGAGTAGCCAGGGAGACTAGGTGGCGATGTAGCGATTTTGTAACACCAAATCCTCGCTCCTCCATTCACAAAAGGCCTTTCGGCTTCTGGAACTCCTCCATTCTCTTGAGGCCATTCAAGCTTCAAGGGAGTCAAAGACAACCTCCAATGGCGTGTGATGATATCTTGGGACGCAGCCAGGAAGAAACAGAGTATGAATCTCTTGAGGCCACAATAAAGCCTTGAACTCTGTACAGAAGGGTTACCTTGGAAAAGTTGGGCATTACTAAACCAGTTTACAAGCTATGAACTGTCAGGATCAGTGGTAGTGGATTCTCTGGAACACCGTGGACGATGATTTAAGCTGAAATCTGGGATCGGGGGCGAAGTGGCACCCGGTTTTCACCAGAGCCCACCGCAAACCGGGTTGTCCGTGGTGGCGGCCAATGCAAAGTACAGAAGGGTGATCTGGGACAGGCAGAAGGTCGAGACAGGCAGCACAGGATCAGAGTCGGGAACGCAGCAGAAGGTCAGGACGGGCAGCACAGGAGCAAGTTCAGGAACGGATTCAAGGTCACAACGGGAAATCAGGATAATCGTACAGGGCATCAGGAAAGCTTTCTCTAAGGCTATGAGGGAACATAGGAAGGGGCTAGGAATTTATCAGGAAAGGCAGCTGGCCCGCGTCAATTATCAGTGCACTGGCCCTTTTAAATTTAAAAGAGCCCGGCGCGCATACCATAGGCTTCAGGGACATATGCGAGGAGCCACGGAAGACGCCGCTGTAACCTGGCAAGGTGAGTGGTGCAGCGGGCGACACAGAAGGACACGGGTGTGCCTCTGACCCAAGACAGAGGTTGCAGGAGCAACCGTGGCAGTACCCCCCCCCCTTGTGGCCTCCCCATCTTCTTGGCGTGAAGGAACCTCTGAAGAACACTACAATCCAGAATGTTGTCTTCTGGCTCTCAAGACCTTTCCTCCAGCCCAAACCCCTTCCAGTCAACCCCTTCCAGAAGGCACAGCTTATAGGCCACAGGGTTGATGCGTTTCAGCACCTCACAAGGACTGAGATAGCAAGGACAAAGCTTGTAGATGGGAATCTTCAGCCAGACATATCTTGAAGACAGCCACACTTTATCAGCTGCAGAGAAGACTGGAGGAGACCTTGTCTCTAGTCGTCCAGAGTTTTGGTGCGGGCGGATGCCCGAAGTAGAAACTGCTGTGTTTGCTCGCAGATGGATCTGAAGTCTTCAACCAATTCCTCCACGGCAGGAACATCAGAAAACACTGACAGAAGAAGAGGTGGGCGTGGATGTTGTCCAAAGACAATTTAACAATTTAACAGAGCCAGCGCACGCGCACCCTAGGCTTGCAGAGGTGCCGCTGGAACCCGGCGAAGTGAGTGGTGCAGCTAGTGCAGCGGGCCACACAGAGGTACACGGATGCAACTGTCGCAGGAGCAACCATGACATGAACATTGTGGAGTGAGTCCGAAAAGGCCTACATCTTAAGGTACTCCTACCATATGTGAATCATGGAGCCAGCAAGTGTCTGGGACCTACAGCTTGGCATCTGTGCCAGTGAGATATACTTTTTTTCCTGTTCTCTGCAAGTTAGGGAGAGAGTATGAGCAAGAGTACAGGTCTTATCTCTATATTCTTAAGTCTAGAGACTCATTCAAAACTGTAGCCCATGAGTCTAAGAAAGCTGGTAATCGCTGGGACAGAAGACAGAGAAGGAGCTGATAGATCAGTGATATAGGTTCTGCATGTGAAAACCCCTTTAAGGTAAATGTTTATTTCTTTCAGAAAATAATTCATGTTTTGGCAGAATGAATTAACAGCTAATAAACATCAGATTACATGAGCATGTACAAGATCAAGGGTTGGTGACCTTTTAACCTAGTACTTATCTAGCATTAACCACCAATTGCCATAGAAACTACCATCAGTTCAATGTTTTCCAGTCAACAGCATAAAACTGCTGTTTTTCTTACACATTTTGGTGTTTTGCACGCCAGACTTAATATCCCCCTCCCTGCCATGCGGCATCCCACTGTGCTATAAGACACTATGGGGGTCATTTATCTTTTCTCCCCTTTCTTGTGCTCTTTCTGCACCTATAGTGAGTCTTTTTTGGCCCTTATATGTCTTTGTAGTCTGAGCTCTTTGTCAAATGCAGGGAGACAAATCTCTGTCCCTTATTAACTGACGTATTCATTTTAAAATACCCACAGTTCTTCACACTGGACTATAGAATAGTATACGATTCAGATGCAGTTTCAGTCACTGCACTATTACATGGTTTGAGATTAGAAGTGCAGCAACTGCACTATTAGATGGATTGAGGTCAGAAATGCAGCTACTGAACAATGATGTAGTTACAGTCACTGAACTATAGGATGGCATGCATATACAGATGCAATTGCTGAGCTATAGGATGGTATTCATAAACAGATGCAGTTACTGAACTATAGGAGGGGCAGCATGTGTATATAGATGCAGTTACTGAACTATAGGATGGGCTGTATGTGTATATATATATATATATATATATATATATACAGTTTCAGTCACTGCTGCAGTATGGGCATGGCTGTGTTTGCTAGTAGCTGAAACCTGGCTGATTAGCTGCTCAGCATCCCTTAAAAAAAGTTTTTCCATGTTAGTCCTAATACCAAACCTGCCCTTCTGGCTGAAATCCGGGTTTGAACCCACAATGTTTGGACCCACCTGAAAGTCCATATGATTATTTTGATGAGAGATCACCATAAAGTAATTACAAACTATTGTACTATGTACTATAACCTTTGCTACCCACATACCGATAATGAGAAGCCTAACTAGTAGCACCTTGAGTAAACGTTGTAGTCACGCACTTGCTCAATGGACTCTTTCTACAATGAAATATGATGACGCACAATAATGCATACTAAAGTCTTGTTTTTTACCCTTTTTTTTGGAACACTACCAAGTAGACCTTTTAGCTGAATGGAAACAATTGCTGTTCACATGAATTAGTGCTCTTCTCCATGACAGCTGTCTCGTGACGGCCTGGACATCACATGTACACGGATATGGGTCATTGCAGCTCGTTGTTCATAAAGAACGTCTTTATTTGGATTATACAGAAGCTAAATAAGAAGGATTGTCTCATTCATTAACTAAATGTAATATCAATTTAATAAAGCAGGAATTATCTAGAACAAAAGTCTCAGTAATATGTTTCATTTGTTTTTGTTTTCAGGCTGGACACTTGAATGATCCAGTTAAGAAAATACAGTACAGACAGTCCCCGGGTTACATACAAGATAGGGTCCGGAGGTTTGTTCTTAAGTTGAATTTGTATGTAAGTCGAAACTGTATATTTTATAATTGAAGTTCTAGACAAATTTTTTTCTTTTGTCCCAGTGACAATTGGAGTTTCAAAATTTTTGCTGTAATTGGACCAAGGATTATCAATAAAGCTACAATACAGACACCTTACAGCTGATTATTACAGTCTGGGACTATATTAAAGCATCCAAAGAGCTTCACCAGAGGTCACGGTGGGCAGAAAGGTCCGTCTGTAAGTATGGGTCGTCTGTAAGTCGGGTGTCCTTAAGGGGACCGTCTGTATATGCTTTTCATTGTATGATAACATTTAATGGACATACATAAAGTAGCAAACCTGTGATACTGCTGTGAAAATATTACTCTATGTAGAGGAACCAAATCATGGGTAGCCATTGGTATTTCTGGTTTGAAAAATAGATTTTTAACTCGGTCTCAGCAGAGCAACTCATAACAGAAACTTTGGTAGGACCTTTTGTTTGGTGGGTTAGATGTGCTTGACAGGTTCCATTTAGAGTTATAATAAAAGAAGTCCTGGTTCTTCAGGAACTTCTTAGTAGGACACATCCTTTATACACCGCGATTGCCGCAATATAGAGTTATAACAATTATGCTAATTGTGCTAATTGAGCAGTGCTGTCAGCAAAAAGTGGGGCTCATTTACTTACCCAGTCCAGTCACGATCCCGCGATGCATTATCCGACAAGGATTCAGGTCTGCCAGCATTCACTAAGATCGTGCTCCCGATATCCAACAGGTGTCGCTGCTGCGCCGAGGTCCGCTGGAGTGCAGCTTCTTCTTCCTGATGCATGTAAATGCTGATCTTGCGACACAATTTTTTTTTTTTAAATTCCACTTTTTTCCGAATTTGTCAGGTTGTCCGACAGCCACGCCCACCGATTTCTGTCGAGTGCGCCAAAATCCCGGGGCAATTCGGCACAAATCGGAAATATTCGGAAACACCCCCCCCCCCCCGAAAGTGCGGCGATCAGACCCTTAGTAAATGAGCCCCAGTATCTCATAACACAGAGTAATCTTGAAGTGTCTGCTCAGCTAGTGCCGCGCTCAGTGTTGAATCTTACACTAACAAAAAACAACAATAAAACTTAGTTTTAAAACAAGTAAAATTGTAAAGTAAGAGTTTAAAAATGATCTTTAATGTGTAAACATCACTAGTGGGGATTAAAATTTTAGAACCTTTCTTCCATGGGCAAACCCTTTTAATGGAGATTATCATTGGTGTCCATTATGTGACAGATTCACACTGTTTGAATTCTGATGGTCTATCCCTACAATTTACACTTTGCTTAATGTAGTTGTTTAGCTTTCCCGAGATGAGTAACCTGATATCAGGCAATACAGAAGAGAAAGAAGCTCAACCAGTGGAAGGATTCAAAATTATAGGTAGAGATTGATGACACTGTCTATAACTCAAACCATGGTACATTGCTTACCAATGAAAAACAAGGCTGACACAAGCTGGTTGGGAAGGTTTTGTGGGGTTTCAATTCTTTTGCCTCAAAACCTGTAACTTTTGTCAATTATTAGTGTAACCATAGATTGGGGGGAGGGCAACTACACTTGTGTAGGGCAAATAGACAGTGTAGATAGAGAGCTGGGAAGAGTCATAGTCCATGGGGGAGGAAGGGGGGCTGGAATGAGATTGGGGAATAAGAACAAAAGGAATACGGACAGGGAAAACCATATAAAGTGTATGTACACAAATGCCTGAAGCCTCACAAACAAAATGGAGGAACTGGAACTCTTGATGTTGGAGCGGAAATATGATATAGTGGGTATCAGCGAGACATGGCTGGACAGTAGCTATGACTGGGCGGTTACTATAGATGGTTATAGTCTTTTTTAGAAAAAATGGTATAAATAAAAAAGGGGGAGGGGTTTGTTTATATGTGAATTCTTGCCTCAAGCCTGTCCTGCGAGAGGACATCAGTAACGCAAATGCAAATGTGGAGTCCCTATGGGTGGACATAAGGGGAGGGAAAAAGAATAATAAAATATTACTAGGGGTTTGTTATAAGGCTCCAAATATATTGGAGGCAGCAGAGGAAATGCTGATAAGTGAAATGGATGCGGCTTCAAAGCATGGTGAAGTACTTATCATGGGGGACTTCAATTACCCCGATATTGACTGGGGGGCAGAAACATGCAGGTCCTTTAAAGGCAGCAGGTTCTTGTCAACAACAAAAGACAATTACCTGTCGCGAATAGTCCTGGAGCCAACAAGAGGGGGGACACTGCTGGACCTTATCCTAACCAACAGACCTGATAGGGTATCAAAACTACAGGTTGGGGGGAACCTGGGGAATAGTGATCATTAATATCATTGATTTTGTATTACGCTTTACTAAGAACGTTAGGGAAGGGGTAACCAACACTCTAAACTTCAGGAGGGCAAATTTTCAGCAACTAAGGGAAGACCTCAAAGGCATAGACTGGGATAATGTTCTCAGACAAAAGCCCCCCCCCAAAAAATGGGACTTTTTCTCATATATTCTGAAAAAGTCCTGTGAGAAACACATACCTTATGGGAAAAAGCATAAGAGGAAGAAGAAACAGCCAATGTGGCTAACTAGTCCTGTAAGGAAAGCAATAAGTGAGAAAGTTAAGGCGTTTAAGGTGCTAAAACGTGAAGGTAGCAATGAGGCATTACAGGATTATAGAGAGAAAAATAAATCCTGTAAAAAGCAGATAAAGGCTGCAAAAATAGAAACAGACAAAAATTGCCAGGGAGAGCAAAAATAATCCCAAATTATTTTTCAAGTATATAAATGATAAGAAACTAAAAACAGAGAGTGTGGGTCCCCTTAGAAATAACATGGGGGTCATGGTGGAAGGAGATGAGGAAAGGGCCAATCTACTGAATGTCGCCTTCTCAACTGTCTTTACCCAGGAAAATCCCCTGGTGGAAGACACAATGAGGAATAATGTAAATTCTTTTTGAAATGTCAACAGTTTAACCCCGGAAGAGGTACGGCGCCGCCTCGCAACCACTAAGATGGATAAATCACCGGGGCCAGATGGCATACACCCCCGGGTTCTGCATGAACTATGTACCGCGATAGACAGACCGATATTTTTAATATTTGAAGATTCACTGAGGACTGGTTATGTTCCACAAGACTGGCGCATAGCAAATGTGGTACCAATATATAAAAAAGGATCAAATAGCGATCCTGGAAACTACAGACCCGTGAGTCTAACTGCTGTGGTGGGGAAAATATTTGAGGGGTTTGTTAGAGATGCTGTCCTCGAGTATCTCACTGTGCATAACCTTATAACCCAGCGTCAGCATGGGTTTATGAGAGATCGGTCCTGTCAGACTAATCTGATTGGTTTCTACGAGGAGGTAAGTTCAAGACTGGATCTGGGGGACGCTGTGGATGTTGTATATCTGGACTTTTCAAAGGCATTTGACACCGTGCCACATGAAAGGTTGGTATATAAAATGAGAGTGCTGGGAATAGGAGAAAATCTGTGTATTTGGGTAAGTAATTGGCTTAGTGATAGAAAACAGAGGGTCGTCATTAATGGCACATTCTCAGATTGGGTTGACGTTACCAGTGGAGTGCCACAGGGGTCAGTATTGGGGCCACTTCTTTTTAATATTTTTATTAATGACCTTGTAGAGGGTTTACACAGTCAAGTTTCAATATTTGCAGATGATACTAAGCTGTGTAAAGTAATAAATACTGAGGTCGATAGTTTAGCATTACAGAGGGATTTGTGGAAGCTTGGGGAGTGGGCAGAGAAATGGTTGATGAGGTTTAATGTAGATAAATGTAAAGTTATGCACTTGGGCCATGGAAACAAAAAGTATAATTATGTTCTCAACAGTCAATTACTTGGTAAAACTGGAGCTGAAAATGACTTGGGGGTATTGGTGGATGGTAAACTTAATTTTAGTGACCAGAGTCAGGCGGCTGCTGCTAAAGCAAATAAAATTATGGGATGTATCAAGAGAGGAATAGATTCTCATGATAAAGTCATAGTTTTGCCCTTATACAAATCGCTGGTCAGACCACACATGGAATATTGTGTACAGTTTTGGGCACCAGTGTATAAAAAGGATATAGTAGAGCTGGGACGGGTGCAGAGGAGAGCAACCAGGATTATTAGGGGAATGGGGGGATAAGAATACAATGACAGATTACAAAATTTGGGATTATTCAGTTTAGAAAAAAGACGACTGAGGGGAGACCTCATTACAATGTACAAATACCTGAACGGACAGTACAAGGATCTCTCCAAAGATCTTTTTATACCTAGGCCTGCAGGAGAGACGATTTTACCATCAACATAGACAGAGGTTCTTTACTGTATGAGCAGTGAGACTATGGAACTCTCTGCCGCAGGAGGTTGTTATGGCGGATTCTATGTACATGTTCAAGAGAGGCCTGGATGCCTTTCTGGAGAGAAAAAATATCACGGGTTATGGGGATAAAACATTTATTTAATTCTTAAAGGTTGGACTTGATGGACTTGCGTCTTTTTCCAGCCTTATATACTATGATACTATGATTGTCGGGTTTAAGGTTTTATTTCTGCTTTTTTAAAGTCCTTTGGAATCATATGATCGTTTACAATCTGTTCTTACAACACTTTGCATAGAATTCTTATCTTATTTCACCAGCTATTCACTCTCAATATTGTAGACGTGTTTTCATACCAACCCAATCGATCAGGCAGTGTCTATACTTGGCCCTAGTTCAGAGCTATTTATATGCGCTCTGCCTCCATAGAAACATCTAGATCATAGAAAGCTTTAGACAACTCATCACAATATGGCTGGCAACTCATTCCCATGATAGGGATAAACAAAATGTATGCACCTAGGTTTTGCTCTGCTGTACAAGGAATACATAATATGATTATAATATCCATATTGTATCACTCCCATAAGAACACAGGCAATTTTCAATTTAGCATTTTTAGATTTTCAAGCATGCCTTCCAAAAGCCACTTTCATTTTCTATTTACAGATTTATATAAGGATTTTATTTGTGGGACACATTTTACCGCTTAAAATTATGGGTTTTGTATTTTTAGGTTTTACTGGACAGTCATATGAATGCATCAGGGCATGTTTTATCACTAGGCAGTTATATTAATCCATTTTGTGGAGTTTATTGGATATTTTCTGATGTGTCACGCAAATTAGATTCTTTAAAGGGAACCTGTCAGCAGATATTGACCTAATAAACTACTACCAGCATGTTGCCAAGCAGCTGAACACTTTCCAGATCGTGTTTCTTTGAAGTGAGATGTAAACTTGTACTTTAAAGTCAAGGAGGCGGAGATTTTAACACTAAAGTCAAGCTCTCTCTTCCTCAGGAAGCCCCCTCCACTGTAATTGATGGTCCTACATCCAGTGACATCACTAATCAAATCTCTTGAAGTCTAATGCATGATGTCATGATGTGGTGTTTGGAGCTTCCCACCCTGACTTCAGTGTTAAACTCTCCGCCCCCTTCACTTTATACAACCAATTTACATCTCACTTCAAAGTTTATTTTCTAGATGATGCTATCATATTGGAATAACAAACAAACAAAAACTTGGATATATCACGTTTTTTTACAATATACTGGTTGGGCCAATTGCTGACAACAGGTTCTCTTTAAACCGTTTTAGACACCTCGATAAATACAATTTAATTTTGGCACATGAGATGTTAATGTCAAGAGTAGAAAAATGTTACAAAAAAATTTCAACCCGTTCCTAAGTTTGTCCCGTGTCACTCGGGGACTGTTGTGGATTTGCCCACTTCATAAATCTGTCTACAACATATGGATTTATGGTAAATCTCAGTTAGTTGACTGAAGTGTTAAGATTTTTCCCACGAAAGGATAGGGCCTAACTTGTTGTTCGGTGGAGGTCTCGGTTATGAGCGCGAATGTTGTCCGATGTACAAGTTAAGCGAAGCAGACGGAAGCGCATGGTTGTGCAATGGACAAAAAATTCTTCATTTTACTATACTGTTATGCTAATATCTTTATCATACTTCATTGTATGGATCTGTGAAAGGGATGAGATAAGGCTGCTATTACTACCATGTTGGGGACCTTACTACCTTTTAATCACTTTTTATTCAAATTTTATGTGTTGCAAAATGGTAAAAAAGTGGTGATTTTCCGTTACAGGGATCACCAACCTAGAATAACCGTTTTTATATTTTGATACATTGGGCATTTTAGGACGTGACAATACCTAACATGTTTATGATTTTACTTGTTTATCTTTCCATTAGTTCTAAGGAAGGGGGTGATTTGTATTCTTAAAGGGAACCTGTAACCAAGTTTTTATTCTCCCCAATGTACCCATAGGCACTTGTGTGTACAATCCCAAACCCTTTTTATAAATATGCTGCCATTTTAGATGTAAAGATAACATATATCAAAGAATACCTGACGTCCCAAGTCTAAGGGGTTTGTGTACTGAGGAGCGGTTTCCCCCCACCCTCAGGAAACTTCTCCATCATTAGCAGGGTTAAAAAAAAACAAAACACTTTCATCTTCCTTATTCCTCCTCGATATGTCATAACAACCAGCCCACCCTGCACTCCACTGTTCGCCGACAGTAGAAGGGGCCGCTCTCCACTTTGATAAGCGCATGCGCCGCACTATGCTCAGTGCCCCTAGGTGCATGCGCAAATCAAGTTGCAGAGAGGGCGGCTTAGTCTGCTTGTTCTGCACATAAGAGCAAGCTGACCATGCTCGAGAATTGCTTGCTGCAGTTGGCAAACAGTGGAGTTAAGGGGCGGACTGGTTGTTATTACATATCAAGGGGAGAGGAGGGAGTTGGTTGTATTTTTATTTTTAAACCTGCTAATGACTAAACGGTTTCCCAAGGATTGGACCCCTCCTCAGTGCACAAACCTCTGGGACATGGGACATCAAGAGACACAGTTATTCTTTGATATAAGTTATATCTTTAAACCTTAAAAAAAGCAGAGAATTTGTAAAAAAAAAAAAAGTTTTGGAATGTGCACATGAGTGCCTATTGGGTCATGGAGGTCTTGATTATAATTTTGGTGACAGGTTCCCTTTAAGTTTTTTTAAAAAATGTTTTTATACTTTTTTTTACTGTATTTTTAGACCCCCTAAAATAGTTGAACACTAGGGGTTCTAATCAATCCTATTGCTGATGTTGGTTGCATACTGCAGCAAACTCCCACCCACAAACAGCTACTGTAAGCGAAGAGGGCTCAGCCCGTGTGATTATTCAAACACTCGCTGTCGCACCACTACATTGGGGAACGCAAGTTTAAAAAATGTATGTTTTTTGACTATTTTGTTTAACAACATTTTAAATAAATTGGATATTTTGGATATTTTTAGACATTAGTACACCAAACATATATTTATTATTTTGTTTATTCATTTTTACTTTGGGTGGGGGAGGTGAATTTTTGTATTTATTTGTTTTGATTTTGGACCCTAACCAACTATAGGTCCTTATGTGGTTAAGGGTCCGAAATTGATCTGTTTGAGGGCTGTACGTGGTAAAAGAAAAAAAAATTATGCTTACCTGCATGTGAGTCTGCTCGGAATTTCACACGTCTCTTCTCCATATGCAGCGATAATGCCATGGCTTCATTATGCATATGCCTTACATACCTACACAAGACAAGGGGAGTATAAAGTTTTCTTTTTAACCGATTTCTTAAAAATCATACAGGGCAAAACACTTAACCACAATCCATAAGGACATGTGGGTGATATAGTATCCCTTTAAGGTGCCAAGGGGCTTAAAGAGGCAAACATTACATTGCATATACAAAATACCATAGTATATAACAGCTGATCGACAAAGGATGCATAACTAGGAAAGCCAGGGCCCCTCAGGGGCCCCACTTACCCCATAAAAAATATACATACATGGTGGGGCACATTTACTTACCCGTCCAGTGTTCACCGAAAGCGCATTGTCCAAGGATAATGCACAGTGCCGCAACTCACTAAGATCGTGCGCCCGGTATCCTGCATGTGTTGCTTCCCTGCTCAGGTCCGCCGGAGTTCACCTTTTTCTTTCCGGTCTATGTAATGTGCTTGATCTTGCGACACAATTTGAATGTTAAATCCCGCGCTCAGTCTGAATCAGTCGGATCGTCCAACGGCACGCCCCCCAATCGCGTGCGACACAATCCCCTGTTAAATACCTGTCACGTCCGTGCAATCCCCAAAAATGTTGGAGAGTTCGACGAAAGTGTGTCCACGGACCCATAGTAAATAAGCAGCATATACACATACATACATACAGGGGCGTAACTACAGTGGTAGCAGCCATAACCATAAGCCATAAATAGCCATAACTAATGAATGGAGGATGTGCACCATTAAATACATATACTGACACATTGTAGTATAACATGTATATAATGAGGAACATCTTCCACAGTACACAGCATAAATCAGCAGCTCAGATACCAAATGTTGGGTTGAGGGAGGGGACAGCAGAAGGACAGGACTAGATTTGTAAAGTGCCGCGGAATTTGATGGCACTGTATAAAGATTATTATTATCGCACATCTCTAATTCCTGCTGTGTACTTCCCCCATGTGGTCAGCATCATAAATGTGTGATCATGAGTGTATAAATGTGTTTATATGTGTGAGTGTACACATATGTGAGCGTGTAGGGGGACCCCATTCTGAAGTCTGCTATGGGGCCCTAGCTCTCCTAGTTACGCCCCTGCATACATCATATGCACACATACATACAGTACCATATACACCCATGTATCACATAAAGACATACAGCATCACATATGAATACCCCATCAATTAATGAATAATTCTATTTGTATATTAATAAAGCCGACATATCATAAATATAGGCCATCAATATTAGAGTGATACACAGAGAATGGAACAGCAAGAAGTAGCTGAACCAAGTCTCTGCAGATAGCTTAGATTGAAATGACCTAAACAAATGAACACTGCACAGAGAACGTCTGTTTCTTGTTTTCATCAGCTGAAAACAGCTGATCTGTGGAGGCGCTGGGACCACAATCAATGTAATATTGAGGATTACGCATTTGTGTAATTAGTTGTGAAAAGAAATGTTAGGAGAGTTGTGCTGTTATGAGTGATGGATGTTGGTTACATTACATGGGATCGCATGTTTGAGGGCTGCGGAGGTAAGAGATTTAAGTGAAAAGGACTGCATGTTGGGGTTCTAAAGGGAGAGGTGCAATATTATTAAATGTGACTGTGTTTAAGGAGGTGTGGAGGTGGTGTAGTGTGCAAGAAATTGTGATCATTTTTGTGCTTCTCCAGAAAACTGGTGCACTGATAAATCTCCCCCAATGTGTTTGTTTTTACTCCATTACAGCACTTAACTATGGTTTTCATTCTCCATATTAAAATTTCCCTAAGGAGGTGGAATTGACAAAAAAAAAAACGAATTGCATATTCAAATGGCACATATCCTTTATTCTCTGGGTCAGTAGGTCACATTTTTAATAAATCTACAAAATGCCAAAATCCCACTTTTTTCTGACTTTAGACCCCCAGTTCCTGGCCTCCTGCTGTTAATGTATTCCTGTACTCCTGTCACTTGAGTAACACACATGAGGGATCAGATGCGTCCTCATGTATGGCATTTAGTAAATTTACAAACACATGCAGCAGCTTCTATCATATCTGTGCAGGCACCCAATGCAGAGGGTACATCAAGGCACTGGTCACATGAGAAAACGGAGTGAAGGTCTCCTTCATTGCCCCTGATTTGATGAATACTGGCACACATGGTCTACGGGAAGTGGAGATGGCCTTAAACATGTGACCTGATGAGTTTGGCGAGTTTATGGGAAAGCAATGCTGTTTCTACATAGAAATAGCTGTTGCCGGGCACAGCTAAAGAATGAAGGGAAAGAGGAAATTCCTTAAAGAAGCTAGCTACGTGAGTAGGAGTACAAAAAGAGGGGCAGGTGAAAGAAGGACAAATGGGGTTACAAAATAGGGGGAGGCATGGTTGGCCAGAATAGAGAAAGTGGTAATATGGTGGGTCTAAACACAGATAGTTTGGACATGAGGGTGCATAATGGAGAAAGAAGGGGCACAGAGTGCAGAATGGAGAAAAAGAGGGACATAGGGGTACAGAATAGAGAAAGAGGAGGGGCATGGGAGTGCAAGCCAACATTCAGCTCCTGCTGCCCTTACAGAAGACCCCCAGTACTGGATTAATAAATATGCCCATTATCCTCTTACTTACACATATCACCACAGACTTTCACATTAAAGGGATTCTTTTCAGAAGATATGCGTGCATGAAATGATTGACATGTCTCTCCTTACTAATCTATAGTGGGAGACCTATCAATCATGCTGGACCGGGCAGGGAAAAACCAGAAGGAAGCTGCTCCACTGATTCTTCTCCACATAAATGTATCTTTTCTGTAAAACAGGATAAAAACTCTGAGATACACAAAGCTATAACGAATAGCCAACTCATATTTCACTGGATAGGCTTATCTCCTTACAGAGCAGAATCATCAAGTAAAATATTATTATATATTATAGGTATGTAATTATTATTATTATTCAATCATAAAGCACAATTCATATGGGGCGTGGCCTGGCTGTGGAGAGCGATGGACGCACACTGACAGCGCTCCTGCACTTACCCCACTTTCTCCCGTTATACCCAGCTATCCAGCGAACCCTCTCAAATCCCGATGGGTGCGAAACGGAGAGCACCATCCAAACCACCCGCGGTGCCAGCAGGCAAGGCGTCCGCCCGTGGAATTGGGAGATATTTGGCAGAGATGGCCACTACTGCAGTCGGGACCCGGGCCTCCAAGATGGCGGCGGGCCCGCCACATGCTGAGGAGAAACGCGCGGGACCCCCTGCTGCCGGACAGACTCCGGCGCTGGCACCGGAGCCAGAACAAGCTCTAAACTGCCCTGCGGGCAGGAGGGGAGGCTCGGAGGCACCCACTGGACCGGGCGAGCATGTGGCATCTACCTCGGTAAGCCACGTGGGGAAGATGGCGGCCGCACAGGAGACTTCCAGCCGGCCTCCCAACAGGTACTGTTATCTCTCCCCCCTGCCTCTGCAGATCCTACAGCTGGGCATAGAGGGGATCAGAAGCTTCCTGCCTGCCTAGACCCACAGTGCAGAGATCCCTCTCCTAGCTCCCCGAAACCGGGCCCTTCCTGGGCTGATGAAGTGGAAACCCAGCAGCGGGGGTACGGGGAACCGGGGACCTGGCCTGGGGAGTACATGTTGGAATCTCCAAGTGGCACTCAGGGGCAGGAGATGACATCAGCTCCCCAATCCCCCTTGCTGTGGCCTGAGAAAGGAGATAACTGGCCAGTCACACCAATGCATAATTCTCCAGCTCCATATCCTATGACTCCGAGTCCTTCCCAGCTCCCAGAAATGGATTCTAGCCTTAATGTTCACAATGGGCGACAGTTACCCCATGCAGCTTTCTCTCCGGGGGGCACCCCTACCTCTCAGCGTATGTTGCTTTCACAAGAACAAGGCGCTCTTGCTGAGCTGCGCGCTCTGAGCTCTTATCTCCGCACTATACCTACTAGAGATGATATGGAGAGCTATATGGCTAGATTGGAACAATCGTATACTATTGAACTTAATGGCGTGCGAGAAGAGGTCCGGCAGCTGGATGGTCGAATATCAGGGGCAGAAGCGGCCCATCAGGTTGTCAACGAACGCCTGGATTCCCATGATGCCACCTTATCTGCCCATGCTTACCAATTGCAATATCTGTCGGATCAGATGGATGATGCAGAGAACAGGGGGCGCCGTAACAACATCAGAGTTCGCGGCCTCCCGGAGACAGTGGAAAACTCTCAGCTTCATGAGACTCTGCGCCGAATCTTTAACTCCATACTAGAAGTTCCGGCTGATTCGCCTTTGGAGTTGGATAGGGCTCATCGTTCGCTACAAACACGGCCACAACCTCAGGAGCAACCTAGGGATGTGATCTGCAGGGTCCACCGTTTTCAGCTAAAGGACGCCATTATGTCTAAAGCTCGATTGGCAGGCAACATCGTGTATGAAGGGACTCAATTGCATCTTCTTCCTGACCTATCCCGTCTGACCCTTCTTAAGAGAAAAGCTCTTACACCTTTGCTAAATGAGTTACAACGAAGGAACATTGTTTATTCATGGGGATTCCCATTTCGCCTGCAGATAAGGAGAGGAGATCGAAGATTTGTTATTCGCCATCCTAGTGAGATTCCAGCTGTGGCCGAGGCGTTGGAAATTCTTGTCCCGGACATAGCGGAGTGGCCGGGCCTTCCTACAGTAGCACAGAGGGGAGCTCCTCCCCTCCCCGAGAGGGCACCCAGACGCCGAGTCCGAGGGGGCGTGGGGCGTGGGAGAGCTCCTGCCAATCGGGGCCCGGATCCTCGGCCTCCCCCTCTAGAATAGGCTAAGCCATATAATGCGTACTAATTATACTGGTTCTTCTTTTTTTCTCTTTTGTGCTAAGATTAATGCCTCAACCTAAGATTAATGGGCTTACGATATTATGCCCCTAGGGGCCTGTGATATAGACGATGTTTAACCGCGGAGGCTTATACTATACTATTCTCTTCCTCTTTCTCGTTTTTTTTTTCCTTCTCTTTCTTTCCTCCTCTTCCCCCTGACTCCTTCCTTTCTTTTCGCTGGATACCTTTAAGAATTCTCCTTTCCGTGATGTGTAATTAACGGGTTTGGTGGGGTGGGTTGGGATCTGTTCCACAGCTAGTCTACTACCCACCGGGGAATCCGTGGTCAGCAGGCTGCTCAAGGTATTGTTACTGTTGTTTCCCCAATATATATATATATTTGTCATTCCCTTTTTAGTGTGGTCTACTGTTTGTTTCCCCCTTGTCCTCGTTGAATTCAGTTTGTCCAAAAGAAGGGCCCTAGAGTGTATAGAACCTTACTAGGTCGGTCCTAGTCCGTTGTCTACCCCCTAGTTGCCTTACCTCTTGTGTTTCCCCCTGGCCGGTGGTCTCTGAACCTCAATATGGACACTCTAAAGATAGGGTCCCTTAACGCGAGGGGAATAAATGTCCCACAGAAACGATCTCAGATTTTGTACGATATGCATAAGCAGAGGGTTAACATTCTCTTTTTGCAGGAGACACATTTCAAGTCTACCAGCGTGCTAAGCATACGTGACCGATATTACACGCACTGGTTCCACAGCGCCAACCCAGAAGCAAAGTCAAAAGGGGTATCTATTGCCTTTCATAAATCGCTACCACATGAAGTGATAGACTCACGCGAAGACAACGAAGGTCGGTATGCTTTTGTGAAGGTTAAAATATGGGGACAAATGCTCACTTTGGCCACCTGGTACCTCCCTAATAACAACCCGATCCCTTGCTGCAGAGAGATGCTAGAGCGACTATCAGATTTTGCCGAAGGTCATTTAATAGTAGGAGGGGATTCTAACTTTACCCTAGACCCATCTGTAGACACCTCCATGGGGCGTAGTAGCACTCCTCTTCATCATATCCGCGCGCTGAGAAAAGACTTGCACGCCATGCAATTGTTAGATGTATGGAGAGTCCTTCATCCCCAGGACCGTGACTACTCTTATTTTTCCCCAGCACATGGCTCATACAGCAGGATAGATTTTTTCCTGTTAAGCCACGACGCGCTGTCATGGGACCCTACGGCCTCAATTGGAAATATAATTCACTCTGACCATGCTCCAATTTATCTGACTCTCACTCTTTCTCGGAGACCTCATAGTCCGTGGACCTGGAGACTGAATGACAATCTTCTTAGGGACTCCCTATGCACCGCAGACATTACAGAGCACATAACATCCTACATACAGTCATTAGGGGCTGAGGATTCATCAGGTTTACCAGATCGGTGGGAATCGCTTAAAGGTGACTTGCGAGGCATCTTCATCAGACATGGCGCCCGACTCAAGAGAGATAATTTAGCTCGGATAACTGATTTGACTACACATATTCAGACGCTGGAGACGCGACATAAGTCCTTTTTAACTCCGACGGACCTGGCCGACTTATCGGTGGCTAGGGAGTCTCTGAGATCACTACTCGACCAGAAATAACTTCAGCATAGGACACGCTTTCAGGGTTACCTATATGATCATGCCGATAAGTGCGGTAGACCCCTGACTCGCCTCCTTCACCCACGGAGTCAGGCATCATATATACCCAAAATTAGGGGACCAGGAGGGGCAGAAGTATATCACCCTGATGAGATGTGTAAGAGCTTTGCTTCCTTCTATTCCTCATTATATGCCATAGATAGGCCCACTCAGCCTCGAGACATCCCCCCCCTCGCGGCCCAAATTGAATCCTACATAGCGGACACTCGTCTGCCGACTTTGGATGAGGAGGTAGCCAATAACATGGAAAAGGAGATTGAGGGAGATGAAGTTCTTAATGTCATAAAAAACACGCCAACAGGGAAGAGCCCAGGTCCAGACGGCTTTACTCCTGCATTTTACAAGCAATTTAAAGACGCTCTCGCCCCGTTACTGGCCAGGATATTCAACGCTGTCTCCGTGGACTCGGGGTTTCCGGAATCCTCTCTGGAAGCACATATTAGTGTCCTGCCAAAGCCAAGGAAGGATTTATCTCTCCCAGCCAGTTACAGGCCTATTTCCTTAATCAATATTGATGTCAAACTTTACTCTAAAATCCTGGCGGACAGGCTAGCTCCTCATCTGCCTTCGATAATACACACAGACCAAGTCGGTTTTGTCCAAGGCAGAGAGGCTCGCGACAACTTGAACAAAACACTTATTCTCATGTCTCACGCTCATGCTCAGTCGATTCCTCTTGCTTGTTGTCAATCGACGCAGAGAAGGCGTTTGACCGGGTCCACTGGGGGTTTATGGAGGCAGCGTTGAAGCAAATTGGACTGGGCCCGAAGTTTCTGGGTAAAATAATGGCACTGTACTCCGGACCTACAGCTAGGGTGAGGGTCAATGGTCACCCGTCCATGCCTTTCCCTATAAAGAACGGCACAAGACAGGGGTGCCCACTATCTCCATTACTGTATGTACTCGTAATGGAGCACCTGGCGGTTGCTATTCGGAAAAATCCTAGCATCCACGGCATCCAGATAGGTTCTCGTCATTGTAAGACAGCCCTATATGCAGATGACTTACTGCTATACGTGTCTCAGCCCAGGATCACTTTCCCTTCCATCGTACAGGAATTTAAAAGGTACAGTGTAGTTAGTAACTTTAAAATTAATTACTCCAAATCTGAGGCCCTTAATATCTCACTCCCTCAGGACGAGGTGCAAGGTATCAGAGACAACTTCCCGTTTCAATGGCAACCAACCTCTATAAGGTACTTGGGGGTCTCAATACCACACGACTCATGGATCGTACCGTGAGAGACCTGCAATCGTATGACAAGCGGAAATTGTCCTGGTTCGGTAGAATCAACGTCTTAAAGATGGATGTACTCCCCAGGTTTCTGTATATGTTCCAAGGTGTGCCAGTAACTCCACCGGCGAGTTTTTTCCGCACCCTGCGCAGTGCTATGATGCGTTTCATTTGGGGGACGTCTCGTCCTAGAGTGGCGTGGAAAGTGCTGATTAGATCAAAAGCTATGTGAGGAGCGGGTCTTCCAGATCTTAAAATGTATCATCAAGCAACAATCCTTTTGCGTATTATAGACTGGAAACATCATACCGTAGATAAGCAGTGGGTAACGTTGGAACAGGCCCTATCTCCGGTCCTCCTTAAAATATTGCCATGGATCCCTATAGGATTAGACATTCATATCCCTCCTCAGGCAACTCTGTTAAAAGAGGCACTACGGCTTTGGAGGAGTCTGATCTCCAGAGGTACCCTGTCCCGCCAGTGCAGCCCGCTTACCCCGATATTTAGGAATCCAGCTTTCCCCCCAGGTATGGCGAGGCTGTCTTTTCTGGGCTGGAAACTCCAAGATGATCCGTGTATGTACGACATCCTTAAGGGTCATCCTCTACCGGCACTGGGGGATTTTCATCCAGGGCAGGACAATGCTGCTGTCTCTTGGTGTGAATACTCACAGTTAAGGTCTTTCATACTCAGCGCGAGTTCGAATGCAAAATACGCAGACTCCTTGACGTCATTTGAGGGACTTCTCTATTCTAAGACAGCTCCAACACACACTATATCGCAAATATATTCGCTTCTCTCGCAGGGATCAGACGTTTCAGAAATCCTGTTTGTTAGGAGTTGGAACAGAGAATTAGAGACCCCATTGGACCAAGACGAATGGGAACGCTCCTTTCTCTATACACATAAGATGTCCTCGGCATGCGCAGCGCAGGAGAAGGGGTACAAAGTAGTTGCCAGGTGGTACCGGGTGCCTACAGTGATGCATAGGGCCTTTCCTTCCATACCGAATTCTTGTTGGCGTTGTGGAACGGGTGTGGGCAACATGCTGCATATATGGCGGACCTGCACGAAACTTAAACCATTCTGGGATCGAGTATTTGAGGCATACAATCAAATGTCCGGAAAGCAAGTTAATCCCTCTCCTGAAATTGCGCTTCTCTCAGCCCTTCCTGGGCCGATAGGTACTCAAAAAAAAGATATTTTGAGATTCTGCTTGGTGGCTGCCAGAGCGGTGATACCACGCCATTGGCGCTCCTCCGTCTGTCCATCCTCCTCAGAGTGGGCCTGAGAAATGTCTCATCTTTTTCGCATGGAGGAGCTAGCGGCGGTGTCTCCGGATGCACATGCACGATTTTTGAAGGTATGGGAGCCCTGGATACGTCCTTCTCCTACTGTGCCCTTATATGTGTGGGTGCTTGTTTCATGTGAGTGTAAAGCAACTCTCTGTACTGACGGCATATGAGGGCCATTCCTGGGGCTTGCTGGAAAAGGAGGGAAAGGAGTGTTCTAATAACTGGTTAAAACAAAAACTTTTTTAGTGTTTGGCACAATCTGCTGCAAATTTTGATACATCAGATGCAAAAAATTCTAAGCCCCATAACATCCTAGAAAACTGAGAAGAAGGATGTACAAACCATGTACAAATAAAGCAGACATTCAGGAAATGTTAGTTATGACTAGAGCTGGGCGAATTTGTCAAAATTCGATTCTACAAGGTTCGCAGAATTTTTCGGAAAATTAGATTCAACCCAAATCGAATCATGGTGAATCTTGTTAAAAAACAGGTATTTCCTGGCTGCAGAGAGCCTGTAGGGTGTTGTAGAACATTGTGCCATGCTCAAAGATGCATAGGGAGCGTGGTTTGTCCGTCAAACAATGCTGTGTTTTAGTATGACACGCACATGACAGCCGCCGCTCTTAGAATCGCTTCACTCTTCAATTCTATGGGCACTTATAGAGGCCAACTTCACCAAATAAGTGAAGCGGGAACGCAGCCTGACAATGTAACGTCTGAGCCAGCTCGAAAATACTGAGCTGAGGGCCAAGATCCCAATATAACATCAAAGAGTGCACTCTTTTTACACTGACATCAGATGATTCCATAGATTACGACAGGACCTGTTCTGTTACATGTAGAAACCCCCCCAAAAGAGTGGAGAGGGTGTCGGCAGTAATTTTGCATTGACGCCACTGATCATTTTGCCCTTCATTTCTCCCATCAGTGTCCTCTTTCAAATCGGTTAATAATCCATCAGTATTGCTAAAGCCAAAAACAAACAGGAGTTGATCCACATCAGAGTGGTGGAGGGTGAAAACAGCATTATGGAAATCACAGGGTGTTCCAGGGTGCAGCAATGTTGTAAGCCACAGAGTGGCACAATGACAAAGTGTGGAGATGGCAGCAGCAGCAGAAGGCCACAGAGTGGCACAATGATGGAGTGTGGGGACGGCAGTAACCTGTTAGGCCACAGAGTGGCACAATGACACTGAGCAGCAAATGGGATACTTGCATGTGTTCTGTATCCACTCCTGCTTTTGGCTATCAATCCTGAGGCTTTTCATTCCTTCTGACAGATGAAATGAAAGGGAAAACCATACATAGTGGCAACATCAGAGTGGTGGAGGGTGAAAACAGCATTATGGAAATCACAGCGTGTTCCAGGGTGCAGCAACGTTGTAAGCCACAGAGTGGCACAATGATAGAGTGTGGGGGCGGCAGTAACCTGTTAGGCCACAGAGTGGCACAATGACAGAGTGTGGAGGTGGCAGTAAAATGGTAAGCCACAGAGTGGCACAATGACAAAGTGTGGAGATGGCAGCAGCAGCAGAAGGCCACAGAGTGGCACAATGATGGAGTGTGGGGACGGCAGTAACCTGTTAGGCCACAGAGTGGCACAATGACACAGTGTGGAGGTGGCACAGAGTGGTACAATGACAAAGTGTGGAGATGGCAGCAGCAGCAGAAGGCCGAAGAGTGGCACAATGACATAGTGTGGAAATGGCAGCAGCAGCAGCATTAGGTCGGAGAGTATCAGAATGATAAATTTTTTAGGTGGCAGCAACATGGTAAGCCACAGAGTGGCACAATGATAGAACGTGGAGGTGGCGGCAGCAGCAGCCGCAGGAGGCCACAGAGTGGCAGAATGAGAGACTGTGGAGGTGGCAGCAACCTGGTAGGCCACAGAGTGGCACAATGACATCGTGTGGAGGTGGCAGCAACCTGGTAGGCCACAGAGTTGAACAATGACAGGGTGTGGAGGTGGCAGCAGCAGCTGGTCAGAGAGTGGCACAATGACAGAGTGTGGAGCTGGGTGCAATTCCAGCGCCTAGTAAAGATGGTGAGGCAGATGGAGAAACTCGCAGCAGATGTGTGGCATCAGGCGGCTGGCCGCATCATAATAGTGGCTGAGGCAGGTAGTTAGAACCCAGACTCATTTCTCAACATTTGGGGAAGGCATCATGGCTGATCCAATCTGATGCATAAGGCTTTGGTGTGTTGAAATCCTGGCCGCGCCCACGTCTGATTCATCTTGTTAAAGGTCAGTTGCTCCACATTACGGGTGGACAAGCGGGTTCACCTTGGGGTAGCAATGCCCCCCGCCGCACTGAACACCCACTCTGATGCCACACACTGGCCGGGCAGGACAGCTTCTCTACTGAAAACTCCGCAAGTTGCGGCCAAGCATCAAGTTTGGCTGCCCAGTAGTCCATGGGATCTTCTACCTGGGGTGGTAGAGTGCTGTCCAAGTAGGCCACCACCTGGTCTGCTCCATGTCCTGCTGGTGGTGGCTACCCTCCTCACTAGGCAGGTGAAGGAAGCTGCTCATTAAGGACACCAGACTTAAGCTGCTGCTGATGGAGCTGCTACTGACTCATCTTCTACCTCCTCTGGATGCTCCTGCTCTTCCTCTCTTGTCACCTTAGCCTAAAAAACACTAATTTCACCAGACTCCGCTTGTGCTCCAATGTCCTCCTCTTCCTCCTACTCCTCCAGTTTAGCACCCACCGGACTTAAGTGGCCATGAGATGTAATTGCCACTTCTCCAGTACCCTGACCAGACAGATTTTTCATCATCAGTTCCAGGACATGAAGCAGTGGAATGACGTTATTCATCCCCCAGTCCTGGCGACTGACAAGTAACGTGGCCTCTTCAAATGGCCTGAGCAAACGGCACGTGTCACGCATGAGCTGCTAGTGGCTGACATTAAAGGTACACATAGGAGTACTGCTGTTCAGTTTGCATCATCAAAAAATCATTAAAGGCTTTTCTCTGTTCATATAGGAGGTCTAACATAGAGGATGGAATTCCAATGGGTGGAAACATTGCATAGCAGAAAATGTTGGAGGAGGCCATTCTGCCACTGCAACTCGAGGAGGGTGTGCTTTGCTTTGTAAGAATAGCTAAAGTGCATGCACAGTTTCCTGGCCATTTTTAGAATGTCTTGCAGATGGGTGGAAGACTTGAGCAACCTGTTGACAACCATATTGAACACATGCACCATGCAGGGCGCATGGACCATCCCTCCAGTGCAAAGCGGAAACCATGTTCCTCCTGTCACAGAACGCACTTGTAGGGACAAGTGTGTAAGGGAAAAGGGAGTTAATGCTAGCCGCAACCTGGGACTGGAGTATTAGTGGCACCTGGTTTCGCCAGAGCCCGCCGCAAAGCAGGATGGACTTGCTGCGGCAGCGTGCCACCAGGTCGTTCCACAGGTGTGACTAGTCCCGTGATGGCAGACAATGTAGGAAGCAGGACACAGTAGCGTATGGACACTGGAGACTGGACTCCAGGAAGGTACAGCAGGAGACACGGAGGCAGACTGAAGACACATATGGGAATGCTAGAGACATCAACACGGAGGAACAATGGTAACACTGGAGACAGGAACACGGAGGAACACTGGTAACGCTGGAGACAGGAACACGGAGGAACACTGGTAACGCTGGAGACAGGAACACGGAGGAACACTAGAGACCCAGGAGTGTATGGGAATGCTGGAGACAGGACCACAGGAGAGTATGGGAATGTTGGAGATTTCCCTAGTAAGCAAGGACGTGCGCAGCCTAGTCGGGGAAGCCGGCAAGCAGCCTAGACGTGACCGAGGCAGCATCAGGAGCCAGGAGAAGTAGTCCGGGCTGAGGGATGGGGACACCGCACCACATAGGAGGGCACAGGTGTACCCGCGATCCGTACCGAGGATCGCGGGTACAGCAGTAACACCTCCCATTGTCTGTCACCATGGTTCTGATTTTCAGTTGTTGCGGAGAAAGCCACAGATTGATTTCTTCTTGCATGATGGGGAGCCGTTCCTCTCCTGTTTGACTTTGTTCACCCAGGCAAGCCAGGTGTAGAACTGCGTGACACTACTATGCCCTGCACATGTGGTATGATGGAGCAGCACTTAGACTTGTGGAGGCTGAGGTGGTGGTGGAGAAGGAGGAGGAGGCGGACATTGGTGCAGGAGCAGCAGTTTGATAATGTGGAGGAGAAAGCGGCGTCTCCTGTTCAAGTTTTTGGTTCAAGGTTTTGCTGGGCAGGAAGCACATTCATCCAGTGGGCCGTAAAGGACATGTACTAGCCCTGACCTTAGTTACAGCTCCACACGTCCACGCTGCCGTGCACCTTGGTACTGCCTTTTTGGAAAAGAAATTTTGGCTTGGAACTCTCCACCTCAGTTCGGCACAAGCCATTAGTTCTCTAAAGGGTGCAGAGTCCAACGACTTGGAAAGAGAGGGACTGCAGTACCAACAACTTGACAGGAGCACGGTCAGCTTCTGCACCTTAGGATGGCTGGACGCATACAGTTATCTCTTTGTAATCGCCTGTGTCAATGACTGCTGGCGCCATGCGTAGCATCTGGACCTGGAGATGATGTCAGAAATGGCATGTGTGCCACTAGGTGCTGCTTCTATTGCTGTAGTGGCAGGATGGACCTCCACATCTGAGACACGTTACTCCCAGGCCATTGGATGGCGACGCTGCATGTGTTAACGAAGGGCCATGGTGCCAATGTTAACTCCCTGACCACGCTTCACTTTCTGCTCGCAGATTCTACATATATACACGCTCGGCTCCTCTGGTGTCTTAACAAAAAACTGCCACACCACAGAGTTGGTGATTTTACCGCCAACACTCTGCACTTATTGACTACTAACGCCGCTGCCTCGCTGAGCCCCTGTGCCACTGGTTACTTGGACCTGTCTTGAACTGCATCACAAAACCCCGCTACCTCAGACTCTACTGGGCCAAATCTTCCATATATGGTGCCTCGGATTGCGGGCAGTTCAAAAGACACACACCTAAAAAGGCTCGCTACATCCTGCAACATTGCATGGCCTGGATAAAAGTAGCAGGCAAATTGCAGGATACAGCCAAGATGGAGGACTTTATTAAATGCAAGAGGAGGCCAGAGCTAATCGGCAACTGCAGCAAGCCATGCTCCAGCAACAGGAGGAGAGGTCTCGCCAGCAGCAAGCCATGCTCCAGCAACAGCAGGAAGAGTCTCGAGCCATGTTCCAGCTGATGATGGAAAAGTTTTCTGGCATTATGACAGCACCGCAGACGACGACTACTGTAGGGTCCCATACTGGTATGCGAGGGTACCCGGTTGTCCAGCATTCCACACGGGCTGCAGTGTAGAAGGCCTTACAAAAGATGACAGCGACCGACGACGTGGAGGCGTATGTCACTGTGTTCGAGCGAGTAACTGAGCGAGAGGAGTTACCAGCTGAGCAGTGGGCAGATGTCCTGGCAGCGTCACGGATGCAGAACCCCAAGTGTGTATGGTCACAATCGGTGGTCACAGGGCGGAAGCCTTGCTAGACTCAGGGAGTCTAGTCACCCTGGTGCAGGGAACTTTGGTTGATCCATGGTTCGTATGTATACATGGGGACACTCGCGAATATCTCACTGCCGTCATCAACCTACATACACCTTGTGGTACTATGACCCATGAAGTGGGGTTGGTGGGGACCCTGTTTCATGAGGCTATTATCGGCATAGACTTACCAGTGTTCTGGGACCTCTGGAGAAGAAGACCCACCTCAGCTGCTATTGCAGATAGTGAACATCGTATATGTCCGGCCATGGCCCTCGAACCCTTTGAGTACCCACACCAGCAGTAGGGGTGACCCCAGGTGATGAATTCTCTCCCCTAGAGGTCCTAGCTGGTGAGGCCGGGGTTCAAAAGGAGGTGGCCGACATGCCGGAATTTGAGATTTCCTGTTGAAATTTTGGAGCTGCACAGCTCCAGGACCCTACCTTGTTTAAAGCACGAGAGAATGTTAAAGTCATAAATGGTGTGCTCCAAATACAAGGGGCTGACAAAATGTACCCCCGAATGGTTATTGTTGGGGAACTGTTGTACAGGGTTGACCAGATATGGGGCGAAGAGGTTGAGCAGCTGGTAGTACCCCAATCTCACCGTGCTAGATTTGGCACATAAACATGTGCTGGGAGGTCACTTAGGTGCTGAGAAGACCCGAGAGAGGATCCTGCAGAGATTTTTCTGGCCCGGGGTGTGGGAGGAGGTAAACTGGTATTGTAGCTCCTGCCCTAAATGTCAATTACTGCCCCGGTGTCCCACTTCAGGACTCCTCTGGTCCCGTTACCAATCATAGAGGTGCCGTTTGAACGGATTGCAATGGATTTAGTTGGCCCCATAGTAAAATCCACAAGGGGGCACCAGTACATCCTGGTTATCCTGGACTACGCTATGCGGGATCCAGAGGTGACGTAGTTAAGAAACACCTCCTCCAAAAAACAATGAATTACTCTTACCGGTAATGTTGTTTCCTCAAGTCACGACGGCACCACCAGAGAGAGATAGGGATCCGCCCTCCAAGGACAGGAAACCTGAGCATAAAAAGAGGCTCCTCCTACTCCACCTCAGTTAGGTTACAGAGAATTTCTTGGAAGAGCCGTTTAGTTAGTAGACAAAACATATACACATATTCATTCAGCATATATATATATATATATATCTTCTTCATGTCTCTTTTTTTTTTTTTGCGACACCCGTGAACCAAACCACATAAAAAAGTAACACCCGGGTGGGAATACCAGGTGCCGTCGTGACTTGAGGAAACAACATTACCGGTAAGAGTAATTCATTGTTTTCCCCTTCATCACGACGGCACCACCAGAGAGAATTGCAGAGAAAATACAAACAATTAGGGGGGGATAATAGAGGATAAGACTTTCCTCCCAAATGAAAGAGAGGAAGAACCCATCACATCCACCCTATAGTGTTTTAGGAAAGTGTGCGGGGTAGACCAGGTGGCCGCCTGGCAAATTTGTTCCAGCGTAGCATCCCTACACTCGGCCCATGATGTAGCTAATGATCTAGTTGAATGGGCACGGATGCCGACCGGAACAGGAATTTCCGCAATCTCATAGGCCATCTGAATAGTCACTTTAATCCATCTAGCGATGGCTGTGGAAGATGCTTTATTCCCCTTATTCTTTCCTGAAAAGAAAATGAACAAGCTATCTGATTTCCTCCAACTAGAAGTGGAATCCAAATACTGTACAATACTCAGTCTAACATCAAGACAATGAAAAGCCCTCTCTTTCTCTGTCTTAGGGTTACTACAGAATGATGGAAGGATGATGTCTTGAGATCTATGGAAATCAGAAACTACCTTAGGCAGGAACCCTGGGTCTGGTCTAAGGATAACCCTGTCATCCAAGACTCTACAATATGGCTGTTTATAGGACAGAGCTGCCATTTCGCCTACCCTTCTGGCTGAGGTAATGGCTGTAAGAAAAACCGTCTTAAAAGTGAGAAGCTTAATAGAAATATTATCTAATGGCTCAAAGGGAGGGCCTGACAAAATCTTGAGGACCATAGACAAATCCCAGGGAGGCAACTTACTCCTAATTGTGGGCCGAATTCTACCTGCTGCCCTAATAAATCTGGAAATCCAGGGATGTTTGGCTAACTCCTGATCAAATAAGGCTCCTAGAGCTGACACCTGAACCTTAAGAGTAGCCGGCTTGAGACCCTTCTCTAAACCTTTCTGCAGGAACTCAAGAATCTTACTAACATTAGGCTGAGTCAACCGCTCTGGGTCCTGACCAGAGAAGGAAAAGTAAGCCTTCCAGATCCTATTATAGATCCTATATGTTACTGGTTTCCTACTCTTTTGCAGAGTGGAAATCACATCACTAGACAAACCTTGCTTTTGAAGAATCATCCTCTCAATAGCCATGCCGTCAGATGCAGGGTTTTTATCTCTGGGTGGAGGATCGGGCCCTGCGACAATAATTTCCTGGATTCCGGAAGCACCCAGGGATCGGCAGCTCCCTCAGACTTGAGAACCATGCCCGATGAGGCCAAAAGGGAGCTATCAAAATTACTTTTGCCCTGTCCTGTCTTATCTTTCTGATAATCCTGGGCAGGAGGATCATGGGGGGGAAGGCATAAAGAAGAGGACTGTCCCACTTTTGAGAAAAGGCGTCCACAGCTAAGGGAAGGTCTGCCCTGTTGAGGGAAAAAAATCTTTCTACCTTGCGATTTTTCCTTGTGGCGAAAAGATCTATCAGAGGCATCCCCCAGAGCCTGACTATCTTCCGAAATACTGACTGATTCAGTTCCCATTCCCCTTGATATAGGGTCTCTCAACTTAAAAAATCTGCTGAAACATTTTCTACACCTCTTATGTGAATTCCTTTTAGAGATGTAAAAAAGGTCTCTGCCAGGGTTAGGATCTGAGTGGCTATGAGCATGAGGCCTGAACTTCTTGTGCCGCCCTGTCTGTTGATATAGGCAATGGTAGTAGTGTTGTCTGACATCACGGCCACCCCATGTCCCTGTAACAGAGGAAGTGCTTGTGTCAGGGCTTTTAAGACTGCTAATAGTTCTTTTTTGTTTGATGACAGGTCCCTTTCTGTCACCTCCCAAATGCCTTGAAAATACTGATTCTCCATGTGGGCCCCCCACCCCCACGGACTGGCATCCGTAGTGATTAACCTGTCCTGACTGGGGTTCCAGGGAAGACCAACCTCTAGATTTGTTAGATTTAACCACCAATCTAGGGAGTTTAAGATTCTTTGGGGGAGGAGAATTTTTACTTCTAAGGAGGCCTGATCCCTGTCCCACTTCTCTATTAGAAAATTCTGTAGACTCCTTGAGTGGAACTGAGCCCAAGGAACAGCAGGGATGGCGGCTGAAAAAAGACCTAGAAGAGACATACCCTTTCTTAAGGAAATCAGGGGATTTTGTTTTACCTCTAGCACTAGCAGTCTTATCTTCTCTACCTTTTCTACTGGAAGAAAGGTCCTCTGTCTCTGTGAATCTAACCATGTCCCTAAAAGAGCTTTCTTGTTGTGGGAACCATAGATGATTTTTCTTTGTTTATCAGCCACCCTAATTTCTTGAAGAACCCTGGATAGTTGAGTTTGTACTTCCTGACTTGATGACCCTACTAGTAGGAAATCGTCCAGATATGGAATGAACAACCCCTGTGTTTCTCGTATGTGGGCTGCCATTTCTGACACTATTTTCGTAAAGATTCTTGGGGCAATAGCAATCCCGAATGGTAGTGCTCTGTATTGATAATGATGAACCTCCGAGTCTACCTGAATGGCCACCCTTAAGTATTTCTGAAAGTCCTGATGTATGGGGATGTGGTAATACGCATCGGCTAGATCTATTGAGGCCATGAAACAACCGGGGAACAACAGGTTTACCGCTGATTTCAGGGTTTCCATCTTGAACTTTGGGACAATCAGGAATCTGTTTAGGGGCTTTAGATTTAAAATGACTCTTAATGAACCCCCTGGTTTCTTTACCAGAAACAGATTTGAATAAAATCCCTGGCCCTGTTCGGCAAGCGGAACTTGACACAGTACCTTTTTCTGGATCAGGGTCCGGACTTCTGTAAACATCGCTTCTCTGTTTTCTCTGGAAGCGGGATACGTGATGGCTAATCGAGAGGGAGGAAGAGATAGAAAATCCATCGAGACGCCCTTTTGAACTGTCTGAAGCACCCACTTGCTGCCTGATATCTCCGACCAGGCTTCGAAAAAGTGGGCTAGTCTTCCCCCTACGGGGAGCCTGGCGTCATAAAGCATTTGGTCTCTGACGCTTTGGGTTTCTGGGCTGATTGAACAGGAGTCCTCTGTTCTTTTGAAAGGGTCTGAAATTCTGATTCCTTTCTGTCCCCCTTCTTTGAGATCTCGGTCTCCGAAAGGGACGAAAGGAACTACCTTGGGTAGAGGGAAAAGATTTTACCCTACTCCCTGCATTCTCCAATAATTCCTCCAACACCTTCCCGAATAACAATTTTCCGTCACAAGGGATTCCACATAGTCTGTTCCTTGACCCTATATCCCCTGGCCAATTTTTTAGCCAGAGGGCTCTTCTAGCAGAATTGGACAATGCTGATGACCGAGCAGTAAGTCTAAGGGCATCGACAGAGGCATCTGCTAAAAAGGCAGCTCCCTTCTGCACATTAGAAATTGACAAGGCTAAAGCATCCCTTGGCACCTTATTTTGGATAGCTGTTTCTAGCTGATCTAACCAAAACATCATAGAACGGGAAACACACGCGGCTGCAATATTAGGCTTAAAGGCCGAGGTAGCCGAATCCCAAGACCTTTTAAGAAAACTTTCAATTTTCTTATCCATAGGATCTCTTAGAGAACCTAAATCTTCAAACGGGAGAGAAGACCTGCGACTGACCTTTGCTACAGACGCATCCACTTTAGGAGCAGAGCCCCATGTATTGGATACCTCTGAGTCAAAGGGATACTTCCTCTTCACTGATCTAGGAATATACGATTTCCTATCTGGCTTCTCCCATTCCTTCTGTATTAGGGATGACACTGTCTCATGAAGGGGAAAAGATAATTTATGTCTCTCTTTAAGGCCCTCGAACATAATATCCTGAACGGATTTAGATTGCTTCTTGACCTCAATGTCCATAGTCATCCTGACCAATTTAAGAAGACGATCCGAGTCGTCAATATTAAACAGAGGACGCCCTGCATGTTCTACTTCAGAGGCCAGGGAACCTGAATCGCTGACTGAGGCTACACCTTCTTCCTCCGATCCTGACCCTTCTGCAACATATACCGTGGAGGTGCCTGGCTGATCCTGAGTGGGTGGGGGTGGGTTTGACAACTCTCTGGCCTTTTGGACTTCTTCTCTAACCACGCTCCTTAATGATTCCATCCAAACGGGAGATTCCTCAGTTAAGATTTTGCCAATACAGGTGTTACAGGTGGCTTTTTCATAACTGGAAGGGAGTTTATGGGCGCAAATTTTACACTCTCTATGGTGCGTCTTACGGGTAGCCTTTTTAGGCCCCTCTTCTCCCTAAGATAGACAAACAATAACACCCGTTATAAGATCAGCACAAAGAAGTAAAAAACACTCACCGCCCTGCAGTATAGTTACCGGGGCTGGAGTCCTGGGTGTATCTGCAAGATCACGTTTGTCTGCCATGCTGCACTGCTGACTTGTAACCAGCACTCAGCAGTTTCCACCTTATCCCATTTAAACCTCCCGCCAAGTGGGCGTGGCCTCTGACCTACTTCCGGTCAGGCTGCCAGCGGCGAGAAAAAATATCAAAAGGTCAAGAAAAATAGAAAGAACACACTTTCCTTTTGACTGATTAAAAATTGTGCGCCTCACCGCTCTTGAAGACATGCGGCGCGCTTTACTGTTTGTTCCGAGCGCCACTTCGGGCGCTCGTAGTTGAAACCGGAAGTGACTACGCGTCACTTCCGGTGCGCGCTTAATCACTCACCCCCGTTGCCGGCAGCCGCAGGTTCCTATCAGCTCCGTTCCGACCGCGGTCCTGCACAGCCGGAGGGAGGAAAAAAACGCCACAACCTCATCCCCACACCGGAGGATAGAACTGCCGGCGTCCCACACTCCTTTCATGGAGAAGGGTAAGTGAGACACCGCAGGGACACCTTCATCACGGCGTGCTCAGGTCTCCTTCCAAGGACAGGAAACCAAACTGAGGTGGAGTAGGAGGAGCCTCTTTTTATGCTCAGGTTTCCTGTCCTTGGAGGGCGGATCCCTATCTCTCTCTGGTGGTGCCGTCATGATGAAGGGGAAACATTGATAGAGAGCTGTTCCAGGTATTCTCCCGCAGAGGCCTCCCCAAGGAAATCTTGACTGACCAGGGGACACCATTCATGGCTAGAGTAATGAAGGAGATGTGTAAATTGCTGCAGGTTAAACAGCTCCGCACCTCTGTATATCATCCTCAGACAGATGGCCTGGTCGAGAGGTTCAACAAGACCTTGAAGGGTATGCTAAAGAGGGTGGTCAGCAAAGATGGGAAGCACTGGGATTGTTTGTTGCCTTATCTGATGTTTGCCATACGTGAAGTTTCCCAGTCCTCCGCGGGTTTCTCACCCTTTGAGCTGTTATATGGCCGTTCCCCACGTGGGCTTCTGGACGTAGCTAAGTAGACCTGGGAACAGGAAAGGACCCCCCACCATAGTGTGATTGAACATGTCTCCCTTATGCAGGGCCGCATAGTGGCAGTAATGCCCCTTGTAAAGGAGCACATGACAAGGGCACAAGAGGCCCAGTGTCGGGTCTACAATAGATTAGCCAGCCTCAGGACCTTTAACCCAGGCGACAGAGCGTTGGTCTGGTGCCCACCGTTGAGAGTAAGTTCTTGGCAAAATGGCAAGGTCCATATGAGGTCATGGAGAAAGTGGTGGAGGTTAACTACAAGGTATATCAACTGGGGAGGAGGAAACCCAAACAGATATACCACGTGAACCTCCTAAAGCCGTGGAGAGAAAGAGAGTCCCTGATAGCCGTGGGAGTAGAAAAAGCTTCTGTCCCCAAGAAGGTGACACCCAAGGTAGGTGTACCCAATGCCAAGGTGCCTGAAATACGGATCTCGGAGTCCCTCTCCAGGGCCCAGATTCATGAAGCCAAGGAGTTTGTGCTCCGAAACGTTGATGTGTTCTCTAAGTTACCGGGTCGTAATACAATCATCAAGCATGACATCATAACCGAACCCCACGTCCGGGTACACCTAAAACCCTACCGGGTCCCTGAAGCGCGCCGGCAAGCTATATCCGTAGAAGTCAGGCAGATGTTAGACTTAGGGGTTATCGAGGAGTCTAAAAGTGAATGGTCGAGTCCTATTGTATTGATTCCCAAGCCTGATGGTTCCCTACAGTTCTGCAATGACTTTAGGAAGTTGAACGAGGTATCTAAATTTGATTCTTACCCTATGCCCAGAGTTGACGAGTTGATAGAGCAGCTGGGACAGTCTAGGTTCTTCTTCACCCTTGACCTGACGAAAAGGTATTGGCAGGTACCCCTCACAGACAGAGCTAAAGAGAAGACAGCTTTTGTTACTCCTGATGGGCTATTTCAGTATGTTGTACTTCCCTTTGGGCTACATGGGGCTCCTGCCACGTTCCAGAGGTTAATGGATCTCGTGCTAAAACCTCACCGTAGATATGCCTTGGCCTACCTGGATGACATCATAGTTTATAGTAACGATTGGGAGAGTTATCTAGCCAAGGTACAAGCAGTGATAGACTCTCTCAGGGCAGCAGGGTTGACGGCAAACCCCCAAAAATGTGCCCCTGGTCTGGAAGAGGCCAGTTACCTGGGGTACCGTATTGGGTGAGGTGTCATCAAACCCCAAGAAAACAAAGAGGAGGCAATACAGCAGTGGCCACGACCTGTGAGCAAGAAGCAGGTGAGGGCTTTCCTAGGCATAGTGGGCTATTTTGCGACAATAGCGGCACCCCTGACTGACTTGACCAAGGGAAACGGGGCGGTGATGGTAAAGTGGAGTGAAGAGGCTGAGGGGGCGTTTCAGCGACTAAAGATTGTTTTGTGCGAGGGACCGGTACTGAACACCCCTAACTTCACCTTTATTGTGCAGACTGACGCTTCTGATGTAGGCTTAGGGGCTGTCCTGTCTCAAGTAGTGGAGGGTGAGGAACATCCCGTGACATTCCTGAGCTGCAAGCTCACACCCCATGAGAAGAACTATAGTATAGTTGAGAGGGAGTGCTTGGCGATCAAATGGGCCCTGGAATCCCTGAGATATTACTTGATAGGGCGACAGTTCGCGCTGGTAACCGATCACTCTCCCCTCACCTGGATGAGTCAGGCTAAAGAGAGGAAAGCAGGGGTCACAAGGTGGTTCCTTATGTTACAGAATTTCAAGTCTTTTTTTTTTTAGTGCAGTTTCATGTTGCCTAGTGTGAACAGTGCTTGAAAGGCTCACTCACTTCAATTAGACGTCTAAGCAGGAACATGTGGACAGCAGATAGTAGATCTTCTGAAGAGTATGTCATAGGGCGTGTGCACACAATTCACTAATGCTCAAAAGACATATTATAAATAGGGTCTGTGCGTTGGGGAGAGACAACTCCATAATATTGCAGTGTGAAAAAATACGTTATTTCTCAAAGGAGGCAGTAGCTCCTCCACACACAGCCTGCTTCTTTGCAAAAGTACAACAATTATTACACAAGTTTTGTAGACGTGCACACTGGGCAACATGAAACTGCGCTAAAAAAAAAAAAACTAAAATAAAAAAAAAAACCTGTGCATGCTAGTAGCACATTTTTGCACATATCTATATGTCTACGATTGTTCATTCTTCAGCCACTGTGATGACACGCTTGGTTGGGCTCTGCCACTTTATTTATTTATATCAAATATGTGGTTATTACTTTGTAACATGTATAGATGTCAGATCAGACATATGTAAAAATTACCAACAAGAATTATGTGGCAACCACTTCATAATATTCATTAGTTTGTTTACAAAACTTGTGCAATAATCATTGTTTCTTTGTAAAGAAGCACACCGTGTGTGTATAATGCAGATAATTTTTATAATTTGTTTCTGTTTACTCTCGTCTAGTGTCTTAGGGCTTGCTCCCCATAGGCCCATGTTCACATTTGTATGATTAGTGATCTCTGTTTAACATAGTCCAGCAATTCAAAGGTTAATGTTGGTTTGCACCTTTTCCCCTCCCACTGCACATGACTAAGGCTATACGCCGAAACGCGTCGATCGCTAATATTACGATGTACCTGTATTTGTGATCGCTATGTCGGATTTTAACCAATAAAGAAAAGGATTTCTTCACCTAAATTGTGAGTGCCGGATTCTCTTTCCATTTGAAGTTCATGTAACACGTTGTTCTCATGCCCATTTAGCTAATAAAGTGGGAAAAAAACTTTGTTCCCACAAATCACCGTAAGCTTTGGATTTGTGACGAATCAAAGTTTTCCTGAAATTCTAACCAATTTCTGATTTGTTAGAATCGATTTGCCCATCTCTAGTTATGATGTTATTTGGGTGTTAGGACTATCTTCCTGAAAAGGCATGTTAGAGCTTGGTTTTTGATGCAATTTTGTTACACATGGTAAGATTGTTGGCTAATTCCTTTATAGAAAATATAAAAACTTCAGATTCTATATTTGTTTTGATGTTCAACTGCCAATTGTTTCAACCTTAATGTGTCAAAAAATGAACTTGAGATGATTGAGTCATTCTAAAAATAGCAATAGAAACTATACAACTCACATTCACGCTACATTAAACATTCAATGTATTGACGTTTTTGCATTAAATATACATATCCTCATGTCCAGCACGGCAATGCTGTGCACAGTAACGGATCCTGCAGCGATTCCGTGGTAATGTTGGATCGACATTGATCTCTTCTACAGTATATAAAGCAAGTCCTAAAAATAAATCTTTCATAAGGAGGTTATGATAATGCTTACATAACACTGAATGAATTATTCAAAAACATATATTTTTTATAATTTTCCAAAGCTTTGCTATATATCCATCTATGTGTACCCCTACATTGCCTGCTTATACAGTAAAAATATATGGTATATACTCAATCTATACCCTTGAAAAAATGAAATGTATTTGCATATTATTTTAACTTGGTGTATTTTTAATGACTATTCCTTTTTGGCGCTAGAGATATGATTGTTTCGGCATTTTTGCTTAAGAAATCCAAGACTATTTTTATATAGTATAAAGCCAGCAGCCCCCTAGTATATAGCCAGTGCCTGTCCCTCAGTATATAGCCAGTGGAAAGGTGAGTACCTATTGATCTGACAGGGGTTGTACATGCACGACAGGCTGTTTTTTATCAACATTTTTCAGGCTTTCACTTTTAAACATACTTTTTTTTAGTATTTGGCACTATATGTGTAATTCTACTGCACCGAGGGAATACCTAAGATGGACTAGGAGGACAGACAAAGGCAGTGAGGCCAAATCATCTCTCCAGGTGTCATTCCTATCCAATGCGGCAGGTAACAACTGGTCGACATTCTCTATGCGGGCCAAAGTGCTCCAAAGACTGGACTATTTTAGATATGGTTCAAAACCAGGAGGACAGTGCAATACAGAATTGATAGACAAAACAGATGGTTGGAAAACAGTTCTTGGAATTCAAAATATATCAAGATAAATGCCAGCTTTGCATTCTTTTGCGACACAATTTGAAAGTTAAATCCCGATCTCAGTCCACATTAGTTGCATGGTACAACGGCACGCCCCCTGATCTCTATTGTTTGAAAGCAGCGCAGCTGTGCCAAAATCCAATCGCATTCAAAACAATCTCAGTGCAGACACCTGTTAAATACCAGTCAAAGCCACCCAAATCCCGAAAACAGCACAAAGTCCGACGAAAGTGCGATCCGCGACCATTAGTAAATAAGCCCAGTTGTCTTATAGGTTACACATAGTGTAATGGCTGCAAAATTTACCCCAGCGCTAATTGACCTGCAGTAAAAAATCCACACATCAGAAACCATCTGACTTTATGCAGATTATCTGTGTTTTATGCAGCAATTTTGTAGTGGCAGGGGGGTGGAACTCAACAGTTCAACACTAGGATTCGCAATATGTAAATGACATGCAAATCTTAAATCTGCTATTCAAAGTGATAGTCAATCAATAAACAAGTGCAGTGTATTGCATCCAGTAAACATTTAAAGGAAATCTACCTTCAAGCATAATAAACACCTACTCTAGGCACCTTGACTGTGGTCATCTTCCATGGCCTCCTTCCTTCTAAAAGCAACTTTTAAAATTATGCTAATGAACCTGAAGTGTTCAACCCCCCAAGCCCGAGTATGGAGGGGCTCTGCTAATGCCCCCCCCCCTTACCCCCTAAATTTTAAACATTGATTTTAGGAGGAAGGAGGCCACAGATAACAAATTTAAGAAGATTACCATAGTTACAGTACCTGGAACTATGAGAAAATGTCGCTAGTTTAACATGCTTTATTTTGATGACTGATTTTCTTTGACATCCACAATAGCAACTGACCACATTGCAAATCATTATTTTATCAAATATAACACATAAGTTATCAAAGAAGTCATTGGCTTCAAGACAAAGCACACATCTAACACCTTAATGTCTTGACCCCCTTAATCTTAAATTTACTGCGGCCTGTGATTTATTATATTATAATAATTAAATTATATTTTCTCTGGAATCAATGACCTGGACTTCTGTCTTACATACTAATCTTGTAATAGAGGGAAGAAAGGCAATAATAATGGAAACTGCTCTCAGATTTCTAGATACAGGGAAGTTTAGATCAGAAATGTAAGTGGCAGAAGGACCAACAAGCGGGCACATTATATTATTAAAATTTGTAAGAGACCAAAGCTCTACATTAAGATAAATAATCTATAATATGTGTATAACAATGAATATTGTTGGCTGGAGGATGGGGGAAGGAAAGAAGAAAGGGAACAAGAAAGGAGGGATAAGGCTAAGCTTTCTTGTAGCAATGCACGTAGACTCAGAAGGCACATAACATATAGGAGAAAAATGTCATTTGTACATATATGGTTAAAAGTTGGGCATAAGAAGGATGTCAAAGAATAGATTTTTAAAGATATGTTACCACCTGATTATTATTACCAGGAGTTTTTAAAAAAGGTAAATTAAATATCGATGTCAGAGGCACCACACAGACTTCAATGTTATAAACATACAAATAGATCTATTGCTATTCATACACTGTACAGTTAAAGGGGATTGGCTTTTACATAAGTTGCCAATGTGCCTTTACTGCCTATAAATAATAATCCCTGAATGTTCATCAAACGATTCAGCAGTCCTGATACTTACATTTGTACTGTCTGCAAACTTTCTGTGGATCTTTGTTTACATGTCTGAGCACTGATGAATAGGAAGGGCTGTAACTGGAGATTATGACTCATCCTGCTCTCCCACTCCTATCTCCCCATATCCATCAGTGAGATGCACAAAGAAAGAGCCATAGCGGGAACGCCATTAGGATCGACTAAAGGAGTGAGAAACTTGAAGTTGCAGAGGGCAGCATGTTGAGAATATGGAATGGCTTAAACTAGCAAAGGAGGCAAAGACACAGGTACATATACATGCAGATATATGACTAATGAAAGAGATTTATTAAAAAGTGGCCAACCCTTTTAAGGGCATAGGTTAAATGGTTAGCCTTGTGGAGGTCACACGGAACACACACAACAGTGGCTCTGCGCCGTGTCTCTCTCTCTATATATATACATATATATATATATTAGGGAAAAGCATACCACATGTTGTTACACCTATAGTAGTAAAGATGGTATAGCAATAGTATCCACCATTGTATTAAAGCAGCAAACAGCATGTGCTCTATGACAGACTGTGAATTAGGCCTTAAGTAGGTTGACTACTCCATTTTATGGACAGGAATGTCTGGCTGATGAGGTTAAAGACATTTTATATATCAAGTAAGCGGAGCAGAACTTTTAATAGATGTATATTTGTAAATGACCTAATATCATAATTACCGAATGTCTCGGATGCACCCGCGATCCTTGTCGCGGATCGCAGGCACCCCCGTACCCCCCGGCTTGGCGCTGCACTCCCTCGCCCGGACTTACCTCTCCACGAGCCTGCTTCCCGACTAGGCCGCATCCTCGCTCCCAACCATAAAGGGCTAGCATCCTCCTGATTGGTGCTTGCTAATCCGGCTCAACCTCCCTTCCTTCCTCGCCCGATCTTCAGCATTGTTCCCTGTGTTCCTCTAGCGTTTCCAGATGCCTCCATGATTCCTGTCTCTAGCGTTCCATATGCTCCTGGTGGCTCCCAGTTGCCTCCAAGCCACCAACTCTCCTCCAAGGACCTCTCCGTTCTTGCCCACCTGGGTCCTGTGCCAGCTGCTGCCTGCTTGCCTGCCATGAGTTCCAGCTCATCCTTCCAAGCCGCATCCTGCTGTCATCCCAGGTTCGGACTGTGTCCTACATCCCGGTCATCCCTGGCTGCCACCGTGGGCCTAGTCGCACCCGTGGAACGACCTAGTTTCACCCCGCCGCAGCAAGACCATCCCGCCACCAGGATGCCACTTAGACTCCGGTCCCGGGTTGTGGCTAAGTACTCTCTCCATTTCCCGCGGTGGTCCAGAGGGTCCACTGGTCCACAGACTTCTCCCTCCGGACTCTTCCCATAGATTACAAAAAACATGAGGTAAAGTGGCCATCCCCTTCAACCCCTTGTTGCCTTTTGTAAAACCTATGTAACCATTACACCACCTGCTTCACCCTGAGTAAAATTTCACTTCACCTACTGTACTTGCATGACTGAAAGGGAACCAGTCACCAGATTTTTCTCCAATGTTCTTTCTACAATTCCCTCTTTTGATGTGAAATCTCATCCATTTACCCAGGGCCAGTGCCGGCACTGGGCATACCTGGGCATGTACTGGGGCCCCGAGCTGCTGGGGTCCCACATAATGCTGTACATAAGGAATCCATGAGAGTTAGGGGGCTGTATCTAATTAATCTATTAGGTGTGAAGGGGGCTTTGCATAAAAATTTCCATGAGGGTGGGGAACAGCAATTTTTCGAATTTTCATGAAAATTTTACAATCAATTATTTTAGGGACCATTTTATTTCTTTAGAGATTTTGGAGATCCTTTGAATAGAAACCCCTCACATATCACCCATTCTATTAACTTCACCCCTCAAACTATTCAAAACAGCTGGTAGGAAGCTTGTTAACCCTTTAAGGATTTTACAGAACATCAAACAAAGTGAAAGTTTGATAAAGAATTTACTAATTTCATCATTAATATGTTCATTTAGCCCTAAAATTTACCCACTTAAGCTGAATAAAAGTAGAAAATGTATCCAGAAATATATTGCGTGGTTTCTTCTGAGTATGAGGACAACCCATATGTGGATGTGACCTGCAGGCCTTTGGGCCTAGAAGGGAAGGAGCACCATCGAACTTTTGAGGGCAAACATTTGCAGAGCCCCTGAGGCCACATTTATACGTGGTTTTGGTTCCAATCCAAAGGCTCCACCTGCGAACACATGTTGAGGTAAGATTGCATTTCCTTAACATTTAGTTAACTCGTTAACATGTGATCACGGGTGATGCCCAGGGCCAGATTAAGGGTCCCAGCGGTATGGAGCACCTCATTTAAGATGGGGCCCCCCAGCTCGGCAGCCAACGCGGGGCCCCCTTCCACAACAATATATGTGAAAAAAAGATACCACATAGTTATCCTATTACAAATATCAGCGCCATACTACTACCAGATAATGATACCACAATACTGTTACCAATTAAAACTATCATAAAACCAATATTCCAAACTATTCCAAAAGATGCCTCGAAACTGCAACCCACAGCATCACCACAACATAAATAAAATACCAACATCCTGATACTGAACACAAGACTCTGTACACAGAGCAGTATTACCAATGATTTACCACATATAAACTCAATTTATTGATGAACTTGATGAACACCACCGAGCAAAGGGCAATATCACTAATGACACCTCTGTACCAGGCCCAAATAATAACATTACATCCTGATTATCCCCACTACATAATGACTGGATAATACTGCAATACTACATAATAACCTATACAGACAGACCAGTATGTACCAGCATATAGTAACTATATAGTAGTAGATCCCAGTCCTCAGGTGACGCCCCTGATGTTGTCTCTTCCCTCCTGTCTAATCTTCAGGGAGACTTCTTGCAGCCAAGACTCATCTCTGCAGGTTTATAAAACAGAACTGGTTGCCATCATCCTATATACATATATTTAATACCCCTCACACTACAACTGACCACACTATACCCCCACATATATATCATATATACCCCTCACACCACAACTGACCACACTGTGCCCCCACATATATCATATATACCCCTCACACTACAACTGACCACACTGTGCCCCCACATATATCATATATACCCCTCACACTACAACTGACCACACTGTGCCCCCACATATATATTATTCATACCCCTCACACTACAACAGACCACACTGTGCCCCCACATATTTCATATATACCCCTCACACCATAAATGACCACACTGAGCCCCCCATATATCATATATACCCCTCACACTACAACTGACCACACTGTGCCCCCACATATATCATATATACCCCTCACACTACAACTGACCACACTATACCTCCACATATATATCATATATACCCCTCACACCACAACTGACCACACTGTGCCCCCACATATATCATATATACCCCTCACACTACAACTGACCACACTGTGCCCCCACATATATCATATATACCCCTCACACTACAACTGACCACACTGTGCCCCCACATATATATTATACATACCCCTCACACTACAACAGACCACACTGTGCCCCCACATATTTCATATATACCCCTCACACCATAAATGACCACACTGAGCCCCCCATATATCATATATACCCCTCACACTACAACTGACCACACTGTACCCCCACATATATATCATACATACCCCTCACACCACAACTGACCACACTGTACCCCCACATATATATCATACATACCCCTCACACCACAACTGACCACACTGTGCCCCCACATATTTCATATATACCCCTCACACCATAAATGACCACACTGTGCCCCCCATATATCATATATACCCCTCATACTACAACTGACCACAATGTACCCCACATATACCATATATACCCCTCACACCATAAATGACCACACTGTGCCCCCACACCACTACCATTACCACTGCATCATGTCTGAATAATACAGCCCCACCACTACCATTATCACTGCATCATGTCTGAATAATACCGCCCCACCGCTACCATTACCACTGCATCATGACTGAATAATACCACCACACCACTACCATTACCACTGCATCATGGCAAATGGAGGGCTGGTGTTGGATGCGTTAATGTGGGGATCCACAGGTATGCATCAACGTGGCCAATAGGAGGGGGAGACAGAAAGCGCAAAGGATTCAAGTGTATTGTTTGATAAGGAAATATATATAATAGAATGTCTCTCACCTGGTTCAGTGAAAGATAGAGCGTAAAATAGATGGAGGGACTGCTGCCGACGGGACTCAGGTCCGGGCAAACCAGAGTTGACGGACTTGGCTGTGTGCTGAAGAACCACGAGGAGTTGTCCCGTTCTGGAGGCGCTGTCACACTCAGATAATAGACTGGGATGGTGTATCCATAAAATCAGTTTTAATAAAAGGTAAAACACTACGCGTTTCGGCCCCGGGCTGGAGCCTTCGTCAGGTGGATAATTATCCACCTGACGAAGGCTCCAGCCCGGGGCCGAAACGCGTAGTGTTTTACCTTTTATTAAAACTGATTTTATGAATACACCATCCCAGTCTATGAGTGTGACAGCGCCTCCAGAACGGGACAACTCCTCGTGGTTCTTCAGCACACTGCATCATGTCTGAATAATACCACCACACCACTACCATTACCACTGCATCATGTCTGAATAATACCACCACACCACTACCATTACCACTGCATCATGTCTGAATAATACCACCACACCACTACCATTACCACTGCATCATGACTAAATAATACCTCCACACCACTACCATTACCACTGCATCATGACTGAATAATACCAACACACCACTACCATTACCACTGCATCATGACTGAATAATACCACCACACCACTACCATTACCACTGCATCATGTCTGAATAATACCACCACACCACTACCATTACCACTGCATCATGACTGAATAATACCACCACACCACTACCATTACCCCTGCATCATGTCTGAATAATACAGCCCCACCACTACCATTACCACTGCATCATGACTAAATAATACCTCCACACCACTACCATTACCACTGCATCATGACTGAATAATACCAACACACCACTACCATTACCACTGCATCATGTCTGAATAATACCACCACACCACTACCATTACCACTGCAACATGACTGAATAATACCACCACACCACTACCATTACCCCTGCATCATGTCTGAATAATACTACCACAACACTACCCTTACCTCTGCATCATGTCTGAATAATACCACCACACCACTACCATTACCACTGCATCATGTCTGAATAATACAGCCCCACCACTACCATTACCACTGCATCATGACTAAATAATACCTCCACACCACTACCATTACCACTGCATCATGTCTGAATAATACCACCACACCACTACCATTACCACTGCAACATGACTGAATAATACCACCACACCACTACCATTACCCCTGCATCATGTCTGAATACTACTACCACAACACTACCCTTACCTCTGCATCATGTCTGAATAATACCACCACACCGCTACCATTACCACTGCATCATGTCTGAATAATACAGCCCCACCACTACCATTACCACTGCATCATGACTAAATAATACCTCCACACCACTACCATTACCACTGCATCATGACTGAATAATACCACCACACCACTACCATTACCACTGCATCATGTCTGAATAATACCACCACACCACTACCATTACCACTGCAACATGACTGAATAATACCACCACACCACTACCATTACCACTGCATCATGTCTGAATAATACCACCACACCACTACCATTACCACTGCATCATGTCTGAATAATACAGCCCCACCACTACCATTACCACTGCATCATGACTAAATAATACCTCCACACCACTACCATTACCACTGCATCATGACTGAATAATACCAACACACCACTACCATTACCACTGCATCATGTCTGAATAATACCACCACACCACTACCATTACCACTGCAACATGACTGAATAATACCACCACACCACTACCATTACCCCTGCATCATGTCTGAATAATACTACCACAACACTACCCTTACCTCTGCATCATGTCTGAATAATACCACCACACCGCTACCATTACCACTGCATCATGTCTGAATAATACAGCCCCACCACTACCATTACCACTGCATCATGACTAAATAATACCTCCACACCACTACCATTACCACTGCATCATGACTGAATAATACCACCACACCACTACCATTACCACTGCATCATGTCTGAATAATACCACCACACCACTACCATTACCCCTGCATCATGTCTGAATAATACTACCACAACACTACCCTTACCTCTGCATCATGTCTGAATAATACCAACACACCACTACCATTACCCCTGCATCATGTCTGAATAATACCACCACACCACTACCATTACCACTGCATCATGACTGAATAATACCACCACACCACTACCATTACCCCTGCATCATGTCTGAATAATACCACCACACCACTACCATTACCACTGCATCATGTCTGAATAATACCACCACACCACTACCATTACCACTGCATCATGTCTGAATAATACCACCACACCACTACCATTACCACTGCAACATGACTGAATAATACCACCACACCACTACCATTACCACTGCATCATGTCTGAATAATACCACCACACCACTACCATTACCACTGCATCATGTCTGAATAATATCACCACACCACTACCATTACCACTGCATCATGTCTGAATAATACAGCCCCACCACTACCATTACCACTGCAACATGACTGAATAATACCACCACACCACTACCATTACCCCTGCATCATGTCTGAATAATACAGCCCCACCACTACCATTACCACTGCAACATGACTGAATAATACCACCACACCACTACCATTACCCCTGCATCATGTCTGAATAATACCACCACAACACTACCCTTACCTCTGCATCATGTCTGAATAATACCAACACACCACTACCATTACCCCTGCATCATGTCTGAATAATACCACCACACCACTACCATTACCACTGCATCATGACTGAATAATACCACCACACCACTACCATTACCCATGCATCATGACTGAATAATACCACCACACCACTACCATTACCACTGCATCATGTCTGAATAATACCACCACACCACTACCATTACCACTGCATCATGTCTGAATAATACCACCACACCACTACCATTACCACTGCATCATGACTGAATAATACCACCACACCACTACCATTACCACTGCAACATGTCTGAATAATACAGCCCCACCACTACCATTACCACTGCACCATGACTAAATAATACCTCCACACCACTACCATTACCACTGCATCATGACTGAATAAGACCACCACACCACTACCATTACCACTGCATCATGTCTGAATAATACAGCCCCACCACTACCATTACCACTGCACCATGACTAAATAATACCTCCACACCACTACCATTACCACTGCATCATGACTGAATAATACCAACACACCACTACCATTACCACTGCATCATGTCTGAATAATACCACCACACCACTACCATTACCACTGCAACATGACTGAATAATACCACCACACCACTACCATTACCCCTGCATCATGTCTGAATGATACCACCACACCACTACCATTACCACTGCATCATGTCTGAATAATACTACCACAACACTACCCTTACCACTGCATCATGTCTGAATAATACCACCACACCGCTACCACTACCACAGCATCATGACTGTAAATACCACCACACCGCTACCATTACCACTGCATCATGACTGAATAATACCACCACACCACTACCATTACCACTGCATCATGTCTGAATAATACCACCACACCACTACCATTACCACTGCATCATGTCTGAATAATACAGCCCCACCACTACCATTACCACTGCATCATGTCTGAATAATACCGCCCCACCACTACCATTACCACTGCATCATGTCTGAATAATACAGCCCCACCACTACCATTACCACTGCATCATGACTAAATAATACCTCCACACCACTACCATTACCACTGCATCATGACTGAATAATACCACCACACCACTACCATTACCACTGCATCATGTCTGAATAATACCACCACACCACTACCATTACCACTGCAACATGACTGAATAATACCACCACACCACTACCATTACCACTGCATCATGTCTGAATAATACCACCACACCACTACCATTACCACTGCATCATGTCTGAATAATACAGCCCCACCACTACCATTACCACTGCATCATGACTAAATAATACCTCCACACCACTACCATTACCACTGCATCATGACTGAATAATACCAACACACCACTACCATTACCACTGCATCATGTCTGAATAATACCACCACACCACTACCATTACCACTGCAACATGACTGAATAATACCACCACACCACTACCATTACCCCTGCATCATGTCTGAATAATACTACCACAACACTACCCTTACCTCTGCATCATGTCTGAATAATACCACCACACCGCTACCATTACCACTGCATCATGTCTGAATAATACAGCCCCACCACTACCATTACCACTGCATCATGACTAAATAATACCTCCACACCACTACCATTACCACTGCATCATGACTGAATAATACCACCACACCACTACCATTACCACTGCATCATGTCTGAATAATACCACCACACCACTACCATTACCCCTGCATCATGTCTGAATAATACTACCACAACACTACCCTTACCTCTGCATCATGTCTGAATAATACCAACACACCACTACCATTACCCCTGCATCATGTCTGAATAATACCACCACACCACTACCATTACCACTGCATCATGACTGAATAATACCACCACACCACTACCATTACCCCTGCATCATGTCTGAATAATACCACCACACCACTACCATTACCACTGCATCATGACTGAATAATACCAACACACCACTACCATTACCCCTGCATCATGTCTGAATAATACCACCACACCACTACCATTACCACTGCATCATGTCTGAATAATACCACCACACCACTACCATTACCACTGCATCATGTCTGAATAATACCACCACACCACTACCATTACCACTGCATCATGTCTGAATAATACCACCACACCACTACCATTACCACTGCAACATGACTGAATAATACCACCACACCACTACCATTACCACTGCATCATGTCTGAATAATACCACCACACCACTACCATTACCACTGCATCATGTCTGAATAATATCACCACACCACTACCATTACCACTGCATCATGTCTGAATAATACAGCCCCACCACTACCATTACCACTGCAACATGACTGAATAATACCACCACACCACTACCATTACCCCTGCATCATGTCTGAATAATACAGCCCCACCACTACCATTACCACTGCAACATGACTGAATAATACCATCACACCACTACCATTACCCCTGCATCATGTCTGAATAATACTACCACAACACTACCCTTACCTCTGCATCATGTCTGAATAATACCACCACACCGCTACCATTACCACTGCATCATGTCTGAATAATACAGCCCCACCACTACCATTACCACTGCATCATGACTAAATAATACCTCCACACCACTACCATTACCACTGCATCATGACTGAATAATACCAACACACCACTACCATTACCACTGCATCATGTCTGAATAATACCACCACACCACTACCATTACCACTGCAACATGACTGAATAATACCACCACACCACTACCATTACCCCTGCATCATGTCTGAATAATACTACCACAACACTACCCTTACCTCTGCATCATGTCTGAATAATACCACCACACCACTACCATTACCACTGCATCATGTCTGAATAATACAGCCCCACCACTACCATTACCACTGCATCATGACTAAATAATACCTCCACACCACTACCATTACCACTGCATCATGACTGAATAATACCAACACACCACTACCATTACCACTGCATCATGTCTGAATAATACCACCACACCACTACCATTACCACTGCAACATGACTGAATAATACCACCACACCACTACCATTACCCCTGCATCATGTCTGAATAATACCACCACAACACTACCCTTACCTCTGCATCATGTCTGAATAATACCAACACACCACTACCATTACCCCTGCATCATGTCTGAATAATACCACCACACCACTACCATTACCACTGCATCATGACTGAATAATACCACCACACCACTACCATTACCCATGCATCATGACTGAATAATACCACCACACCACTACCATTACCACTGCATCATGTCTGAATAATACCACCACACCACTACCATTACCACTGCATCATGTCTGAATAATACCACCACACCACTACCATTACCACTGCATCATGTCTGAATAATACAGCCCCACCACTACCATTTCCACTGCATCATGACTAAATAATACCTCCACACCACTACCATTACCACTGCATCATGACTGAATAATACCAACACACCACTACCATTACCACTGCATCATGTCTGAATAATACCACCACACCACTACCATTACCACTGCATCATGTCTGAATAATACAGCCCCACCACTACCATTACCACTGCAACATGACTGAATAATACCACCACACCACTACCATTACCCCTGCATCATGTCTGAATAATACAGCCCCACCACTACCATTACCACTGCAACATGTCTGAATAATACCACCACACCACTACCATTACCACTGCATCATGACTGAATAATACCAACACACCACTACCATTACCCCTGCATCATGTCTGAATAATACCACCACACCACTACCATTACCACTGCATCATGTCTGAATAATACCACCACACCACTACCATTACCACTGCATCATGTCTGAATAATACCACCACACCACTACCATTACCACTGCAACATGACTGAATAATACCACCACACCACTACCATTACCACTGCATCATGTCTGAATAATATCACCACACCACTACCATTACCACTGCATCATGTCTGAATAATACAGCCCCACCACTACCATTACCACTGCAACATTACTGAATAATACCACCACACCACTACCATTACCCCTGCATCATGTCTGAATAATACAGCCCCACCACTACCATTACCACTGCAACATGACTGAATAATACCACCACACCACTACCATTACCCCTGCATCATGTCTGAATAATACTACCACAACACTACCCTTACCTCTGCATCATGTCTGAATAATACCACCACACCGCTACCATTACCACTGCATCATGTCTGAATAATACAGCCCCACCACTACCATTACCACTGCATCATGACTAAATAATACCTCCACACCACTACCATTACCACTGCATCATGACTGAATAATACCAACACACCACTACCATTACCACTGCATCATGACTGAATAATACCACCACACCACTACCATTACCACTGCATCATGACTGAATAATACCACCACACCACTACCATTACTACTGCATCATGACTGAATAATACCACCACACCACTACCATTACCACTGCATCATGTCTGAATAATACCACCACACCACTACCATTACCACTGCAACATGACTGAATAATACCACCACACCACTACCATTACCCCTGCATCATGTCTGAATAATACTACCACAACACTACCCTTACCTCTGCATCATGTCTGAATAATACCACCACACCACTACCATTACCACTGCATCATGTCTGAATAATACAGCCCCACCACTACCATTACCACTGCAACATGACTGAATAATACCACCACACCACTACCATTACCCCTGCATCATGTCTGAATAATACAGCCCCACCACTACCATTACCACTGCAACATGACTGAATAATACCACCACACCACTACCATTACCCCTGCATCATGTCTGAATAATACTACCACAACACTACCCTTACCTCTGCATCATGTCTGAATAATACCACCACACCGCTACCATTACCACTGCATCATGTCTGAATAATACAGCCCCACCACTACCATTACCACTGCATCATGACTAAATAATACCTCCACACCACTACCATTACCACTGCATCATGACTGAATAATACCAACACACCACTACCATTACCACTGCATCATGACTGAATAATACCACCACACCACTACCATTACCACTGCATCATGACTGAATAATACCACCACACCACTACCATTACTACTGCATCATGACTGAATAATACCACCACACCACTACCATTACCACTGCATCATGTCTGAATAATACCACCACACCACTACCATTACCACTGCAACATGACTGAATAATACCACCACACCACTACCATTACCCCTGCATCATGTCTGAATAATACTACCACAACACTACCCTTACCTCTGCATCATGTCTGAATAATACCACCACACCACTACCATTACCACTGCATCATGTCTGAATAATACAGCCCCACCACTACCATTACCACTGCATCATGACTAAATAATACCTCCACACCACTACCATTACCACTGCATCATGACTGAATAATACCAACACACCACTACCATTACCACTGCATCATGTCTGAATAATACCACCACACCACTACCATTACCACTGCAACATGACTGAATAATACCACCACACCACTACCATTACCCCTGCATCATGTCTGAATAATACCACCACAACACTACCCTTACCTCTGCATCATGTCTGAATAATACCAACACACCACTACCATTACCCCTGCATCATGTCTGAATAATACCACCACACCACTACCATTACCACTGCATCATGACTGAATAATACCACCACACCACTACCATTACCCATGCATCATGACTGAATAATACCACCACACCACTACCATTACCACTGCATCATGTCTGAATAATACCACCACACCACTACCATTACCACTGCATCATGTCTGAATAATACCACCACACCACTACCATTACCACTGCATCATGTCTGAATAATACAGCCCCACCACTACCATTACCACTGCATCATGACTAAATAATACCTCCACACCACTACCATTACCACTGCATCATGACTGAATAATACCAACACACCACTACCATTACCACTGCATCATGTCTGAATAATACCACCACACCACTACCATTACCACTGCAACATGACTGAATAATACCACCACACCACTACCATTACCCCTGCATCATGTCTGAATGATACCACCACACCACTACCATTACCACTGCATCATGTCTGAATAATACTACCACAACACTACCCTTACCACTGCATCATGTCTGAATAATACCACCACACCGCTACCACTACCACAGCATCATGACTGTAAAAACCACCACACCACTACCATTACCACTGCATCATGACTGAATAATACCACCACACCACTACCATTACCACTGCATCATGTCTGAATAATACCACCACACCACTACCATTACCACTGCATCATGTCTGAATAATACAGCCCCACCACTACCATTACCACTGCATCATGTCTGAATAATACCGCCCCACCACTACCATTACCACTGCATCATGTCTGAATAATACAGCCCCACCACTACCATTACCACTGCATCATGTCTGAATAATACCGCCCCACCGCTACCATTACCACTGCATCATGACTGAATAATACCACCACACCACTACCATTACCACGGCATCATGTCTGAATAATACCACCACAACACTACCCTTACCACTGCATCATGTCTGAATAATACCACCACACCACTACCATTACCTCTGCATCATGTCTGAATAATACCACCACACCACTACCATTACCTCTGCATCATGACTGAATAATACCACCACACCGCTACCATTACCACTGCATCATGACTGAATAATATGACCACACCACTACCATTACCACTGCATCATGTCTGAATAATACCGCCACACCACTACCATTACCACTGCATCATGGCGGAATCATACCACCACACCACTACCATTACCACTGCATCATGACTGAATAATACCACCACATCACTACCATTACCCCTGCATCATGACTGAATAATACCACCACACCGCTACCATTACCACTGCATCATGACTGACTAATAACACCACACCACTACCATTACCACTGCATCATGACTGAATAATACCACCACACCACTACCATTACCACTGCATCATGTCTGAATAATACCACCACTACCATTACCACTGCATCATGACTGACTAATACCACCACACCACTACCATCACCGCTGCATCATGACTGAATAATACCACCACACCACTACCATTACCACTGCATCATGTCTGAATAATACCACCACACCACTACCATTACCACTGCATCATGTCTGAATAATACCACCACACCACTACCATTACCACTGCATCATGTCTGAATAATACAGCCCCACCACTACCATTACCACTGCATCATGACTAAATAATACCTCCACACCACTACCATTACCACTGCATCATGACTGAATAATACCAACACACCACTACCATTACCACTGCATCATGTCTGAATAATACCACCACACCACTACCATTACCACTGCAACATGACTGAATAATACCACCACACCACTACCATTACCCCTGCATCATGTCTGAATGATACCACCACACCACTACCATTACCACTGCATCATGTCTGAATAATACTACCACAACACTACCCTTACCACTGCATCATGTCTGAATAATACCACCACACCGCTACCACTACCACAGCATCATGACTGTAAATACCACCACACCACTACCATTACCACTGCATCATGACTGAATAATACCACCACACCACTACCATTACCACTGCATCATGTCTGAATAATACCACCACACCACTACCATTACCACTGCATCATGTCTGAATAATACAGCCCCACCACTACCATTACCACTGCATCATGTCTGAATAATACCGCCCCACCACTACCATTACCACTGCATCATGTCTGAATAATACAGCCCCACCACTACCATTACCACTGCATCATGTCTGAATAATACCGCCCCACCGCTACCATTACCACTGCATCATGACTGAATAATACCACCACACCACTACCATTACCACGGCATCATGTCTGAATAATACCACCACAACACTACCCTTACCACTGCATCATGTCTGAATAATACCACCACACCACTACCATTACCTCTGCATCATGTCTGAATAATACCACCACACCACTACCATTACCTCTGCATCATGACTGAATAATACCACCACACCGCTACCATTACCACTGCATCATGACTGAATAATATGACCACACCACTACCATTACCACTGCATCATGTCTGAATAATACCGCCACACCACTACCATTACCACTGCATCATGGCGGAATCATACCACCACACCACTACCATTACCACTGCATCATGACTGAATAATACCACCACATCACTACCATTACCCCTGCATCATGACTGAATAATACCACCACACCGCTACCATTACCACTGCATCATGACTGACTAATAACACCACACCACTACCATTACCACTGCATCATGACTGAATAATACCACCACACCACTACCATTACCACTGCATCATGTCTGAATAATACCACCACTACCATTACCACTGCATCATGACTGACTAATACCACCACACCACTACCATCACCGCTGCATCATGACTGACTAATACCACCACACCGCTACCATTACCACTGCATCATGACTGAATAATATGACCACACCGCTACCATCACCACTGCATCATGTCTGAATAATACCACCACACCACTACCATTACCACTGCATCATGTCTGAATAATACCACCACACCACTACCATTACCACTGCATCATGTCTGAATAATATGACCACACCACTACCATTACCACTGCATCATGTCTGAATAATATGACCACCCCACTACCATTACCCCTGCATCATGACTGAATAATACCACCACACCACTACCATTACCTCTGCATCATGTCTGAATAATACCAACACACCACTACCATTACCACTGCATCATGTCTGAATAATACCACCACACCACTACCATTACCCCTGCATCATGTCTGAATAATATCACCACATCACTACCATTACCACTGCATCATGACTGAATAATACCACCACTACCATTACCCCTGCATCATGTCTGAATAATACCACCACACCACTACCATTACCACTGCATCATGACTGAATAATACCACCACACCACTACCATTACCCCTGCATCATGACTGAATAATACCACCACACCACTACCATTACCACTGCATCATGACTGAATAATACCACCAGACCGCTACCATTACCCCTGCATCATGTCTGAATAATACCACCACACCACTACCATTACCCCTGCATCATGTCTGAATAATATCACCACACCACTACCATTACCTCTGCATCATGTCTGAATAATATGACCACACCACTACCATTACCACTGCATCATGACTAAATAATACCACCACACCACTACCATTACCACTGCATCATGTCTGAATAATACCGCCACACCACTACCATTACCACTGCATCATGGCGGAATCATACCACCACACCACTACCATTACCACTGCATCATGACTGAATAATACCACCACACCACTACCATTACCACTGCATCATGACTGAATAATATCACCACACCACTACCATTACCACTGCATCATGACTAAATAATACCACCACACCGCTACCATTACCACTGCATCATGTCTGAATAATACCACCACACCACTACCATTACCACTGCATCATGTCTGAATAATACCACCACACCACTACCATTACCCCTGCATCATGTCTGAATAATACCGCCACACCACTACCATTACCACTGCATCATGTCTGAATAATACCACCACACCACTACCATTACCACTGCATCATGTCTGAATAATACCACCACACCACTACCATTACCCCTGCATCATGTCTGAATATTATGACCACACCACTACCATTACCACTGCAACATGACTGAATAATACCACCACACCACTACCATTACCACTGCATCATGTCTGAATAACACCACCACACCACTACCATTACCACTGCATCATGTCTGAATAATATCACCACACCACTACCATTACCACTGCATCATGTCTGAATAATACCACCACACCACTACCATTACCACTGCATCATGTCTGAATAATACCACCACACCACTACCATTACCCCTGCATCATGTCTGAATATTATGACCACACCACTACCATTATCGCTGCGGTATGACTGAATAATACCACCAGACCGCTACCATTACCACTGCAAAATAATACCACCTAACACATACTCAATAAAAAACCAGTACCAAAAAATGCATTAAAATTAAAAATGAAATGCTCTGCAGATAAACAAAAATATTTTAATATAATTATATCTGATTACTCACTGTTTACTGTCTTCTTCATTACAACCTCATTACAGCCTCTATAGCGCCCCCTGTAGACTGGGATCTCTTCTTCATCCGGTGTAACTCCTCCAGCTGTGATGAATTCACCCCTAGATGTCTTCAGCTCTTGGCAGCACATCTGTGCCCTTAAAGATACCTCAATTACTGACAATATCATGGATATATATAGACAGCACCTGCTTACTAAAGCTATATATGGCACCACCATTTATGAATGAACAGTACCCCTGCTATAGGCCACTCACTGTACACTGCCATTTACATTCATTTATATAAAGCTGCCCCTGGTATACAGCAACCGCCACTTAACAACTAAACCCAAAACATATAAATGACACCTACTCCCCTATACAGTGGCTCCTCTATATATAAATGACACCTCCTCCCGTCCCCTATACAGTGGCTCCTCTATATATAAATGACACCTCCTCCCGTCCCCTATACAGTGGCTCCTCTATATATAAATTACACCCCCTCGTCCCCTATACAGTGGCTCCTCTATATATAAATTACACCCCCCTCGTCCCCTATACAGTGGCTTCCCTATATATAAAAATTACACCCCCTCGTCCCCTATACAGTGGCTTCCCTATATATAAAAATTACACCCCCTCGTCCCCTATACAGTGGCTTCCCTATATATAAAAATTACACCCCCTCGTCCCCTATACAGTGGCTTCCCTATATATAAAAATTACACCCCCTTGTCCCCTATACAGTGGCTCCTCTATTTATAAATTACACCCCCTCATCCCCTATACAGTGGCTTCCCTATTTATAAATTACACCCCCTCGTCCCCCATACAATGGCTTCCCTATTTATAAATTACCCCCTCCTGTCCCCTATACAGTTCCTTCTCTCTCTCTCTCTCTCTATATATTACACCCTCTCCCGTCCCCTATACAATGGCTCCTCTCAATATAAATTACACCCCCCACTCCCCATACAGTGGCTCCTCTATATAAATAACCCCCCTCCACTATACATTTGCTCCTCAACATATATAAAATACACCCCCCATATACAGTGACTCTTCTATATATAAATTACACCCCCCTCGTCCCCTATACAGTGGCTTCCCCCCTCGTCCCCTATACAGTGGCTTCCCCCCTCTGTCTCCTATACAGTGCCTCCTCCATATATAAATACCCCCTCCACTATACATTTGCCCCTTAATATATATAAATTACCTTCTATCTTCCTTTCTGGGCCCCTGTAAAACAATAAAATAATAAAAGTTCACTCACCTTTCCAGACGATCCCTCGTAGCGCTGACAGGATGATCTGCACCCAGGCTCTTCATCTCCCTGCAGTGTGGAGACACAGACGGCGCGATCTATGAGTCATAGATCGGCCGTCTGTGGAGGACTGAAAGTGCAGGCAGAGGTCACTCTACCTGCACTTCTGCCACTCTATGGTATCTGTGCCTTAAAGGCACAGTACCATATAGTGTGTGCGTGTCAGTATGGGGCTGCTAATAGCGTTTAGCAGCCCCATACTTAGCAGCTGATACCTGCGGGGGCCCCTGTAGCATGTTCTTGTGTACAGGGCCGGATCTACAGCGCCAGATGCCGGGGCCCCATAGAGAGAGGGCTGATCCCGGGGCCCGGCGCAAGTGCTCCAGGAGCGCCAATGTAGATCCGGCTCTGGTGATGCCTTTGTATTTTGTTTCAAAACCGAACCAAAATGTGTGGTTGCGGCCTCAGGTACCACAAATACGTTATCCCAGAGAATTATGCAATTTTGTAAACTTTTTATCATGTGGTATAGAGTACATTTAACTCCTTGTCACTAATGGGTTTTTTTCATTTTATTGTTTATTGCTACCCACTTACAAAAATTCATAACTTTTTTATTTTTCTGTATAAAGTGTATAGCTGTATAAGGGCTATACAAATTGTACTTCCTATTTTCAGTATTTTAGGTCCCATGCCATGAACTGGGAAGTGGAAATGAAATGCAAAATGGGGTAAAGAACCCGCTTTTTCACCATTTTTGTGGTCTCTATTTTTATTTCTTCCACTGTGCCGCTAAATAACATCACTAATTTAGTTTTTGGGTCCGTACAATCACAGGGATACCAAGTGTATATCGGATTTATTAGGTGTTAATAGATTTTTTTTTTAAAAAATGAAATGAAAACCTTTCATATTAATTTTTTTTTTTTTATCATTTTCTGACACCAATAACTTTTTTATACTTTCATGTACAGTGCTGTGTAGAGTGAGCTGGGATGAGCTGATGTTTTAATTGTTACCATTTTGGGGACAATGCGTCTTTTTGATCACTTTGTATTCAATTTTATGGGGCACATTTACTAAGGGTCCGTCGGACGCATTTCCGTCGGGTTTCTCGATTTTTTTCCGATTTGCCCTGAACTGCCCCGGGTTTTTGGCGCACGCGATCGGATTGTGGGGCATCGGCACCGGCTTGCATGCGACATAAATCAGGGGGACGTGGATGTCAGACAACCCGACTGATTCGGACAAACTGCGGAAGCAACACATGAAGGAAATTGGACGCACGATCTTAGTAAATCACGGCTGCTCCAAATCCTTGTCGGACATTCCGGATCGGCGCCGTCAACGGGATGGGTAAGTAAATGTGCCCCTATGTGTTTTAAAATGGCAAAAAAGTGGTGATTGGGACATTTGGGTGTGTTTTTCCATTACAGGGTTTACTGCTGGGAATAACTGTGTTAATATTTTAATAGACTGGGAATTTTGGGACGCGGTTATAACTAATATGTTGTGTTTTTTTAATTTTTTCACTTTAATTATATATTGTTTTTATTTTTACTATAATCCTGCATGAACAAGTGATCTGATCACTTGTTCATACTATTGCACTGCAATAACCATGTGCAACATCCCCCTCTGGTGCCTAGCATTTCTTCGGTGGCTGTAGACAGCTGGGGCCGAGAATACTGGAGTGGCTGGCTTATGCAGCCTTGCGCACGCTATGGTCACTGTGCTTGGTATTGGGACCGGAGGATAGGTCTGGCAGGTCTCCAGCAGGTGGTGTGTGCAAAAAATATGGATCGAGATGCTGATGCAATAAGTTTATCCCTGGGGTGTATGTAGAAATCTCTGGATGATGGAGGTTGGGGAGACCATGATGGTGAGACACCCTGATCCAGGGCTTACACGAAGGCACAATGTGCAAATCAACTTACAGTTCTTTATTCAACAGCGGGCAACAGCCAAACAGTAACAGCAGATTCAGCAAGCTTGAAGGTTGATGGCGATATTAGGTCCGCAGGATGATTTGCTCACAGCCTGGTAATAACTTCTGTCTTTGCTGGTAAAGATGGGGCCGAGTCTGATTCGTGGACCTCTGCTCTGGGGGCTTAGTTTCCTGACTTGCACTGGGTGCTAGGCAGTGGCCTGAGGCACCGGTGGTTCCTGGTGGTATGTCTGGATGGCAACTCGGCAGGAACTGCACACTGGACCTGCTTCTCACTCTGCAGTCTAGAATCCAAGACGAAACTGCAGGACCTTGAAGACTTGTGATGCACTCTGACCGAGTCTGGCCTGACTCTTCTCTGAAACTGTGCTCCCTCCCACCAGGGGTTTTCATACTCCGTTGGTCAGTTCATAGCACCCTCCAACCAGCTTCCAGTTTGCTTTACAATACTACAAAGAATATCATTGGACAATAACATCTGGCATGCTTAACTCTTGCCTTACCAGGCAGTGCCTACGGCTGCAATTACATAGTTTTCCAATTTTTAGAGACTTCTTGCATAGGCTGACAGGCAGACTGCTAGGTCTAGCCCGGGGCTGGGTCGAGCAGGTACATTCCGTGGACAGACCCGTGGACCATTATTACGTCCCTTGGCAGTCCAACAGAGGAGACGGGACCACACAATGGCATCATGAGGTGCCGATAGAAGAGGGAGGGAGCCCCCTCTCTCACCAGGCACAAATATTCCTGGGCTCACAGCATTTACCACAGGTTCCAACAGATTAAACAGTCCAGATCGGGTTACGGCACTGACCATTGTGGTCTATGGCAACTGTTCACAGTGTCGTGAGCACACCATGCTTCAAAAAATAGGACTTGACCTACATTTTGCTAGATTTGCGGCTTCCCAGCTACTATGGAGAGGGGAGGGATGGGAAGGCGTGAGGAGAGCTCCCCTCCTCTCTTCTCCTTCCACCCATATACAATGGGGCACATTTACTCACTCGGTCCGCGGAGTTCACTGAAAGTGCATTGTCCAACAATAATGCAATAATGCCGCGATTCACTAAAATCTTGCGCCCAATATCCTGCATGTGTTGCTTCCCAACTCAGGTCTGCCCGACTTCAACTTCTTCTTTCTGGTGCATGTAAGTTCATTGGATTGCGACACAATTTGAATATTAAATCTATAGCTTGTTTTGGCACTATGGTCTAGGTGTGACTTCACAGAAGGTAATGCCTCTGGTCAAAATCCGCCATATAGATAATCAAACAATTTCTATAATCAAAAAGACCTCTAAATAATTCTGTACAATCTATTCACAATGGTAGAAATAAAAGCAGAAGCTCATGTTACAGTAAATTGTATGAATTTCACTAACAGTGACTGGTTTACTTCTAAGGCTCAGTTCAGCCTTGCTTTGTGTTTTTTTTTTTTTTTTTTAGAAAGGTGAAAAAAATAATTAAGGGAGGTGTACAGATAGTATTACATTAAACTTCCATACCCCATAGACTTTAATGTACCTACTGCTATCTTTCGTTACATATTCTTTATTAATATTGGCATAACATATTGTCTAGTGAGTGGAGCTCTACCCACATAACTCTCTCAAATTAGAGACTTAAAAGGGTTTACCCATAAAAGAAAGTGATGTTTACACAATAAAGATTATTTTTAACTCCTTACAATTTTACTCATTTTTATTGCTCCTTTCACAGAGCTCTCTAGGTGCGATCCCAGAGGAGAACGCACAGCAGCGTGCGCCCAATATCACCTATATGCCTCCCTTGGATAAATACCTTCTCTGTCTGTAGCTTGTAGAGTAAGTCTCTGCACACTGCTGCTTGCCAGCTGGAAGTACCTGTGTCTGAGCTGGTCTTGTAATGCAGGGGGACAGGCAGGAAGCAGAGAGCACTGCTGTGTGCAGACAGCAGAAGATATTCATGAGAAGTACATAATCTGAAGGTTCATGATTGGATCCAGGGCCAACCAAATTATAAATAGCAATAGAGACAGGTTGGAATTATATCTGTGAAATGCTGTAATTTTTAATAACAGTGAATTAGAGAAAGTTTTATTTTGTTATACTAAGTAAATTTAAGAATTGTGTCTTCATGGCACTGCAGCTTGTCCTTTTGAAGTGAACAGAACTTGCTGCAGTAATAGGTACAGCCACCATTAAATACAAGTCATTGTACCTGCTCAAACATTGATGAGAAATATCCGCTTGGGGAACCAATTTAGCCTTGCACTTGAAGTACTGCAAATCACACTTCTAGGGATCAAGGCAGATTGGGCGCCCACCAAAATTATGGACCTGGCCAAAGCTATTAGCAGGTCCGTACTGTAATAAAAAAAAAATCAATAGCATCTGCATCTGTAAGACACAGCGGCACAATGAGGTACATTTATTTATGTCTGAGAAATGGATCCTGATGATATGAACTATACACCCCAATGTCTCTTAAAGGCACCAAAACATATGAACATAGTTCTTGTAAGCACAGTGTGCAGTCCACAAAGGCTCACTATATATCTTATGTATATGGCATATCAAATCTGGCATACCAAATCTGTCAAAGTCTTCTAGAGCCAAGATAGAACAGGTATCTCCAGTTCTGTAGCATGCAGAAACACCATCATAATGTTTAAAATGACACCAAGATAGGGGAATCTGAAGTGACCCCCCTCCAGCTTCTGCAAAGGATATTTCATCCACTGCCTGGGAGTGTGGTAAAAGCTGGTGACAGGTGGTCTTTAAGGATGGCTCTCAGTCCTTCATAGGTACTTTCCCATAATTATCAACGTAAACTGTGGATATCCTGTTATTTTCACACACATTAGATTGTAGTGATCCTTGAATAGTTCCAGCTACAGAAACTGGCAGTAAGCAGGAGCCATCTGTGTTTTAGTGAGCCATTATTATCTTGTCTCTCCTATTTTAAGCTTATTCCCATTTCCTCAGCCTATGCGCTTGTAATATCGTGAAATTCAACAGTCTGGAATGGAATGGAATGGCATGGCACAGTAAAGCTGGTGCTAATGAGGTAAGGAGACACATGATTTCCAGATTTTTTGGATGACCTTTGAGGATTACTCTTGCATTTGATCATTTTGCCAATCATATCACAGTCATCCTCAAAGCAAGACAACATCATGGGTGCTTCAGTAACTTTAAAGTACAATCTCTTGAACTGGAAATGAACCGATGGTAATTTTACAAATTTATACAGGATATAGGAGCAGATGCCGTAAGACTAGTAGAGTGGTCGCTTTCATACAGGATTTATAGGAGGTGTTTGTGTGGAAGAAAATGTCAAAAATGCTGATACGAGACATAAAGAGATGCTCAGCTGCACTGAATTATGTGGAAGCTATAGCTAAACTGAAGAATAACAACTATATATTGTGTTGTGCTATCCATATTTTATAATATCATAATTTTAAAGCATTTTTTAAGCAATTCATAGATAAAAATTATAATGGTAAGTTTCTTCCACTTCTAACGTAGCTCTACTGCATACAGTTCATGCAAGTCATAATGTACAGTTAGATCCTAAGCTTCCCATAATGGTTGGAAAAACAACACTATGGTTGTTATAATAATTATATAAGGAAATTAATTTAAATAGGATATTGAATTTAAAAATGATTTGGTGTTTAAATATAGTAAGTCATGGGGGCGGTCTAGCCATGAAGCGGCACAGACGCGGGTGAACTCAGCTCCGTGTCGGGCCATAGTACTGGGGGCTTTTATGCACTGCTATAAATCAGGTTCAGATGTTCATCCAGGATCCTGCAAGGGAGGACACCGATATTTAACTTTTTTCACCGTCTCCGCACCTGCTCAGTTTTCTACAAAGTGCAAGTCCCTCCTGAGCCCACCACGCCGCCGGCCATCTTGCACACATGTGGCACCTGCACCTGACTCCAAGAAGGGACATCGAGGCACACTGGGGGGCAAAGAAAGTTAGCTCCTAGAAAGGAACAGGATCAGTGCTCCTTCCTCTCTGCCCCAGTACCTGAGCCAAGATCAGAACCCTCAGCTTACCAGCCTTGCGGATCTCCAGCAGCAAAAGGCCACCTTCAGCCCTGCCAGCCTGCCAGCCCTCCAGGACAGGTTAGTGATGTCGTCCCATCCATCATCCTCCGTCCTGCCAGAACACCGATTGGGCCCTAGGGATTGACGAGAAGCAGGGCACCACCTGCAGCCCCCCTCCCAAGAAACCCCAGCTGTGTGAAGACCCTTCATTGGCCACAGCTCGCTTCCTGCAGTACCACCTCGTACCAACACCATACAGTCAAGCATCACTGGGCATCACAGGGCACCCCACAACTTACTGAGGCACAGGTCACTGTTAGCCTCCCACAGCCTGATCTGCTCCCTCCAGAAGTGGCACTCACTATGCCTAAAGATTACCCTGAGCTGCAGGATCTCTTAGCCTTTCTCCACTCCAGGAGGGATATGCATATTTAAAGGGGGCCTGGAAACAGGACCTGCAACATGTCCAATCTAATCTCTCACAACTACAGGAAAACACAGATGACTTTGACCACTTCAGAGCTGATGTAACTTCTGCCATACAGTCATTCTATCGGAATGACTTGTAAAACCGCAATAGACCTAATAAGATCTGCTTCTGTGGGCTCACTGAAGCTACACACCCTAATGACCTCATGCCTACCCTCACAGGTATTTTCAACACACTATTAGGTCGCCCTGCGGACACTCATATTGAGATCGACAGAGCTAAAGGGCTAAAAACACTGACCCTTCTCACCCCAAGAGACGTCATTTTCCGCATCCCCTACTATGGCCTTAAGGAAGAAATTATGCAAAAAGCTATGGCCAAGGGAATTTTGGACTGTAATGGGGACACAATCTCACTGTTTCTGGATCTATCCAGAGGCGCTCACCACCAGTGTGCACAACTACACCTGCTCCGGTCTATGCTGCAAGCTAGAAATAAACCCTATTGCTGGGGCTTTCCCTTTACCCTTAATGTAAAGATTGGAAATAGGCAAGAATTTCTGCAACACCTGGAAGATCTTCTATCCTTTCTCCGGGCCCTCGACTTTCCACACAAGGACCTGCTGCACTGGGAATCACTTTCAATAGATCTGCCCCCACCAGACCGCTGTAGCGCCACCTGGGAAGCAGACTCACCTCCTGGTCCTTCTACCCCATGACCACAATGTCAAAGGAACCGAAGACCTCCTTCAGCTGAAGCTTCACATGAGACCTAGGAAACTGCTATCTGATGGCATGGCCAGTTTCAGCCCTTAATACCATATGTGTTTGTTGACCTTCGTATGGGAGGTGACATCACTTTGGCGCTTGAGTAGTCGCTTCCACTCTTTTTCGCAGATGGGGTCGCCTGCCCACCACCTACATTTTTGCCATATTCCTCAAGGCATTTGTTTAAGCCTTGATTCAATGCCAAGGGACTCAATGTTCTTGAAAAGAGAGACAAACTCTATACTCCTTTCACAAAAAAAATGTCAGCATTCTCTGCCTACAGGAGACTCAATTTCACTCTGCACACACCCCATCCACAAATAACAAATACTACCCTAAGAGCTACCATTCACCTAATCCCAAAGGCAGATCGAAAGGGGTTTCCATCTTCATCCACAATTCTCTACAATGTAGAGATGAAAATAGACCCCAATACCTGATACTTGTTCCTGGTCTTTATGATTGGCACTCAGGTCTTTAACATCACCAACACATATACACCCAACATAAATCAGGTGGACTTCCTTCTCCGCGCACTTGATGACCTTGGCGCCTTTGCATGGGGTTCCTTAGTTCTGTGTGGAGATTTTAATCTTCTGCTAAATCCACTCTTGAACACATCCTCTGGTCAGGGTGCCATATCCTACAGTAAGATTAACAGGCTGTGCAAGTCTCTCCATAATATGCAGCTGTTCAACGCGCCACACCTGTAGCACCCTGAAGAGGCACCATGCCTGCAGCACCCTCAGGAGAGAAACTACTCCTTCTACTCTGCCCCCCATAACTCACATAGCCATATAGATTACATTCTCATGGCCCATCCTCTCCTCTCTCATGTCACCACTACTAAGATAGGCTCCATTTTCATCTCTAATCACACCCTAATTTTTTGCTCCATCACTCTGTGCCCTGCTGCACATCAGCGCTGCACTTGGTGCATCAATGAGTCCTTCTTACAAGATGCCTTTGCTCAGCGGACCTGAAAAAAAAACAGGTTTGCCACTGACTAAGCAGATTCTCCTACCTCAGTGCCCATGAAATGGGAAATTCGGAAGAGCATGCTGAGGGGAACCCTTATTAAATATGGCTCCATACTCAAAAAAAACCCTACTTTTAAAACCTTTTTTAAAAAACTACTTTTTAAAACTTTTAAGTCCCTCCTGTCCAGGCTCCAACACCTGGAAGCTAAACATTAGCGATGTCTCCAAGAGGAAACCCTACGGGAGCTGACAATAGTATGCCATAGACTGTAAGAACACTTGAAGCATGGCCTGAGGAGGCTCCTACAATTATGAACCCGCACCTGTTACGAGTGGGGCAATAAACTGGGCAGAATACTTGCTAAGGCCCTACGAGATAAACAAGCCCTCTCTTACATACCCACCATCAAAGGGCCCGGAGAAAAAAAAACACCACAGAAGGCATTGCAAAAGAGTTCACTACTTTTTACAAAGCCCTGTATAACCTCCCTCCTCCTTCTGATCCCCCACAACTGCTACTGACCTCTCTGCCTACGTAGATAACACTGCCCTCCCCTCTCTCTTGAGCAGTCATTGCAAAGCTAGATGAACCCTTCACACAAAAGGAACTCTTCCAGGTGATCACATCCCAGTTGACTTGAAAAAGCCCAGGCCCTGGCTGCTTCACAGCTTCCTTCTACAAACTGCTCTCTGAGGAGTTCTCTCTGTACCTCTTAGGAGCATTCAAGACATAGTGCATGCTGGCCATATGATCTCATGCGAGGGATTAATATTGATGGCCACCAGTACAAATGCTCCACTTTTGCTGATGTAGGTGATGAGCTGTCTGTTGTGGCGCACACACAAATTCAGGTATGGTACATCGTGGCAAGAAAAGCATTTATTTGAAAATCTCGGATCACAACGTGTTTCGGAGTAGCGAAGACTCCTTTCTCAAGTCGTGTGAGACTGAAAATGAAGTACATGTACAAAACATACAAATAAACAAACAATAAAAAATAAAAAATGGAGCAAATTAAATTTTAGAAGGAGCTGGTAAGGGTGCTACATATCAGTAAGTATAAAATAGTAATATTAGTAATAAAATTGATAATAAAATATATAGGTTTATAAACAGATGATTGGAAAAATATTTTGGTAAATATAAAAATATTTTGGTATATAAAAAAGTAAAGGGGTATTTTGGAAGGTAGGATACATATGTAGACCATTGTTGGCTGTGTATATGATAAAAATGCATCACTAAAGAGTGTAGAAATATATATACAATATTAAAAGCTGAACCAGATCGTGATCTAAATAGATATATTAACCCCTTAAGGACGCAGGGTTTTTCCGCTCATTTCTCGCTCTCCAACTTCAAAAATCCATAACTTTTTCATTTTTTACGTGTACAGACCTGTGTGAGGGCTTATTTTGTGCGTAACAAATTTTACTTTCCCGTAATGTTATTTATTTTAACATGCCGTGTACTGCGAAGCTGAAAAAAAATTCCAAATGTGAAAAAACTGAAAAAAAAAACGCACGTTCTTGTGGGCTCAGTTTTTTCGACTTTGACTGTGTACTCCAAATAACACCTCAGCTTTATTCTTTGGTTCGGTGCGATCGCGGTGATACCAAATTTATATAGGTTTTATTGTGTTTTAATACATTTTCAAAAATTAAACGAATGTGTACAAAAACAAAAAAGACAAAAACATTTTTGCCATCTTCTGACGCTAATAATTTCATTTTTTAAAAAGGTATAAAAGTCACATTTCGGACATTTCCCGCCTCGGAGGTCACCGCCGCCGTAACCGCTTTTATATTTTGATAGATCGGGCATTTTGGGACGCGGCGATACCTAATACGTTTGTGATTTTTACTGTTTATTATGTTTTATATCCGTTCTAGGGAAAGGGGGGTGATTTGAACTTTTAATATTTTATATATATTTTTTTCTTTTTTTTCACTATTTTTTAGACCATCTAGGGTACATTAACCCTAGATGGTCAAATCATTCCTGCCATATACTACAATACTTCTGTATTGCAATATATGGCATTTTTGCACACTATACATTACAATGAGCCACAGGCTCATTGTAATGGATATGCAGAAGCCATGTATCCTCGGGTCAAACGAAGACCTGAGGCTACCATGGCAACCGATCCCCGCCCCCGCGCGCCGCCGTCTTTTAAATGCCGCCGGCAACTTTGGGGTTAATAGCTAAGGGGTTATTAGCGGTGGGGGTTTTCTGCAATATGCAAAAACCCCCACCTTTGTATGAAGAGGACTCAGCCCGTGAGCCCTCTTCATACACTCCTTATACCTCTGCGCCGTAGAGCTACGGCGCAGAGCGTTAAAGTGTTAATAAATGCATACACAGATTAATAGGTGAATCATACAACAATTGTGGCACTTAGAAAAGCAGGTAAGTTGGTTAATAAATAGATAAATATATATAAATAAACCAATAAATAAAAAAGCAAATAGACGTGACTTTCAAATTAATTGTCATATAGGAACCTGGTAATATGACAATTAATTTGAAAGTCACGTCTATTTGCTTTTTTATTTATTGGTTTATTTATTTATATATTTATCTATTTATTAACCAACTTACCTGCTTTTCTAAGTGCCACAATTGTTGTATGATTCACCTATTAATCTGTGTATGTATCTGTGTATCTGTGCTTTTAATATTGTATATATATTTCTACACTCTTAGTGATGCATTTTTTATCAGATACACAGCCAACAATGGTCTACATATGTATCCTACCTTCCAAAACACCCCTTTACTTTTTTATATACCAAAATATTTTTATATTTACCAAAATATTTTTCCAATCATCTGTTTATAAACCTATATATTTTATTATCAATTTTATTACTAATACAGGCAGTCCCCGGGTTACATACAAGATAGGGTCTGTAGGTTTGTTCTTAAGTTGAATTTGTATGTAAGTCAGAACTGTATATTTTATCACTGTAATCCCAGCCAGAACTTCTTTGGTCTCTGTGACAATTGGATTTTAAAAATGTTGGGTTGCCATAAGAATCAATATTAACACTAAAGCTTCATTACAGACACCTGTGATAACTGTTATAGCTGTTTATTGTAGCCTTGGACTAAAGTACAATAAATTACCAATATCCAGAGGTCCGTTAGTAACTAGGGGTCGTATGTAAGTCGAGTGTTCTTAAGTAGGGGACCGCCTGTATTACTATTTTATACTTACTGATATGTAGCACCCTTACCAGCTCCTTCTATTCTTCAAAAAATAGAATTTGCTTCATTTTTTATTTTTTATTGTTTGTTTATTTGTATGTTTTGTACATGTAGTTCATTTTCAGTCTCACACGACTTGAGAAAGGAGTCTGCGCTACTCCGAAACACGTTGTGATCCGAGATTTTCAAATAAATGCTTTTCTTGCCACGATGTACCATACCTGAATTTGTGTGTGCGCCACAACAGACAACTCATCACCTACCTCTGCATATTCCAATCGCGATCGTCTTGGCAACCGAGTCCCGATGCCTATTGTCTGAAGGCAGCACCTCATCACCCACCAACGTTATACCAAACGCTTATTAGTGTTGTGCCTAATATAGCACAACCCCATCTGGTGAGCCTCAATTGTTACTTTCTCTCTATTTGCTACCACCACTCATACTTGAATAAGAAATACTACTCTATGAGCGCTATTCGGTTTCCCCTTGTTTGCCTTTCTATCCTCTCCCACTTTTGCTGATGATATCCTCCTTTACCTTACTGATCCTCATCCGACACTGCCGTCCTGATGGATTGTCTACAAACATGTGTACATTTTTTTAAATTTACGATGATTTAGACAAAAAAATGTTAAATTGTACACAATTTTGTTTTGACCCCATTAAAACTATTAAAGGGTCAAAAAACTTCATAAACATTGCTTTACATATGTTAAGGGGTGTAATTTCTAAAATGGTATTATGGGGTTTTACTATTATTTAGGCCTCTCAAAGTAACTGGACAACTGAGCAGGTCCATCAAAAGTATGATTTTGCTTTTTTTAATGAAAATGTGAAAAATTGCACTTAAAGTTGTAAAGCAGGATGCACCACTGTAAAGAAGAAAAGTCCTAGATTTACCAAACAAGTGACTTTTTATAACTACTTAAATAGGACCTGTCACCAGATTTTGACCCCCCTGACTAACAATGCCTGCTGATAAATGGTTGCAAGTCCTCCCCATATCACCTTAAATTAGCTGCCAGTGGTGCACTGTACCTTAATTGCATTTTTTTTTATATGGAAATTAGCTTTTCTGATTTGTCTCTGGCAGCCTGAGAGAGGAGATGAGTCAGAGATACCAGTGGGCCACGCCCCATTATTCTGACAGCTCTGTGTCTCTTCAAATCACTGCTCTGCCTCCTTGTACTTAGGGACCGTCTGCTAATATTCAACTACAGACACATAAAGCTCTATGTACAGATGGGAAATATTGTTTCACTTTTTTTACACGGTGCCTTGTGTTACATTCATGACATGTGACCAGTGACATCAACTCGGGTCCCTCAGACTTCTAAGAATAGCAAACTGTACACCATGTATGTGATTACATGATTACACAGCAGCCTCCATGGAGGATGGATAGGGGTATAAGTGTAGAAGTCCATGGAGGTAGCTGTGACTTCATGTGGTCAGGTACATGCATGGGGAATGGGGCTATAGTTAAGAGGCTAAAGTACCGGAGATGATGTCACTCTGGTCACATGACATGAACTGTGACCAGTAAGGAAGTATAAGGCATGGGGAGGATTAGGAGGGAGGGGCCGAGCAGGACATGCCCCTCTGATGCCAGGGAATATAAGATAAAACGTGATTTAGGTGGACGTAAGCAAAACTTTTTTTTAGCGAAGTCTGTCAATAGAGCTATATGTCACTAACTGTGCAAATGTGGTGACAGGTTCCCTTTAAAAAAGTTTCAATATATCTTACACAAGCTTGAAAATATAGACTGGAATGAGTGACATAATAATGTAAACTTTAAAAATATTGACTAAACAGACATAATAACGTATTTGGTTACTATTGGCATGTAGAGCTTGATAAATTTCCTCGAGTGTATCAAAGCGATAGCATGACAACCAAGAATGCATGTTTTTTTTTATTTTTATATAACACATACAACATATAACAACATATACAGCTGATACAGATGTGGTACAGGGATGTGGTGCTTACTTATATGCAAGTACATTATGTATTATCATGCCAAGAGCTTACTCACATCCTTTATCCATCTCCCCCGGTCTATAGGTTGTACCTAAATGACATCCCTGTGTAAAACTGTTCTAAATAAATCCAGTGATGAAGTAAAGTATGCATGAAGGACACTACACGGTCCGGACATTATCGCCAATGACATGTTCAGGGATAGCTTTTCTGCTTAGGGTCCATACAATACAAAGACCTTGAGAACAACAATGACGACAAGCAATTATCGGCACATTCACACGTAACACAGCGAGAAGTAGTTCAAGGTTCTAAAAGAAATGTATGTTCCAGTTCTTTATGTGCAGCTGCAATAGTGCAGTGTGTCATTCATAACATCCGTGTAGGAAGCGGACAATACAGTATAAATCAAGAATAAACGGCAGTAGAAAACAACAGATAAATTTCATTCAAAAGGTAATAGCATTCATTTTCAGTTTCATAAAAATAAAGTCAAACTACATTTATAATTTTGGATAGACACAGGCTATGAAAGTAATTAATAAAGGAAAAAACTGCATTGTGCACCGTGAGACAGTACAACTTTGCTACAGAATCCATTTACAGAACTCTATGTGGGTTTGTTAATCTTTTTAATTTTTTTTTTTTTTCTGCACCGCATTATTCTAAGGCCAAAAAAGTGATGCGACAGAGCAGGTCCTATACACGGCACGGGCATCCGTTTTCAATGGACATGTCCTGCGGGCTGCAAGTGATGAAACACAGCTGTTGCCTGAAGGCTGGTAATTGGACATGGTTGATATTGCGTAGGTAGGTGAAGATACTATTATTTTGTAATAAATGGGCAAACGTCTGCCTTGGTTACAACAGTATGCAACAAACTGCAGCAAAAGCAAGGTGCCACACAGCAGAATTTTAGAACTGTTCCAACTGTCCCCTACTGTAGCCTACAAAATGGTGTGCTTCCCTTGTAGGGTCACCTGATGTGTCCAGCTCTTGGTAACATATACACATAGTAGTATAGTGTGTGTTTATGTGCATTAGCTAAGCAGTTAGATACATTGGGTGGCATTTATTAGGGTATCTACATCAGAAAACTGACATAGAAGCCCTGAAACCAAGAATCGGCAGGAATTGCAATTATTTCCTTTACACCACGGGCATAGAGGAGCATAAAGGTGGCGTGGGAAGCAATAGAGCGGGCCAACAGCGGGCTTTCCTGCCTCGACCCTGCACACATGGCCGCCCCGTCAGATACATTAGGAAGCTTAAAGGAAACCTACCACTTGTAGTGGCAGGTTTCTGATGGAAGTACCGGGCACCAGCTCAGGGTGAGCTGGTGCCGGAGCTTATTTTTGTTAGTGTTATAAACCGCGGTATCGCGGTTTAAAACACTTTTTAAACTTTATAACTGGCGCAGGGAGGTACGCGCATAGCGCGGTTTAAAACACTAACAAAAATAAGCTCCGGCACCAGCTCACAAGTG